>NC_142370.1:29146562-29761562 GCF_059441005.1 Hippichthys cyanospilos | reverse complement strand
TCAAATCACTTGTGTGATGAGATTTTGGTTTTCCAGTTGAAGAAATACCAGTAAATGGTAAAATATTGGCATATCAGAAAAACACAGATTGCATTGCAAAAAAAAAAAAAATTGTCTGGCCCCATCCCTATGTACAAGCATTGTTTTGTTTGACATTTTGGGTTTCATGTCATAACTCATGTTTTTTTTTTTTCATATGACCATATGTTTTTATTTATACATGTTCTAGTTTTAATTGTGATTTTTTTTTTTCTTCTTTTGTCATTCTGATGTAATGTCCACCTCATACTGTACAAAAGCCGGTGAACAATTTAAAACACTGGGCTATTTTTTTTTTTCCTTTGGAATGGGCCTATTTCTGATCACCACAAAATCATCACTTTTCAAGTGAGACCAAAACAGGCATATTTGTTCAAACAGTAGCAATTTATCGCCAAAGAGAACACATCATTTTCAACACGGTAAAGCGTGTGCAGTATTTTGACCATTTTAAGGTCATTTTCTTCCACATCAATCTGGCAGGATTTTAGCCAATGAATGGCACACTCCTGGTTGTTTGATAAGTGGTTGAACCTTGACATGTTGTCACCATCTGGGTGAAATTTCAGCTCCCTACAGTCTTTTTTTCAATGCTCTCGTTTTTATGTAATATGCCTTTGATGTGACTGTCAAAGGATTGAATGAAAGAAGTGCACAAGGGGTAAATTATTCAACAATTAATAAAAATTTTTGTTAAAAAAAAACACAAACAAAACAAAGAACAAATTTGGTCTGATCATAAGTTACGATTTGTGGAGAGGGGACAATCAAATTTTGACAGATTTCGGCCCATCGCCAGCAATTTGCTCTTCCATCAGACTCTACTTGAAGGTTTTAGTCATCAAATTTCCTTTAAAAAATATATTCTTGATACAAAAATACATTTGTGAAATTAGGTTCAGAAAGAATTCTCAAGTTGGTGGGAGGTGCAAAAATTGCATTGATTTCCAGAAATAAAATGTATTGATTTGTTTGATGTGACATTGATTTTAAATGGCCTCCATTAATTATGGAGGAGCGAAAGTGCCAAAATGAAATCAATAAATGAATAAATTACCATTAAATAATTAAATAAATTTGTCATTAATTAAATGTTTCATTAATCAAATATGGATTTAAATAAATCAGGTTCATTAAATGTGTCACTAAATAATTTTTTAATTAATATGAAATCAACATTACATTAAATGTGTTGGTATTTAAATTACCATTATTATATTTAACAAAACCGTCCTCTCAAAGTTTGATGGGCGTGTCCTAACACCTGATTGGTTACCCTGCCCTTCAAGCCAAGACAGAGCCCGTGTGAAGTTCTTCAAAAATTGTGGTCACTCTTGGGTCAATGTCTTGATCGGAAAGTGCGGAAATTTCGCCAACAACTTCAAGAAACTTTTTCCGCATTACATTTGATAAAATCGCCTTTTGCAATCCACATACGAAACAAGGTCTAAAATATCTCTCCCTAAGCTCACGACGGTCCTCCATCATGGCAGCCGCCAGAAAAAATTTAACTTTAGCACTTTCGGTCCCCCTAAATGAACGAGATCTCTGTCGTAAAAGTTGCTTTGATTGTACTGGGTGTCGGTGCCAACGTTCCCGTCCAACTCATCTCTCAGCACGCCCATGTTCAACGGTTGCGTAAACGAGCATCTGGCCGAGCGCACGCCCTCCCCCACCTTCTCCACCACCGACTCTGAAATCACGGAGCTGGCGGACGAGCGCCAGAGCGAGATGTCCGACCTGATGGACGACGAGGCGTTCGTGGACGACACCAGCTCGGACGCCGGCACGGAGGAGGGCTCGGATATCTTCAGCGATGGCCAGGACCCCTTCTACGACCGCTCCCCCTGGTTCATCCTGGTGGGAAGGTTGGTGACTGCTGCCGGCTTTTCCACGAGTCGCACCTGCGGGCTAGCGCAGCACCCGGGGCGCTCGCTTATACGTTTCGGTTAAAAGGTACCGCGAATCGTACGGGAGGAGTTCATACTCCCTGCAAATTCGAAGCCTCCCACATCCAATGGTAACAGAATACATCCAGATGGCGTTCATTGCGGAGGTAAACTGAATGGGAATGAAATACGATTAGTCACGCCGCTCCGGGCCGCCGTGCAAGACTTTCTTTTCAGGAGAAGTAAAAGGCCATCATGCTTTTCTTTTGCCTCCCCCTCTTCCCACTGTGATGTGTCATTGCCTTGCCACCATGGTAACACCGATTGTATTAACTGCCATCTGTTAACTTTTTCAATCCCAAAGAAGTATTTTAACTTTTTTTTTTTTTTTTCCCTCGAAACATTCAATCCCCGGTAGTTATAATGTTTTATTTTTATTTTTTTGGCTTGAGAAGGGTCAAAATTAAATTAATCATGTTTTTAAGTACTCAGGTAACTAAGTACATAAGTAATTGATGACTTTAGTTTCTAAAGTTCTAAAGTGTTTAGGACATTAAGTGATAAAGTCATTGATGATTTTAGTACCTAATGTAGTACAGTAATGAATTACTTTAGGTAATTAAGTGCTAAATTAATCATGCCCAATTGCGTAATTAAGTATTAAAGGGACAGTGTGTAAGATTTTGTTAGTTTAGTTATCGTTAAATCATTAAATTATATTATCATTAAATTATATTACATGGGGGGGTGGCACCCCTCTGGAGGTCACCATGTCTGTTATAGCTATGGACACCAGGAGTAAGAGTATTTATTGTTGTGTTTAACGTAATGCCCCTAAATTACACATATTCCCTGTGTAATTTTTTGCATGTGCCTGCTGTCCTTATCTAAATCTTACACAGTGTCACTTTAAGTACTAAAGACATTAGTTTAGGAAAATACTAGTCATAGATTACCGAAAGTCATAAACTTCTTTAG
The DNA here is from genome assembly GCF_059441005.1 of Hippichthys cyanospilos. Lineage (NCBI taxonomy): Eukaryota > Metazoa > Chordata > Actinopteri > Syngnathiformes > Syngnathidae > Hippichthys > Hippichthys cyanospilos. The sequence continues at coordinate 29,758,656 of NC_142370.1, read as the reverse complement.
TACCTTAAGTAATCGACTTTTAAGGACTCTAATACTCAAAGTTAATTCATCACTTTATTACTTAAGTACCTTTAAGAAAGCGATTACCTGAGTGCTCGATACACTTAGTACCAACCATTTTCAAACCTTCCTTTAGCAGCACTAAGAAAAAAATAAAATAAATACTTGCAATTGTCTGTAATGTTTTTTTTTGTTTTTTAGTTACTAAAGTAATTTATTACTGTATGTCACTAAATACGAATGTATCAATTATGCGTCAACTGTGTTATTACTTAGGTAAACTAAATGATTAGTACATAATTACTGAAAGTAATTGATTACCTTAGTACTTAATTTATTCAGCACAAGCAAGTTTTAGAACCTCCTTTAGCCAAACACTTGAAAGAATTGAACTGAATAAACATCTGGGATTGAATGTCTGGGAGGAAAATAAAAGTGAAAATGTCTTCTTTGGTATTGAATGAGTTCACTATTTCTGTCATTGTGTTTTGTTTTGTTTTGTTTTGTTTTTTATTCCCTTAACCCTGTCTCATGTTTTATTTATGACTTGTTTAACATGTTTACATTTGTCAGAGTTATTAACAGTGTAATTTGCTGAAATTGAAAAAGTTGTTGCTGCTTTATTAGTAATGCATGTAACCCAGTTTGTAACCGAGCGTGTGATGACACCGTTGGCCAATCTTAGAGCGTCATCATGACTTCAAGCCATTCCGCCGATTGATACAGTGTCTCTCCTTTGCCACTGGCCTTGGGAGTCCGTGCTTGGAGAAGATGAGAGAAATGGAAGCGGGAGAGAACAACAAATCATGTTCAGCAAAACCAAATGTCGAACATGGCGCGATAAAGCACCTTTATATAGCCTTCCCTGTTTATCACCCATTCATGTCATTTTGTAATAATAAATGGGCAGCTAAAGGAGTACTACGGCTTTTAGCCAGTTTTTTTTCATATACTTCTGTATATTAAGAATTCTTTACGTTACGAATGTTTTAATGAAATGCATTTGTCATGCAGCACTGCAGCAGATTTGACGTTTATTCTTTCACATTCCCACCTGTAGAGCTTTCGTGTACCTGAGCAACCTGCTTTACCCCGTCCCGCTGGTTCATCGTGTTGCCATAGTAACAGAGAAAGGAGACGTGCGAGGTTTCCTGCGTGTTGGTGTTCAGGCCATTGCAGGTGAGTAAATAATGAGTCTCTAAAAAGAGAATACTTGGCTCTGCTGTGTTCTGCTTGATGTCTTTTTGTATTTATTTGGAAATTTAATTTTTTTTTTTTTTTTTTTTTGCAGCTGATGAGGAGGCCCCAGACTACGGGTCTGGAGTAAGACAGTCGGGTACTGCCAAGATATCTTTCGATGATGGATACTTCAAAAAAGTGAGTTGACATTGAGCTAAAAATGAATGAAAGAATGACATCCAAAATTGTAGTCATTTAAAATAAGCAGAGAGCACTTTAAAAAAAGTATACTCGTTGTATTGTTGACACTTATTGGCATACTTGACCTCATGTGTACAAATAAAGGCTAATGCATATAAAAAAAAAAACCTACGCCCAAAAATTGTAAAAATGTGATAATAGCAAAAGTAACTATGCTGTAAATTTATATATTTAAGATATTGAAATAGGAATATTTATTACGTCGTAATTAGAGCATTATGACTTTAGAAGACTTTTGTAATATGGGAGTCCAGGCTAAGCCAATCATCAAAGTGATTGAAAGGCTTAAAAATGTAATAAATTGGCTGCTAGCGCCAACAGATGGTTTTGATGTGTCAACACAAAAATGTCTATCGTGCCTTGTTGAAAGGCTTAATGCAAAAAATTGGGGGAAAATTCATGATAAAACATTGATTTTCAATATATCCACAATTGATAATATTTCCAATTTTGAATGGCAGTAAATGAGCCCGACATGGGCTAAATTAGACACCAATAGGGTATACCTCTCAACCCCCCGTTTGCAAGCATTTAGGGATGGCAGCGTGACAATCTATGCAATTTTTTACCCTACTAATGTTTTTTTTTTTTGGTATTTCTTTCCTTTGATATCACACATCAAAAACATCAAAAAGCCTGAGTAGGGTCAAAATTTCCCCTAGGGGTTTAGATGATGAGTAAAGTGTAGAAAACTAGAGGTAGGACTAATCAAGTTGTACTTAATTGATTAGCCTTTTTCTTTCTATTTTTAATCATTTATGCATTTGTGTGTTCAATCAATCAATCTTAATGGTACAGGATTATGTTTTGAAATCAGTATTTAGTGTTAATTGCTTAATGACGTTACTGGCTTAACGATCAAAAAAAGTTAGCAGTAGTAGGAGCAATTTCTGCTGAGCATTAACCTCTGTTCTTCTCCCCCCATAGAATGATTTCCCATCCACAGTTATGACCCACTCTGGTTTGTCCCTGGAAGAGCTGCGCATAGTGGAAGGCCAGGGTCAAATTTCAGAGGTCATCACCCCCTCGGAGGAGCTCAACAGAATCAATGACATGGGTAGGGCTTTCAAACCTTTACTCCTTGGCAGATGGTCCTGTTGAATGCAAAAGCGGGTTTATGGATAAGGAGGCTTGTGTAGTCTGGGAACGTGTGCAAAAGTGGTCAGCAGAACTAATAGCACTAGCCTGCGCCACAAATCACCGTCATTATTGCTTTAAGGTCACAATGTGTATGCACATTCAAATGCAAACATGGCCTCCTCTTTCAGACCTCAAGATGGGAAACATCCTCGAGACCAAGCTGCCTTGTGGTGAGAGTCTACCAGGCCAGCTGGAGATAGGCAGCACCTTCACCTTTCGTGTGACCGTACTCCAGACAACTGGCGTCCCACCAGAGTATGCCGATATCTTCTGCCAGTTCAAGTGAGTCCTCACCAAGATGGTGGATAGATGGTGTAAAGTGCTTTGTTGCTCTTGTTAGCTGTGGCAGCAGTTGAGGCCGGGTGCTTTGCATTGATGCAATAGGCTAAACTTGAGCTGCTTCTGTGGTATGCGAGCTCTCTATAACCAATGCATATCAGTCTAACTTTCTTAAATTTGACATCTGGGCTTCATTTTTTTAAAAGTTAAATTTACCTTTCACTCGACCAGCGCTTCTCAGATAGTGTAATCTAACATCCCTTTTAAATATACCTGCCTTATGTATCAAATTGATACATTACTGAAATGACAAACCGACTGTTTTTTTCCAGTTTCCTGCATCGTCACGATGAAGCTTTTTCCACCGAGCCCTTGAAAAACACCGGCAAAGGCGCTCCTCTTGGTTTTTATCATGTCCAAAATGTGAGCATTTGCATTTTTCGTGTACACATTGAAACCAGTGAACACCCACTCAGTTTTGGCAATTTCCCGCTGTTTACTTCCTGAGTAGATTTCTGTAGAGGTGACGGAGTCCTTCATTGAGTATATCAAAACCAAGCCCATCGTTTTTGAAGTGTTCGGCCACTACCAGCAGCACCCGCTGCATCTCCACGGCCAGGACCTCATCAGGTGTGTAACCAGCAAGTGATGTCATTGTCAGGTTCAGGCAACCTACAACATTTAGTGTACAGCACAAAAGGAAGGAAGACAAGAGACTTTAGATTATTTTTGCTCGCGAGGAGGACAGTCATCATGTTTGGTCAAACGTGTCAATTTATTGGCCTTTTTTTTAAACAAGCAGTATATAAAGAAGGCTTGATGCTTACAAATAATAATAAAAAGGAAATAATTAATGGCAAAAACTTGCCACAACAGGGCAACACAGCTAACTTTCGTGCTGAGTGCAAACCAATGAAAAAAGTAATCCTACTTAGAACCAAGCACATTTTTTACTTTTAAGCAAATTTCAATCAATGAGCAGTCAAAATGTCATTTTCTGCCATTTCAAACCAAATTTATTAAAATTTTTTAAGTATTAGGAATCGGGTGAGAAACTCAACGCCGTTTCACCCTGGTAAATAATATATTAGGGTGATGAAATAATAGGCTGTTTTCACGCAAACAGTGGGAAACATTGCCCTCTGACTTGTAATCAAAAAAGTGCTTGAATTTCTAAATGTTAAAATCGCCTTGGATCCGCTTAATTAATCGTGGCAGCCAATATCATGATCGCGATTAAAACTCGATTAATTTTGCAGCCCAATTACCGGTTAGCAGTTCATACAGTGGCTACTTTGTTCCTCTCCAAATACACAACAACCATAGATAGTTCTGTCCTGTGGTTGGGTCACGGTGTCTCCTTTCTTCTTGCACTTTCTCCTTCCACATACAACTTTATCCTTTATGATTCAAACAAGGTTATACTGCCAAATAAGAGTAAATGTGGGATCATTTATGCACGTTTATTCTAGGTGTCATGAATTTGGATCTATTGCACCCAATGAAAATGAAATGTTTTGGTTTAAAGTCCTTCATTTTGTCCCCACAGTCCTCCAACGACTTCCAGGAAGTACTATCCTATTCCAATGCCGCTGTCTAAACCCGGTAAGGTTTTTACTCCCACCCTATCACGAAGCTTCACACAGTCTCTCTCCTTTGCATTCTCAGCATGTTTCATATTTCCTTCCACTTGTCTTTGATTTCTTGCTTCCTGTGGATTTTCTCGCGCACTCATCTCGTGAAACACTTCCACCCCAGACCATATTCGTAAGATCGAGTTGCTCCGCTATCTGATGAGCGGCTATGTGAACGGCAAGGTGCTGGACACTCTGTCCGAGCACGCCAACGCCTTGGCCTCCTCGGCCGTCGCTAGCCTGGAGGACGAAGCCGATCAGCTGTCGCACTTCCCCTTCCTCTCGGTGCTTGACGACCCCGTGTTTATAGTGCCCAGGCACCATGGTCGGTACAGCCGCCATCGAATAGCTTACATTGCGGGCGTTAGCTTCTTCCATATGTGGTGATTAGATTAGTGCTGGGCTTTTCTCATAATATTACCGCAGGCACTTTGCGTCTGTGCAGTTGTGTGATGTGACATTTACCTCGCCGCAGGTTCGTTTAGTCCTCCTCCTCTCTACTAAACACCCTCCTCTTGTTCACTAATGACCCTAGCTCCCCACCACACTCCAGTCTGTTGCATATGCTGCACCCTGATGTTGAATTCGTGTAAGCTTTCTATGTTCAGATGCAGAGCAGCTGCTGTAGGTAGTAGGCGGATGAACCACGCTGACTGTGGCTGTTTGATTTTAATAATTATTCTGTCAGCAGTGGAAAAATCTTTCTTTGAGCCATTGTAGCAAGGCTGATGGGGTTGTATGTCTATGACATGTGGTACATGTGTTGCTTTAAACTTTTAAAGCTAGCTGTGGGACTCATTCAGTGCCAAAGATGTCTTTTTAGATTTTTTTTTTTTTTTTTTTTGGGTGGGGGGGTGGGGGCTGAAAATAAAATAATTCATATAATAGTTTTAGGATGGTAAGATAATGTGATATGCAAAAGCTGTCAAAACCGAAACTGAGTCATCATCTTAACTCATTCCATCCCAAAGACATATTTTTACGTTTTTCAGGAGTCCAGACATTCAGCCTCAGGTATTTATTTAGAATTATTTTAGGTTTTGGGCTAAAAGAAAAACGGCTGATCCTAAATAAATTAAGTAATTGATCACTTCCTGTAATTAAGTGCTAAAGTTCAAGTACTAGGGTTAATAAATCCAAAAAGTACTTGATAATTTATTACAAATTTATTTCAGACTGAATTTCTGGACTCTTGAAAAACGTAAAAATATGTCTTTGGGATTTAATGAGATAAGGACTGAGATAAAGACAGTTTCTCTTTTGATAGCATATGCATATTACATTATCATACCAACCTAAAACAATGTAATTACACCAAGTGTCGTTTGATTTGCACCCTTCCTTTTCCAGCGTTTTAATGTTTACCCTTTTTTTTTCTTTTGTGTGTGTTTGTGTGTCAGTACCAGCCACCAAATTGAACACGATCACCAAGTCCAACCTGGGCCAGTGTGTCAGCAAGTACGACCTACTTGTCTGGTTTGAGATCAGCGAACTCGAGCCAACAGGAGAGTGAGTTTCTCCGCATACGTTTTACACACACACGGTAGGATAGTTTGAATTGGTCAAAACCTTTGTAGACCAAAAAAAAAAATTACACTATACAGTACCGCAGTGGAGACAAATGAATATGTTGTGTCTCGGGGAAAATCTGTGTGTTTGCGTTCAATATAATCTTTGCACAGGTACATTCCAGCTATAGTGGATCACAGTGGAGCACTGCCTTGCCACGGCACATATCTGCTTCACCAGGTACCGGAGATGCACGGTCTTTCCACTCAGGCTGATATAAATTCAAATTTTCATCAAATTGACATTTGCACTAAAAGCTAATGTTCCTAAAATGTCGTCTGTTATGCTGTAGGGAATCCAGCGGCGGATCACTGTGACTCTAATCCACGAGAAGGGTAGTGAGCTTCACTGGAAAGATGTTCGGGAGCTGGTTGTCGGTAAGCAGTGCATTAGAAATGGAGAGTTCTTGGCAAAGAACAACATGAGAAAAACAAAACACCGATGCACAATTTTTACATGTCAGTAGATGGTTTTAAAGATAAGCTAACGGCTCATTTGACGCAGCTTGACACAATACCCTAAACAAATCATTCAGAGATTTTGCAGTATTACCGTATTTTCCGCGCTATAAGGCGCACCCAAAAGCCTTAATTCTTTTTGGGAAAAGCGGATGGTACGCCTTATAATCAGGTGCGCCTTATATATTGATCAATCTTGAGATTGGGATTCGTAGATGGGGAATGAACTAATAAAGTAAGCTTTAGCTGTTTCTTTTGTGTGTTTACAGTTGAACAAGGTTGCTCATATTGACATTGTTTTTATGCTATTGAGAGTTTAAAGTTATTATTTGAGTTATTGTTATTACTTTGAGTATTACTATATTGTGTTTGAAAACGTTTTCAAATATGTCATTAATTGAGGGTGCGCCTTATAATTCAGTGCGCCTTATATATGGTAAAAATTTAAAATGTCATTAATTGAGGGTGCGCCTTATAATCCGGTGCGCCTTATGGTGCGGAAAATACGGTAATTTGATCTGCCGGGCCATTCTTTCTCCCACCAGGTCGTATAAGGAACAAGGCTGAAGTGGACGATGGCGCCGCTGATGCAATCTTGTCCCTGAACATCATCTCTGCCAAGAACATCAAATCTTCCCACAATTCCAACAGGTAAATTCCAACAAGAATTCCACATAGCTTTCATACAAATAATAGCTATTCCTCATACTGTGATGTAATTCTATTTCACAATACATTACGCTTCGTGTATGACCGCGAGTGTCGCCTACTGCATGGTTAGACATCACTGCATGTCTTTGATTTTCTTTTTTGTTGCTTGACTCTTTGTGCTTCTCCTTTTTTTTCCCGGTCCATTCATCCCCCCCTACTGCTTCTGGACTCTTGACTGTGCTCAGACTCTCTATTGATAAGGATATTGATAGGTACTATGTGACTGGGGAATGTGAGGTTCCTCTCTGAAGGAATTGTATGTGTCTATTTAGTCCAATAGCTGGATAGAATTCAGTTCCCGAAATAGAATGTGATTGTATGTCTTCTTTTTTAATACTATATTGTCCACTGAACAGGTGGGAGATATTACATTGTAATATACTCTGCCTGGCCAAAGACCGATGATAGAGTTGTGTGTGTTTGTGTCAACCTATACATGATGCAATCTTGTCTGTTCTATAATTGTTTGGTAGTAAAAACATTAAAGTAGTTTTAATCTGCAGCCTTCCCTTATAAGCAAAATGAGCAGAGCCAGACTAGCTGCTGTCATGTGGCGGCCCGATGACTTCTTCTGTGCACGACAGCACCATCTGCTGTCAGTAATGAGAAATAGCCTCAAATTTGCTCATGTCAAAAACAATGACAATTTCGCTGACTAACTTTTATTTGTATTCATGTATTTTCATTTTGATTTAATTTTCTTATTTTGGGAGTCGTTTTTTTTAAAGACGAAATCACCTCATTTAGATGACATGCTCAAGATGCGGAAGGGCAAAAACGCTGCAGCACTGTATTGCTAATGTGAAGTTGTGTCATCACACTCCTTAGCTCAGTGCGGTTCTCCCATTATATTGTGACGAGTGATGGGCAAATGGAGCCTCATGAAGCACGTTTCATTATTTTTTGCGTTCAATGGAAATTTAATGCATTTACAATGCACTCATTTTTATTTTTACATGAATAGAATCATTAGAACAATGGTTCTCAATGGGTACTTGAAGGAACTCCAGGGAGTAGTCGAGATTTTAAACAAAACAAACAAACATGCAAAAGTCCTTTAAAAGTAATTATTGAGCGAATTACATTTTTCAGGAAAATATAAGGTCATAAAACGCATTTTATGTTCAGTAAGTTATTCAGTTATCAGGTTATTCTTTTTGAGAGCAGATGTGACACTATGATTATTTTTTGTGGACAAATATTAGTAATTAAGTAACACCTTTTTGATGACAGATTTCTATGATCCAAAAGAGGACACTTTATGTTGATTTTTTTTTAAATTTTTTTTATTTTGTGGAGCAATACAATTAAAGTTTGAAAGATTCTAAAGTTTAGTAAATCAGACATTGATGGCATGTTTTAAGTCTTTTTTTTTTTTTAACCCCAAAATCCTGAAAATATATTTCACAAGGGGTACAATCACTGAGAAAAAGGTTGAGAACTACTGCATTACAGCACCGAAAAAAATCTGTTTCACGAGGCTTCGTTTTCCCATCACTCATTGGCCTTAAAATCAGGTGGCTCAGGTGCAAAAAAAATGTGATTGGGGCAGCCCTAGCTGTACAAAAAATAGATGTGCCACTTCACTGTGCAATGTCATTGTCAAGTTTTGTGGGTTTCATTTTCCAACACTACATTCCCCATAGCTGCCTTTGACCTTTTATTTTTTATTTTTTTAGAGTTAGTGACCTTACTTCACCTGTTTGTAAACACAGATTAAATGAAGAGGCGTTGTCTGATTGTTTTGATCTTGGTCTCCTGCAGGACTTTCTATCGCTTCGAGGCAGTTTGGGACAGCTCCTTGCACAACTCCCTACTGCTAAACCGAGTTACTCCTTATGGAGAGAAGATCTATATGACGCTGTCGGCATATTTGGAGGTCGGCCGCCGTTCCTGTCTTGGTGCAACATTAACTCATTCAATCCCAGACTCTTTTTTTTTTTTTCTTTCATTTTTTTAAGTATCCAGAAATTCAGTCCCAGCAAACTTTTTACATCTTTCCTTTTTTTTCAATTGTTTGGCGAAAGGAGTGTCTAAAAATGGCTGTTGCCAGATGAATTAAGTGATAAACTAATCAATTATCTATACGGATAATTGGTGGTGTTAGATGTGATTATTCATCAACATGTCAATTTATTGCTCTTTTTTAAACAAGCAGTAAATAAACAAGGCTTCAAGCTTGATACTTACAGATAATAAGAATAAACTGAAATAAAGTAAATCGAACAAATTCACAAAATATGGCAACAACTTGGCACTAAGGGCAACACAGCTAACTTCCTGAGTGCAGACTAATGAAAAAAAAGCCTACTCAGAACCAAACACATTATTTACTTTTAAGACAATTGTTATCAACTAGCAGTCAAAATGTCATTTTTGATCATTTCAAACTGAATTTATTCAAATTTTTTGCCAATCGGATTTTTCAAAATGAGTCTCATTTGAGAGTTGGGAAGCAATGCCCCCTAGTGGTAGGATGGCAAAGTGCTTGATTTGACTTGTCATCAAAAATAGCGCTTGACTTTTCAGATATTAATTTCGCAGAGGATCATTTTAATTAATCGCTGCCGCCAATATCGTGATCGCGATTAAAATTCGATTAATTTTGCAGCCCTATTTTAGGAGATTATTAAAGTTATTACTTTAAGTAAATAAGCACTTATTCATAAGAAATTAATTATCGGGAGTTTAAGCACTAAAAGGTGTGAGTTACTTTAGGTATTTAAGTATTTAAATACTTGTGTTTCTTTTTTTTTCTTTTTTTTTACATTCTTGTAGCCAAACACTTGGAAAAAATAAAGAAAAAAAAGTACCTGAAATTGAATGTTTGGACTCTTAAAAACAATGTAAAAATATGTCTTTGGGACAGAATGAGTGAAATTGCCTGTATATTCAGCTAGTTTTTAAACATGTCCCACTTCTCTTCACAGCTTGATCATTGCATCCAGCCTGCTATCATCACCAAAGACATTTGCATGGTCTTTTACTCTCGGGATGCCAAGATCTCACCTCCCCGCTCCCTCAGGAACCTCTTTGGGAGCGGCTATTCGAAAACCCCAGACTGGTAATGCAGCAGGCCAGGTTTTAGTTTTCAATCAAGAGCACCATATAAAGCACTGAATAAGAATCACAGGAGGCCTTATTTTCTTATCATTATTGCACATGTTAAGTCTTTCAGTCCCAAGTATTATGGGAAAAGGAAACCTCTAGAGGGCCAGTATATTTAGCATTTTCACTCATCTTTCAAGGCCGACAGAATATTGTGTAAATTTGTGTGGTGTCATATGAAACATTGATTTCAATTCCTTACTTTGAATTGCATGTAGGTAATATCCGTGTTGTAAGTGTGTAAACACTGCCATCCAATGGTCACAGTTATCATTACAGTGCTTATATTAGGTAAGCATTTGTCAGGTGTCAGCTGCCTTTCGTAAAAGCAACGTACTTAATGAGAATTATTCATTATTGTTATGACTATTTTAAAAGACGAGAATTCTCGTCCATGGCACTGAAAGAGTTCATTGCCATAAAGACTACGAAGGGGTCACCTCCCTTGAAATATTTCTCCAATGTAAGGGAAAACTACCAAACTACTTGCTTACACGACATCCGTACTTATCTACTTTGTTTAATCACAGCAACCGTGTCACCGGAATCTACGAGTTGAGTTTGTGCAAGATGTCCGATTCTGGTAGCCCAGGTGAGCTTCGTGAACATGCTGGAGTACAAGCGTTACGCAACAGGCCGCCGACGGGTCAAGCGTATCGTCTGGTGGTCCGCAGGCATGCAACGTCGTAGAAGGAAGGTGTTGGACACATCGGTTGCGTATGTGCGTGGTGAGGAGAACCTGGCAGGTTGGAGGCCCAGAGGAGACAGTCTCATCCTGGAGCACCAATGGGAGCTGGAGAAGATGGAGCAGCTGCATGAGGTACATGATTTACAAATCTTCAACTTGAGGAAATAAATCTTGTATATTGTCAGGGTGTTAACTCTTTTGCAGTGTTTTTTATGATTTATTATCGTATTTTAAGCGTTTGAAAGAAAAATTGAAAGAAGACACTAGGAAGCTGAAATTTCACCCAGTTGTCAAAGTCCAACATGGCATGACCACTTTGTTATCACACTACCAAGAGTGTGCCTTTCTTTGAACAATGTGGAAGAAAATGATCCAAAAATGGTCAAAATAGTGCAGAAAGGGTTAAAACACACTTGTTTCTTCTTTCACTCGTCAAGGTGGAGAAGACTCGCCACCTCCTCCTACTGAGAGACAAACTGGGAGAATCGGCTCCCGTGGGATCGGCGCCAACCACCAAGTCCCTAAGCGAGTTGCTGTCTCCGAGCATGAGCTCGGGCACCTTGTCCACCTCCACCTCCATCTCCTCGCAGATCTCCAGTACCACATTTGAGAGCGCAATCACGCCGAGTGAGAGCAGCGGCTACGACTCCGCTGACATCGAGAGCCTGGTTGATCGTGAGAAGGAGCTGGCCACAAAGGTGACAGAAAATTCCCATCGATGTGGGACGGTATGGGATATGTCCTACGGGGTCATTTTTAGGCACTCGTTTAGCATAACATTTGAAAATATTCGAAAGAAGAAAAATCAGTTCCTGGGATTGAAGGTCTGGACTCTTAAAAACGTACAATTCCGTCTTTGGTACTAAATGGGTTCATTTGATTACTAAATATATTTAACACGGACACAAGACTGTTAAAAACACATTTTCATTTGTCAACTAAAAATGACTGTGTGAAAGGCCCAGGTAACACCCAATCAATCGCGCCAGCTTATGAATGTCACATGGTCAGCAAATGAGCCTTGATTGGTCGTTCGCTGAGCTTTGAGCACAAGTGGTCATTTTCAGTCGATGACAAGTCGAAAAGTATTTTTTGAAAGTCAAAATCCTAGTCGCAAAATTAGAATTTGACTGGCTCTTAAAGATTTTTTTAACCTTATTGGCTCTTATAGGCTTATTGGATTATAGAGTTATTTCCTGCAAAAATCTGACTTTGATTTTCAATCGAGATCGGCAGTTTTGCTAGTACTGCGATGATACACAAGGTTCCAAATTTAAAGACTAATTTTCAAGCACAGGGACCCTCACTCAACTTTTCTGTTTTGTATGTTTAAAAAATAAGTATATTCACAACAGCCTTTGTTATTAGGCAACAATGTGGTCTCACCTCTTTGAGTCATAAAAGTTCTCTGGTTAGATTTTCCCAATTTTGTGTACATTTCTCCTTTAAATATATCCTTGATTTATGAATCCAGTTTTCAAAGATCCTGAAAATTTCACAAAAACAACGCACGCTCATTTGGCCAGTTTTGAATTAGCATTTTATCATAATTCTGTTTGAAACGAGCGGATCCATATTCGTTGAATGAGATCTAGTTTCACGTATGCCCCTTTTGCAAATTTCAATAACTTGCAGCAATGTATCCTGCAAGATGCCGCATACTTTTTATTTAATGGTTTCAATCCATTTTCAATATTGTTTCTTGCGCAGTGCCTCCGCCTCCTGACCCATACGTTCAACAGCGAATACAACCAGTTGGTGAGCAGCATCAGCGACTGCAAGGTGAGACCACGTCACGTGGCAAGACGGATGCCAGATTTGTCCCCGCCGTATTCAATGTCCGTCTCTCCTTTCAGCTCTCCGACATCTCTCCGATGGGACGTGACCTGTCAGTGACCAGCTTCAGCAGCGCCACGCTCACCCCCTCCTCCACTTGCCCGTCTCTCGCAGACTCCCGCTGTGGCTCCGTTGATCAGAAGTAAATCTGCCATTCCGTCAAATTTGTGCTTTTTTTTAAAGGGGCCCTATGATGGAAATCCAATTTTTGGAGCTTTTAACTATACAGTGGGCCCCCGTGTTACGACATTAATCTATTTCGCGGTTGGGCTCGTAAGACGTTTGTCGGACAATCCAAACCAATATTAAATAGTTAATGTGTTTACAACCCCAGGTAAAAACATTAAAATTGTACTTGCAAAAAAAAAAAAAAAAAAAATTGGTACCAAAATAGTATAGTAAGCGCTACGTGTATATAATGTACATGTATACAATCAGAAAACATCATAAATAAAAAATATAGAAAGGATTTATTTATGTTTGAGTGGCGCTTGTTATGCCCATATTCCCTAGTAAGGGTAGACTAGGATAGGCTAGCTTCGTATTTCTTGATTAGCTACAGCTTCGTTTCCATTTAAAGCATCTTCTTACTTCTCTCTTTAACGTATCTGTCAATCCTGGGAGCCATGGCTAACCCATTCAAGTTTGAACTAAGCAGTAAAATGCACTATAAATACGCTTTTGTAACCACTCGCAATTGAACAAAGCTTTACCCTTGCGCCATTTTGAAACAAGTGCGTTCGACCAATAGCAGACCAGCATTGTAGTGACGCGTTGCAGGGAGGGAGGCAAGTGTGACGGCAACTGAAAATAGGTGTAATTACCTGGAAACGCCTGCAGATGGAGACAAAACAACCCAAATACAGCCAACCCCCTAGGGTCATGACAGTTGTTTTTGCCGCAAAGCGGGGAAAATACCGTAAAGAGGGGACGAAAAAACTCAGTATTCCACGTCACAACATGAAAAAAACTTAAGCCAGGGACACTGTAACCCGGGGGTCCACTGTATTAGAATGTTAATGAAGCACCCCTAAGTGTTTCATTTACGTCTTTGATCCACATGGTGTATCATGGTAAGAGGCAGTTGGCTTTCAGTCAACTGTTTAGAAATGTCGCAACCAAAAAACCTCATATTACATAAGAAATTAAATCAGCAATGCGCCAATGATGAGATGTCATCATTTATATGCACACCATGATCAAGGTCACTTCAGGAAATCGCCATTAGGGATATGTTACCGTTCATTATAACACCTCAAGCCTTTGTGTACTTGTGTCCTCAAGGACTCCAGAAAACTGTTCCCGCGCATCCAGCCCCTCCTGCTCAGATTACGAAAACTTCCCCATGGTTCCCACCTTGGAGGCGTCCTATCTGGCACGTGCAGGGAAGAATGAATTCCTCAACTTGGTGCCTGATATTGAAGAAATGAGGCCAGGGTGAGAGCTGCGGCCTGCTCCGGACTAAACATGAAATGTTGATTTGAAATGATAAATTCCACAAATCACTCGCGCACAATATCAGAATTTCAACTTGTACTTTTGCTCCTTATTAGATCTGTCGTGTCCAAGAAGGGTTTCCTAAGCTTCATGGAGCCGCGCTCCAACTCGTGGGTGAAGCACTTTGTTGTGGTGCGACGGCCTTACGTCTTTATCTACAACAGCGACAAGGACCCGGTGGAACGGGGAGTCCTTAACCTTTCCACAGCGCAGGTGGAATACAGCGAAGACCAGCAGGCCATGCTCAAGGTACGCCATTCCTTCAAAACGTCCTTCTCAAATAGTCGGGCAAGGCCCCACCAGGCAATTTGATGCACATTTTTTTTTTCCTGTTTCAGACCAACCTGTAACATGTACAAACGCTGTACAAACTCGTAGACTATTTTTGAAAATTAATATACATATACAGTGATCCCTCGTATGGGGACCGCAATCAAAAATTCTTAATTTCAGCAAGTTGCAAATTAAATTTAAGCAAATAGTTCTCTATATAAGGTCAAACTTAAAATATTTTGTTTTATTTTAAATGAAGTTGCATTTACATGGAACTTTTTAAATTTTGTACTCAAAGCGATTTACTGAGTATTTATTTACTGATAACGCAACTGGATGTTCAGTGCTTTGCTCCAGGGTGATTTATTGAACTTAAAAAATACACCCATGTAAAATTGTAATTTTAAAACAAGCCAAACAATATTTCTAATTATTTTATTGATTAAAGTAATGACTGCTATTCAGTAGATTAAAGTAAACATAATTCTAATATAACTTAAATTACAGGAAAACATAGGCGCCTAAATGTTTCAGACAACGTTCTTATATTAAGATTTCATTTTTGCTATCATTTCCTTAGTATTAAACTGAACATAATTCAAAATCACCATTTAATCTTATTATGAGAAAAATAGGAATGTTTTGAGCAAAGAAATGCTAGATTTAATATCTTGAAATAAGTGCTTTCATCTCAAGATTTTTTGCTACACAAGATATTTTTCATTTTTAGACAGAAAAATTGAATATATTTCAAATTATAAGCCTTTTTTACTTTCTTAAAATTGACTTTTTGCAGTGTGTCAGGTTCACATTTGTGAGAGACTATACACAAAGAGAAAACACATTTTTTTATTTCTCATGCATGAGGAGAACGGAGAAGGACTGCACAAGTAGAAGTACCTAATTTATATCAAGGTTCCCACACTAAAAACAACATGGCCGGAACCCGGTATACGTGTCTTTCTATCTGTGTGTATGAGTATTGCAAGTGTGGCAAAGCATTTTAAGATATTTTGTAGATAACAAGCAACATTACATTGGCTGGGGCCAAGCTTGGGCAGGCCAGTCAGGGTGGCGAAGTTCGTGACAGCAACCTTCTCATAGCAAACATTGCTATTCTCATGGCAAATCATTTCTTCATTGCAAGCAGTTATAATAATTGTAGCAAATGCATAATCATTATTTTTACAATTATTCTCACAATTCCCCCCTTTGATCCTACATTTGCCCCATAAAATTATCCATCAAAAGAACCTTCTAAAGAGCTTTTTTCAAATGAATCATGACCTTGTCGGCACAAGGTTAAAATATTCTTATAAAGATCTGAACGGAGGTAAACATAGTCCCCGTCCTCAACATTAAGAGACGCTTCTAGTAATTCAGAAAACGATAGCTGTAAACATAGCAACAGAAAACCCCAGAGCTTTATATTTTTCCAAATGTTTTGTCCCACCACTCAGACCATGCGGATGTTTCCGCTCCGGAGAGCTCCTTCATCTTGCGATT
Organism: Hippichthys cyanospilos; assembly: GCF_059441005.1. Classification (NCBI taxonomy): domain Eukaryota; kingdom Metazoa; phylum Chordata; class Actinopteri; order Syngnathiformes; family Syngnathidae; genus Hippichthys; species Hippichthys cyanospilos. The sequence continues at coordinate 29,742,517 of NC_142370.1, read as the reverse complement.
CTGGGTGCACAGACCCTCAGAGGCCCTTGACAGGCACCCAGTCTGACACAATGTTTCAATAAATAAAAAGACACTGATTTCCATTGCAAAAGTTGTTAAAAAAAACAAAAACGTTTATTTCTTTCTTTATTTTTGTCAGACCCCCAACACGTTTGCTGTGTGCACAAAGCACAGAGGAATCCTCCTGCAGGCCAACAATGAGAAAGACATGAACGACTGGCTGTACGCGTTTAACCCTCTGCTCGCCGGAACAATACGGTAACACCGACGCCGCGCACGCTTTTCTCATGCTTTCGAATGAAAACTCAGCTTCTCACAGTCCAAACTACTTTTTTCACCGCGTTTCCCAACAGGTCCAAGCTGGCAAGGAGGCGTAGTGGCCTCATCAAGAACTGAAGCGGATACCGCCATCTCCATTCTTTCTAAACGCCTTTGAACATACCAAGTGTTAATACCTATTAATCAATTGTGATTCTTGACAGTTTTCTCTTGTAAGTAGACTTGTGGCTTAACGTCTCTTTTTCTTGCGATTTCTGTCCCGACCTCCTACTCGTTTCGGTTCCTTCACGACAAGGTCTGATTTATTTCGCTTCGCTCTCATCGGAGTCCTTAAACTAGTAGCATGTCGTGATAGTCTACTCGTGTGCACGATCCTGACGAAAACCTTTCGTTTTCTGTTTGCCAATCATCTGTGAAAATGTCTCCCGATGTTACTCGTCGCTCACTTTTTACTCATTTTCTTTTCTCAATTGCATGACGGCTGCAGCGGTCCTCAGGAAAACACACAATTTGCTTACTGAAAAAAAACGGAACCAAAAAAAAAATGGATTCAATTATAAAGGGAAAAAAATATATATCTACGCAAAGCAACACATTACCGAAAAACAATTGCTGCTAATGTAGTCTTTTTAAGATTTGCATCAGGTTTCTGCCTCGGCCTAACACGAGACGCTCGGCCACCTTCTCGCTCCGGAACGGCCTTTAGAAAACAAACTGAGACGGCAAACGGCGTGTTTAGAATCTCATTTTTGCGAGGATAGCGATGGACCTTTTCCATACTGTAGACAGATCCCGTGTACATAACCTTGCTTGAGGGACAATTCTCTTGAGTAGTCACATAATTGCCTCCTTACGTGAGCAGGACGTCTGGGAAGATGATCTTCTGATGTTTAAACGTGTGCTCCGGGGGTGGGGAACCAATGTGCCCCATGAGCTTTTCCTGCTAGGCAAAACCTCAGAGGAACCACATAAAAAAATTAAAAAAAATACAAAAAAAAAACACACACACAGTAAACGTTACAGAACAGGCCAAAGGTTTGGAGATGCCTTCTCATTGAATTTCTTAAAGTAATGGTCTTTTTTTGAGTTAGCTGATAGAATAGAATAGAATAGAATAGAATAGCATAGAATAGAATAGCTTGAATTCATTGTAAAGTACCGCAGTTATACAAAGAAATTGTGAGTACTAAATGTGATCCGTTTTCACGAAACCAGGCCTATGTTGCAGAGATGAAAAGACACATTTTCAGTGTAGACATCCATTGGGATTTCTTCAGATAACCTTCTTAAAGTAACAATATGTGAGATTTAGACCGCTGAATAAATGAAATGATTCTAAATTTCAAAAACTTGCAAGTAAATGTGTTCTTGACGACCAACAGTATGTTTTAAATATAATCGTAGGTCTAGTTATGAAATGAAATTACAAGGGGGTTGCCATGTTTGTTATAGCTAAAGACAGACAGATGAGGAGTGAGTATCGCTGCATTTACCGTAATGCCCCTAAATCTCCCATGGGCGCATGCGAAAAATTACACATACCCCCTTTAAGGGCTTGACTTTCATTTCCCAGCATCTAAAAGGTTCAAATTGTCATAAAAAATTCGTAAAGATGATGCGCACCGTTGACAGATGAATGTGCAAAGACTTTAAACAATTTTCTCAAAACTAGGGCCTTCAATTCAGCAAAATTCCAATTACTTTAACTTAGTCACATTTTTAGATACCTTATACACAATTTTAAAGGGAATTAAGTGTAACATTTGAATCAATATCTCAATTTTCATTTTCGGAGCCACACCATTTTGCGAAAATGCATCACATATTTGTGAAAAACAATACGTATAGCATAAAATCAAAAACATTGTTTCACAGAAAGCAAGAAATTCGACTAATCAACTTTGAAGATGCACAAGTGAAGTAAAAAAAAAAAACAGATTTCAGGGGACTACCTCTTGAAACTCATCAAGAGAATGCCAATTTTGTGCAAAGAAGTCATCATAGCAAAGAGTGGCTTTTTGGAAGGAACTAAAATAATTAACTTTTTTCATAATTTAATGCCTTCAGTGAGAACCTACTCTGTAAGCAGTCATGAAAATAAAGCAAACATTGAAATAGAAGATCTTTCCAAACTTTTGGCCTCTACTGTACATTGCGTAACATACATAAATTTTGCCTCTTGAAACGGCTCCTGAAAAAAAACATTCCCCACTCTTGGCACTCCGCATGCTTTTCACGTTTGTCAAACGAAGGAAGGGACAAGATTCAAGATTCGTCTCGTTTTATTCATTTTCCCCACACAGTCTGAGATTTGCTCTTTTTAGTTCCCGCTAACCTATTTTGTATTACGGTTTGAATAATTTAATCGTGTTTTATATGAAGATGCGACAGGGCATTTGTTTTCTATTTTGGAACCAGCTGCATTAGTCTTTTAACTTTATTTATTTGCACTTGTACGCTATAGCAAGACAAGGGTCAAAATGCACATATCAAGGCTACACTGGATGGCTGTTACACAACAGGGATGTTAGAAGAAATATTCAAGGGACAAAGTCATTTTAATGATGCTATTGTTGTCAGAAAATAGTTGCTCTGGGCATTTTTGGCGCCTCCGTTGTGACTTGTCAGCAATTGCGATTGGTACAAATGGGAGATTTTCAACTCTGGCCAGCCAACCAGAAGTGTCCCCTTGTGCAGTTTGGATACTTTAACAAGAAATGGTGAACAGAGGCGCCAAAAGTGTTTTTTGTTTTGAACTTATTTTTAACAATCACGCAATTTTCCATCATCAGCAAGTTTTTTTGTTTTTTTCCCTCAGGTCAGCCAACCTGCTGGTCAACAAATTATTTATTTTTTCTTTTTTTTTAATGTATGCTCTTTCACATTAAGCTATTTTTACATTTCTTACTTCTTTTTTTTTAAGCCAGAGCAAGTATTTTCCACCCATGTGGCTAATTAGCAGAGTTCTCATACTGCGTGGTGTCTGTTTATTGTTTGCAATGTACATATTAGTTTGCAGTTCTTTGCACATATTAACAACAACAACAAAAAAACAACGTTCAACTAACTGATCAAAATTTGCGCGGTTAAGTTGCTCTTGAACCAAATGATGTGGCGTGGCAGTGGAATGTTCTATGGAGATGTGTTTATTTCACTCAAAAAATGTTAAAAAAAAAAAAGCAAAATGAAGCTCATTGTTCTTTTCGAGGACAATGGGTTACTTCATTTTGTAAATATAACGATTAAAAAAAGATTTGAGTGAACCTGCGATTGCAAACATATTCACACTCTACTCATACTAGCCAGCCATGTAAATTCTAACTATATTAGGTTTTTATTTTATCTAATATCAGGGATTATAATATGAAGTAGCTTATGGTATCTAATATAACTAATACATTATTTTTTTTGTGCTTCTGTCTTCACCTCGACTCGTTTCCGTTGATGCCTTTGAAATAGAACAAGCTTTCCCTCTCACAGTGATGATCGGTTAACCCTATTGAAGTCACCATAAGTTTCAAATAAAAAAGGCAAACATTAACGTTGTACATTATTTGTTTTGGTTTCCATACTTATTTTGTAAATATCTGTGTTGTATGGAGCTTGGATTAAAATGTAAATATGTTTACTGTATTTGTAATAATTATAATCCATTCGCTGTATAGCATAGCTGTGTCATGCAGATAGCATAAATAACTGTGTATGGTAACCCTACCCCATTGGTCTGTCTAGTGAATGAGGAAACAATAAACGTGCAAACTGGCGAGAACAAGTGAGGCCTGTTTGTCCTGTTACGTGTCCTGTGTGCGCGTTTCTATGCGTGGTGGGGGCGTACTTGTCAATATGTTTGCAAGCGATGTGTTTTTGTGTTGATAACAAATACAATGATTCCATCAGCTCAGTTGACAGCTGGGTGACACTCTCCACGCTTTGCTTACATTTTTCATTTCAGATAATGTTCAATCCTAAAATACTGTGTGATACCTATTCCAATCTAATATGACGTCATCTGGAATGATGCATGTCGTTAATTATTTATTTTTTGAATGTAAAATGTCAGAAGAAACTTGATCACAAAGCATACAAGAAAAGTCGGCAACAATAGGCATGAAAAAATATTGCCCATGTGTTCCAATTATTTGGGTTATAACATCAATCTGAAACATGACAGTGTATTGCAATTAAAGTGAATACTAAATAAATTCGGGACCCTGAAAAATAACCTAATAAAGTCAATAAAAGGAATTATACTCAAAAGTGCAAAAATGAAATAATTAAGGTTTTCTTCAGTGCCTTAAGAAGTCATTTTTGTGTGTGTTTGCTATCAGTGCTTCTCAAACTGAGGTTCGCGAACTGCTTTAATTTCATATTAAAAATCTCAGACGTGAACATAGTGCCACACAAATGTAAATCACTCTTCTCGCGGATTGTACAGCAAAATATTTGCAGCTTACAAACACCTCGTTAAAAATTTGCAACATGATAAATCACCTCTTTTGCCACATTTATGGTAACGCTAACAGGACTTTGGTCATTTTTGGTACGATTTAAGTGCCTTGCTTTTGAAAGCAGTGCATGTTAGCTGACGATGGATAAATATAGTATTTTAAATGGTTTATTTTCATCATTCGATTCCCAATAAATCCTCCCTGGAATCGGATGAGTCTCAAATTCTTCCTGTTCTAAGCAGGTTAGGTATACAAAATTTAATGGACACGCTGATTAACTGTTGTGACTAATACAGTTACATTTCCTCCCTTTGTCCTCGCTGTAACCTTGTAATTTACTTTGTGATTAAAGTAAACCAGTCGAACATTTCCTTACGCGGTCAAAACACTGCAACCTTTAAGTTAATGTAACTCCAGGAGCACTGACACAATGCTTTTATTGCAAGTCATTTTGCACAGCTATTTTTAGAAAATTGTGAAACTAAAATCCCAAGATCTACCAATTACTAGAAAAATGTGAAATTGTGTAAAATCCTACGATCTGTGAGGAAAAACAAAAGGGATTTTGTATGATTTAAGTGGCGTAATAATCCCTCCAGACATAATTTAGATCCTAACCGTGATCCATGAGTCATGGGATGCATTTTTACAGACTGTCCATTTATTTATTTGCGTTTTGGGGGGAATGTTATCACATTGCGATGTTGCTGCCTAATCAAAAGGTTTGCGTGTGTGTTTTGAATTTCCGACTGAAAATACCTTAACGAGTTTGTAGCGACCTTAAAAAACAAAACAAAACAAAACAGCTGTATCATCAAATATGATTTCAGGTTCTATTATTAAATCTTCATTGAACATATTGACTGATAGAAAAGCGAACGGAATTACAAAATACACATACAAGAAGAGGGGGACAGTAAGATTCTGAATTATAACATTAAAATAAAGATTTTAAAGCAGACGTCTTAACCTTTTTCTTGTTTTTGGAATGCAATATGATATTCAGATACTGTTTCCTTTGCGTCTGAAAAAATAAAAAGGTTTTGAGTGTTTGAGTGTAAATTTTGATTTGTGATTAAAACATTTTGCAAGACTTAAATACACAAGGCCGAATTTCGTTTTCTTTATGGAACATTCAAAACATACTGTCAATATATTATTCAGTTAAAGGGTAAAAATAAATCATAGTAAATCGGGAAACATTTTTCCATAACTATTAGCAACAACGACATTGCGGTAAAACGATCATTTAAATTACTCAATCTTTCGTTTACGCAATAATGACGTGACTGACGGCAGCATTGACCAGTAGCAGCCCAGATTGTTCGTCACAGCATTTTAGACCAATCATAATTCTCGCCTGCCATCGCTTCAGACGTGTAATAGTCTTTGATTGGCTAGTAGCCCAGGTGAGGTGGAGCCACCGAGCTGAGACTAGAACGAGGAAGAACGTCTGTCATTTGGAAATCTCACGCTTACATCGCACCTGAGCAAAATGCCTGAGTAAGTTGTCGAAATTGCTTTCACGCCTCAAAACAAAGCTAGTCATACTTAAGTCACATATTTTTGCGACTTTTGATGTCTTTTTTTATTTGACTTTAAATGATGAGCATAATAAGCTTAGCCTGTTTGCTAGTCAATGTCGGAGTACATGTGAGAGGGGATTTACTGAGGGAATCACTTCCTTTAAACAAATATACAACGCTTAAATTTCACTAAGCAATACTTCTTTTCAATGTGTGTCAATGAGTACTTTCGTTTCATATTAATGTTCAGTTGATTTCAGGCCCAATGAGATGATTTTTGCTTCTTCTTTTCACAGAGCAGACATCGCACTCATTGGTTTGGCCGTCATGGGCCAGAACCTCATCATGAACATGAATGACCACGGCTTCGTCGTAAGTTATTAACGAGTTTCTTGTAACTGCGTATGAAAAACTAACAAACGATTGCAGAAGTGGTCACACTCATAAAGTACAAGCACAAAAGAGAGTCTGTGGTAAAATTACACGCACTGATTCAACCCTGTGATGAAGTAAAATGCAACAGGCTGTACAAGACCGGTTTTGATAAAGTTTCACAAAGAAAAAACTCAAAAGGGTATTTTGTTTGAAAATGTCCGGTCTAATTGTGAATTTTTACAAAAATCAATACTCTAATAATGTTCATACGCCTGAAAAATCTTTTTAAGTCCAGTTACTTTCCGCCACTGGAAATAATGGATCCTGATGTCCGTTGTCTAGGTGTGTGCCTACAACCGCACTGTGTCCAAGGTGCATGACTTCCTGCAGAACGAGGCAAAGGGCTCCAAGGTGATCGGAGCCGAGTCACTTGAGGACATGGTGTCCAAGCTGAAGAAGCCCAGGAGGATCGTCCTGCTGGTCAAGGCCGGACAGGCCGTGGACGACTTCATCGACAAGCTGGTTCGTGATTATTTGACGATTATTTAACAGTGCCTGAACTCTACTCATTCCTGTTGTCCTTTCATTTTCGTTCTTTGTCAGGTTCCCCTCTTGGAGGCCGGAGACATCATCATCGACGGCGGCAACTCTGAATACAGAGACACAACGGTAAGGAGAAAGACACAATGATGTCACGAACATTCAACTGAGGATTTTCTCTGTGCTTTTGTGTCCCACAGCGGCGCTGTAAGAGTCTGAAAGAGAAAAATTTGCTATTTGTGGGCAGCGGAGTCAGTGGTGGCGAGGAGGGGGCACGTTATGGACCCTCACTCATGCCCGGAGGACATCCAAAGGCCTGGTGAGACATACAGTAGTCTACATTGAATGATTCCGTTGGGGTTAATTGGATGTTTTTTGTTGCAGTTTAGAACATGGTGTAATCTATAACTAGTTTTTGTTAATCCTCATTTAAAGGGACAATGTGTACGATTTATCATTAAAAAGGAATACATTAAATGATTATAAATTTCATTATTACATTTTCCTGCTGTCCGTATTGAAAATCAGTCTAAATCTTACACATTGTCTTTTTAAGTCATAATTGCAGCACTATATTTTTTTAACTATAAGACACATCGGTATATAAGCCGCAGCAGCACAAATTTAACAAAAAAAAACTTTTTTTGTTACGGATAAGACGAACTGAACTATAAGCTGCAGGTCGTAACATCAGATATTGATGCAGAAAGATGGTATATGGAAGTGTTTTTTTCAATTTTCTTTATTTTTAATGTTTATTTAAATCTGTTTTTTTTTAATTACCTGCTTCCAGCAACATCCTATCTTCAACAGATTGATCATGCCCGCATGTTTAGCACCAACATATTCATAGTAAACGGGTTCAACGGATGGATATTTTCAACATAACACCAACAGAATACTGCAGAATTAAATAGCAGTTCCAACTCCAAATTCATACTTTGATAGTGTGGTCTTCTGTCTCCCTTTGTTTAATTAATTCATGAACACAAGATCATATTGAATTTATATATACATTAACTTGTAATACTATATTTTAAAAACTTTTTGAGCAGCTATTTCATAGTTGTTCCATAAATTGACACCTTGAACAGAAACACACAATTGCTTGACCAGTGAATGGTGAAAGGTGCTAGCAAAAAAAAACAAACAAACAAACCCACCTAGATAAGTCGCAAGGCTCACACCATGAGATAAAATGTGGCTTATAGCCCAAAAATACGGCATTTGTATCAAAATACCTCTAAAATTTATGAATAGTAGCTGCCAGGGAGTATCAACAACAAAAAATTGAATTGAAAATATTTAAATACAGCAGTGTAATGGAACACTTGACAGTCTTACAAGTTACAGCCAATTCTCGCTTTGCTGCGCTTCCTTTCTCAAGGCCTCACATTAAAGACATTTTCCAGAGCATTGCAGCCAAGGTGGGAACAGGAGAGCCGTGCTGTGATTGGGTGAGTGTCTCCGCTTGACTCCATGGGTGTGGCGAACTGCGTGGTCATGCATCACTCCATCCCTGCACAGGTAGGAGATGAGGGCGCCGGTCATTTTGTCAAAATGGTCCACAACGGCATCGAGTACGGCGACATGCAGCTGATTTGCGAGGCTTATCACCTGATGAAGGACGTGCTCGGGATGGACCACGATGAAATGGCCAAGGTGAGTTTTCACACGTGACCGCAGCGCTTCCGGTCAGCGACGGTTGACCGCAGGCGCCCCTTTTGCTTTTCGACCCCTCAGGCTTTCGCCGACTGGAATAAGACCGAGCTGGACTCGTTTCTAATTGAGATCACCGCCAACATCCTTAAGTATCGAGATGCAGATGGTACGCATCTGTTGCCCAAGATCCGCGACAGTGCGGGACAGAAAGGCACGGGGAAGTGGACTGCAATTTCAGCTCTGGAATATGGCACGCCCGTGACTTTGATCGGTAAGGAAGTAGTTCCTTTCCTCATTCATTTCGCTTCTGAGTCATTGCCAAATGTGCCATGTCACAATGGTTTCCACACACACATAAAAAATATCAGGAAGTGGGAATGTTTAGCCAGCAGCACACTGTGATGTAACTGACTGACGTAGACAAGCATGAACAAATGAATGTGTGTGTGACCGACCTGCACAGCATACCAAATTCCCCACCCCTGTCACCTGTATTATTTTATTGAAGCAAACAATCTGGCAAGGAAATAACAGGCTGTTGTCGATATGGATCTCAGTAGACAAAAAGGAAAGTGAGATGGCTTTAGACTGATAGTACTGCAATTTTTTTTTAATCAGTTTCATGATTCTCTGGAGTGCATCTGGAGATACTGTACCTGTCAAAAGTTTGGACATCCTTTAATTCTGTTATTTTTCTCCCAAACTGTACATATAGTAATTCATTTACACTAAGAGGTAATACTGATATTATTATTTAAAATACAAAAAATGTTCTCCTATGACACTATGTTTCATAATATTATTCAAAGTAGGCATTTTTTAGCGAGCTTTGCGCATCTTTGTATTTTCTGTTAGCTACACCATATTGTAAATGATGCTTTTTGACCTGAAATAACTTTCAGTTGAGAGAGATAAATTTCAAGCAATCATGTGTTTCAGATTATTTAAATTTGAAACGAAATTTCAAACGTTGGACTAGTGCTGTATGTACAGTAATAGGTTGTTACCAGTGGAAGTAGTAACGTGAGTATCAACTTTACTCTCCATAACACATTTTCAGCCAGATACTATCACGAATTAAAAATATAGTTTAGTTAACCCCCCAAAAAACATCTGCATTTCCACAATGTATTCAGTTAGACGAATATACGCAATATCCCACACACAGTCTAAATATTCTTAGCGTTGTAAAAACAACAATAAATAGGTGACATTCAAACTCTTGAATAGTAGCTTGGCTGCGGCAGATTAAAGTTGATGTTGCTTGGTAGCCGCAAATGTTGATTTATTTTTTTTTTTTTCTTTTTTACGTCAACCATGATACATATTTACATAACCTGGTGTCACCATTGACCTGGCTAGTTCCAGAATGGCAGTCGGGTTGGTAAACTCATGAAAACTAGTTGGAAACTGCTTGTTGTGTTTGTCCTTAAGAAGATTGAAGGCTTTTCGAGCAGTCTGCTCATCTCGGGTGACATAAGGTGGATTTGTCCGCCTTCCATCTGACTCCTGGTGTCTTTTGTAAACAGCCAAGGTTGTACATGACTCCCAGTTAGCATAATGAATTATTACTACTTGAGAGTTGCAAGTCATTCATTTGAATAATTGATTCATCTTTGAATATTTTTTCGATTAGTCGATGATACAATTGAATTTCCATTTCTGTATTAAAAAATCCAGGGCATTATTTCGAAATAGCGCACAAAATGCACAAATATTTTTTTTAGCTAGGAATTTCCCCTTTGAGACAAAAAAAAACTTTAAGGGATTCATGACTGAGAGGCAGCTTGGGGCTGAATAATATAGCCAAAATGTCATTTTTCTTCAGTCATTTTAGGCGATTATAATTATAATTGAGTATAATAGAAGTAATATAACCAACAAGTTTTATGTAAAGAAACCTCGATTAACCCCCCCATTTTTTTTTAAAGGTGGAAATATTGACATAACAATAAAGTATACTGATTTTACATCACTTTTAATGCAAATTCAATATTTATAATTTAGGCAAAAATAAAAAGGTATTCATAGCATAAATTGCTTCAAATGCCACAATTAGGGAATTAGTAACTCACGTCAAACATGTCTTGTAAACCATCCTGCCACTTTTCCTGAACCTCGTTCCACGATTTAGCAAATTTTCAAATCTTCAATTTTTAAAATGACACCTTAATTGAATTACCGTAATTCAACTTCAATGCCCAGTCCAAGTTTCAAAACAATTTCATGTTTGACTCAAACGTAAGCTGTACAAATCAACACAATGTATGAAACAATGATTTTGGTCTTGTTTGTGGAAATTGCTGGCTGTTTAATTTTCTGCAAGTCCTCCAATCACATCAAAGGGGAGAAGGGATGCTTCGTTCAAGCATTAAAGTTACTTCATCCACTTTCTGTTGGACAAAAGTGTTTTGAAGGTGATGTAAAGACTGATGTTGCAACACACTTTCTTCCTCCATATCCTGCTTCCTCAATAACCTGTTTAGTAAGTTGACAGGAAATGTTAATAAGTTCCCTGACCCAGTTCCTCTCCTTCTCTGCGCTGAATTTTGTCTTGCGCGTCTATCTTCTCAGGAGAGGCCGTCTTTGCACGATGTCTGTCCGCCCTGAAAGACGAGAGGGTGGAGGCCAGCCGCAGCCTCAAAGGGCCGCTGGGAGTCACGTTCAGTGGTGACAAGGCTTCCTTCTTGGAGGACATTAGGAAGGTAGAACCAAACCTAAAGCAGTATGCCGCACAGCCAAAAACTTCACCGCCTGTGTCCAAAAAAATAAAATAAAATGAATATGTAACAAGATGAGTCCAGCCATTGCAAATATTTTATTAATTACTTATTTAGATGACCTGTTTTCTGCAGGTAATCTATTAATCAAGTGATGTATCTGCAGGCCCTGTACGCCTCCAAGATCATCTCATACGCGCAAGGCTTCATGCTGCTTCGCCAGGCCGCCCAAGAGTTCAGCTGGTCCCTCAACTACGGCGCCATCGCTCTGATGTGGAGAGGAGGATGCATCATCCGCAGGTCCGTATCAGCCCCCCCAACGAGGAATTTGCTTGGCCAGTCATCATTCATTCCTCCTTCTTAACTTGAGTGTTTCCTTTACTTCAGTGTGTTCCTTGGCAAAATCAAGGAGGCTTTCGACAGGAACGCGGAATTGCAGAGTTTGTTGTTGGACTCTTTCTTCAGTGACGCTGTGCAAAAGTGTCAGGTATGAGGAAGTCCCGTGCTGCAATTGCTGCATTGACAAAGAAATGCAGTGTGCAATTTTCATTTTTGCATCAAGTCTGCAATGAAGCAATGCTGACATTCTTCCTCTAATTACCATGGCAAGCTTTTTAAATTATCAATTGCAGCTTTTAAGCTTATTAAGTAATTGACTGTAATAGTAAAGTAGTAAAGTAATTGACGGTCACTTGCACGTCTCAGCGCAAACACATTACAATACAATGTATTTTTATTCATATAGCATTTTCATGTCTGCTACATTTGTAACAAAGTGCTTACAGACTATATAACATAAACTCAAATATAATAGAGCATAATATAAAAGATTGACAATATTACCACGGTGGCCGTCGTGTTGAGGTTACATGCTCGATATTGTTAACATTGATCATCGGTTTGGATTATAGTGGCATTTTCTGAGTATTTTCAGCAGGGCTGTCACTATAGAACAGGGATGGCCAAGTCCGGTCCTCGAGAGCCACCAATCTAGCCCGCTTTCAATGTTTCCCTTCCCTTCCCTACCAACACACCTGCAAGAAACAGCGTTCTTTTACTCCCTTGACTTTGTTAAAGCACCAACAATGCAACCAGAGTGCACAGTTTTGCGAGAAGCTCATCATCCAATGTAATCAATGTTTTGTACAGGTAATACATGGAATCCTACTAAACCAAAATGGCTAGGAAAAAAACGCCCTATGGCCTGAAAGGAGCATACCATTAACGTTAATTTTGCTTCATGAAAAGCAACATGCTATCAATTTCCATATGGCACTAGAACATGCACTGCTAACTTACTTATTGTACATTCATTAGTTATAGCCCAATAGTCCAATCTGCTAAAAATGAATGAAAAAGCTTTTGAGGTGATCTTTGCGTGGCAAAAGCAAACTTCGTCACCGCCTTTCGAATTCAGGTTCGAGGCACCTAATTACACTCGTGATTTTCAGGAATCGTGGCGTCGAGCGGTCAGCACAGGCGTCCAGCATGGCATCCCTATGCCTTGCTTCACCACCGCTCTGTCGTTCTACGATGGCTACAGGCACCAGATGCTGCCTGCCAACCTCCTCCAGGTAACGACTCGACTGGTGTTAGTGCAACGTAAAAAAAAGCTCTTGCATGTTAGGTTCATTGAGGACTGTAAATACCATCATTTTGAATGTGGCCTGCCATTTGCTATGCTTCATCACATCCGTGATCCTAATGAGGACAAGCCCTATAGAAATTGTATGGATGGCTTCATTAGCGTTAAATGTCTCAGCGTAGGTCTTTGTCCTGTGTCAATGCCGTTTTGTTGTTGTGCTCAGGCTCAAAGAGATTACTTTGGCGCCCACACGTACGAGCTGCTGTCCCAGCCGGGCCGCTTTATCCACACCAACTGGACAGGTCACGGTGGAAACGTCTCCTCTTCTTCTTACAACGCATAGCCAGGAGAAAGGTGGCGTACACTTCAAACAAGAACATGGCAAACACACGCATCAAGTGCAAAAGAGGACGTTACACATTCTGCCAGTATAACCGCAGCTTTCACAAAACTCATTAATTCAGATCAGCGGCGTTTTGTGGAACTTCCCAACTTTCCAACCGTATAATTGTAGAATATGTGTCGCTACACTGTCAGACTTAGGCCAGGGTCTGCAGTGTTAACACTGGATTTAAGCTGAAGCGTTGCACTGTACTGTACTAGGCTAAATAAAGATTTCAATCCCTTTGTAATTAGCTTGTTTGCTCTTTACTCTCAGGATTCACAAGTGTTTGTGTGTAGTTCTAAAAATGGGGATGCTGACAGAAGGCGCGTCAATTCCTGACCTGCTGCATTAGTAGTGAATTTCTCTCAGACTGGACTCACAAGTGCTTTACATGGTGACAATAGTTGTAAACAAAGAGTTAATACCTGAAAAATAAATAATTTAAAAAAAGTCTCACTGGATTTCCTGCCTCGAAAGATATATTACTTGCTTTTTTGAAAATGTCGGCATCTCACTCATCTGTGCAAATGGATGCAAGTGCAAATGGAACTGCTTATCACTGTTAAGTTTTTAATCACGTGTGAAGGACAGGAAGTAAAATTCATTCGGTGGATCACAGGGAGTGAACGGGACAAAAAAATCTACAAAAAAACAATAATCACATTTTTTTTCAGTTTTCTTGGTTTAAAAATAAAGACTAGTGCAATGCATTTAAAGTCCACTGCATATTTAATCCAAGAGTGCCATCTCGAGGAACAAAAATATATCAAGTGATTCACGATGCTCTATTTGCCCATCATATATTAATAAAACTGCCACAAAAAAATACCATGAGGTGTAATATGTCTCATACAGGTAACGAGAAATAATCGCGACAGGTCATTGCGCCACATCCAACATGGCGACGACGTGGCCGCACTATTCCTCGCTTATACGGCACCTCCGTCTACATCCTTGTAAAATTCCAGCGTCCTCATTAGGATGACGTCAACCCTAGCAGCCATTTTGTTAGCTAACAGAGGTAGCCGTGGCGCGTGTAGTTGCTAATTGCGTGCGTTGTTGCGTAGCAAAGCTCGTATTTGAAATCCACCGTGATATTTCGAATTTTAATTCCTACTCCTCGCACGGTGACTCGACCGCAAGATCGTAGGTAAGAAGACCGCGTTTGTCTTTGTTGACTGCGAATCCAGCTAGAGTTGACGCTCATTCATTTCTCGAGCCCTTTCGAGTTTGCTAGCTTCGGTAGCAAGCTAGCTACCTTGTTTGTCGTCAACAAAGGCGATAAGTGACGCTTTTCGTGGCAGCCCCAGCTAATTAACAACAAACGCTCGGCCATTCACACTTGTGCGAGTGTCGACGTTGGATAGTTTTCGCGTTCAAATTGCTTCAGGGAGGGAGCAAATCCGAGCAGGGAACCCAAGCGCATCGTTTTGCGTGTTTAGCTCCCTCGTAGCGAGGTAGCGTCAAGAGGCTTCAAGCTGGCTACCGGCCTTTCAGAGAACATGTCCGAGTTGTACATTCGGGTGGCCGAGGATGAGAACGAGGAGCCGATGGAGATCCCCTCGGAGGACGACGGAACGGTTCTGCTGTCGTCGGTCGCGGCCCAGTTTCCAGGGGCGTGCGGCCTCCGCTACAGAAATCCCGAGTCCCAGTGCATGCGCGGAGTTCGTCTTGTGGAGGGCGTCCTGCATGCGCCGGAGAGCGACTGGGGAAACCTGGTCTACGTGGTCAACTATCCCAAAGGTAAGGCCCAAGTCCAGGTCTCAATATTCCCGGCTTGTAATACATAATAAGAACAGAAATGCTGCTAATATCATAACTTGCATCAATGCGTTATTATTATGATCATTGAGGATCATAATTGAAGATGAGAAATTTTAGCTTTGACGCGGAGTCGAATTGCTTGCCGGCCAATCGCAGGGCACACACAGGCGAACAACCATTCATATTCTGAAACACTCTTCAGAGTGTCCATTATACCTACCATACGTGTTTTGAGAATGTGGGCGGAAACAGAGGAGTATCGGAAAAAAACACACACACACAAGCATGGGGATAACATGCAAACTGTCCACAGGAAGGCTGGGGTTGGAATTGAACTCGTAACTAGTGACCGGTGAGATGGTTCATCATTGGTTTATAGGGGAGCTGTTAATTGACTGGCAGTGAATTCGTTAAGTAGTTTATAACTATTGTAATCATGTCTAATCTAGCATTCTGTTTTTACAAATCATTGACTTCAAGAGCAAAATTTTAAACTTCAATTTGTAAAGCCACAAACTAGTTGAATTAACTATTATTATTTCCCGATCGTATGTTCATGCACGTTGCATTTGTGTCTAATCTAGTTTTTGTCATTTATTGTTTCACCCTAACAGACATTTTCTGGGTGTTTTTTCTCAAACCTCCACAGTTTCTTTGACGACAGACAACAAGAGAAAAATGGAGGAAATAGATGCTGCCTCTGCTGTGAAAGTGAAAAGGGGTTATCAGAAGACATCAGATCTTATTGTCCTTGGCCTGCCGTGGAAAACCACAGAACAAGACCTGAAAGAATATTTCTCCACCTTTGGCGAGGTCATCATGGTCCAGGTAGTGCAGCCCATCAGATATCATGTAATATGTACAACACACTGCAAAAGTCTAAATCCACAAAGTTGTCTTGGTGACACTTTTTCCAAATTCTGGTGAAAAGAGGAGACGGGAACGTGTGCATACAATTTTAGTCTTATACAATGGCAGCCTGCAGTATTGCGATGGCTGCACCAGCCCAAGTTACATGACAGACACTCCTCTGCATACACACGATTTATGTTCTGGGCGCCTGTTCGTTAGCAGAATTATTGAGTAAATTGTTAGAAATAAAAATTGGCAGGGGAAAAAAATGTCAATCACATTGGGCTGCACAAATTTTTTGCCACGATGAATTAAGCCGATCCTTGGCGATATCAACTTTTAAAAAGCCGGTGTCTACGTCATATTAAGCAATTTTTCATCTTACCACCATGGGGCAAGGTTTCCTACATACTTGCATGACAAAAGCCTCTGCTGTTTTTACCCTAATATATTATTTACCGGTGTGAAATGGTGTCGAGTTTCTCACCTGATTCCGTATGTATACAGTGCTAGCTGACAAATGAGACCCATTTTGAAACATCTGATTGGGTAAACATTGGAATGAATTGGGTTTGAAATGACCGAAAATGACATTTTGTCAGCCTTTTTTTTTTTTAATTTGCAGAAATGTGCTTGGTCCTAAGTAGGGTTTATGTTTTTCATTGGTTTGCACTAAGCAAGTAAGTTAGTTGTGTAGCCCTGTGTGCCATTTGTTTTCATTATTTACATTATTTATTTTAGTTTATTATCTTTGGTTATATGCTGCTTGTACAAAAAAAGGCAATAAATAGACATGCTTGACCAAACATGATGGTTAATCGTGATTAATAGTCGGGATTTCAATATTGATTAAAAAAATTGTGATGATTATTTTCAAAATAAAATAACCGTATGTTCTGACCACTGTCAACGGACATAAACGTACTTCATTCAGTACACAGTCATTCTTTTTTATTATTTACGTCATAAAGCACATGCCCAAAATGCGTTTGGCATCCTATCAACAAATTGTCGCTTTTCCGGCTGGTGGTGCAATCAGTTGTAATTCCATTATTTTCTGATCGATCAACGACATCATTCAGCGGCTCAGCAAAACAGCACGTGACGACAATCTCGTTCACTTGAGGGATGTTCTGTTCTGCGAACTGTGAGAAATCCAAGGTTCCTCTCCCATCGTTTTGGCGTGAGGTGTGCATGCTGTTCCTACCCAGGTTTCATTCATTGAATATCAGAATTGGCTGTTTAAATAAATTGGTCCATCCTTGATTAAGTAATAAGTTGGGACGGTTGTGTCTCAGGCTGGTCGCTTTTGCTGTGTGTTGCGTGTGCATGTGCAGGGAATTGCGAGGGTGGGGAATCGTGGCTTAGATGAAGCACTACTAATGGGCGACTTTGTTTTCCCCCCAGATCAAGAGGGATGCAAACACGGGCAACTCCAAAGGATTTGGTTTTGTGCGCTTCACCGACTATGAAACACAGGTCAAAGTGATTTCTCAGAGGCACATGATAGACGGACGATGGTGCGACTGCAAGCTCCCCAATTCAAAGGTGGGGGGACGTCAACTTCTAATGTATGGATGTCATGTGAAGAGGCGGACGGTTTACTTTGCGTGACAAGCGGAGCACGCGATTGACGCGCGCGTGCGCTTGCCGGTCAGGCCTTCCCCGACGAGCCCATGCGGAGTCGTAAAATCTTTGTGGGACGCTGCACGGAGGACATGACCCCCGATGAGCTGCGGCAGTACTTCATGCAGTACGGAGAAGTCACGGACGTTTTCATCCCCAAGCCGTTCCGGGCGTTCGCCTTCGTCACGTTCGCGGACGACCAGGTATGCCCGCCCGTCGGGAGCGGGCGACCGAGCGAGCTTTTTCCCCGGGGGCCGGCGTCATGGCGCCGCTCCTTTCGTGTCCTCAGGTGGCCCAGGCCCTGTGCGGAGAGGACCTGATCATCAAGGGCGTCAGCGTGCACATCTCCAACGCCGAGCCCAAACACAACAATAGTAGGCAAATGATGGAGAGAGGGCGCTTTGGGGCTGGCGGCTTCAGTCAGGCGTACGGCGCAAGTCGCGGCGGGCTGGGCGCGGGCGGCGGGGGGAAGGGCGGGGTCAACTTCAGCGCCTTGGGCCTCAACCCGGCCATGGTGGCGGCCGCCCAGGCGGCGCTGCAGAGCAGCTGGGGCATGATGGGCATGCTGGCCAACCAGCAGGGCATGAGCACGGCGGCGGGGGGGTCGTCCGCCACCACCCGGGATCAGACGTACGGTTCCAGCAGCGCCAGTTACAGCAGCCCCAGCACGGCCAGCCTGGGCTGGCCCGCCGGCACTAACTCGGCCTCGGGCAGCGGCTTCAGCTCGGGCTTTGGCGCCTCCATGGAGACCAAGTCTTCCAACTGGGGCATGTAGATAAGTAGGCGGCGAATCGCGTTGATACCTTAGGCCAGGGCTCAGGTCGCTCCATGGGATTTGGAAAAACGTAGAGTCGGAGGTTCGAGGGCCTTCGCCAGACTGTTTGCGAATTAAGTTGCCCGGCCCTGGTCTAAGCTTATTTGGTAAGTACTATATGAAAAAGAAAATCCAAAAAACACTGCCCCCCCCCCCCTTTTTTTTTTCTCTCTTTCTAAATGTGTAGTTGACACTAGTCATGAGTGGGTTTAGTTAGCTGCTTTTGAGAAATTGACGTGCATGCGGCGTTGTTTGCAAACCACCAGACCGCCAGTCCCTCTCAAGTGGGCTTGATAGCGTTGTTGTGTATGCAGTGCATTTCTATTTGTTTTTATTTTTTTCTTCTTCTGATCTGACCTGATGGAAACACCTTGCCGACGTCTCTCCTGCAGTTAACCAACTGTTTCGCACGCTCCCCGGAGGAAGCGCCTCACTGGCGGCAATGTTCTACAGATCTCAGTATCACGTGTAAACGCTTTGCCATCAACACCACACAAGCTTCACTCTGCATTTACTGTGCTCCACGGTGGGTGTCACCTTCTCCTTCCTCTCCCTTTGTCGTGGACTTCTTGTCTGAGATCGATGAGTGGGATTTGGTGTGGAGCGAGCGAGCGAGCGAACGAACGAGTGCAACGTGAACGAAAGCACGAGTGAGCAGAGACTGCCTGGTTTTTGTTGGCCTTTTTTGATTTTTCTTTTTTTTTTTTTTTTCTTTTTCGGAAAGGACAAATGACAAATGCCTGCGAGAGTTGGAGGAAGCTTTGGCTTTGTACGAATGTGCGTGTGTCATCCCAAGGACATGAATCCCAAGCCCAACTAGTCGTTTTGGAACACAAAGTGCTAAGACTATTTGTATCGTCCCTCAGATTTCCTCTTGATGTCCAATTCAATGTGAATTGTGTGTCTGCTCCTGTGCTTTTCTTTTCTGTGTTACTTGGCACCCTCCATGTGTTGAAATTTAAGACTGCTGCTGTATGAGCGTTTGCAAGTGTGCTGACATGACAAATGTTTGATATGGGCCTGTTGGAAGTTTGAGTTTTGAATGAGGGTTTTCTCTCCCCCATATGTTTTGTGAATTGAAACTGAAATAAAAGGAGAATTTGACTAGGTATGATGCACTCTTCACGGCGATTTCTTTTTCCCCCGTCCATTAATTCAACTGCCGACGCTTTAATTCACATGTATAGGGGCCCTCGGACAGGGAACGTCGGAACCAGGAGTCGCTCACGGGGGGGAGTTGAAGACCGCGGCGGAACCCACTATGGAATTACTACATGAAAGCCTTAAGTCCAGAAAAGGATCCATCATCTTCATCCCGCCCGCGAGGAGCCTTGGACCCTCTCATGTTTAGTTGGCCCCAAGTCACATTTGACATCTTCCACCTGTCCACCGTATTCTAACAACAGGAAGTTGCGCCCCCCCTTTCTTTTTCTCGTCTTTGTTTCATTGTAAAATACATATTTGGTGTGTAGAAGCTGAATGTGTGAAACGATATGGACAAAGGACATCATTTCGTCTTGTGGCAAAATAAAAACTTTTGAGCTGTTAACCTGTTCTATGTCATTTGAGATGAACAACAGGTTTATTTTTACAACACTGCGCTCCCTTTATTCTGATTCCGTTTCTGTGTTTGCTCTTCTTGCATCGTTATTTTTGTATGTACTCGTTTTCATTTGCTGGTGACTCGGAGCGTTTCCTGAACTTGATGTGGACTTTTATGTGGACCTCCATGTTAATTCTTTTAGAAAAGGTTTACTTGATGTTTGCGAAAACTTAGTTTCGAAATGGAAATGTGCCCTCATAATTAAAATTCAAAAGATATACTTGCATTTTCATCTTTTGCTTCCCTTCTAGCTTCCCTGCTAGAAAATGTGCTTCACGTGTTTATTCTTGACTTCTTGTATCGTGTTAAAAATTCCAGACAATTATTGATGGGAAAATGAAGCCTCGTGATGACTGAATTGTTGATCAATCAAAATTGCCCTCTTCAACAAAGGGATGAAATCACACAGAAGTTCACTTTTTAAAACCACTTTAACCCAACAGGTTGAAGAATCTGAAAATATAACCACTGGATAATGAAGCATCATGAAGTTTCATATTGCATAAATAAAACCAATGATGGACATGATTCAGGGGAAGAAAAATGCACCATGCTTCTGCTTTAAATTGATTTTTGATTGTTGGTATGTACTATTGATGCCCCCGAAAACAGATGCAATTAGTCGAGGTCTCATTTTACCAGTAGGGAAGGGCAGATCGATTCCAAAATGATCTGTCTGTCCGTCCCAAGCATGCTTTTGTATCGGATATCGCGATATTTAGCCCAAGTCTTTCGCGAAATCCGATTTTGACTTCCGAGTAAAATACTACGTCATCACTTTTAAGATGTGACCTGACCTGCATTTTAACACAGTTTGTGAACTCCAGAAAGATGTGACAAACTGACTTTGAAGTGTGTAAAGTGGCAGCAACAACGACCGTAGCAAATGTTTTTTTTTCTGTTTACGTTGGCAAAAATATAATGGTAAAGCGCGTGGTTTGCATCTCACTGATTAAAAACAACGTCAACATCTAACTTCCTTCGTCACTACACCCACAGACAGGTAAGCTAACGTCAGAATTTAGCTAGCTATAAAAACATTGGTTTACGACCAGAATAATAAGAAAATAATGTGATTTTTAATATTTAGGTGCAGGTAAGTAAAGTAACAACAATTGGGATGGTTTGTGAATATTGTCCGAACGATTGTTTCGCGTAGTGATGTGTTGCTAGCAAGCGGTCAGTTCTGAAGAGGAAAAAAAATAGTGAGACATTATTTTTTTTATTTTTAATTGTTTTTCGATTAAACCGTTCAGAAAAAAGGACAATGACAACATGAAATGTTTGAAACTCAAAAGATAATCGTCCCAAACATCTCCATAAGTTTTAATCTCTGTTGTGAGAAGCTAAATTAGCTATATTTCTTCTTAAGTTTAACTTATTGTTTGAGCTTGCATTTAATTGAGAATCAATTACAGTGGAAAGTCTTAAAACCATAGCATTAAAACAGTGGTAGTTATTTAAGTGGAGACATCGATACATAGAGTTTATATGTCGATGCTTTCTCCTGCATGTCAAGCGTGAGCGTGTCCGCCATATTTGATGTGGCAGCGCCACCGTGTAAACTGTAAACTATTGAATGTCAACTTCAAAAAGTGATGCTTGTGTTTGTTGGCTCTCCATTTGTGTGTTAACAGACTTTGAGTGTGATGAACGCAAACAAAGAACCCCATAGATCCTTGGTGAATGAATAAACACCTGTTAGAATTGCCACTGCACTGGCTAAAATGAATGATCAACAATTACACTTGCTTTTTTATATTTTATATGTGCTGATGACAAATGCAGTATTATTAATGTATCATATCTTGTTGCTGATCCGGCCGGCTGTGAAATTGTAAAAGTCAAAAAGTTGCCCACCCCTACACTAGCCTAAATTTTCAAGCCAAGAGCACCATCTAGAGGACTGTTTTGTAACAGTGGGACTAATTTACATAGTAACAGAGTTAGTTGCCACATTCTTTGCCAATAGTTGGCCCGCTCTATAATATCAACATCTTAACGTAAGCATAAACGTTTTTTTTTTTTTTTTTTTTACATCGAGTAGCATTAGCTAAATGCCAACATTAAAATCTTGACCTACTAGATCTTTTTTGTAACTGTGCGAAGGCCATGTTTTTAAATGTTCCTATCTGTTTCATTTTTAGAATTTTGTTTAATCTCAGCATGAGCAGAAAAGCCACGAATCTTGCCACGTGGCTCTATTTCCCACATTTTCACATTCTTTGCTAAAAACTCTCTCAAATGAACAGTTTAAGTACAATAAATAAGACATTAAAAAAGTTTACAGTGGGAGCTGTACAGTGAGATCAAGATGATCTTTGTCATGACAATGTCTCCTGGAAAAACTTCAAAATAAAAGCGTTCCAAGGCCGTTCGTGTTATATATTACTTGTGCAGTATAGTACAGTTTATTTTTGAAAGACTGGCTTGCCTGCTCACAACGTGTGGCTGCTATCTTATAATGGAGAAGATTGGCTGTCAGCGCACTCTCCTCGTATATTTCATTGCAATTGTGGCCCACCTCTTTTAGTTACTGCCTGAAAAATGTGTCTATTGTGCCGTGGACATTTTACTTTGTCTATTGGTCACCCACCATAGGTTAGTTGCTTTAGAATGTAGATGAGCCAAGGCACATTTTGAGGAGGTCAATATACTCTATATTTTATTAAATCTATAGTAGGAAAATAAAGATGACCTTAGTACGTTATTATTTATTTATTTTGATAGACTTCCTGCAACCTAATGTGATTAAATGTGTCCTTGTTCCCTTGCCACCCCTACTGTGGCTTTGTTGCCATTCACTAAATGAACAACAGAGGGCACTGTTGTATTTCTTTTCACAAAGCTGGCTTGGTCTGCCGCCCTCCATTACAAGCGTCCTTTTTTTTCCCTACTCATTTAACCAGTTGAACTTGTTTTCTCTTCACGCACTTGACGCCGCACACTCACTTTAATTAACTCACTTTTATAGATTTCATGAAATTGTGACAATCACAAATGCAACATTTACTTTTTTTGCTAGTGTCATCAACCTATTAATTTGTGAGCGTTACCGTTTTAAATATATCGCTAAACAAAGGTTTTATATATATTTAAAAAAAATGTCAGGAATTGATGCCTCAATGGGGGAAGCGCTGTTCTTGTGGGGCCCTTTCGCCCCATTGTTGTTGTGACCTCCTGGTGTGCATTCAAGCATCTGTAAATGATAACACTGCAGTGTTACGCACTTACATGCATCATATACAATGGGCCGTGGGGCAGAAAATCTAAACTTCCTTGTGTCTTTGCTCCCCATCTGCTCGGTGAACTTATGAGCAGGAAATAGGAATAAGAGGTTCAAAAAGCACAGCCGCTTTCATGTGGCGTCTTGTCGGCCATCACCCTATCTGTAGAGACTGTTAAACTTTCTTTACAAAGTTAAAAATCCCTTTCATGTTCCATCCTTCCTATTTTGTTTTAATTTCAGTCACAACATATGGCTCGCACATCTGGGAGATGCTAAGCGTGGTGGCACCCCCAAAACACACTCACACGCACTCACACAAATGATCCATATATGGTCTACTTTGTCCATGTTACTCATTATTTGCTCTACTTTGAGTTTACTTATAGAATAGGACGGCACGATATTGAAAATGAATATTATGTTATCAATATTGGTGGTAATAATTGTATTCGCAATAATAGTGTGTATTTAACATGTTCCCAAATAAATGCCGTTTTTATAAACGAATAAAACACATATTTCCGTGATGCATTCTTAGCCTAGATTTTTAACAGAGATTTTAAAAATTAAATGTATAAATCTCTAATAACGACATAGGTTTGGTAATACGCCAAGCTACCGTTCTTCTATTGAATGGCCATGTATGTTTAAGCTTGCAAGATGATTTGTCACAGTGAAAGCGGATTCTTTATAAAAGTTACTGCACATTTTTTTTCTTGATTCATCGAAAATATTAATTATTTCATCGTGCTACAGAAGGATGCTGAGCAGCACAGTTGTTCAAATTTTCGACATTAAATACACGTAAAAAGTTTGGAACAAATCATCTCATTTAATGTGATTTCTTTCTTCTCATGACTATTAACTCGTGGAGATATGTAATAAGAAAAGGTGAATTAAGTAAAAGCTTGTTTTGTATTCTAATTTCTTCAAAATTGTCACCCTTTGTTCAAATGGCTGCTTTAAAAATTCTCGCTTTTTTCTCCATGACCTTCAAGAGGTAGTCACCTGAAATGCTTTCACTTCACGTGTGCCTCGATTAGTGGAATTTCTTGCTTTATCAACGGGGTTGTGGTGTGCACGTCAGGTTAATTCACAGCCAGCAGCACTTTTGGATTACTCTTAAAATTCATTTTACGACAAGAATAAATCATCTTGACTAGAGAAAAACAAGTGGCCATCATTAAGAAATTGAATGAGAAGGTGTGGCCAAACGTTTGGCTTGTATGATATGCGTACGTGCACGTAAACACATGCACACACAGTGTGTATCTTTATTTGGTGACTTTTAACTAAAAGATCAATTTGAATCACATTTATGAGAAAAACCTTTTTTTTTCATCTAAAATTTGTGTAGTAAAATCAGGCATATTAATGATTTTCCCAAAGAAAAACTAAAGGGCGAAGAAATGAATAATTCAAACACAACATTTTTCATGTGACATTATGAAGTTTTATACCTTTGCACACTCATACTTTTCAGGTTCATATAAAATGTAGACTGTCTATTAAAAGAGAAAAAAACTCGTGTGAATATGTAAATACAGACTCCAAGTGGTCTCTCTTTTTCCACTATTTCTTCCACTGTGAGATCACCAACAGGCTACTGGCAGTCAACGTTTAGCCTTGGGATATTTTGTCCAATCTTTTGACCGTTACAATAAAGGCATTTCACTTCAAAAGGGAAAGAATTGAAAGAAGACACCAGGGAGCTGAAATTTCACCCGGTGAAATCATGTCAAAGTCCAACATGGTACGACCACTTAAGTTACCAGGAGTGTTCCATCCCTTGGCTTAAACGCAGCAAGAAGGATGTGGAAGAAAATGACCCAAAAATGGTCAAAATACCGTATTGTGCGGTATTTTGTCCAATTATTTGATCTTTAAATCAAAGTAATTTCTCATCGAAGGGAAAGCATTGAAAGAAGATAGTCGTGAGCTGAATTTTACCCAGATGGTGACAATCTGGTTATCACAGTACCGGGATTGTGCCATCACTTGGCTAAAACACTGTGGGAACGATGTGCAAGAAAATGACCCCCAAAATGGTCAAAATACTGTACAATTGTTAAGTTTACATTAATGTCACGGTCTAATTTTTTTCCACAGGATTTCATTTTATATAAAAATAAATGTGCGTGTATGCCATGTATTTTACACCATTTATTTTGTCCAGATTTTAGCATATGAGTTTCTAAAAACTGTAGTTAATAGTCTTCTTATACCGCATTAGGGTCTTGATTTTCTTCAATTGTTCTTGACGATGTTGATTTATGACGTTGAAAAATAATGCTTTGGTTATTGTTTTCATGATCATGTTTTTATTTGATGTTTGAATTCAACTGTCACATTTTTGCTGCTTTTTTTTTTTTTGTTTATGCTCTTCGAGGCGAGTCTAATTTAAACGTCCCCGGAAAGCAGCAGACAGCACATTGCGACCGTGACCACAAACATGGAATATAATCGGACAAGTTCTTATCTCAGCGTATTTCAAATGAAAGCCGGTTGATATCAGTCGACTAATAAAGGGCAACAAAACTCAAGCGAGTGTCTGCCGAGGACAAGTTGATCCTTCTTCAGTCTGGCTCGCTCTCCGGCTAGCGCGTGTCTCTCAGCGGCGGGCTTTTGGCAGAGCGGGCGGCACTTCACGCCACTGGAGGGCCACAGCGAGGAAGAGGGGGGGGAGGAAGGCTACGTGTGGCTTTGAGTGCTTGCCGGGCCTCTTCATCTCGCTTGGTGGGTAATTACGGAATTATGGGTCAACCACGCATGTAACCGCAGTTACGTTGCACAGTAGCAGATGTGCTGGTGACATTATCCAGCAGCAGAGCAAAAAGGTAAATAAAAACATCTGCAGCTGTTGCTACGGACCTTTGCCAAAGTTGCCTCCAAGTCTAATTGTTCCCACATGGGCCCGCTCGCAAGGAGTAGTAAAAGGGGCGGGTAGGCCGTCCGTTTTAGAAATACCCCGGAGAAATTTATGAATGGGACAGCTAGCGTCTGACGCTTGCGGTGTGTGTTGGTGTGTGACTATCGTCGAAAAAGCAACGACATTAACAGCGTTTCGGGTATTTATTCTGCTGCCCATCCCGCCAAAGCATTTCCTCAAAAGTCCTCCTGGTCGCAGTGGTCCAATACTAAACCTTGGATATGTGTGTGACGTTATCAGGGAGGTCTCTGGTTGGACCTCAGCCAGGCCTGCTGCAGCCCACATGAAAAAAAAAAAAAAAATAAGGAAGAGGCCCAATTTGAGAGATATCCTGTCTTTGCTTGACTTTGGACCACTCTACGTGGCCTGTCATTGTGTGTTTCCATGTGAAACCGCACTCACACATGTGGGGCACGAGGGGCAATCCCCCTGAGCGTGGTGCTCCTCACTTATTGCTACTGTCATGACTTGAATGCAGATGTCCAATTTTATGACGATGATTTGTATTATAAACAACTTCAGTCAGCAAGGGCGGAAGAAACAAAGAATATGTTCCTGGCATCGACATACTATTCATTATACTGTAAAAGGCTCGAAATGATTTTTTGCAGTGCAGTTTTGTGATTCATTGAATTCATTTGAGGATAAGTTGAAAAAAAAATGTGTAGCTTTTATTTGCTGATTTATCCCAGAGGATCCCTGAAGCAATGGGTTTTATTAAACAATAATTTGACGTTATTAGCAATTATAATGATTGTTATAATTATTTCCATAATTCCCCAACTATAAGACTCGCCTGTTTATAGGGCGCATCCTTAATTTTAGGATCAAATTCTGGTATTTTCTATCTTACCGTGGATAAAACGCACCAACACTTTAGGAACAATGTTGAAAACTATAGCAAAACAAAATAAATGTATTCTTCCTCAACTCTTAATATTTTCTTATGTTCATATCTGTAAGTTATATATTTGTTGCGTATTAAGTCATGTGTGTTTCAGATTCACATTGTGAGCAATCAGTGAATGCATCGCTAGTGTTACATTGACTGCGCTTTGCCTTTTCCTCACGACGCAGCTCAAGTTCATTTTACCATAAATAACCGAAGTTGCACAGCGTCAAAGTTCCACCAACTTTATGATTGTGTGTATTTGGCAAAAGACCGCAGTTAATAAACAAGTCAAATGGTATACCTTTCCATGCGCGCTAACCAGTGCACACATATCTATACCTTGCCGCTCTTAGTCAACTGGAGACATCATAATTTTTACACCTCTCGGTTTTAATCATATTCCTGTGTGTGACCAAGGGTGGACTCGAACGGGGGTTCAGTCTGCTCGCTTCTTTCATTGAAAGTAATGCCGTAACAACCTCTGCTAACACAAGCTGCTGCAGGCACTTTTTAAAAAGTTTTTAAACTTTTGTTTACCATTCATCCGACTGACAACGCTCTCATGCGCTTCCATTTTTTATGTCTTCCCTTTACCTACCCACCCACAGCAGGAGACTATCAATTTATGTTATCATGTCTTGTGGAAACACACTCATGCAGGCCATGTTCTGAGCACTCTTCCAAAGTGCAGAAGATGAGATCTTTCATTGCGTGTAATTTTTTTGTTTTTGTCCTTATGTTTTTTTTTTTTTTTTTTTGGAGGACTGCGATGTCTGTTTCCACTTAAATCTAAACGATCACTTTTGGTCCAATTAATATTTATCTCAGCATGACTGCATTCCAACAGAAGATATTTGGAGCTTTGAGTTCTCTGTATTTGGAGCATCACTTGAGATTTTTTTTTTTTTTTAAACCTCTCAGTATGGTGCAATACACTTCAAACTCAAACCACGGTAGTGATCCGCTTTGATGAATAACCAAAACTGAATTCCAGTAGAATTGTGAAGACAGAATTACAGAATATAGAGCTTTTTAATATGATCACATACAAAGTAATTACATGCAGCAATTTAAGAAAAAAATCTGTTTTATAGAGCAACTTTTATAGTATATTGTAGTACATAATGTATTCAGTAATGTAAAAACTGTTTGAAAAAGCTCAGATCAATATAGCCAAAAAATAGAATCATTTTTAAAATTATATTTGATTCTAATTGAAATAATAAACCCAGCAAATATTAATAGGCTTGGTTCATTAAAAAATACGAGCAGTATTGATTATTTTTGTCCAAATGTTTTCCACTGGATTAAAAACAAATCAAATCATACCTTGAAAAACATGTTTTTTTTCAGTTTCATTCTTTGATTAAAATCAGTTAAAATTGTAATCGTCCAAGAATAATTGAAGAAAATCAAAATTGTTTTTTGGCCCATATTGACCAGCCCTAATGCAATATATAAGAAGGCTGTGTTAACGCTTATTTACAGTTTTTAGAAACTCGTATGGTAAAATGGTCAAAATTGCAACTAAATAGTTCAAAATACATGGCACGCAACACACACACACAAACACACGCACACACACACACACACACACTTGTGTTTTGCTGTGAAGCCGGCTGCCAACAGCATGTGCCTCTTCTCCCTCTCTCATTAACCGCAACTGTCAGATACTCTAGATGAGGAGCAATTAAAGTCCATAATAAACCCTCACCATCAATTCCTGTTTGTTGATGTTGTTTTTCTTGTTTGTTGTTGATGATGATGATGTCGATGAGGTCTGTGCTAACTAGTACTTCGGCGGTAACACTTTTGCAGCGAGGAGACCGCACAGAATAGCGAAAAAGACGTAAAAGTAGAAACTTGACGATTGTTTGTAGTTGGATGTTAGTCACTTTTTTTGTTTTTGTTTTTGTCAGTCAATGTAGTGCACGTAAGACTTCAACAAAATAAATGCTTGTATTTAGACACAAAGGCTTTTATTTTGAAGTTATTCCCTCAAGCATGCTGAGACAATGGTTAGCTTTGTAGACAGGAGAAAAACAGGATGCTCTGATTACTTTTAAATCACCTTTAGCGATATTTCGGTTTTCCGGTTGAAGAAAAGGATGGTAAAATAGAGGCAGATAAGACAAAAACGGGAACTGCATGCGTTTTTCAGTGTTACGAAAGATCTCAGCTGTCGCTGAAAAAAGAGACCGGCTTTCCTTTTATATTTACATACGCACGCTAAATCATTAATTTTGGAAAGATTTTGAAAACTGGAAAAGTTTTTCTAAATCTTTTATAGAAGATTTTATTCAATTGATACATCATTTTTAATATTTTATGATTAAAACTCATATGAGCAGACATCTTGAACAGATACACACATTTTCTTTACCTTACTTACTTGAACCTGCAGAAAAGTTGCACAGGACTATAAGCCGCAGGGCTCAAATCATGAGAAAAAAGTTGTGGCCTATCGTTGGAAAAATACAGAATTTCTTCTTACAAATGCAATGCAAACGCAAGTATCTCGTCTTGTGCTCACTCGATCTCGTAAAACATCTCATCTCGTGGGATTTGTGTCTCGTCCAATCCCTCTCGCTTGTTTTGCTTTCATATGGCAGCTTCACAGAAAAGACAAAGGAAACATTGCAAACTGTCAAAATAAAATGCTACATGGGATTAGCGGCGTGAACATATACACAGATTTGCTTTACCGGTGGATTTTCTCCTCGTGGCTAGCAAAAAAACAAAAACAAAAACCCTGCAGATTAATTGCACTGGATTATAAGCCGCAGGGCTCAAATCATGAGAAAAAAGTTGTGGCTAATGGTCTGGAAAATATGGTATTTTATGTTCCAAATTTCGCAAGAATCCCGTCTTTTACTCACTCAATTTCGTGAAACAATTTGTGTCTGGTCCCATACGTCTCCGCTTGTATCGCTTTCATATGGCAGCTTCACAGAAAAGGCAAACAAAACGGTGCAAACTGTCAAAAAAAAGTGCTACTTGGAATTGGTGGTGCGTTTGTGTTTCTTAAAGGTCGCCGACGATAAGGCCCCCCCCGACAAGGAGAACGTGCAGTAGTAGTGTTGGAAGGACACTTTTCTCACGTTGAAAGAAACCGGAAGCTTTTTTTTTTTTTTTTTAATTCATCCTGACCTCCCTTTTTATGTTAATGTACACATGTATGATATTAAACCTTAATGACGTTTTGAACCCAGAGTTGTTGTAATGAGCTGAACCTTTGGTGACCTCATGAATAAGGCAAAGATACATGTTCTCTTCAGCTGTGCACCCTGGGAAAAAAAAAAAAAAAAACAACTGGGATGGATTTTCACTTAAATTTCAAGGCCGGATAAAGCATTTGTTGGACTTTTAAAGACAATAGCCTTTCTTTGGCAGGCCAAAAAAACATGTATACAGCTGTACAAAGAGTTTCCTGAACTTAAGGCAAAATATGGTGTCAGTTCTTCCTATTATCACACTGGGCGCTGGAAAATAATAAGTAACGTCCTGTTCAGAAAGACAAAAAGCTCGCATTTCATGTTCTCAGTGGAAAAATGGGCTCTTGTTTTGCAGGAATATTTTTCCTAAAAAACACTCAGAAAACCAAACAAAAGTGACAGTATTGGATTTATTGTCTTCAGCCCTTTTGTCTTAAGCGGCCAATGTTTGCGTCTTTGCCATGGAAACAGCCAGCTTATTTATCTTTACGGCCCTTTTACAATAACGCCCTGTTTTCCTGAGCAAACAACAGAGGAAATATCAGGTCAAGCCTCCTTCCCCTCGCTAATGATCAGGTCAAATCAGCCTCGCCATTCCAACCGCTTCTTTCCATACATGTCAGAAATGAAGATTTATGCCTTCGCTGCGTGGACATGTTTTATTTTAAAGACCTTGTTCTTCAAGTGGCCTTAATGTTAAAGGAAAAGGGAAGTGATGTTTATGTTTATTCTCAGCATGCGTGAAATAGAAACACAAGACGGGGGCACAAAGGGGCCTCATGTCACATACTGTACTTATTTTTAGCCACCCCACCCCTACTTTTTTTTTGTTTGTTTTTCTGGTGCTACGGCTTGCTTTTGACATTTGATTTGCTGGAAGACATGAAAGTTGCTCCCTCTCAGGATTAATCTGTTAAATCCATATATACTCAGTGTTATCATTTGCAAACATCCTTGTGTCTATGCTGCGGGAGAACCATCCTTCCACCCCGCTTGCCTCCCCCAACCCAACAGTAATTATAATTCCTTTTTAGGACCTCTTCTTCTCCACTGTCCTCGGTCCTCATTGTGCAACTCCGATTCTTCCCCCAGAAGAAAGTGACACTTCATATGACAAGGAATCTGCATAAAAGTGCAAGGTGTGTGGTAAGTGCATGTCACAATTAAATTACTTAATGGCTGACAGTCCCACGATATATCACATGTAATTTACATCAAGCGTCGGGGTAATAAAGACTTTGTAAAACTTACATTGAAATTCAATTAGAGTGTTGAATGCATAACCAAAGCCGTGAAAAATGAACTCATTGGGGGTCCCTTTTCATTACTGCCCCGAGGCAAAAGAGACCATTAATTTAATACATTCCGTGTTTTTTCACATGAGCATTTTTAACTTGGTGCACATTTTCGTACTAATGTTGCTAATACAAAGAGAGAGCTTGCCAAAGTCTACATTACACAGTACAAGAACCCCAACACACACACACATGCACACACACACACACCCTATTCATGTTACTTTGAATTAGTACTTTTAATCAGTCATGCTTAAAAAAATGGTTTGTGTACAAATGCGCGTGTGTGTGTGTGTGTGTGTACGTGTACAGTAACCCCTTGTTTTTCAAGGTTAATGGGGACTGAACCCCCCCCCCCCCGAAAAAAAAAAAAAAAAAAAAAAAAATATATATATATATATATATATATATATATATATATATATTTTTTTTTTTTTCGGGGGGACACTATAGAGATAGATACATGTTTTGTGGTCACCGTTGGTTTATTACAGGCACCATGCCTGACATGGGTGGGTGTGGTGGTTTCTAAACAATTGTGCAACAGCAATTAAGCTATTTCAGTTTTACCTCACAACACTAGATGTGCACCCTTCAGTCAACCACAAAGCCAAAACATAACCGGGACCTTTTCAGCTTCAGCGCCACCCTTTAAGAGAGAGCTAATTAAAATACTATTTCATGAACTGTTCCAGCTTGGTAAATGTAGGTTTACCAGGGTTCAATAGACTTTACAACACCTAATGATTAGGAACACAATTAGGGTTTTAAAGGAGCCATGAAGAATGTGTTGGAAAGGAAGGAAACTTGTTTATCGGTGCATTGATGACCCGGAGTGTTGGTCTTGGTTAACAGAGTGAGGAGTATGGCTCACGTTGAAGTGGCTGTCAAATTCATGCCACCAATGGTGTGATCAACTTCCTTTTATGGAGGAAGTGCACGATAGCAACAAGCGTGTGAAATTGCTGGTTGCTTTTCATTTCCGACTTTGTTTTGTAAAACTCTCATTTAAAAGTTGGCAAAATGAATATCATTATTATTTTTTTATCATTATGACTATTAATATTATTTTTTTGTATTTTTTGATGGCAAATGACTATTTGATGGCAGTGGACATATCTCACTTTACGCCAAGTTGTAGTTTGCTAAACTTTTTAAAAGTGAATAGAGTTTAAAGGCAAAAAATAAAATCACCCATTTTATCTATTTCAGTGGGCT
The DNA here is from genome assembly GCF_059441005.1 of Hippichthys cyanospilos. NCBI lineage: Eukaryota > Metazoa > Chordata > Actinopteri > Syngnathiformes > Syngnathidae > Hippichthys > Hippichthys cyanospilos. The sequence continues at coordinate 29,709,560 of NC_142370.1, read as the reverse complement.
TCCATTTTGTCCTTTACTGTCACCTGCTGTCAGCTGATATTGACATCACGGTGCTGACAGGCTCAGCTTGCGGTCTCATTTACCCAAACCCAGAAAACAGGTGATCCTTAATGGACAAAATGAGAGAATGAGAAAAGTAGTCGTGAATAGAATGCTATATTTAGACTAGTGTGGGTGACTAGATCATACATATATATATATATATACATATATATATATATATATATATATATATATATATATATATATATATATATATAGTGTAAAAATGCAATAATAGCAAAAGTAACTGCTGAATATTCATATATTTATGAAATTGAAATAGCAAAATGTCCTAATTCAATTATTGTGACTTTTGAATACTTTTGCATTATGGGAGTCCAGGCTAAGCCAATCATTGAAGTCATTGATAGCCATGCAAATTGTCCTTGAGCGTCACACGATGGTTTTGGGGTGTCAACACAAATATTTCCGCTGTGCCTCGTTTGCAAGTTGCCGTTGAAAGGCTTAATAAAAAAATCGGGGGAAATGCGTGATAAAACATTGGGTTTTCAATATGTCCACTATTGACAATATTTCTAATTTTTAATGGCAGCAAATAAGTCCGACATGGGCTAAATTTGACACCTATAGAGTGTATCTCTCAACCTCCTGTTTACAGTCGTTAAGAAGGGATGGCAACATGGCATATTGAAAGTCGTCATGCTTTGACAATCTCTGCAGTAATTTACCCTCCCGGTGTTTTTTTTTTTTGGTATGCTTTTCCTTAGATATCACACATATTTGCACTACCCCCACATATAGAGCATTTGAGTTAGGAGAGCGGTAGCAGAATAAATGACACCCATATAACACAACACCAATGTAGAAGTGAAAGAAAAAGATGATAAAGCAGAATTATGTTCATATTTCACTCACCTGTAATGTAAATTTCTCACGTTTGGCATGTCCATGTGTACCTGTTAGCATTGTTTGTATAAAATTATGAACCCATCTTTAATAGACGTATCCAGGGAATAAGCCATTCAGACATTTCATATATTCATTTAAATGGGCCAGTTTGACCCCCAATAAATAGCTTTCTCATAGAGGGTGATATCAAAAGGAGGAAACAAAATGTAATTTGTAATGTAACAAAATATGCTCTTGCTCAATTATGACTTTTCCCGTGCGCCTTCCTCTACTTGTTTTCCCCAACATTCTTCACGCATGACGCTAATGATATCAGCTCATTGAACATTGCCCTGTGCGGTCAACAGTTCCTTTAATGAGCGGATGCTAGCAGCAATGGTGCATGGTAAAAGTCCTAAACACATATTTGGGATAAAAACAGGAGCGACACGGGCGCCCGTCTGAGAGTCCTCGGCAAATTCATGCGTTATTCATGGGAAAGCTGCGAATGTTAGTGCTTCTTTTCCTTGTTTCAGCACGCATTTCTTCCATTTGTCTTGCGATGCTAAATTTTTAACGTTTTCCCCTCCACATCGCATTGACGTTGCATATAATTAGTGAGTTTACAGCAAAATTGTTTCTGACACCACAGTGTTCACAAATTAGAATATTTCAGATAGGGGAAATTCAGCTGGGAATTCCGGGGCTGGGATGTCTGAAAGCGGACTAAATATTATATGCAGTGGCCTGCAAATGTGACAAAATCATTTGAATTAACAGAAAAGACGTGAACGCTAATTGAAAACTCTTGGTTTATTTATATATGTTAAGGAAGCTGCTTGTGTTTTGGAGAGCAAGGACGCCTCCTCCACAAACACGACACCATATCCCGCGCAGAAAAAGAGCAGGAAAGGCTGAAGTGCACGTTTGATTTATTTATTTTCACCCAGACGGATACTCAAAGGTTTATACAGATTTTGCCATTTGGAGGCTGAAATAATGGATGGAGTGCTCATCCATTTTTAATTGCATCATGTTGTGTGAAGGGTAAACATGTTGTTTGAGATGTCTTTTCTCTGTTGAACTGTGTTTTCTCATTATGAGACTGTGCGTTGGGTGCAAAAACTAGTCACGAATCTGCTCAAAGTGCGTTGTAACAAGTCGTGCGATTCTTCTTGAAAGTTGCTCGGATAAAGGTCCGCGGTCTTCCGACGGTCGGGTGGGAAAGGTTCCATTTGGACAAAATAAGGGGAACGGAAAATGGATTGAAAAAGAAAACTCTCCCGTGCTTAGAGCAAAATAATAAGATGTCTAATTAGGCCGTTATTAGCCCCGAAATGAATGTGATAGTCCAACAACAGGGAATCTTTTCTGTTCTCCAAAGAAAGCCATGTCAATAATACACACGTCCATCTGGACACAGACACCAGTCCACAGATCCTCTGATAATTTTCCTTTTTAATAAGTCATAATTACGCAGAGGGTCTGACTGTGCTGTGCAGCCCTTGAAAATGAAATATGTTACTTTGGGGCCTGATGGTAAAGGATATTGCTTGCCGTTCATACATAATTGAGCAATCTTGAATGTCAAACCAGTGGGAGAAAATGCAACTGAAGCAACAGAACACCTCGCCGCAAATCTATTCGGCCTCTTCTGCTCCCTGGCTCGTGTCGGCAGGGAGGAACATGTGTTATGCGGTGGAGCCGTGGGCCCGCAGGAGGTGTATCGTGACGGCTTTTGGGGAAGATCTTCCAAAGTCATGCTCTTTTACCACTTCTACTCCTGCTGCCGCAACGTCAAATATGTGACCGGGTTGTTTTTCTTGGCACGCCGCTGTAACATCCCATAGACGACTCGGACGTAAAATTTACCGGTCTGCACGGGATCCTACGATCAACTCATGTAGCTCTCGTCTGATTTTATGACTATGGTGACCAGATGTCCCGTTTTAAGCGGGACAAACTTCATTTTCGAGCCTTGCGTCACATTGTTCTGTCCCGATTTTACCTAGGTCGCATCCCAGCGTCCCTTTTTTTCAGTCCAGCAAGCCAATTATTTGGGCCATGTGGATGTCTATCACACGGTTTATATTTTAAACCGGTTATGTTTATGTAAGTCATACTGGGACTAGAATTACCGTAATTCTCCAAATATAGGACGCACGTTTATAGGATGCACCCTTAATTTTAGGGTAAAATTCTACTATTTTCTATGTTATCGTATATAGGATACATCAACAGTTTGGCGATAGGATAAAACTCTAGTCAAACAGAATAAGTCTGATCCACCTCAAAACTTCATATTTTCTTGTGTTCATATCCGTAAGTTATATTGTATATTTGTTGTGGGTTAAGCGTGTATCAGATTTCCCACATTGTGAGAGTTTAGTGAACGCTGCCTTGCTAAAAGACCACAATTAATAAACGAGTCAAATGGACTACCATTCCATGTTTTCTAACCTGTTCACTCTTATTTGAATCGGGTGAATTGAATCCTAACTTTTACATGGCTCAACGTCCGGACGGTCCAGTTTGAAACCTACTCTAAATTACAGACCACTTAAGTTGGTTGTCTTCGGTTTCTACAGCAACGGTCCTTGTTCTCTCCAATAATACACGTTGTTGTCTATTGAACCAGTGTTCCGCGACATGCATGTATAACGTATGCCCGGTAAGAAGAAAAAACAGCCGTAAGCAGATATTACAACTTTGCTATTGTAAATAAAAAGCACATTGCTTGGGGATGGACCCTTTTTATTTTCTCCTCCTCGCAGATGAATGAGCTGCTGCCTCCCCAGCAAAGTGCAAGCTTTATATTTTTGACGTTTTTGTGTTTAACGCGTTGTAAATGTTTTATATAGCTTATCGCCATGCTCTTCCTTTTTGCCTGTTCCCATCCAGCTCGGTTATTGATGCCCCTGCCCGTAGTACATTATGCCTCTCCTGCATGTATGGAAATGGACTTATTTGTGTTACTCTCTGCTCGCTAAGCTGTTCTTCAAATAATGCGTGCAAAGTAACAGTGTAAAAGAGTGCCGGCGTGAGGGAGGTGAAAGAAAAACAACGCAGGGCTCCAGCTGTAAACGACTTTTATTTTATCTTTGGTTAGCGGGATGACAAATCGTGTCTCTTTCCAAAGCTTTTAAGCGATGCTTCAAGGGCCCCTCAAGGGGGGCCAGGGAGGCACAAGGGGACAAAGGGTGATATTGATAAGAATGGAAGGTGCCGAGACATGTACTCCGGTGTAATATGCCTTTATGATGGCCTTTTTCATTTAGGCTGACCGTTTTTTATGATTCAATTTCTCAGGTGCAGCTTGGTGAAATAGAAGTGAGGGAGGAAAATGAGACGAGGTAACACCGGCTTAACACCGAAAAACCCCAAAGACTCTCCAAAATTAATTTTCCGGCAAAATGTTTAGTTGTGAAAGGAAAGTGTTTCCCTGAAAACAGCTTTTGCTGAGTTGATAATAAACTGCCACCTCTACCTCTGACAATATTCACTCCTCATTAACAATTTGCACGTTTTGGGTTAAGCTCCACACTTATTAGCTTGATATTACGTCGGATTTGCCGGGGATCGCTGCAATGAAGAACAGTAGGATTTCTGTCAAAGCATTAAATTGGACACGGGGAGCTCTTAGTTAAACCATTTAGCACCGTTTTTCCCACTCCCCTGCGAGAAGAATTTTCTCTAGCCCACTGAACATTCAGACATATTCAGCTTTTCTTCGGTACATTTAAATGGGTTTTAACTCCATCTGAATGTACACAAAAACTCATTTCATCATCATATTGGCAATTACTTTAACAATAAATATTTAAGTTTTTATCTCCATGAATGACAAACAGGAGATCTCGGTGCTTTTTTTGGTAAATAAAAGCCCTAAAGAGAGCATCTTTAGCCGTGGTCACATCATAATGTGCATTTAATATAAACAAGACAGTAAAGATACATTACAGGGGCTGTTTCAAATATTTGGCAATTACTGAGACAAGGACGTTCTATTTTGGTTGACAATGTCCAGATGCTATTGTGGTTGTTGTTGGCACTGCAGTACAATTGCACAGCACCATAATGGCTTCTTATATACTCTTATTTTTATAACCACTGCAAACTATACTACAATAATGAAGATATAATTAGTCCAATAGCATGCCTTAGTCACATTTGGACACTTAATTAACTTAAGAATTATGATATTGAGCTAAAGTCATTTTTAAATCAACAAGTCTAATGTCTTGCTTTTGTAGAACTTGTCTGTTATGTTCAATTTCTCCTTACTTTTAACTGTTCTAATCATTTTATTTTCTGATTTTTATATTGGCAAGGACCATACATATTTCATTCTATTAGCTGCAAACTTGTAATTTCATCAAAATGTTTTTTTTCACAGGTTTTACATTCCTGCTCAGTTTATTTTGTAAGTTAGAGGAAAAAAATTGGGGGTACATAAAACACTTCACGGGGCATTAAAGATTTCAACAGTGTTTCTGCAGCTATCTTCAAGCCTAATTTAATGTTTTCCTAATACCGTAACAGGAGCAGCATGTTCTCTTTTCAAATTTATAGCAAATTAATTGGAACACACAACAACCTATTCAAAGTTGTGTTACAGTGATTCCTTTGCAAAACCTATTACTTTATTTAGATTTATACGGCTGCACATTGTGATTCGTGATGCAATTTTTCAACAGACGAACCAGAAATAAAATGGATAATGTTACTGTACACAATTTATCCTGGGTTAATGCTGACAAAAATATGCCTTGAGATATCTCTACAAAAGTAGTTCCAAAGTTTGGTAAAGTAGAAATGAATGGCACAGCACTCTTTTTTTTTTTTTTTTTTTTCGGGATTTTGTGCTGAAAAAAATACTCATCACTGAAAAAAGGTCGAGATCCACCAAGCTAGTGTTGATCTCAGTTGACTCAGTGAGCAAGGAGGTGCACCCTGCAATGTTTTAGTAATATGCATGACAAAACAAAGGCAAAAAACAAAACACAAAACAACTCAATGACTCTCTTATCCTCACAGTCAACCTAAATGTTCAGTAAACCTAAATGGTTGTTTATTAAATATGAGAAGGAGTCAGAATATCCCAAAACACACACACGCACAGTTATACAGTATTTTTATTTTCGTATTTATTTATGCTTTGCAGTTCTGGCTGTATTTCTTTAAATACTATAGCTTACAAAGGGCTCATTGAGTCAGAGGATGATGTATGGATTTTTAAATGACATGTTTTTCTTTTTTTCATTTGGTTGCAAATCTGCCTGAAGATAACTCGCCTTTTATTCTTTGCCTTTTGTCTTTGTTGAGTTTCCTTTTCCTCCACACGTGTTTGCCAGCACTTTGTCTTCACACCCGAGATAAGATAAGACATTTCATGTCATTTCAAAACTCGCACCACTTCCTTCTTCCGTGTCGTTGAATCATGGGAAATGAACGGTGTGTATGTGTGTGTTGTGCCAAAAGATTTTCAGTTTTACGGAGAATCAAATAAGCATGTATTATACTCGCTCACACCGTTGACTGGAGATGCATTCAGCGATCACTCGCACGGTAGGATTTCTCGAAATTCAATAGAAATACTCATTCAATGGACCAAATGGCAATGACTACTTTGTGAAATCGTTGCAGGGAATACGTGGAATCATTTTATTCTTTATTTGACAAACTAAACTCAGAACAGCCAAATTTGAACTCAAATTGCATGAACTGCCGATACGGTGTTACTACACTGGCCCGCCACTGGGATCAAGCAAAAAAGATTGGATCATGGCGGGTGCATTGAGGAGTATTGTTGAACATTTAGCGTTAGCTAAATAGATCACCCAGTGATTACATTTGGTATAAATAGTTCCTGGTGAGAAGGAATTGTGTCTTTCATTTTCAGCAAACTTGTCTGTCTCCCTGTTTTTTGTATGTTTTTTTTAGATCTGGTCACATTAGCCAACTTACCCATTTTCCATGAGAAAGATCTCCATCAAAACCAGCATACAAAGAACAGTTAGAAAGGTCAAGTCAGTTATTTCATACGTTTGCAAGTGGAAAAACAAAAAACTAACACAAAACACCATCTTTTATTGCAATTATTTCCGGAAAAATGTACCAGACAAAACAATGCGTTGTGGTGACGTGCTTAGCCGTGACTAAAGTCAGCTGTGACCACTCTCTTAGCAGCTTTAAAACCGCCTTTAATAAAGTTAAAATGTTACTTAAAGCATTGTGCAGTTAATAAAGGTTTTATCAGGGAAACATTTTGACCCTTAATTACATATCAGTCTTTTATGTTCAGTATACTTGGGATTGGTCGCTGAATTGTCCTTAAGTCTACTTAATAAAATTAAATATTGGGGTCATCATTTTCCTTGATTTTTGCAGCGGAACAGCTGAAATGCTTCCCGACTAGAAAACAATAAAACTGCTGTAATGCAGATGAGATAAATCATAAATCTTTTTGGCTTGAAAACGAGCGCAGCTCACTGATGAAATGGAGACATGAAAATGTTTTTATAAAACATATTAGGGAATGTTTTCATTCTATTGCTGCGATCCGCGCTTTGTGGCGCTGATAGCGATCCGTTGAAAGGCCTCACGTCGTCATTTTTCTGTCTCCCAATATGCTTTTGTGGATTTATCCTCAGACACATAAAAGGCTTTATAAGGGTGCTTACAGAGAGACTCCAGCAGAATTGGGCTTTTTGAATCTGTTTAAATGATTTTAAAGGCAGGGCTGAAGGCTATGATTTTTTTTGATTTATTGCCCTACCCCTCTTAGTTCAGATTGATGTTCGTGAGTGTGTGTGTGTGTCCCAATGGCTTCCTGTTTTTATGGCGTCATCTTGTGTCCAGAGATGTGGCTTCCACAATAAAGAGCCTTTTAACTCACATTTGTATAAAAAAAACAAGAAAAAAAATCATAAGAAAAGCACAAGAAACACATTTGTGAAAAGTCAATCATGTGTGACACAAATAAGACCTTGCATTTAATTACACTAATTTAATAGTATGCTTCTACTAAATATTTTGTCGACTTGCATGATTTTTTTAGCTCGGCACACATTAAGGCTAGAATCACACAGCAGGGCTTAGCGCTCCATTCCAATTTTTTGGTGAAATCCATTTATTTTGTGAGGTCCTTCACATTTCCAAATAATTTCGACCTGTATGTAACCTGTGTGTGAATGGCAAATAGCCCAAAAGTTTCCCGCATGAGCAGAGGAGACTGTGATGTCACACACAGCGCATAACGTTGGTGTTAATGGAAGTACCGAAATAGACGGCCAAATGGTTGTCGTACCGTCGCCACAATAGTTTCAATCTTTTACTTTTAAGGTGGAAAAGAGGAGGAAGGTGCAGCATTTGTTCATGGTATTTTGTGCTGTGACAGCAACGTCTCTCTCCCTCGGAGTGAGCGAGAGGAGACACACGCAGAAAATACACCTTATTCTCTCTCTCTAAGCAAGAAAGGGTGGCAGCTCACTTGACAGACTCAGAAGCAAACATGGACGTGTGTGCTTTTGCTGTCCCTTGCTAGCAAGAAAAGTCATTTAAGCTGGTCTGAGTTATTATTATTCAGTCTAGTCTGGGCTTGTCTTAGTCTTTATAGATTTCTCTGACATACGTAGCGGATTTAGTACCACATACCCAACTGGCCTGGGTCACATTTGAAAAAATAGCTGACCAAAAGATCAGCTAAAGATTGGATTGGGTGAAAAAATCGGAATTGTGTCACTACAGATGGAAATCACAAGGCAAAACATCGGATATGTATCGAATTTAGTACCTCATACCCAAGCGGCCTGGGGAGCATTTGAAAAAATCGGATCTGTGCCGTTCACAATGCCATCAAAAGATTAGCTACAGATCGGATTGGGTGAAAAAATCGGAATTGTGTCATCCCAGACTGAAGTTGCATGCCAAAGCTCTGAATACGTATCGGATTTAGTACCACATCCCCAACTGGCCTGGGTCGCATTTTAAAAAAATCGCGTCTGTGTCATTCACACTGTCATCAAAATATCAACCACAGATCGGATAGGGTGAAAAAATCGGAATTGTGTCACTACAAACTAAAACCACATGGCAAATGATCAGATCTCTATCGGATCTAGTACTTCATACCAAGGTGGCCTGGGTATCATTTGAAAAAAATTCAGATCTGCATCGCTCACATTGCCATCAAAAGATACAGAAACAGGTGGGATAGCGCCGAAAAAATCGAAATTGGGTCACTTCAGGCTCCAAAATGAACCTATCCTAAGACTCGCGTAAGAAGAAAAACCAGTGAGCCGCGGTGTCACGAGTGTCTCGCGGGGTCGCCGTCTTAAGCAAAAACGCCGCCCGGCATCCGAGAGGAGCGAGGGGGACAGCTTGGGCACAACAGACATCCATTTTAATTAAATGCTACACAGTCCCACTCGGAAGCCTTAATACAAGTGGGCTTACTGCAAAGATCTCATTTAGGACAAACAAGATGACTGCATCTTTCTCCCACTATCAGCCGCAGTCCTCGGCGGGACGCAGGCCTGTAAAATGACTGATGTTTGTAAAAAGCGACAGTTGTGCCTACTAAGCACTTCTGCGGGGACGCTGGCGACTTTTTATGTGCGGGTTCATAAACTCCCAGACTAATGCACTCTGACACTCTTATTTTGATATCATTACGCCGTTGTACTCGTCCCTTTTTTTTTTTTTGAGTTGAAAAAACGCAAGTACTTTGAAAGTCGAAATTCATAAATACATTTATGTCAAACTGCACTTAATATTGATTTTGTTAGTGTACAGATTCAATAATAAGGTACAGAGTGCATGAATATTTAAATATAATCTTCATTTCTGCATCTCCTAATGGCCTTTTCTCCTCTACACTCAATTTAAACACAATTTGAAAAGTATAATGTATTGAAAATGACTGGAATTCAGCAATAAATCATTGCCGGGCCTATTTTTTTTTTTTCAAGATAGTCCAGTATTAGTCTCCGAAGGGACATACACAATTAGATTTTGTTCAGCAATTATCCTTCCAACTATGTGTTGTCTGTCCTTTTTCAAAGCCCGAGCGCAAATGGAGAAAAGCCTAAATGGAGCGCATGACAAAAGAGGCTGGCCCGACATGTCACAGGTCAAACGATTCCCCACCATGTAACTTTTTTTTTTTTTTTTTTTGCGTCCTTCGTGAAGTCGGTTGTTGTTAGTAGCTAATGGCTCGGAGTACAAGTAAGAATGATGTGTGGCTCAAGCTGGCGCAAATGAATGAACATACGTGTAATAGGCATGCGGAGCCTCAGCGTGCGATCCATATGACGGCCATCAATAATTCATTCTTGACTTTGGCCTTTTGGGAGGCATTAAGGTAATATGAAGAGCAGCCAGGCCAAATGCTTTTGCAAAGCCTTTTTGAGCAGGATACATGGTATCGTTTAATCCATTGTACGTTACAGTGAATTTAACTATCCGCGATTCATTTTTATTGGGTGTGATTAAGATCAATTGTGAGACTTACATGTTATGTTTTTGGTGGTTATTTTTTTTTTAAGGGTACACTAAAGAAGAAAATGCCCCTCCCTTGGGGTTGACCCCGTTTCACATGAACAGCTGCTCGTAGTTTGTTGTACTTCCTCTCGGAGCATCTTTGCCACAGCCTCACTTCCAATTTGGTGATGAGACTGTTTGATTTGTCTGCAAATTTAGATGCCCATATGGTTGTGGTTTGTTTGCAAAATTGTTTTCATATGATAACCGGAAAAAAAAATGTTTCAGGTTACAGCAAGCCGCAGTTTTATTTGCTTCCCCTCTTATGTGTATAGAGTATATGGACTGGAGTCTTCCAGCAGTTTGACTCCTCAGCCCTGTGATTAGTCCACCCCATAATATGTAAAGGTGGCCCGGCGGTGGCGGCTAATAGCCTCCCTGTCCCTGTAAGTTATGGATGTAGCCTTTTGTGCTGCAGGGTCGCACATAAAGGCCCCCCTTTTTAATTCCCACTCACCCATGGTCAGGCTAAATGGCTGATGGTGGGATTGAAGGCCCGCGTTTATTCCGGTACACAAACACGTTGTTTGAAAAAAAATCCATTGTCAAGCCCTACAACTGTTTTGTCTTAGTACTTTCAGTCTAACATTTACACAAAATATGCTTGCCCTCCAGAAGGCATTTGTTGTAAAAAGCAAAATATGATTAATCGTTTGTAGTAATTGTGGATTGTCTTTGTTTTTAGTATTAAAATGTGCGATTTATTAACATTTCATTTTCTCTTTCTAACAAAAACAACTTTACTGATGCACAACCACCAGTAGATGGCGACAGTATTCCATTTTAAATTTGGGATCAGCAGTTTGAGAGTCCACTTGAAGATAATTGTTGAAGCTAGCTTTTGCTTATGCTAATTGTTTTAAAAAAAATCTATCCCAGCAGTCATCTCGCTGTAGGTGAGGGACACCCTTGACTGGTTGCCAGCCAATCACAGCAGTGCCATCCGTTTTCTTGAAAAACAAAACAAAACAAAAAAATAAAATCTGTAAAAAATGTCCCAAATAAATACATTCATAAACAAATACTTAGGGGTGTATGCTTATATATTATTAATACTTTCGACAGGTTAATAAAAATACATTTCACCTTTAAGTATTTTTATGGAATCTATTATTTAAAATCAATTGAAATTGTAAGTGTTCAAAATGACAGGTGAAAATCTGTGGGGTCTAGTCAAAGAGGCAAAAAAACTGCACATTGATTAATTAACTGATTAATATTGTTAATATTGTATCATACTTTACACACCTTATTCCTGCTGAAATGAGTCAGTTTTGAGGGAGCGACTGTTCCTTGCTAGTGACCAGCTTTTACTCTGCTTCATGTAGTGTTGGGCAAGTATGACCGTCATGACTCGGGGTGCAGATCCTTGTATGTGGTGCATGTTGTGGGTAAGTCACCATTCAAAGATGCCCTTTAAAAGAAGGAACATTGTTAAAAGAAAGTAACTTGTTTTGCATCAACCAGTCACTTGTTCACATTTTGAAATACATCACATCAATTTGCAGCCCAACACCGTTTGTTAAACGTTGCAGAAGTCAATTCTGAGCTTTTCTGAGTAGTACTTCTCTTTTTTTTCTTCCTGGAGTAGATGATTAAAAATTGATAATTCCTTGTAATAGAGTCATTTCTGTCGCTTTTCATATTTTAATCCAGTTTCAAGCAAAACATGGTGCATTAATCAAATATGACGGAACATACTCTTAATGTAATCATGCATGGGTGATATGAATTGCAAATGTCTCACTGACTGAAAGAGTACCCTATCACACACACAAATGTATTTCCATTAATGTTTCAAAATAAAATAATCATGACCATTTCTTTTTTTCCCTTGCTTTGTTTGTTTTGGTTGACATCGATGGCTTTCAAATGCGCGGGTTTTCGTGAAAATGCGCAAATGAAAGGAAAGACTTTACTTGTCCTTTTTCTGTCTTGTGCTAGGATTATTCTTGTTTCTGTGAAACTGAGCCCTTGATGAAACATTTCAGACATCGCATCGTGATGCACCTTTCAGAAAGACGGAAAAACCTAAAAGAGTCGACATCTGCGAAAATGAAATGCGGGTGCCAGGGAGTCAGTTCACTAATGACATCCTGCAATAAATATAATCCATTATGAAGGAACGGGCGCTATTAGATGCGCTCGCAGTTGCATTTAGGGCCGAAAATATCTCATCAGCATTGGAAAGTTTTCCTTAAAGAGACTGGGAATGAGCATTCTGCAGACATTGGCTTGAAATAGAGAGGCACCTTTCAAAACAAGTCAATATCCAGCTCAGAAGAAAGAGGTCCTAATTAGATTCATTTGCTCCTTGGATCAATGTTTTCCTAGGGATGTGAGTTATAAAGTCAGAGTGGAGCATAAATAATCAAAAACAAATAAAGATGTGTGTTTGGAGAAATATGGCTGATAGTGCTCATAAAATCTCCGCCCAGCGAGCAAAAGCAAAATGAATATTTAAAGATGGCGGGGAAGAAAATAGCTGGGGAAAAAAGGAAAAGGTGGCGGCTTTCTAAAAAAGGGGCCGACCTTGGCCGGCGGAGTGGAGGAATCCTTTGGAGGGTACCTTGGCCATACTTAGTGAAAAGTAGATAATTTGTTAATGTCGCGCACTTGTTGGAAATGGCAGATAAATGGATCCCAGCCATTATTTTCCCGCTTAAGTGAAGTGAAAGAGGAAAGAGGACAAACCCGGTTGTGACTGATAAGTGTCTAAAAGCTAATGAAGGCGGCCCAGGCCAAGGTCAATGGCCGAGAGTGAGATGCTACGTGCTGCCGCGTTGTCCCGCCGCTTAAATATAGAGGAAATATACATTGCGCATTTAACACCTTGAAACACGGAAGAGAGTTGCATATGAAATATGGCCGTGTAATGGCTTTTTAATGATGGCCTCCAAGACCGCTATTCTGGCCCGAGATTGGAAATCGGAGGTGAACCTTGATATGGCTGCGCTAAGTGCTTGTAATGCACCGTAACTTCTGGCCGCCCCGTCCAGGGAGACAGTTCACGCCGGCAGATAAATGTCCCTCTAGTGGACGGGACCTCGGCTGGCGGGGGGACACGGCACTCGCCGTGACTTCCTCTGTGACCGCACGCGCGCTGATTTGCGGCTTTCGGCCGGCCTGCCTGACGTTTCGCAACCAAAATCTTTGCCTATTTTTTTTTTGGGAGGTGCTGAATTGAATCCCAGCTCCCTCTAAATCTAAAGCACCTTTATCACGATATTTGAACATTTCCACAGTCGATATGCATAAACAGGCAAACCTCGGGTTACGAAAGGGTTAATTCCACGGAATTAACCCTTTAATACCCCCCTAAATATCTAAATACATGTCGATACCTCGCCTTTCTCCCACCTTTTGATGATATTCAGCTTTGTTTCCATCTTAATGCTTTCCTTTCGGTTGGACCAGCACCGCTCAAGGATTGCTTTTGATTTTGGCGCCATGATGTGTAAAAGGAGGTTTAAAACGGCAACGATAGAGAAAAAAATAGCACAAACAGACACGATCCACCGGTGGACTACTTGAGACAAAATGGTGAATGAGACACAGCCGAAACAGCACGTAACTGCCTGTAAAAAGGCGTGAGCCGATATCAAAATTCTGATGGGATGATGAAAATAGCACAGTATCACGTGAGTAAAATTACAGCTCTATTTTTTTCTTGTTTATTTTCAAACAAAATATCGAGTTTAGTAAATTAAGGCTGGCGCACATAACAATAATCTAAATAAATGCGACAGGGTTTTTCAGTGATTATGTATTCCAAAAACATGTTGAAAGGTTCGCAACTGTTAATTAATTTGATTACTTTTGTTAATTTATTGTTGATTAATTTGATTACATGTGTTATAAATAGCCACAGGTGATAATTTATTGCATGTCTGACTCAGCCAAATTGTCACGTCTCGATTTTATTTCCTCGACATCCTAATTTGCTAAATTTAAAACAAATGTAGAAATATACTAAAATGAACAAAAATATAACAAAAGGGAGTACCTACCTCCTACAAAGTCATTGAGGAATGAGCGCGATGGGACCGAGAGACTGCAGGTCAATCGAGTGTGTGCCGCCGCCATTCGGGTACAAGCAGACCTTTGGCTGGACTTTCAGTTTTAACTTCTATAATCCAATCACCCAGTGAATAATTACAAAATAATAACACGGCATCTTGGCTCCATCCACGAGCGTGGCTTTTCCCCCACCACTTGTGTGCTTAATGTCCTCTAAAGACCCATATTACACCCCAATTAGATGGCACTCTTGTTTCCTTACATCAAGGGCTTGACTCGACTGCCTTGTCACCCTCCCTCGGCCTAATCAATTTCATTACTCCAGTTACAGCCCCAGCCATGGAAAGCGGTGCCCTTAAACTTCAGCTCCTGCTTTAATCGATCAATAGTCCACGTCCCTGCCAAGGTTCCATTTAAAGTTCATTTATTTTAAGCCATCATATAAAACAAGACAGCGCATCGATGCGGCCCCACTTTGTTTTATTTGAATGAGGGTTTCCACCGCGATGTTGGAATCCACTCTGTTTTGGTCGCGCTGCTGTTCTGGGAAGGCCTTTAGTGTAGGTCACAAGCCCTGTGTTGATTTAGTGTTGGTAAAGAAAAGGAAGTGGCCGTAACTTATGCAGCAAAAATACAAAGGCAGCATTTCTGTTTTTCATTTCTCCCACTTTCTCCGAAATAAGGGAAAAGATACATGATTACATAACTACAGTCAAACAAGAGCGCTCATAGAGTAATATAATGCTGGATAGAATAGAATAAATTATATGAATAATTTCATAGATTAATCGAATAAAATTAATGTGGGCCCGCATGTTACGACGTTAATCCGTTCCGCGGTTGGGGTCATAAGGCGAATTCGCCGTATGATGGGCAATCCAAACCTATGTTAAATAGCTAATGTGTTCAGAACCCCAGGTAAAACCATCAAAATTGTACATACATATTAAAAATTGGTACCAAAATAGCATAGTAAGTGCCATGTATATATTATATACATGTATACAATCAAAAAACATCCTAAATAAAAAATATAGAAAGGATTTATTTACCTTTGAGTGCCGCTTGTTGTGCCCATATTCCCTAATAAGGGTTATCGCCAGCATCGTTTCCATATAAATTATCTTCTTACTTCTCTCTTTACCATCACTAGCAATCTTGGGACCCATAGCTAACCCTTTCAACTGAATTAAGCAGTAAAATGCACTATAAATACGGTTTTGTAACCACTCGCGATAGATCAAAGCTTTACCGTTCCGCCATTTTGAAACTAGTGAGGCCGACCAATAGCAGACCACCATCTCCGTCAGGAGACGCAGATCAATAGCAGAATTGCAGTGACAAATTGCAGGGACTGAAATAATTTAATAAACTATAAAATTTAATAATAATAAACTGAAAATAAGTGTAATTACCTAAAAACGCCTGCAGATGGAGACGAAACAACACAAATACAGCCAAGCCCCTAGGGTCATGACAGTTGCAAAACCGGGAAAATGTCATAAAGAGGGGATGAAAAAACTCAGTATTCCACGTCGTAACATGAAAATAACGTAAATCAGGGACGTTATAACACAGGGGTCCACTGTATTTTGCATTAAAATGTATTGCAAAGCCATTTTCAACTTTATGAACTACTTAGTGTTTATTTTGTTTAGTGAAAAACAACACCTAAACAACAAATATGCATTTCCACATCAAAGGAGTTGATGTACTCAAAAAACCTTTTGAAACTGATTGAGTTACTGGTTCGGTCACAGTTTTTCAAAGTAAAAGCAGGTGTATGCAAATAATTTACTTGATGACAGGCTAAAAACCAGGATATTTGGAACATTTTACGTCAAACAAACGATTATGACTACAATTACTAAATTACTTGTCGCTTAATGAATGAATTTTTACCACTTCGTAATACTGTTTAACCAATCATGGGGGGAGAAACTCGATGGGAGTTATTTCAATTCATCCCAGTGTTGTATCACATCTATTGCTCTTAAAATATGTTTAAAAATTTAGATTAATGAACTCTTTCGGAGCCAAGCTGTTTTCAGCACGTTATTTCGATTTGAAGGCAAGAATGCATAATACATGACTTGACAAGCAAAAAAAAAAAAAAAAAGTATTCAAAAGTTTCACTTATTAAAGCCACACCTTTAATTTCACAGGAGAATTTACACCTCCACATTTCCTTCTTCACAATCCTGTGGATCTCGCAATTGCAACATACTCTGTTATCACAGTTCAATTAATTTCAACGATTGATGAAATATACTCGGGTCTGTCTCTTCCATTACATTTTTTTTTTTAACTTGGGAAGTCTGCCGAGGGACCAAGCTTTGGTGCGCAATTATATACAGGAATAAGGTGATTCAATATTCATAAGGGTTCTATAGAAGATGATTGTGATTGTGCATTAGCCCAGAAAACTTCATTATCATTCACAGCTTGACAAATGCC
The DNA here is from genome assembly GCF_059441005.1 of Hippichthys cyanospilos. Classification (NCBI taxonomy): domain Eukaryota; kingdom Metazoa; phylum Chordata; class Actinopteri; order Syngnathiformes; family Syngnathidae; genus Hippichthys; species Hippichthys cyanospilos. Next base: position 29,692,649 of record NC_142370.1, on the reverse strand, counting down.
TGGCATGGATTTGGAAATCTAACGAAGATAATTGGCTTTGAATATTGTCACCGAGGTCCTCAATTTACATGAAAGTAGCACCTCTTCACAAACAACAACTGAAGTTGTACGTTTGGCTTCTATTTTGCCCCCCCGCCCACCCATGCCACTTTTCAAGTGACATGTGAGAACCTTATTATTTAGTCCGTGTGTTTCATGTTGAAGACACTGACTGCGGGTTCACACTTGAGTAGCCACACGGGCTGCTGGCGTCTCAGGTTGCGTGACAGGTGTCAAGACAAGCAACCCAGTGACTTCTGGGGACTTTGTTCATTTGCGCTGCCGGTGATTCAGCGCGTGACGGCTCCACCGCACCCGCAGACCGGCTCCTCGGATGTCCACACATGGGTCACGAGACATTTTCTCTCTCTGTTTTTTTGCACGCATTCCTCGTCACTTCACAGTGCGTAATTGAACACTTCAAATCCAGTGGTGTCTGTACTTACAAAATTAATTTTTTTCAGAAGTCATTTTGTTAATGTGAATTTTTTGTAACATGAAAAGTCAAAATTATGGAACTTTTAACCATATTCCAGTGTTGATTTCTCACCCTAAATGCTCCCAAAGTGTTTCATTTCCCTTCATTGAAGCATTTCTAAGCATTCCTTACTTATTCTGCACACCCAGACTCTCATCCACCTGTGCAGATGAAAACAACTTGAAATCCGATTGTGATGATAAGAGCAATTTGTACCTCCCCTTTACTGCCCCAATACTGCCTGTGCGAGGGTAAATACAGGCCGACGTTAGCCATTTCATTTTGGTTCTGGAGCTGAGGAGGAGAGATTTTGCACCGTTGACCAAGTATACAGTACAGCAACATTTCATTTACTGTATTAGCTATAACGTTTTACTGTAGAGAATGTTAAAGTGGCGAAAATGTGTGTTTGCAAGTACACAGCTGGACAAATAATAACTACAGTATAAGCAGTAAAAAAAATACTCGCTAGTGGAAATATGAATATTGGCTTCCCATGGAGATTGATTAGATTGGAGGAGCACGTGTTAGCGAGAGCAGTGTATTGACACAGTTTGGCATTTTAATGTCAGTAAAATGCCTGTTTTTGGCCCCATTATTCATGCTGTTGAAACAGTCTCAATCAGCTGCAATCCTCATGAAGATGAGCAGTCAAGATGATGGATGGATGCATGTTTAATAAGAAATTAAATCGCCAATGTGCTAAATGTAATATGTATGCACATATTACACTGTGGCCAGTATAAAATATCATGTTATGGGCCCTTTAAATGAAATATATTAATTGTAGCAGTTGATTATATGAATGCAGTTCATTGGTTTGCCTTGAGATGGCACTGGTGTATTGGTGGTGCGTACAGAGTACTTTGTTTAGGTTGTTTTATTTGCACATTTTTATTTTACAGTTACAGTGATCTAGGCATCATTTACAAGTCCACAGGAGCGATAATGTTTATTTTTGGATCATTTTTGAGCATCCCACTTTCCTGAAGTTCAAGTTTGAGTACATGCAAAGTACTTCATGTGGGTCAGACGTGATAGCACGCTAGTTAACTAGCCGTTCAAGAGGAAATGTTCAGCAGTTTGTTTACAGCAGCCCAAAGTGATATAAATGTGTTTTTATCTTTATATGTACAGTTAGTCGTAGCGCTCTGTTACATTTTTCGCAAAATAAAATTTGTATTATGAATTTTTTTCGGAAGGTTTTTCGGAACATGAATTTCTTTTGTAACAAGAGACGTTCCACTGTATTATATTTATGCTACGAATGAGATCGAGTTCGACCTTGAGTTGAGTTAAAAACACACGAAAATGAAGCTTATCAACTTCATGGATGGCACTTGTTAACACCCTTTATGAACAAATATAAAAATCAGTAGACAGCTGCACAATAAAACTTCACTAACACATTATGTACTCAGCTATTTTCATGATATGACAAGGTGACAAACATGCAGAGATGATTTCTGCGTGCGACTCGAAGGTGAATCTCTTCAAATTAACACTTGACTTAGCTTACTTTATGGTGTAAGTTTTATTCCTCTCATTTATGAATAACGTCAATTTTCGTGTGGCCCACTATGATATGTGATATGAATACAGTCAACTTTTGATTTTACTTTGCCTCATTGCCGTCACTTTTACCTACTCTGCAGTAGCATCACATAAAATCTATGTCATAGACATTAAGATTTCATGATGCTTTTATTACCACCATGTTCTCTTGACCATTGAATAGGACAGTTAATGGACATCTACATCATTATGAGTTGTTTATAAATAATATGAATTTAGATTATGTCATGAAACAAAATACATAAAAAAAATTAACACTGTGATTTGCCTTCTTAAGATGAGGCAAGAGACCTAATTGATGATCAAAACAAAATATCAAATTGGGGTTAAAACGGTAAAGGGACACTTTAAATTTATTGTTAAAATTTTGAGCATTTAAAAAGGTAACATTTTGTCGAGAATAAACTCTTTAACTACTAGCGAACACTCGAAAATATTTGAAAAAAATACTGTACTGTAAATACCTGGGATTGAATGATAGGACTAAAAATATAAAACGCGTCTTTGAGATTGATTAAATTATTTTTCATGTACAAGTAATACTTTTGAAAAAACACATTTTTTCACTTGTCGTCAACAGAAAATGAAATCATCTGCTAAAGGCTAAGGTTAAAGACCAAACAATCACGGTTTATCTTAGGAAGGTCACTTGACCAACAGGTGAGCTGTGATTGGTCATTACCCTTTAAACACAAAGCGTCTCATTTTCACTCGGCAGCATGTTGAAAATTTGTTTTTAAAAGTATTAGTTGTAGTTGAAAAATAGTTTGACCAAAATGATTCTCAGCAAAATGTGAACTTTGCTAATATTTGCAACATTTTGACAATCCTTTCAAGAGAGTTATGCACAAGATATGAAGGTTACGTTTACGTTAAACTGTATTCATTATTTATGCCTGAATATTTTCCATTTTTTGCCAAATCAAACATTTAAATAAATGTTTGTTAGATTTATTTCGTACATTAAAAGTGATTGAATTATAATCATCGAAATGACTGAAGAAAAATCAAGACTTATTTTATTCAGTCGTTCTACAAAGTGATAAATGGTCGATTTAAGTAAAAACTGCCACAGACGTGCATCAAATCTGTTTTTGAAAATATGTGCTCCTATTTTCATAAAACGCAGACTTCATTCCATTCCAACAGACAGACCCATTTAATATTGTAGATTTGATGAGGTTTTAATCCCCACTTTGTTATATTTAAAAGCGACGACGCGTGAGTGGTACCCGAGGAAGGCCGCTTTGATGGAAGAGGCTTGATTCAGTTACATGTTCAAAGGCAATAAAAATCCTCTTTGGTACAACGAGCATGTCAGCGTGGCCACATATGACAGGAGGCCGCTCGCAGTGGCGTTTGGCAGCGAACGACTCGTCTCTGCGAGCCATTTCTTCCAAAGCCGGCCCAAATGACAGCATCTTGTTTTAATCAGGGATTTTGGCTGCGATAGCCGCGGCGAGCGCCGCGAGGACTTGGCAGCCGCTTGCGACGCTAACCGTGGCACTGGTACAAAATACACAAATATTTCCACAGTAATTATGTGTCAAGTCAAACAAGCAATTGAGGGCTTGGGGTGAATGTGTTGGGAGGCAGCTGAGAGCAAAAAGAGCACGGTGAGTTACTTGGACGCCGGAGCGGGACCCCAACAAGACAAATTAGCCCATCGGGCTTATAAAGGCTGCAGGATATTTTTTTGGGCCCCGCTAAGTGCAACAGACTGCGAACGCCCTATTGAACAGAATCAAGTGACGTTGCCAGGTCTCGTTCCAATGGAGAAACCCCAAGATGGAGTTCAAAGACTCAGCGCCTGGCCAAAGGGACTAAGCCATTGTGAGATCATTGACTTGGGCTTTTTTTTTTGTGGCGTATAAAGGCTGATTTACGGAGCAATCTGGCGTCGTCACTTGGAAATGAATCACTGTCATGCAGTGTGGTTCAAACGCTGCTGGAAAAAGGCAAGATGTCAAAAGAATTCACACTTCTACTAAAACTGTAAACAGAAACTGCTTAGACTATGATGTCATGCTCAATTTATTCCCAGAAGGGAGTAAGAGAATGTATATAAAATGAGGAGACACAAATTCCACCAGGCGAGATGGGACGAGATGTTTGCAAAATTTGTAATATGCTGTAAAATAATCCCTCATATAAATGTTCCACTTTTCAGTTTTTTTTTCATGATTGAGCAGACAACGTTAACCCATTCAATGCCGTGGACGAGAATTCTTGTCTTTTAAAATAACAATAAAAATTCTGGTCAAATACGTTTTTTATGGACAGGAACTGTCACTTCACTAATGCTTACCTAAGGCAATTGAGCACTTAAGTGATAACTGTGACCGTTAGATGGCAGTGTTTCCACATTTACAACACAGATATTACCTACACGCAATTCAAAGTAAGGAATGAAAATCAATCTTTCATATGATACCACACATATTTACAGAGACGTAGCACGCAATATTCTGTTGGCCTTTAAAATGCTAATAATATTGGGCCCCCTTACTTTTCCAATAATGCTTGACACTGAAAGAGTAAACAAGCCATTGTGCTATTTATGAACATTTTTTTTCCTCTTCCACTTAGTGGTTCAGCGGCATCAGTTCTATCTATACATATGTAGGTTAAATTTATTAACACCCACAAAAAAATTGAAAAGTGGTATGGTCTGTCTTTGTAGTCTGTGAAGTGATGACAGTTGAAGACATAGTCCTTAACTGGTCTCTACCACCACCTACTGTCTTTAGGCGAAACACAAGTCAACAAAGAATTTTCTGTTTGCTGACATAGTTTGACCGCCGCTCAATGGAATGTTGCAAAAATCGCAGGAAATCCATGTGATAAATCCTATTAACATGCATCTCAAAAATTGTAATTATAATGGATTTGTATGGTCCAAAATTTGGACAATGATTATTTTTGTACACAAAATCTCGCAGGTCGAGATGAAATATTACATGTTTTAATCATCTGCTGGAAATTTCAGCTCCCTAGTGTTTTTTTTTCTCACTGATTATTATATATCATAAAAAAGGAATTTCCATAATTTGTCGCATGATGCCGCAAGGGTGAAATAAAACAGCATCAAAATGGCAGCGCGAAAAAATGAATGCGTTCGGTTTTAATCAATACACACAAGGTGCTTGGAGGCTAAAAAGTGCAAATCCACTCGCTGTTTTTTTCAGCCAATGTTGTGAAAAGGAATTATTTAACCAAATAGGAGCACTAGTTAGTCAACCCCTGCATCTATCGGTTCAGTCTTCCACAATATTGGAGCAGCTTATTTTCCACATCCACTTTAGCCCGTTCACGAAGGTATTATGTGACCTTCAAGCTCCAAGTATCAGCGCACCTGATTTAAAGCTTGCTTATCCAAACAGGACACCAAGCACTTGTCAATTCAGCAAAAACAATATCCCGCACACACACTCACAAACACATGCACACATCCCAGCGTCTTTCAAAAGAGGCTTACACAGGATCAGGAACTTGCAAAGTGGCCTCGCAGAAATGGTTACCTATAGGTCAAGCCATATTTGTATTTTCTCCTTCATTTGGTTTATGGACCCGGCAGGACTCGCATTTAAGTCACAGACCTCATATTCGTCTTATTGTTTTCATTTTGAGAAAAGTTGCGCTGAGAGACTCGGGCAATAGCAGAGACTTCAACGCTGTTTGTGCAGATAAATTCAAGAAATCAGTTTAAGTGCACCTGATGGGACAGATTTACAATTAAGTAAACACGGGCAATTGTCTTGGATTTCGAGATTCCTCGGGGTCCTAAGCAACTCATCAAAACAGATTATAACGTAGTTTTCGTCGAGTTAAAGCAATTATGATTGCTTTAGTCACAATTCATGTTCTTAAAAAGCCATCATCATTTTTAATATACAGGACCATGAACAGTTGGAGGGCCCTCCACACCCACCTCATGAATTTGATCTTCTTACTGCACATGTGAAGACTTCATTCAGGAAGAAAGGTAGCAAAGCAAAGTTATAGGAATGTTGTGAATGATTTATTCACTGAAAATGTGTTGCTCGAAGTTATTTGGTTCAGATGTTCTTTTATAAACCTTGTTTTGCACTTAAAATGACACATTTAAACACTTGCCTCATTTCGGTTGTTGAGATGTTCAACTCCCTCAGATTGTTTTGTTCAAATCTCAGTGACGAGAGAGAGAGAGAGAGAGAGAGAGACAGAGAGAGAGAGAGAGAGATTGTCATTTTTAACATATATATATATATATATATAGAGATAGAGAGAGAAAGATTGTCATATTTAACATATATGTATATATGTGTATATATATATATATATATATATATATATATATATATATATATATATATATAGAGAGAGAGAGAGAGAGAGAGAGAGAGAGAGAGAGATTGTCATATTTAACATATATATATATATATATATGTATGTATATATATATATATATATATATATATATATATATATATATATGAGAGAGAGAGAGATTTATTGTCATATATAACATACTGGACAAAAAGCTGAGTGAATTCTTAACCATTCTCTTACGATCGTTTAACTGTCAACCGTTTTACAAAAGCCGGCTGAATAAAGAAAGTGAAGGTTTTTTTTTTTTTTAAATCCAATTAAAAAAGAAACTTGTCTCAGTTTTGAATTCAATTTTATTTGTATTCCTTTTCTACGTAATTTGGGAAATGAGAAATACTGTGTGCTCAGATTACATTTCTTATTTAAATGCTCACATTGTCTGTTCCAAAAAAAAAAAAAAAAATCTTGATTTCCCTTCTCACTCTGCTACACAAAGCCCAACTTCCCAGGTGCCCGCTACAGATGGCGTTAAAAGGTACTCGCTTTTTGAAGACGTTGTCTTGGGTTGTGGCGTAAATTCATTATTAAGGACATCCTTGGCTGACTCTTTTATTATGGTCGTGTTTTTGGATGAAAACTTCCTGATTACTAGTGGAGTGAAGGATGAAGACGCGGGCCCCTGGATATTTCATCTGTGCAACTGTGCAAAATCAAAAAAGTTTTAATGAAAAGTGTGACAAGAATCAGAACAATGCAATAGTTAGATGTTTCAACATCATCTTCCAGTGACGTTCTTCTAGCTAAGGGGAATAACTAGAGAAAGATTTTTTTTTTATTTAACAATAAATTAAGCAAGAGTGTTATGCTGTTTCTCCCACCATTTTCCATGCACACAAAGCAGCCACAAAAATGTCCATTTTTCTTTAATCAAAAGAAAACGTGACGATAAAAACCTCACGGGGGACTATGGCAGACTCTCTAGATCAGTGGTTCTCAAAGTGGGGGTCTGTGGACCCCCGGGGGGCCATGGCTTCACTGCAGGGGGTCCGTGAAATAAGCTGGGTGTTTTGGACTGATTTAGTTTGTCTTTAAACGGTAACAGATTTGTGCCTTGTTTGGTTAGTCTTTGTTTTTTTGGCGCCACCTCTGGTCACTGTGGGTAGTACATTTTGTGGTGGGGAAGGACGGTGTGGGTTCAGTTGGGAGCAATTGTGTTCATTTCCTTTTATATTACATTTTAAAATTGTTAATACTCTTCAATAAAGCAATCAATTCAACCAGTTTAATATATTTTAATTTTTTTTAATAATTTTTAAATTTGTCACAATGAGCTTTGAGTCTACAATTGCTTGCTAATGAAGCTATGAAGCAAAGCTAAAACGGCGTTTCATTTTATAATGATGTTTTCGACTAAATAATTGGCAACATTCTTTTTGGGAGAAATTGACCCTTTTTTTTACGGAGGCGTGCAATTTGCAATTTTTATTTTCTAACCTTCAGTACAGCTGAAAAGTAACAAATATACTTGTTGTGAAATTGAATATGTTGCGTAATAAAAAAGGGCAGTTATGTTTGACTTAAATTATTTGTTGTTTTGTTTTGTTTCCGCAAATTTGTTTTCTAAAAGGGGTTTCAGAACCCCTGCTTTAGAGGATCATGCCTCAAACACTCACTGATTACAATCACGCTCTCTTTTAAAGAGAATTTCAAATTGTGTGTGTGTGTGTGTGTGTGTGTTTTTTTTTTCATGCATACCATAATGATTCCTCTTTGGAATCCTTTGCCTCTAAGATTCACCCCAGAAGTGTCCGTTTACTTCCATTACACACGTTTGTCTCTTGAAAAGCACTGACAGACGTTTTGGCATTTGATGGAGCATGTGAGGACAAGCGGTTAAGAAAATGGATTGACGGATCCTTCGCTCATGCAGTTAGCCAGTAGGGGGCGCTTTAGCAGTGTTGGATCTTAAACCCGAGTGTCAAAATGTCAAAACGTCCTCAATATGCGTCTCTTAGTTTTGTATACGTTCTAATTCCACGCAGACCATAACAATGACCGCAATTATATTATAATGTGCTTGAAACATTGTATGCTGTGGTCTGTCATTTACAATTTATTATTATTTGTCTGGTTCGCATTGTGACACAATTACACTGCATCATACTGAGAAATATAAATTTTGTCATGTTGCTAAATTAAAACACCTCGGCTGCACATACAACCGCAATACTATAATGAGAATACAAAGCTGAGTTTGTTGAGGCAGATGGATGAAAAAAAATGTAGATTCACCTCATTGCATGGCCCTCCTCGGGTAACGTATAAAAGTAATGAAAATAAAAAAAGAATCGGAAGAAAAAGAAGAGGCATGCCATTATAGTCTGCGTTGATACTGTGGGAAAAGTCAAGGGATGATGTTGAGGGTCAAAGTGTCTTTTCTCAGATTTCAGTTCATTCGCACCAAGACAGTGCGACGCCTCCATCCACTGCCAGTCAATATCTGCCATGCAAAAGGAGCACACTCACAGAAAAGGAGACTCCAAAGGACCCTGCGCATGTTTGACTTCTTTCAGAGGACAGAAAAGAGCAAACTCTCGCAGTGTATTAAACTGGCTTTGCAGAAAATGAAACCTTTCAAAGGTTGCCGTAAAAAGGGACATTTGTCTTTTTGTTCCACTCTAACAAGGCAGCGGTATCCAAACAACACTGTGATAATGCATTTAAATATGAGCCCTATTTTCTTTTTATTGTTATCTTGTATTTTCTCATTCCAGGCTTTGCATCTTTGCGTACCAGATGTGCCTCCGCGTTGAAGAATTATTTCTCCTCCCCTGAGTCAAATAAATGCAATCAATATTGCTCTCAGGCCTTGAAATATTACATTAATGTTCCATGTGGTGACATTTTAGCTGGAATTTTCAAATACATCACGCAGGCCCAAATTAATATTTATCAGCAAGAGGCTTTTATGCTGTGCAAAACGGTATTAGTGTGAACTCCAATAATCTTGTCCTCCTAGCGGGGGAACGGCGTCGGTAAATGCTGGAACATTTTGGCGGTTGTATATACCAGATGTCTTTATGCGGTCGCACTTGAATTAGAAAAAAAAAAAAAGAATTTTGTATTTACCCTTTGCTAAATATTGCATCCATTCTCTGCATCTGGAAACCGTTTTGACATTTCACGCTCTTTGCATTTACAGCTTATCCATCCCTCAAGGTGGTGAAGCGCTCATTTGACTTGAGTGAGTGGGGGATCGGCGGGGGGGGGGGGGGGGGGGGCTCAGCATTGATATTATTATTTATTCAGCTATGTTAAACAATTTGCCCTTCCTATCCTTGCTGATCAGAGCAGAACTGACTAAGAAATTCAGAAAAGATCGATTCCTCAATATGTACTTGAACTCGCCACATAAAGACACAAAGTGTTGAAAAAGGGCAAGATGTACGTTTATGCGCACGCATGCTTAATTCCACATTGTACGGCCTTTCATTTTCTCCCCCCACCAATACAAGCAAATCTCTCCCAAGTCTCATCCTGCCAATCCGGTGAATTGTTATGCATCTGCGACCATAGGGAATAGCGTTCTATCGTTTATAGATCTGTTTTAAATTATTCTTGTCATTGAGCCTCAAATTTATGCCGCCATTGATCCAGCAAGGAAAATATGAAACGAATTGGGGTTGCTATTTGAGGACCTGCGGGTCAAGGAGATTTTAACATTGCTATTATCGAGCGTGGCATCTGTCGTTTTTCACCCAGGCCGCTGCCCTCCACACTTTCGCCGCTCTTCACTGCCAGACAGGGAGCGTAAACGCTCCCGATCTGATGACTGCAAGGTGAAATGCAAAAATGCATGCAAATAGAGCGCAACGTAACAGGAACTGGAAATGAAGCTTTAATATGTTTTTTTCTGACTTTTATCAACGAAATCTCACGTAAATGCAGTTGTTTACGGTATTACCCGAATTGAACAGAACACACCATGGGATGCTCACTGCTAGCATTAAAAAAAAATGGCAAGCAGCTATTTTGTTTTTTTTGACTCATGTCACGTGTCTGCTGGTCATTTGTCGCCAGGCAGAACTCGTAGGCCATCCATCGGCAATGCGGACCGGTCTTGCCCCCCACATACACACAACTCCCCCCCACCCAGAATACCCCCGGTCACCTGCTACCGCAAATCCGAATCGGCCTTACCAAGAAGATCCGCATGACAGCATGTCTCTGTCTAGAAAAAAAGTTCAAATGTTGCTCCGTCCCGTGGCAGTGAACATCTATTATGTGTCTGATTGGCAGAGCGTGGCAGAGCGGCGCACTCTTTGCCTGGGAGCCGAGAGTGGAAACGAGCCAGGTGTTGTGGTAACAGACTTCCCCTGTGGCCCGCTGATGAAGAACATCTGGAGTGCTTCTGTTCCGCCACTTCTTTCCTGTCCCCAATATGACCAGGCGATGTAGCTAACAGTGCGATGCATGTCGACACATGGCTCCAAGGTCCCCTGATAAAGGCGGAGACGCTCCGATACCCCATCGGTGACAGGTCCGCCCCGTCCGCACTTACTGTACGTCGCGCTCTTCCCATATGCGTGACCGGTGCTGGGTGCAAAGGGTGCCGGGTCCAGTCAAGAGGGTTGAGACGCTTTCGGGGCTCAGTGCTGAAAGAAAGCCTTGTGCGTTGCAAGCTTGACGGATTGAATTAAATCATACTTCGCATAGCACCTATATTTAATACACTTGTTATTGGTTTTTATACACTTTGTATGCATTGTAATTAGGAGTGTTTTTATTTTTGTTTTAGTCAATTTCTATCTATCTATCTATCTATCTATCTATCTATCTATCTATCTATCTATCTATCTATCTATCTATCTATCTATCTATCTATCTATCTATCTATCTATCATATTTTCCGCACTATAAGGCGCACTGGATTATAAGGCGCACCCTCAATTAATGACGTATTTTAAAACCTTTTCCATATATAAGGCGCACCGGATTATAAGGCACACCCTCAATTAATGACATATTTTAAAACTTTTTCAATCACAATATAGTAATACTCAAAGTAATAACAATAATACCTCAAATAATAACTATAAACTCTCAGTAGCATATTAACTCAGCGTCAATATAACCAAAGTTGTTCAACTGTAAACACACAAAAGAAACAGGTAATTCTTAATTTATCAGTTCATTCCCCGTCTACGAATCCCAATCTCAATATTGATCCATATATAAGGCACACCTGATTATAAGGCGCGCCATCAGCTTTTTAAAATATATAGGCTTCTAGGTGCGCTTTATAGTGTGGAAAATACGGTGTATATATATTTATTTTCGCAAGGGAAAAAAAAAAAATATATATATATATATATATATATATATATATATATATATATATATATATATATATATATATATATATATATATATATATATATGCACGGTCAGTATATTGGACACTCCAATTAGCCATTGAATTTTTTTTTTCATGATTGCTAATGTCAGATACTAGTTCTAGCTCTTGCCGGCACTAGTGCTAAAAACTAAAGATTTGAAATAAAGGCATCTCAAATTTGACTTTGATTTCATGGCCGCTGTCAGAGATCGGCCGGATGAGGCCCCTGGCTTGCTATTGCTCAGGCCTTCTAAATACCGCAACAATGCCAGGCATGGAGGAATCTGTAAATGCAGCTATTGGCAGCAATTTTCTCATTGTGTTTTCTTTGAAGGAATCAAAAGTATAAGCATGTTACAAGAGCAATTGAACAAGGAGGCCTATTGTGTTTTTGTCCTTCACAGGCCACGGAGGAGTTAAATCTGCTGAAAGCCTGCCCCGATGGCTAAATGAAGGGTAAGCACAGTGATCCAAAACACCCTCTGCAGAAATAAAACAATATATAGAAATGTGCAACACTGAGATTTAATTTTCCCACCACCATCCATTTATATAATACATGAAATGAACCTCAAATTAATTTGCAGCAAGGCTCTAAAGTAACAATGTAATCTCAGCGTTATAGCGCAGTTGCAAATGGATTTCTGTCTCTAGTAATTTTATAAGAAGCACTCCAGAGGTCACCTTAAAAGATGTCGCTATTTTTTAAAAGCGCAAACTACCCCGTGGCCTGTCAGCAAAAGGGAATCTCGGCAAGGCAATCTGTTTTGTGCCATCGATTTGTCTGCTGTTGCACCTTGTCACATGCTTTGCCTGTTAGCTTTGCTCCTATTGGCAGAGGTGACTAATATTATACCCGCACGTCTGTAATGGAGTGCGGAGTCTCTGCTCACTTGTATGCAATCTGCTCCTTCCTGACCACTGCGCAATGACTGGAGCGTGTGAAATGTTTAAAGGCCCTGGCACAACAAGAACATTGCCAATACATTGGAAAGAAATTCCTTATTATCACGGAAGGGGTGACGACGGGGTCCTGTTTCTATGTTGGTAGCTTGTACATGCTATAAGGGCCAAGGGTAGCTAAAAACATGCTCCTCTTACTTTACTGTACTACGTGTCCCTATATATATATATATATATATATATATATATATATATATATATATATATATATATATATATATGTATATATATATATATATGTATATATGTATATGTATATGTAAACAGATTCATAATATGACAAAAATCACGATACGAAAGCCACTCCGGAACGGATTGATTCAGAAAAAAAAAAAAAGAAATATTATCAAAATTAGGCATTTAAAAACCGATACGTGATGTATTGGAAATTAACGTATCGCAATATGCTCATTGTGTCACTTCGTATCGCAATGTATCGATATTATCGCCCAGCACTAATACTGTATTTATATTGTTATTATTTTGCAGGTGCTTATTTGTAAGTCTAACAATTACAGCAACCCATTTTTTTAATTGAGTTTACAATTTTACCATTTTTATAATTTTACTGAATACTGTTTTCTAGTTTGTCTACAATTCCCACCCTTATACCTCATTTTCTTCCCCATTATTTATACAAAAAAATCTGTATTGAGTCCTTTTTTTTTTTAATTTTTTTTTTAGAAATTTAAAGCTGAATATAATAGGGGTGCGTCCTTCAATTGAGATAGAATGACAATTGGAACCAAAGTGTCTTTTGTTTACGCTTTGTTAAGTTTTGAATTATAAGGAAATTGCATTTTATTCACCAAACAGTGTGTGGATCACAACTGCTCCTCTTTTTTTTAGTATGATTCATTGATATACCAATCACGAGAATGCAAGATGGAAGCCTGGCCTTTTGATTAGGTATTAGGTAAACCTAAGTGACTTGATGAACCATTGCTTGTATTTAAATATTTTTACCTTCATCATTGTTTTTAATATATGTCAGCTTTTATAGATTGAGAGATTTAATGCATTCATGGACATTTTTTTCTGCCAATTGAAATGTCCAACTACATTTGAATGCACCACCCAGTTAGCAGCCAGAGCTAACGCTGGAGAGTTGTGCCGCATTGTACAATGATAGTGTAACTGACTAACACTTTCTTAGTGTCCCTAAACAGCGATTGAATATGCTTTTTTTTTTTTTTTTTTTTTTTTTTTTTTAATGGTAGTGTGTTGATATTGGTTAGAAATGCGATGTGATGGCAATAAAAACCGAGTAAAGCTAGCTGATATCAACCACTACTGCGATTCTTTTGCAGGTCAGTTTTTTGGCACAATAATGGCATAGTATTTAAAAGTTAGGATTAGGTTTTGTATAGAGTTTGATTTATTTCGACGATTTAATGTGGTTACTCGCATTTGAATTGACCATACTGGCAAATTTTCATCTTAAGCAAGATCACAGACCATCATGTCATTTCTGGTGTGAAACATATCACAATTAAGAAAATGTATGGCATATGTGTCGTTCATTCCAACACAGAGAAAGAGAGAGAGAAAGAATGGTCACAAGGCCTAAAAAGCCATTAAAGTGGCGTCTTTTCCATTTTAAAAGGGCAAATATCTGACATATGTCGTGTAGCAGCTGTCAGGCAATCAGTCAATGCAGCCAGAATGATTATCCTCTTGCACTTCAAATCCACTCAGCATTTCCAGAACTTTTTCATACGTCACATGAGCCCACCCCGATAACTCCTCAGCCATAACTCAGTACCTAAATTTAGGCTATATATTAAAGCTCTCCCAGGCTGGACACGATCTGACTTTTGCCTTTTTTGGGGGGCGGGGGTGGTGTTGAAAAGGAAGGCGGATGGAAGGTTGCCCTTGCGCAGTGTTTAGTTTTCAAATTACCACCCAGACTCCGCGAAGGTCGTTCAGAAAACACGGTGTGACGTGATTCATGAAAAAAATACAAATAAAAAGGCTTTCACGACTGCATTGCTTGAGAAGCACCCAATGAGCTGGCACCATGACTCCAAAAAAGACAATGTGGACAACATCAATGCTATATAATTTTATTGATTGAAGTGTCTTTCTTCACAGTAATGTTGCAAGACGGACAATAAATGACTCACCGTGATTGGATATGACTTTGTGCGTTCCTCCCGTCCTTCAGTCACTCCCAAAGCAAGCCCGATCAGGTGCCTTGTAAATTTCCCCATTTCGGCAGTTTATGGATCGTCCAGTTGTTGTTGTGTTCGAACGCGGGCGTTTCAGCTGACCCCCGCCCGCCCGTACTCTTTGTGTCTCAGCCTTTTCTCCGAAGGAGGAATTTAGGGCTCAGAAAGTTTATAAATAAGCCTTCTATCAAGTTCCACAACAGGTGTGACCTCAATGTCCTAAAACTGAACACTTTCAGTGAGTGCTGCTCACTCAAGCAGTCGTCAAGGGAGGGGGGGCGCTATCAACTGCCTCCAGCTCTATCACTGGAAAATCATCCGTTGGTATGTGATAATATGGCTAAAATCTAAAAGTAAAAAATAGTCCCATCGCACTTTTCCATTCATGTTAAACGACGCTCGTTCGACTGGGCTAAGCAGCTGCAGTGAGGACAGACAAGTTATGCGCTGTCTCTCACCAATGTGGACTGGGCCATACAATTTGGAGTTCTACCGAAACGTTCTGGAAAAATACCTCAAAATCAATGTCAAATGGAAAACTTTTTTGTGTTTTCCAACCAGAGCACTTGGCTGCAAACCCCCCTACTCTTAATTTAACCAGCTGGAGACATCATAACCTCTCCATTTTAGTAATATTCCAATATGAACTAGGATGGATTCGGACGTTGATTCAGTCTGCTCACTTCTTTTATCGACAATAATGCCGTCGCAACCTCAGCTAGCACGAGCTGCTGTTAGTTGCAACAGGCACTGTCTGCTAGCAGCCTACTGACTTCCGCCCTCTAGCTTGTCCTGTTAAGGTAATTATTGTAAGTGCATCTTATATTTGAGGGATTATGGTAATTACTTTGAAATAATAACAGAAGAACCACATAGCGTTAACATCAATTTTCATAAATGACTATAAATGATTACACTTGCATTGCATGTCTGTCAGACATCAAATTTTGAAGAGTCTGACTTTCACAGTTCAGAGGTCCTGGTTTCAATTCCGGCTCGGCCTGGAGTATGCATGCTTATCCTATGCTCGCATGGGATCTCCTCCAAGCAACCCGGTCCCCTCCCACATTCCAAAAGACTTGCATGGTAGGTTTATTGGACAATCCATATTGTCCTCAGGTGTGATTGTGAGTGTGAATTGTTGTTTCCGCGATTGGCTGGCAACCAGTTGAGGGTGTCCCCTGCCTACTGCCCGAAGACAACTAGGGTAGGCCCCAGCAAGCCTGCGACCTTTGTGAAGATAAGCGGCTATAGAAAATGGATGAATGGATTGATAGATGATTAGCTAGGTTAAAAAAAAATGTTACTTGCCTGTAGAGATAATTGAAATTTTTTGATTATACAGTTTGTGTCTGGAACAAATTAATTGGCTTTACATTATTGCTTAGTGCTGTCAAGAGATGAAAAAATGAGAGATTCATTAAAATCTGTGATTAATTGATCTAATTAATCTCACCTAAACATTTCGGAGAATGAGCCTCAACCATGCTATTTTTCCTTTTTTTTTTAAAGATACGTTGTGCTATTTTGTTAGATCAAACAACTGATATATACGTACAACAACTAAAAAATGACTTCAGTCATTTATCTTTGTGGAAACCGTTTTCCTGCTGCTATGGTTGAGACTACTCACACGTGCCGGCTTCAACTTTTAGTTTCAGCCACCAGGATGAATGGTGCTGTTTTTTCGATTGCCAATTAATTAGAAAGTAACATTAAAATAAGATATCGTCCATCCTGTCTCTCGCAGGTGGGGTATTCTCAAGTTCTCGGCAAAGAGCTTTGCTATTTCTCGCTACATCTTTATATCTAGCTGTGGTTGTAGTTTAGGCTTGGCCCTTTGCATTGATGTGGTAGGTTAAACTTAAAAGTGCTTTTGTGGTAAGCAAACTACTTCTTATAAAGAATGCATATCAATCTACCTTGATCAAAGGTGCCATTGGGACATTTGTGAAAAAGTAAATTTACCATTATTCGGACCACCGATCACACCTGCTCTTCCATTTTCACGTCTTCTTTCTGCCCTCCCACCCGCAACAGGCTCCTATTAGATTATGCCAAAGACAATGACAGACAATCAATCTCCACTTGAAGGTGTGATTGGCTTTTTTTTTTGTTCAACTCGAGCACAAGAAGCCAGATGCATAAAAGACGAATCTAATCAGCATACAGAAAGATTAAACATAAGATGAATACAAATAATAAAAAAAGACACGTATATGACTGAAAATAATTGATCAAAATCATCCCGTTAATGCCCACCCTAATTGTGTTTACCATGTTTGATGTTGGATGTTTTGGATAAATACATGTTTTGAAAAGTAGAACAGTTTGAGTCAATCTAACGTGTGTTTGACCACATATCACCAATAAGCATTGTGATTTTTTTTTTTTTTCTTTTCAGTACATTTTTGTTGGAAAAGCGCTGCAGTTTCCTGTTGGGTCTGGTTTTTTTTTTCAATCAAAAACAAGCTCCAACTGTACCTTAAACGGACGGTGTGTCATAGTGAATAGCACCCCCAACTTTAATATAATATAACATGTAACATTTGTAGACAAGTCTCAGCAATAGCGCCAAAGCTAACATTACAGTTGCCATCGCTGAAAATAACAAGATGACGCGTTTATTCGAAGACATGATGTTGTAACACAAACATATTTAGCAGGTGCTTAGCATTCCAATGAATGTACGTGTCCAAATTGGCTTCTGTAGCTTCTGACCATGTCTGTGCAACTTGTAATTCTTTCAAGTTGAATAAAAGCTATTCAATAGATTACCACTATTAAGTGAAATATTAATCATTAGAATACCTTTTGTTTGTTTTTCCACAGTGGCTTGAATGCAAGTTACATTTTCCACCTGTAGGGAGAGCATTGGAGCAAAAAAAAAAAAAAAATCACACTATTCCTTTGGATAGAATTCTAAGAGGGCCTCAGGTGTGCATGTTCACTTCTGTCAATAACGCATTGAGAGTAACTTGTGAGCGATTGCCCCCGAGATGAAATGTTTTCAATGTTTGCATCTAAAGAAGAGAGAGGGAAAAAAAAAACAACCCTGAATCCCTTTCATGCATTTTAATGCTTGCCATACATTATCCCTTGCTATGAATATGAGTAGGAAAGTTGAAAAATTAAACTGCAAGGAGCGCCCGCGTCCCGAGGGAATAATTACGGTCAATCATAAAACTTTATCACAGTGTGAGACAAACAAAGTGACAGAGACGGAGCTGATTGCTCAAATACAGGCTAAACAAAGACACTCAGCCATGCATGACTGATGCGCTCTTCACTTCAGTCCTCTTAAAGCGATGATTTCAAAGCTACAGAGTCATCATTCTACATATGTCAGGAACCGGGAGTCCGTTTCTGTCTCCTTTGTGTCTTGGGCGAAGAATCTCTCTGTACCTTTTCCCAGCGGCCCAAAGGTTCACTGGATGATTCCTTGTTAAATGATTTTTTACATTTTCCAATCCAGAAAATCAAAGTCAGTCAGGCAATTGCTTATTTTTTTGAGAAACTGAGAACAGATTTTTAGGAGGCAACTATTTGGAGTGTAAAAGACTATCGCTATTTGTACCTTAAAAGAGGAAAAAAAAGGTAAAAGAAACCATGTGGAATCTCATTTTTATTCACCACAGTGTTATGAAAAAAATGTTGTTACTAATTCAGTTATAAATATTTATTTTTTATAGTTTTGTTTGACATATATTTAGTATACACCACTGGCCGCTTAAAAACAGATGGCGGGCCACAAATGGCCCACATGCCATAGATTGGACATCAGTGCCCTAAAGATTTCAGTTGAATACTCATAAAAAGTTTTAACTCTATGGTTCATTTTAAAGCAACTTTAACATTTCTAGCGGACGTACAGATGTAAAAATAATCGCTAGTTGTAAAATCAAATGGTCACTCATAACTTTAATGATAAAAACACCCTTTATTTAAAAGTGGCAAAAGTAGTTTGATACTTGTTTTGAATGTGTGTACCTGTTTAACCTAACTTTATGTATGTGATCAATTATTTTTTCATCATCTTGTTTATTATTTTAAACCATTTGTTCAGGCTGATCCTGATTTTGGAATACTTTAAGTGTCACTCACACAATTGCCATAATCAGCCAAAGATAAGGTTAAAATCAGGAAATCATGAAGTTGTTTTTTTTTATGGCCGAGTCTGTCAGTCTGTCTCTCTCCTTTTCTTTCTCTTGCTCTCCGCCACTCCCTCTATCTCTCTATTTCTCTCCTCTCTCTCTTTTCTCATCCTCTCGCCTCTCTCTGTTCCTCTCCTGTGTGTGTCTTTTTTGATCTCATGACCAAATATCAAACACCACAATTTTTTGAGTGTTTTTATTTTGACTATTTGAGTACTTACATTTAATATACCGTATTTTTCTGGCTATTTTTTTCTCATGATTTGAGCCCTGCAGTTTGTAGTCCAGTACAGCTTATGTGTAGTTTTTTTTTTTTTTTTTTTTTTTTGCTAGCCACCAGGAGGCACTCCACCAGTTGTGTGTATCTGTCATTTTGTGGAAGAACTAAGAAATAGTGCTGAAAAGATGTGAATCAATGGCTGTATTCAAGAGTTTTAAAAATATAGTATTAAAAAGATGACGTGCAATTTGATATATATATATATATATATATATATATATATATATATATATATATATATATATATATATATGAGATTGTATATGTGAATTATGTGCAATGTGTTTATATGCTGACACTGTTGCTGACAATTAAAATAAGTTTTAAATAAAAATTTAAAAAAGGATAAAACTTCCATATACCATCTTTCAAAAATATCTGATGTTATGCCCTGCGGTTTATAGTCCGGTGCGGCTTAGTCGAAGTATTTTGGTAACACTACCCCTTTTTAAAACAAATGGAATCATAGTTCAGCCATTTTTTTTCTGGCTTCTGATCTCAAAGATAATTATGTATGACATGACCATACATTCATGTACAGTCATGATGGCCCTCAGGGGGAAATCATAAATATGACGTGGCACCTGACAAAAAAAATGGAATTTTATACCCCCGTTAGACAACGACTGAATTGATAACTTATGAGGTGATCTTACCTTCAACTTTAAAAAATATTTGTAGTTTTACTCAACTATCTCTTTCAGGTACTTTGCAGTCATTCCAGACTGCAAAGAGTGACAGTTACAATAATCAAAGCGTCAAAGTCAAGTGTTAAAATACCCTACTTCAGTGACAAACAATTGCATTCCTAGAAGCACAGAGAATTTTTGTGAGAATGCAGTAC
Source organism: Hippichthys cyanospilos (assembly GCF_059441005.1). NCBI lineage: Eukaryota > Metazoa > Chordata > Actinopteri > Syngnathiformes > Syngnathidae > Hippichthys > Hippichthys cyanospilos. Next base: position 29,672,436 of record NC_142370.1, on the reverse strand, counting down.
AAGCGAGTACAGGATGTGCCATAGCTCGAACAAAAGTAAGACATTGTTGAGCAACTCTTGAAGAAACGCTTCTGAAACTGGTTAATCCACATTTTCACCTCCATAACAACGCGCTGTGCCAATAATGATTTTTGACGTTAGTTCTAATGTACACACCCTAACCAGGGGGTTATGTATCACTTTTGCTATTGCTGCACATCTTTACTATCATAACGTAGAAATGCGGTAAATTGAGAAATTGGAACTGATGGGTAATGGTGGGTAAAAATGCAGCCTTGCCCTCAAATGTCCCTGTTGCCCCCTGTCAGCTGAGCACAGTTGCTGCAGGTAAGACAAGAATGAAAGCTGGTTGGATTACTTTACATTACTTCAATCAATTATTCAAATGCGCCCTCCGCCTACGCGGCGACATGACGGGACATGCCGCGTCCTCGCGATATTGCTCCTTTTCAGGCAGTTTCGACGGCGGCAATTGGTCAATGTCTGGTTTTGGCCAAGGTCCGGCCGTGCCACCTGGCTCACGTATATGGAGGAGAATAAAGATTGTGGACAAACGAGTGGCACAACCTTTGTGCCAGAGCGTGACTTTTGCGTTTTCCGGGTGTGAAAAGCTAATAAATATTTTAGAACGGGGAGCGTCGTCAAAAAGGCAGGCCCACTCCGTCGGGCGTCTGCTCGACTTACTCTCGCAGGGAAACAGGTGCAGCCGCATGAAGGAGAATTTCATTTCCAAAATAGCATTCAGCATTTTGCTCCTGCTGCTGGAGGCCTTTTGGAGAGAAATTCTCATGTAATCATACACCGTGGTTACGGAAAACGTCTGAAGTTGATCCACAGAGACATATGGCGTCCTAGTGGAGGGGGAGGAGCCACAGGGGCTTGAGGGACACAAATAGGATTTCAATGTTTATTTTGTGATTATCTGCAAAGGGCAAAATGCTGTGATAACGAGGGAAAAATGAGCGGCTGCCTCATAATAATAGGAAATAAAACAGGAGTCCACCATCAATGTAAAAAAAAATCTGAATGTCAAAAAGGAATTCATGATCGATTTATCCTTAAATTATCAATTGGGTCATTGTTTCTATCTTAACCCTTGTGCGGAATTTTGTCCAATCCTTTAAGCTTTACATCACAGGCATTTCCCATCAGAGGGAAAGCGTTGAAAGAAGACACCAAGGAGCTGAAATTTCACCCAGATAGCGACAACCTGCCAAAGTTAAACATGGCACGACCGTGTATTTATTGCACTACCAGGAGTGCGCCATCCTAAAGTACTGTGAAAATGATGTGGAAGAAAATAACCCCAAAATGGTCAAAATAGTGTACAAGGGTCACATGACTTTGGGTGGGATTGTTTTGAGGGCCGAGCTCATAGCCAGCGACACACGCTCTTGGGTTTTTCCAATCGTGTCGTCGAATGCCGCCCGGCACATAATGAGAGACGCGGCAATTAATTTTCTTTTAATCAAGGTTGAAATGAAGTAAATTGCTGCAGCTTGGCGAGTCCTCATTTTCTATTTTTGCAGCGATGCAAAACAAATACGATAAAATGATGGCCCTCCTCACCTCCTGTAATTAGAGAGCATGAATGATCAGAGGGAGATGATACGTATAGTACCTCCGACTGCGTCTCTCCCCATGGAGATCAGATTTCAGCTCTTTAGAAACAAATGACCGTGTTTTCTTGGCCACGCCTCCCTTATTTGCCTCTTCTCGTTTCCCCGTGACGCACTTGTAGACAGCGAGAGCGGCCCGACGTGACATTGACTGCGGTGTTGTTTAATGCCTCTCAAATCTTATTAAAGACCACAGCTGTGAAAGACCTTGCTGACTCTTCACATTCCCATTAACTGTGTTATTTCAGAAGCCTCGCGAGCTGATTAGGAATGTATTAAAATTACCTGGGCATTGTATCGTCGGCTTATGGCCAGCGGCGCTGTTCCGAAGCTCCGATTTGTTTATCATTTGGGGAGCGCGCTTGTGTTTTATATATCAAGCCTCATTATGAATATCCAAAAGCAGATTTAGTTTTGGATTAAAATCCCATTCGCTTGGAATATACCGTTTCTCTTGAGAGAAAAAGTTAAGATGGTGGCGATATTGCGCTCCACTCGGAGAACCTTAATTTCCTGTTGGAGGTGATTGAGGAAGTAGTCACCTGCCTCGTATTGTCCGCTGCTTGAAACATGTAAACACGGAGGCGGAAAACATAGTCACAGGGGTTTTAAGAACCGCATTTGATGTAGAATGTCTTTATTATCATTTTGCCAGCAGTGTTTGAACAACTAAACCGCAATGTGTTGTCATACATCCGCTGGACACAACGTTGCACTTTAGTTGTTTAAACTGCCAATTTTTTGTCTTTTTGTCACAAAACGCACACCCGTAACCATTTGCATCACAAAAAACATGTCATTGAGCTTTTTCAATAAGTCATCATTTGCATCGCAAAAGGCCTGAATGTCCTTTAAGAATGCATGTCACAACTTGTCTTTAAGCCCTTTGTTTTGTCTAGTATATACATTTAACTCAGTCCGCTATAACAGATGACAGCATTTTCCGCACGATAAAGCGCACCAGATTATAAAGCGCACCACCAATGAATGGCCTATTTTAAAAGTATTTTCATATATAGGGCGCACAGCATTTTAAGACGCATAGAATAGAAGCTGCAGTAGTAGCTGGGGTTGTGTTATGCATCCACTAGATGGAGCTGCGCACACAACAATCAACTATGTGAGTCAAACTTTAAAAGAATGTAATTATGATTCATTTAATATTAAACTTGTTTTTTTTTAATCAAATTGCAACCAAAGACCTTAAAATATCTTATTTTGTGGATGTCTCAGACCACTTGAAGAAAAATTCCCGCAGTAGAAGCTTTTCAACTTTAATTTGCCATCTCCTAATATATTTTATTAGAAAAATGGAAACCCCTCCCCCTCGCTGCTGTTTTTTTTTTTCTTTTTTAGTCTTAACGCATGCAGAAAATATATTACAAAGCCGTAAAAAGGTTACCACAAAGTCATCACACCAACGCGGGTTATAATCGGCATTATGTCATTCTGACAGAAATATAGCTTTACCTTATGTTAAAAACAATCAAAAGATGTGTGTTTTTTGTTGGGATGATACAAAGCAAACAATGTGTCTTTTCTAACCTTGTTCTGACCTGTGATTAGCTTTTACTGTTTTACAATTAGCGCCGCTGGTGAAGGCGTCAGCAGGGCAGAGGTGGGATGGCTACGCCCTTGAGAGTAGGACTTATGAATCAGCGGCTGGCAATAAATGGAGCGGATCATTACTGAATCAAGCGATCTGCAGAATAATCTATTGATTTTCTGGTCTTTCCTACTTCTTTATTATTCTGTATCACAGTATTGCAACATCATGAGGAACCCACTGATGGATGGGATGCCTCTGCTGGGACCGTGGGGGCTGGCGGGATGCTGTTTGCCAACACGCTCAAGGGTACCCGAATTGAAATGAACTATTATTCACAAATGTTCACTTTTGTTCACAACGATGAGTGATATTCGGAAGTATTATGTTGAGTTTGCTCGCAGCAATACGGACACGAGCACAGGGAGGATGCAAATTCTTTTCCTTTGAAATTTTGGTCGGTCTATTGTATGTTTCTCTTTGACAAAGGTTTTTCGGTTCAAATACTGGACCATATTTCAATCGAAAAGCAATACAAGTTATTCTTCATGTCTCATGTATTGAACCATTTATTGAAATGACTTCCAACAAGTGAAAGTCGAATGAACAAAGTCAAGCTTTTTATTAGTGCTGGTTGTTATTATTTTAAAGCACTGATAATTCCGCTATCTTTCATGATATTAACGTTGTCATTCCCCTCCAGACTGATAATTTCATCAAGTTCGCCGGGCCCGATTAAAAAGATGAATGGGCCGCACGTGGCCCCTGGGCCGTAGTTTGCCTGTGCCTGGCCTAAATGAATGCCTTCTAAAAGAGATGTATGGAATGCATTCATAAGAAATCAACAGTAAGAGTGGTAATCTAAATCGGTGGTTCTCAAACCATTGTTCAATCCTATACCTTTTTTTCTGAGCAATTCAGTTCAACGCAATTTTGAATAGAAAAAAAAAGAGAAAAAATATGCGCTGCCCCATCTGTTTCTGATTTAATGAACTTTGGAATGACATTTGTAGTGGTGGTTAATTTATTAAGCAACTTCAGAAGATAGATCACGTAACGTCGTCTGTTTTAGTTGTGGCTCATCTGTGGCAATTTTGCATCAATAATGACATTGTACATTCATTTAAAATAAAATAAAATAAAAAAATCAGCCATACAACATTTTAGAAAGGAGGCACTATAACAATTTAGCAAAAAGTTGCTTCATATTGTAATTAATTTGCTCTTAATTTGAAAAAAAAGTACTGCCCCTGCTACAACAATAGAACATATTAAATCTAACTCGCTGCTACCTGCAGAAACCTTATTAAAATCTCAATGCCTCGCCGCACCACCATTTGAGAACAATTGATTTAGACCAGTGATAAGAAACTTATCAACTGACAACAGTTCATGTGAAGAAAAAAAACACACACTTCTTGTTTTCTTTTGGTTTTTTTTGAGTGGGAAAATACATGATTTTTATCATACCTTTTCCTGTTTCGGCCCCAAGCACCTGTTGTGTAACACCTTTGAAATTGATCCTTTTGATTCTTTATGTACAACAGGATGTGTCACAGAACTGCTAATTGGCAATAATCTGTGTGTCAATAGATGGCGAGAGTTCAGAATTTAGATAAGGAAAGTTTCAAATACACTCTACGACAGTGTGCCTTGCTTCAAGGAGGCTCATGCTCAGAATAATCTCCAGAAAAGTATTGACGTACGGCAGGTTAGAAGAAAGGTGAGGGAATACCTAAAGAGGAGATGCTTTTTTTTTGTTTTGCAGTCGTGAAAGTAAACAGGATGTTGGGAAAATTTTAATAAAAAGCATTTGAAACGCACTCATTGTAAATAACAAAGGAGGAGATATTTTGGTTTTCACCCAAAACTTTGAAGTCGAAACATTCATTGGATATCTGCCAAGTTTATTGAAAAATTCAATGAGTCATCATTTGTTTAATTTTAAAGTTGAAAAACCAAGGTACTGATCTTGTTTGAAGTCATAGTGTAATTTGGCATCATCCTGATGTATTTATTTTATTATTCTACCTGCGAGTAATTTGATCATTTCTCATGTCTTCCACACAGGCCTGGGACCTAAAACGCAAAGGTGAATGCTGAAAGTGAAAGTCCACTAGGAGTAGAAATCTTTGACTGAAATCTTTGGGCCTATGATTCAATTCAGAATACATTTTCAATTCTAAACAACTTTTGATTGAAAATAGTTTCATTGACAATGATTTGTCAATTATATATATATATATATATATATATATATATATATATATATATATATATATATATATATATATATATATATATTTATCTTTAATTGTAGCCAAAAAAATGTAATGTAATACATCTGTTTACTGTTGTGAAAAGATTGCAATTCATGAATGGTTTAATCATGTAGTTACATGGTCAGATATTAAATACAGACATGTTTGTGTTGTATTGCATTGTTCGCCTATCTGAGCAGCGTTGCCAAAACCAAATGCGTGTTGACTAAAGTTAGCCAAGTACTGTTGCCAAAAATAACACGTGCTACTTGGAGCTATTTGTGCGTCGCTGCCAGTAAACAAACACAAAGCATGTATTGCAGAAGAAGACACCAAAGTGTTGCCAAATCTAACCATGTGCTCCATAAACCTACCTAATCATTAAGGCCAAACACTAACAAATTTGTGGTTAGTTTCGCAGCCGCCACACTTAATGACTTGTTACAAAGCAAGTGACTCACCAGTCAACTGCTGCATATACAGTAGCTCCTATTTGGAGACAAATTGCTAGCTTTTTTTCTTTGTGATAATCCCAATGGTTTCTGTTTGCGTTGAAGGCATACAATGTGTCATTTTCATTGCCCCTGAAATGGATAAAACAGGTGAGACTTTGCTGCCTAATTTATGGTCCACAAATGCAAAATAATCAGACTGACATGTTATCATAAGTGAGGGGCAAATATAAACATATTATCAAGAAATATTTTAACATGATCTTACATTTCATTTTAAGGCACCCTGAAAGCCACTTTGAACATTTGAGCATATGTTGTGCTTGAAAACATGACGTAAATACGCATTTTTTTAAACATTTTCCCCATTGTTCTTCTCCAAGGGCAAACGTGAGTCGCCACTCAGCGTCAATGGAAAACGCCAGTTCCAGGTTGCCAAGAGTCGCAAACGTCAAATTCAGGAAAAGTCCAGACCGCTTTTTCCAAGCCACACCTGCGAAGCGACAAATTCAATTAAGGACTCCTCTTCCCACTTTGAGTCGGTCTCCAGGGCGCATCTTCCGAGCGACTTGGTTTAAAAGAAATCGGAAAATAAACACATAAAAAGCAAAAACAACAACCTTGCTTTTATTAAAAGTAGCAGAGATGATGCTCATTATAATAATGAGATGGCACGTTGAGTGAAGGCGCCTCTCACCGTTAAGGCACAAAGGGTCGCGTGTTGTTTCAAGTGACGGCAGGACGACCAAGTCCACACAGGTAAGAGTTTGCCTATTTCCGCTAACTCCTCTCGCATGCTTCGCCCTCCAGAGTAGAAGTCCGCGTCGATGGCGACAAGGGAGTGGGCATAAGTCGCAAATGAGGGAGGGGGCTTTGCGAACAAGCACATGCGGATGTTTGACCGAGGGGAGCCGCGAGCTCTTAGCGGACTTCCAGTTCCAGCGGTTCGGCTTGGCTCGGCCACACGCGACGGAGGCGACCCGAACCGAGTGTGGACACTGCTGTAGTACATTTTCTCCCTCGCTCTCTCCCTCCTCCTCGCGCTCTTTTTTTTTAACACTCTCCCAAGTTTAACTTTCATTCCAAAATAAGAACTTTCAAAGCTGTAACGGCGCCGGAGGACTTGAGACACTTTCTTCACACAAGTTGAGACGCTTTATTGCAACTTTTTTTCCGTGATTTTTTTCCCCGCTCTTCTAAAGATAAAATCAATTCACACGGTTTAAAGGGAAAAAAAAGTATACGTTTAAGAGCAATAATTCTGCCAAAGTTTCGGTCTGGAGGTGACATTTTTTTTCCATACGTTATCGTTTAGCTACTGTAAATAAAGGAACGTTTGAAACGCGGAAGTTAAATTGATTTTATTTGATTTCTTTCCTTCCTCTAAGTGAAGATATTTGCATTAAAAAAATAGTTGAACGATTCACCGGTACATGAGTGGGATCGTCCCATTTATTTACTGCCAATTAAATCACGAGTAAACACTTCTGAGAAACAGACTATTTTTCATGAATGTTTACGCTCCAGAGCACACACATTGTATTTGAAATGCTTGATATGATTTTGCGCAAGTTCCCCCTCTCAGTGGCTGACAGGCAGCTTTAATGACTTCCACCTCCTGTAGAACAAACACTGTTAAAAAAAACAAAAAAACAGCATACCACTCTTGCCTTCTTGCTTAGTTGATCTCTACAAACCACAACTATGATGACTATGACTATGATTTTCTTTCACGTGGCCTTTTTTTCTTATAAAAAAAAGGTCACTGTTTGCTCTAACTTGCGTGTTGATTGTGATTGTTTCTATCTCAAGGATGAAGATAATAATAGGAATAGATGACTGGCACTTTAAACCCACCTCTCATATTCTCGCCAGATCTTCTTCCTTTGCTAATTATTGTGTTGTTTTCAGAGCAAATATGTCATATCCATGGCGACCAGGCAGGTTTATTGTCTCTCATGCAATAGCTCACACAAGTAATTAATTATCCTTCCCCCTTCTCTCCCTTTCCCCTCCTGTCTTTGGTTAAACAGATCATTCATGGAAAGCCATCATCTTTATTAAAATGCCACAGCTAGTACAACACAAGGTAAACAATGAACGTTTTTCAAGTTTACTATTTCAATGTCCCTTTTAGTGCTCCCTTTCTTTTTTTTTTTTAACTGTACCCAATGTGTGTTGTGCTTTAAAGCTATTTACCCATCACACAGCAGCTGTGTTGCATGCATTCATGCATGCAGGGCAAGCACGCGTACACTTAAACGGCATCTTAAAAGACATATTTTGGTTAGGAAATCATCTTGCATTTTGAGTTGTTTGTAAGCATTAGTTAGGTTAAAATGTTAGTAGCAGGTCACAGTGTCGAGTACAATAATCCACCTGCAGCTGTGGGTGCTCTCGCCCTCCCAAAAAATGTAATAAAATAAAAAAGATATACGAGACGATGCTGTGTTGTCCATCAGTGTAGAATGTGATGGTATGCATCTTCTGCTGCTTGGTCTGTCTTGAGCTGGACACCTTCCAGCCTTCACTGTCTGATGGGTGGCACAGGTTCTCATCTCTCTTCAGCATTGATGTGACACAGCAATATCCATCTGTCAAACATACTGCCCCTTATTTTCCTTCCTGTCTTTTGACCGCTCCCTGCCTTACTTCCTTCATCCTTCGATGCCTCTATCGGAGACATCACTGAAGGGGAATGAACACATACTGATTTGTAACTTGTAACCGATTTTTAAAATGTGAGAGACCCCACACGTGTTTACAACATATCATTCAAATGATGATATCTATACAGACAGGTGTGAGTCTTCTTACCCCAGTGCTTCTCAATTGTATTTTGCAAAGTCCTCACCAGGAAAGAGAAATCTTTCTCACCGCACCGTCTATGAATAAGATTATTATCTATGAAAATTGTTTAAGTATACTTAAAATCGTATCCTTTTTAACATTAACACAGCAAAATAAATCAACTTTTGACAATGGTAACTACTTTTTACAGTGTTTACATAGGTTACATGTTAGTCTAAAACTGAAAAAACCCACCAAGTGCAAAAAAAAAAAAATGATGACAATCCTTATTTTATTGCAATTGCATGTCACATGACAAAGCAGGCTGTTAAACACAAACTCACTGCCGTTAAACACAAAGAGAAGTTACAAGAAGTTAGTTCTAAATCTCAGCTTACTTCACAGCTATGTATGCAAACTCCTCTCCTAGTTTGTAGCGTGTGAAAAGACTGGTGAACACTCAACACCATCAAATGCTCCTCTTTATGCTTCCTAATTGTCTACCGTTTAAAATCAAAAGAGTCTGTGGCTCGTGCGAACTCTGTGCCCCCACAAGCATCGTTGATAATCTTTCGGAGACATCCAATCACACTTCTGCTGACTTTGACTGATTTACAGTTGTTGTTCCGTCTGGCTTAAAAATGCAAATAAATAAATAAAAGGAAAATAAAGTCAGGAGTTCTAGATACTCTGATTGCAATTTGTGTGCAGTGCCACTGACGTTCCTATTTCCTCTAGCTCTATCAGTCAGAGAGACGCCTCACGTCTCATAAGTACCCATCTGCATCTGTCAAGGGGTGTGTAGAATGAAACCCATGTGTATTCTGCCTCTGTTTGACCTTGGCGGTGGACCCCTGGTTTTTTAATGTCAAATCAGTAATCCCAGGCGCCGCTTGACAGGCTTCAAGAGCCATTAGTTTTCTTTCCCAGCTCATAAGCTTTATCAATTGCCCCTTTGTGTAATGATTTTGTATACAAATCCAGACAGGCATCGAGTTTGGCCTTGTAAAAATACATTGCCATCAACGTGTGTTAGCAATCCAGCATGGATACGCGCACTTTTTTTTTTTTTAATCACCTCGATTGTTTTTATTTCAGTGCAGAGGAAATGTCCTTTTTGCATGCTTGATCAGCCAGTAGAAAAATCCAATATAATGGAGGTTCAAGGTGAATTGCATCTCACGTGTTAACCCCCACATCTGCGACTGACGGAAAATTCCTAAGCTAAACAAATAAATCACATAGACAAACAGCAATATGGACATATAATAAATATTGATTATGCTCTGCAGTTCATAGATGAAAATTGCCTCTTTGTCCATTTGTCGTGTGCCTTTTCAATATGTTTGAGATTGAACTTGTTGGGGGGGTTAGGAGGAATAGAACAAGAGAGGGAGAAAGATAAGAGATTTCACAGAGTTGAGAAAGGGACATGCTGCCCCTTTCCTAGCTCATTATCATTCCTAATAAGTCTTAAGGAAAGAAGGAGCATTGAGTATAAATGCACGGTAATCCTTCCACTGTCCAAGGTTAGTCGGGACGTCAGCGCAGACGCACCGTTCCCAGCTGGCCACTTTGGGACCGGAGGAGCACCGTTAGAGATAGATGTTCAAGGAGAAAGTGAGGGCATTTAGACACCGGGTTAAGGTTATGACCTACCTTCTCAAAGGCAATGCGCCAGCTGGCATGTAGTCAGGTCTTTAAAACATCCATTTTTGGACATATTAAGCATAAAGCTACCGTGTGGGAATTAGAAGCCGCATTAAGGTGCCAAATGGGGCTGTTTTGTCTTCAGCGGAGTACTCCTTGCACTTAAGCGGGACAGCGACTCAAAGGTTTTCTTCACAGGAATATTTTTCAGGCATTCGCACTAGTCTAAACACATTTATTCGTTTTTGGAATATGAATTAAGCAGCAAAATACAGAATTGGTAGTGGCCATTTTGTTTACTGGCTGTCTCCTGAAAATGATATCACACTTGCTCGCTGCTCAGGTAATAACCAATCACGGCCGCAATAACCAATCACGGCTTACTGTTCTCTTAGTTAGGTTATTCAACGTTTGCAAACTGCGATGTGATCAGTTGCTACTTAAACAACAAGCAAGTGTGATGTCATTTTCAGGAAAAGACTGTGACTGATAAAAACAGGTGGATTTTACAGTTTACCGTATTTTTCGGACTTACAAGACGTGACTTTTTCCTCATGATTTCAGTCCTGCGGTTTATAGTCCAGTGTGGTTTATTTATTTTATTTATTTATATATTTATTTTTGCTCGCCACCAGGAGACAATGCACCAGTCAAGCAAATGTGTGTATCTGTTCAAGGTGTCAAAATATGGAACCACTATGAAATCGAACTGAAAAGTGGCTGTGCTCAATAAGAGTTTTAAAAGTATATTATTAAAAATATTTAAATGCATTTAATCTAAATTGAATAAGAGCCTGTACAAAAGTTTGGGTAAGTTTGTGACGTGCAAATTTAACATACAATATGCAGTATAAATGATTTTATATATGCTGAATTTTTGCTGCTGCGGCTTATATACCGGTGCGGCCTATAGTCCGGAAAATACGGTAATCTATATTTCACAAACAAAACAGTAACCAGAAGACCGCGTTTAGACTAGTTGTGCTGCATAGAACATATTATTGTAACGAAAGTTTTGGGTTGACAAGCGACAAGCAATAAAATCGATTGGAGGAACTAGTGACCAATTAACTCATTGAGCAAACTGTCGCTCACTTGCAGCAGTCGTTCAAACATGTTGCTTTATTGGAAATCCAATAATCTTTATTTGTGCACTCTTCTAAGATCACAGTCCAATCTTCTGTCACTCTGTGCTTTCTATGCACGTTTGCTAACATTGCCGTATCCACGTGTATTAATCAACTGAGATGTGGCACCTTAATCTTAACTCATTGTGAAAAGGGGACCATTTTTATGCTTGCACTAATTAGAACAGCAAGTGGTTTTGCTGTTACTTGTCAAGATGGGATTTTACACTAATATAATTTGAACTAAAAAAAATACACACAACTTTAGCGTTGTATGTACACTAATTTGGCTAAATGCTTTGGTAATGTCACCATTTTTAAGTTTTGATACTTTTGTTGAAAATTGTGACTGCTGTTGACATGGGCATTTTAGTTTTTAGTGCAGCAATGCCAATTCTTTGCCTTTCTGTCATGCAAAGAAGATTAAATTTGTCTGAGACAGATGGTAATAAATCTTTGCTCACCATGTTGATTATTTTCTTGGGTGCACCTTTTAATAGTTATTCCTTCGCAACATTTCAGCAGGTTTAGCTCACTCTCAGGTGTGACCACATGGGATTCACTACCTTAGCTGCACTCATGAATTTGACCATGCCAGGACTGTCTTCATCGCCATTTACTTTATCAGTCTGCGTTTCGGTTGCTGCTTACTTAGCTCGATTACTCCCCCCGACTCTCTAACCACCTCCTGGGAACCTTGGGAGGCAGAGGGCCATCACCATGGTGATCTGAACACAGATTCCCTACACACTGGTCCATTGTGACGGGTGTGTGTTAAGGTGAGATGGAACAAAATGTCACAGCAACAGTTTTTTTTTTTGCATGTGTTTTTGTTTTTGCCCGATTGCTCAGTGGGATTGTGCTGGGATCCAAGGGCTGACAGACTAACAAAACAGGTTAGGAAAACAAGTTTTATTTTTTTTTTGATTACCTTTTCCCCACTGTGGGTAAAGAATCTGTACAAATACACACATTGTGTCATGTTTTTTCGTTATTGTGCCATGATATTTTTTATTTACTTTTTTAACCCAAATATACCCTATATAACCCAAATATTTTAAGTAAAAAATGATCAGGATCATAGCTTCACAAGTGGTAAACCGTTTACAAATAACAATTGTTAATGTGCTGCATGAAAGTAAAACATGCCACAAATGCAGGTAGGAGCCTATCTTCAAAATGATTCCTTTGAGCAGTGGTTCTCAAAGTGGGGTCTGTGGACCCCCGGGGGACTATGGCTGGACTGCAGGGGGTCCTGTGAAATAATTTGGGTGTGTTTTGGAACTGACTTAGTTTATCTTTTGACAGTTGCAGAATTGTGCCCTGTTTGACTTAGTCTTTGATTTTAACCACTTTTAGAGGATTGCACAGTTGAAATTTGTGCAAAAAATGTTGATCATCAAAAATGTACAAAAGTTGGTCTCATAATTAAGTGGAAATTTGCTACCTGATCATCTGTATTGATCATGATTTTGCAGTTAGCAAAAATATAACTTTTCATTTTTATCCAAAATCTATCCTGATCTTTGAATCTTCTGTAGGATAACTGAACACCAAAAATACTCGGTAGCTGCATCCCTAGCAGGTTAATTTATTTAGTTTCTCCTGCTTTGCCTTACCTGCTGTATATTTTTCAGTGCATATTCTAGTGATAAATACTGGTTAGCAAAGGCCCTTGTGCCCAGTTTAACTTTTCTGTTGGTTTATTATCATCAAAGAATATTGCCCTCAGAGCTCTTGCTTTATACTGACTATGACTTGAGTTAATCCAAACATACTGCCGTAGGCTCCCGATCTTGGGCCCGTAAACGAGTGTATAGAAAATACGGCATTGAGGAGATGTATGAGGTCATGGCCTTATCCCTTAAGATGATGTTGGCTGTTATCATAACTGGTACAGTTTTGCCCCCTGTCCTCAGATTGGAAAGTCAGTTTGACCTGTAACAAAGGGCACAAGGTAGGCTTGAGATGCACAACCCTAACATCTGGCACGATGCCTGGGCACCTCTGAGGGCAGATAATGCCCTTTGCCCTGTGACATCAACAAAACTTGATTCAACAAAACTTATTCATGTTTGCTTCCAAACAATAGCTGCCAGGTCTGCTCATGCCAAGCCTGTAAGAGTAACAAGCTCTTTCAGCCATATTTACTCCCCAAGTAGGTGCAAAGGTGTCCTTCCTGGGAGATTATTTTATGTTTGGAGACCGCCTTTGCTTCCTTGATTGCGCTACCACAGAAGCAAGGGTTTCAGCATGGCATTCCACTTCAGGAATAACCTTGGCAAAAGAAAAAAATAATTTTTTTAGTATTTATAAGAATATAACTTGACAGAAGGGACTCTTTCCTGGCCCCAATTGCAGCGCCGCCATTAACAAATTGATTAGGAGAACTTGAACACATCTCCTTGGCTCTCATCTACTCATTCTTGGACAATGTTGTTGCACCATAGGACAATGTAAATATTTAAAGGAGAAGCCTTAGTAAATCTCAGTAAATGGCTTTGGGGCACAGCAGCTGTCTGCCTCTGAGGGTCCGAGCCAATTTTCTAAATTATGATTAAATAAAAGTTTTGGATTATTTAAACCCACTGTTTTCTGCGGGCCCCCCTACTCCCTCAGAAGACCACAGTTATTATTGCACGCCCCCATGCCAGGACCGCTCCTTTCCCTTTGGATCTATTAGTTTTAAATCATTTGGGTGTGGATTCTTTGAAAGTGGCGGCCATTCTGGGATGTCACATTCAAAATGCCGCCAAGACCTCTCTTTTATGCACAAATGCTAATTAAAATGGTGAAGCCCCCATCCCCAAGCTGCACAGGGAAAGACTTGGTAGCAATTTGGTGGATAATCAAATTGCATTTTAAATAGCCTTTAAAGCTGACTGGGGTCTGCTCACAGGAAGAAGCAGTGGCACAAATTGGGCTTGAGTAAGATGTTATGTGTTCAAAGGAACAATACAACAAAATCCACACCATAACACGGATTATTTATGTATTTTATTACTTCATATGATTTTATTTAAAAAGACCATCAGATTTGTTTTCATGCATGCAAGAATACTGTTTTCCTTTTAATTAGGAAATCCTTCTTGCTAAGTGGCATTTTCTTCACAACGTGTCCTTCCAATCTCACCGGTAAAGGCACAAACGCTAATGCGACATGATTTGTTAACGGTCGTAGCACCTTGGAAACATTTTACTCTTAATTTCAGATTTTTGGTCTGACAGAAATGGCAAACTGGGTGGAAAATGTTGTCAACAGTTGTGTTTGTCTGGAAAAATCTGCGCTTAGAAGCTGTCCCCCCACATTTGATTTACATCATTAAGTTCTTTTCATCCAGTCAAATTGTCTATTCACCCAGCATTCCAGTGCAGATTAGTGACAACCCGTTAGCAGAAAACAGAAAACTGACTCAAAAAAAATTGGAAAACAGGCCTGAATTGTTCCTTCGAGAGTAAGCAAAAAGTTCCATTTCTATGGAACGAGAGAATTGGATTCAACTTGAACTCCCCGTGAACTTTCCTTGACACTTTGTGTGTTCCTCATACAACTGGATGCCTCCAACTGTAGATTTTGTCAGACCAACGCACCCATCAGATGTATTTCGTTTTCACATTGATACCACATGAAGTGATACGTTAATTGTAAGTACTGAGCCAAAATGTACTCTATTTTTTTTTAATGTAACTTTTTTGGGATCAATCTACTTAGTAGTTTTATTACAACGCACCTTAGCATTTGGCTGCACTCCATTCACGACTTTGATTTGATATTTTGTTGTTTTCTCACTAGTTCACTAATTCAATGTAACCACTAGAAGTTTTTGACTCCATTTGACATTTTTACCTGACATACTATGGAGTATAGTCTTTCTTTGCATTATATAATCTATGCTTGCAAATGAGGTCTACAGTGTAAAGCAGGGGTGTCAAACTCATTTTTATCGTGGGCCACTTTGTAGTTATATTTCTGTCAGAGGTCCCGAGTGACAAAATACATTTTCAAGTTTGTCACACACTTTGTTAGTTTTGAAATCAGAGGTCGGTAACAACTGTTCAAAAGAGCGATTGGAACAAAATATTAATATTATTATTATTTTTTTTTTTTTGCCCGAAAACTTTCAAAATGTTGTAGACAACTTGTGAGTTTGGTATTTTAGTCAAAAACCTGAAGTCAAATCGGCATTTTGCGGGCCACATTAAATGATGTGGCGGGCCGGATGTGGCCCCGGGGCCTTAAGTTTGATGCCAGTGGTGTAGAGGTCCAAAACGGCACCATGTGTTCTTTTCTAAATGCTTGCAAATTATTTTAATGCAATGTTTGACCCAATTTCCATTGAAACTCTGGTTGAATATGCCATCTTGCCTGCATGAGTGAAATGATCAATAACAGGTTCTGCTATTTTATATTAATTGTTGAACTATTGTGTTGGTTGAAGTAATATTGATGGGCAGCATTTGGTTGCTAATATGCCTAAATTACCTTGATGCTCTCATTAGAAAGAATAATAAATCAATATTTACTCAATTGCGAGTCAATGTCAGACTTGGTTTTCACTGAATACTTACTTTAATAACTATTTGGACAACAATTTTTTAGGTAAATCATTTTAGAACCAGTACTGTTACTTTTACTACTTTTACTTACTTTATCCACCTCTGGTTTGCAGTTATAACCTCTCTAATAATCTAAAACGTACGTCTAAGTTGCTTTCCATTTATGTTTCTCACTTTTAATAAGTGTGGCTGCACTTGATTTTGTTTGCAGCTTTTCACAAATCCATATCATAATTTCCAGTGTGACATTTTTCCCAACCAATCCATCATTAGCCAACTATCATTTCTGGCATGTTTATGAAGTTTGTTGCAAAGTCAATGACATTAGTGAAATGTAATTGTTCAAGTAGGCGACTGATCATAACATTTCAGTCAATATTTGGTTGTGCTAGCGTGTTTTAACATATTTAAATTCCAGGGTCTCTTCAGTATTTGGTCAATGTGTAGTAAATATTCAAAATTCTGAAATGAATAGACAACATATTTATTTAGCCCAGGTAAAAGAGCATGACTTAAATATGTCTAATTTTGGGTGTGGTTGAATTGAAATTTTAAGGCCGTATCTCTTGCTACTGCAAATGATTGTATTCAGTCATTTTTTTATTGATAGACATTTTAGCCAGTTCTTTTTACATTACAGTAGGCTCTATCTTTTTAATAAAACCCCAACTTGGTGAAAGTTTAATTAATAAGGGACTCAAAGCACATCCAATGAGCAAGGGAGTATAGTCTTTAAGGGGCTGCTTATTTTTCAATCTGGGCTGCCTTCCAAAAAGAAAAAAAAAAAGGTCAATTAGCGTGTTAAGCTGCTGAGACAAAACTTCATTAGTTCTAGTAAAAAGAATAATAATTTAGAAGGTTTAACTTCCGTGGCAGGCCAAAAGCACTTTGGTATTTTGTCTTACACAATTCTAAGTTTCAAGGTTTTATTATCTGGAGTTATGTGACTTTCTTTTTGTTGTTTCTCAACTTCAGGAGCAAAAAGCTGAGTACCGACCAATTGTTTTGTCAATACGGTTAACAAAAAGCTCTTAAAAATACAACCTTCCATTTTGATCTTAGTGCATGTAGAGATCTTAGTGCAATGAGAGTAAAAGATCAGTTACGGTAGATCGCCAATAAATTAATTATTTCCACTTCATGGTTAAGTATTTGCTACTCTTCCAAATCAAGTGCTGGTACTTGGTTATTACGCTTTAATAGCTCGGTTGCCAAACTAACGATATATTACTCTGTGTGCTGGCTCAGATCAGAGAAGATGAATTGGCTATTAATTAGAGTTGCACTGAGAGGGCACCGGGGAGAGACTCCTCACAGCCTCGCAATCAACGCCAACACGGGCTCTTGTGACTGGGACAGTTGGGACGGGCTCCCGTCGCCAAGTTTTCCTGCAGAATACTCGCAATCTGGTTAAAGGGGCGCATTTTTCATCCAGTCTTGCTCTAACCATCTTTTTGAGCTCAGGGGTCCAAAGTTAGGCTTGGTAATAAATCAAATTTATTCGATTAATGGGGCCCCATTGTGAAAAGTCAACTACATTAGAATGTTGATTTCACATTCCAAAGTGTTATTTTTTTTCATTGATGCATTTCTAAGCATTCCTTGCTTATTCCGCGCTCTCACACATTTTTGGTTTTAGTTCGGGAGTTGAGAAGGAGAGATTTTGCACCGAGTCGGCCAAGTAAACAGCAATGTTTTCATTTATTAATTATATTGATTTACTGTAGAAAATGCCTAAGTGGCGAAAATGTGTGTTCGGGGGGGACACAGCTGGACTTTCAATGGCAGTCACCCGCAGACGGAACTTTTGTTATGAGTACTGTGTCCTCACAGGGACCGATTTAATAGGAGGAACGTGTATCATTGAGTACGTTTTAGAAATTGGTTTGCTCCTTCATTCGCTCCAAACCCTTGTGAGGATAAGAAGTTTAAGATGATGGCTCAATTGATATTTCGTAGCTGGCGGCATTGAATGACTTCATAAAGGGGGCGTGGCAGCCAATGAGATATTTTACTTACCGGTTAGAAATGTCAGGAGCATAAAACTCACCTTTAATAAGAAATTAAATCGGCAGTGAGCCAAATGTAAGTTCTATGCATATAAATTATATAAACTGTGGAAAGTGTCAAATTATAAATGTCTAGGTCTTTTTAGTTGTCGTTTAAAAAACAATTTGAAAAGTCGCTAAGCAAGATTTTTCTACAATAGGGTATTTAATTTATTTTAGCCATTTTTTGCAGTAAACAGTCAATATTTTGTCTATAATTATTTCTTCAGCTATTGCGCCCCGAATAGCAGGCTTCGTTAACTTGCCAATCTATTATTTTAATGTCTTTGTCTTGTGTGGGCTTTTGTTGTTGTTTATTATTTTTTAGTTCTTGCTTGATTTGTAAAAGAAGTCCACACGGTCAGCGAAGATGAATCTCCCAACAGGGACCAATAAATCTAAATCTAATAAAATATTTTTTCACTAGCCGTCAACTGAAAATAACATCACATATACTGAAGGCTCATTTAACGACCAATCAATCAATCAATCAATCAGCTCCTGAAAGTCACATGACCAACAGGTGCGCCGTGATCGGTCATTACGTGACAAAATCTGAACTTTTTAAAAATTAATGGACTATCCCTTTAGGCAAGTTCTGTGTAAGGGTTAGGATTTTTTTTTTTTAATCAAATCTTTAAATACATGTTTGTTGGGTTTATTTCATACATTAAAATTGTAATCTTCCAGATAAACTGAAGAAATTGAAGATTTTATTTTTTGACCATATCGCCCAGCCCTAGTCCTAAATGCGGTCCTTGGAGAAGTGTTGCAGACCGTCTGGCTCTTTGAGAATCTTTGTCAAAAACCTCACGTAAGCAAAGTCTTTGAATCAGAAGACTTGACTGGAAAGATCTGACAAGCAAAAATGATTTGTGGGGAATATTATTGTTTGGCTCGCTTTTGTTGCACAGCCTCTAAATTAGCCCTTTTATCACAATTAATTAAGCTTCCTTATACGAGATGTTCCATCTTGAGCTCATCCATATAGAATAAATAAGTCAAAGCTGTAGGATATATGTCTTTTTATTGGCTCACTTGATCTCGGACACATCTGTATCGGGGCTGAAGATGTCTCTGCGGTGCGACTTTGTGGAGGACTCTCTGCCATCACTCACTTTGAATGCCTCTTTTATGGCTCGTTTTGTTAAAAAACATTTTTTTTTTAAATGCAAGGTATGAGGAGTTATGGGCTGTCTATGCAAATGGAGGGGTTTTGACAGTTTGTTATTCATGTCATCACCTTTTTAAACACTCAAAAACCATAAATTTCACTGTGATATGCCACACTGATATTGCCGTGGAATATTATTAGTTACTTTAACAAGTTCCTTGTAAATAAGCGTTAAATGTTTGAACGATGGGCAGGAAGAAAAATGGCTTTGCATCAACTTATTAGATGCTATAAAAGTGGCAGTGATTTATCATGGATGTTGCGTTAGCCATCTTTTGCTTATTTTGTAAGCTTGCTTTGTCTTGATGCGCCCATTAAATATGGAAGCGCTGTTAAAAGCCTGCGGTTTTGCCCGTCATGAAAATGTTAGCCGTAGACATACAGCGGTTTTATACCTGCGGCCCTTGGAGAAAAATGAGTGATATACAGCATGGCGACAACATATCGTCAAGTTTTTATGATTCCAAATACGATTTTATAGTTTTAGGAATCACGTGTTTGTGTCTAATGTAATGTAATGATCTAAAGGGTCTAAAAGTTGGGAAAATTAATATCAATTTCTATGCCCGAATGATTCAGCCCTCCCTGCTGGAGTACATGACATGTTTGCGTGTCTAAACATATAAATATGTAGAATTTTAATGACATTGTTACTTCTACAAGATGATTGGACAAAACAGTATTCAAAATCAAGTCTTGATGCTCCGTCGCTTTTTTTTTGGGATCTTAAAAGGCGGCTCTCAAAATGCGACTTCAAAAAGGCAAGTGTAAATGCACATTTTTGGTTAAAAACATTCATTCATGCTCATGCTAGCCAGTCTTGCATGAGGAAAAACAACTGCGAGGCGTTCACTGACAGCTCGCAATGTGGAAAATCTGAAACACACTTAACTTAGCCCACAACAAATATATACCTTATGAATATGAACACAAGAAAATATTAAATATTTGCAAAAGATGAGATCTATTCAGGTTTTGCTGTAGTTTTTACAATTTTTTTTTACATTTATTCAGTTATTCACGTGTACGAAACATGGTACATATTTGTTAATGCTCCAAATATTCAATAGTTTGTCTAGAAACAAAATAGATTGTTAAATTAAACACTCACGCACATCTGTGCTAAGTTGTCAAGCAGTTAAGTGTTTAAGAAGATGAATTTGGCCATAAGTTTCAAACTAGAAGACAGGCTAAAAGATATCATCCTTTATTGTTATCTTCATTTTCTCTCACTGTAGATGGGGTAAGCTTTGCTTTGCATACGTATATATTTTTTTTGTTTATCCAAAACACATAAAACAACCCGCTTGCATAGTTGCTCAAACTGCATGTCTCCAATTAGAACGTTGTCAGTGCATGTCACTGATTGGCAGATTGGGACAGCGTTAGCCTCTCATTAAAGTTTAGAAGAGGCTGATATTAATCTGAGGGCATCTGCATTTATTTTCAATTTTTATCTGCTATGACTTGCATCCAAATTTTGCCACTTGGGAGCAAAAACCTGGAATTGCTTCACAAAGTGTATAGTGTAAAAACAGACTTAAAGTTTTTTTTTTTTTTAATTCATTGCACTTTATAATTAAGATTAGGTTCAACTTCATGTTCTTTCTTATTAACCCTAAGAGGGGAAATAGTGTCAAATGACTTCCTCCAAGAGAGTGAGAAAAAGAGATTAGTCACAGCTATAGAAATGCTTGGTTAAATGTTTTTATTCTGCGACTTGGCAAAAGCACATGTAAATACCTCACATTTTTGAAAATGAACACTTGATTTTTTTCTCCTTTTCCTTCTGTTCAACTCAGTGTCATTGCCATTGTCTGATAGTTTTGTTACAAGCATAAAACATGAAAGGTTTTCATTAAGCGTCAACAATACGTTTTAATACAAAGCTTGGGGACAAGTGACAGTTTGTTCGTATTTGTCAACAGCAAAAAACACAAATATTTCATATGTATATAAAAGTATAAATTGTAACACTCACTTAAAATTTTTGAACAAATCCCTCATGCACTAATCTGCCTCATCGCCAGTCATTTTACTGTACGCACAAATACCAAATAACCCTGCAAAGTGGAGGAAAGCTGATAAATACATAATATTTTGCACTCCATGATATTTTGCTCTATCTTCCTCATATGTATCGTTTCTTCCACCGTCAATATGCTCAGAATGTAAGTGTATTCATTTATTAGTGGTTCATGATTTCTGCCCTTATTGCTGTATTACTGTTTTTTGTTTTATCGCCTCCCTTATTATTTGCTCGATTATGGAATGCAGTCCGTTCGAGGAAGTGAAAAGAATGATTTCGTTGTGTGGCGTTACTATGCATATGACAATAAGAGTCTTAAAATGTTGAAATTTGCCTTGATAAGGCTGGTGAGATCACCTTAGACCAAACCCGCTTCGTTTTGGACTTCGGAGACTCCCTTGTAGATGTTCAGAAGGCTATTGTGGGTCAGGTAATCCAGCAAGCTTCTACTGTTCGGTTAGAAGCCACAGCAGCATTACACAAATCTCAGCGCTGTCCGTGCACATCACTCTTGCTGCTTAGTGTGACGTGACGGCTGCCATGTCAGCAACACGGCACATCTCTGTTTTCCCTCTCCGGAGCCCTCTGTGAGTTTTCCCTGGGGTTGGCAGAATACGAGTGCCCCTTGTCTGACTGGCTATAACCTTGCCACCAGCTTGTGTGTGTGCGGTTTCCAACTCTAAAGACTTGAACAATGATGACTCAAGCCGCGCCGAGTGCACCTCAGGGAAGATATAGTGGAAATAAAAATAACAAGTGGATTTTTGACTGCAGTCAGATGTGGGAGGAGGTGGGCTGGTACTGGGCTAAAAGCCTGACTAGATTCTATCCCCCCCCCCGTCATTAGATTAGGGTGTCTAGTGTTCAGGAAGTGCTGAAAGGCACTACAGATTGTATCTGCATGAAATGCTGTCCTTACATCCAGTGACAGTTACCAGTTTCAGCTTTGGAATTCTACAGTAGTTCGCAATTGAGTTAAGCCCAGGGCCGGGCAAGAAATCAAATTCATTTGATTAATTCATAATTTTAAAAATACATCATTTGGAAATTAGCTCATTTGTGAAGTCGAGATTTTGCAAAAGTCCTGGATGGGCGGTTTACAAGACATGCTTACAATATGTACTAAGTACTTAAATGTGAATTGAAAGGGAGAGTTCAATTATGTAGCCTTTTTTAGCAGTAAAACATTATTTTGTTGATGATTTACTCTTCTAGTACCAGCCATTTTTAGACAACTTGAAAATATTTGAAAATTAATGATTGCATTTCTGCACCCTTAAAAACGTAAACTCCCGCCTTTGGGATTGAATGCATTAATTTGAAAACTAAGTTTTTTTTTTCATATACAATGAATGCTTTTAAAAACACATTTCAATTTCAGTCGACTAAAAAATGAGACGACATGCTTAAGGTTCAGATAAGGACCAATCAATCATGGGTCAGCTAATGAATGTCACATGACCAAGGGATGAGCCGTGATTGGTCGTCACTCAAGACTTGAGCACAGGCGTCATTTTTTTGACAGCTTGCAGAAAAATGTGGTTAAAGGTATTTATTTGACATGAAAAATAATTTAGTAATCAAAGTAATGATAGACAAAATATTACCTTCTGTTTAAAACAGCCAATTAAAAGCATAGGTTTGCGTTAAAACAGATTTTTAAATCTGTATTCATTATTTTTGTCTGAATAGTTTCCACAGGATTTTTTTTATTTTCAATAAATCCAATCTTTTAACAAATTTTCACTTCTTTCATCAAACCCGATTAAAATTGTAATAATCCAGAATGATTGACGAAAATCAAGAAATATATTTTTGACCGTATTACCCAGTACCCAGCCCAAGTTAAACCTGTCATCGTGGCTGTTATTCAAACGCTTCCAAATATAAGGGTGCCAACATTTGACTTTCTGTTTTAACTCATCCGCATACCGCACATGCCTTTGACTGAAATATTTATTTTCCTGACACCAGCATATGACACTGTACCTTGTTTGTCTTGGAGCGTAGCAGACAAATGCAAGGCCTCGATGGCGCTTCTTTCCGTGCGCGTACTTGAGAGACCCTCATCAAACAATGCCTGCTTTTTGTTATTTCTCCCGTTGGGTGGGCTGCGTTGATGTAACTGTGTGCAACTCTCTTCAGGGGGTTCCCCCCGTCACCTCCTTGACGTGACGATAATCATCACTGGGCCGAAATGCGGCGATGTTTCGGAGGGGAATAAGATCCGTGTCGGCGGCCCTGCGGCGCTCGCCGGGGCAAATGTGCAAGGAGCATTAAGGATCCTGGAAAAATGGGGTCTTTTTTGAAATGCCACAATTAATTGCTATGCATTGTCCCCAACGCATGGATGATTAAATGTGCTCCTAAACTGCCCTGATTTGTGGGGGCACCTTGGCGATTTTATTTGCCACTGTTAACATTTTCATTCGTGCATTATGCATGGTGCTGTGGGCCAAGGAAGTGCTGCAAACAAATGGCCTGAGGGATCGGCGTAAACACGCCTTGCCATAAGGGCGAGACGAGTGCCGCCCCGCTCAGCCCGTCTTCACGCACGAACCAGACAAGCCCCTCCGCAGCTGCCTTCCGTCACTTCTAGCCCGTATTCAAAACTATTGGCTGGGATTTTGCAGATCTAAATTGAGAATGCAAAGACAGGAGTTGGGGTTTAATAGTAATCAACACTGAATGCATGTCTGATGGAATATTTCTTTCTAATTGAGTGTGATTCATCCTTCTCCAGCATGTATAGGCTAAGGTCACTCTCACTAGTTAAATGTGACAGCGAAGGCAACGCGCTGCCGGTTCCTTTGTGTTTAGGGATTTTAGTTCGTCATTGCAATAATCAGTGACTGATGGAAGCCTTAGTGTTTTATGAAGGCATGCCAAATCGCGTGTGCTCCCGTTTGAACATGAAACACAGGGAAAAGAATGATCTGATTTTTGCACAGTTGAGGTATATTAACACCGTGATTAGGATCCACTTGATCATGGGTCTTGACTGCTCGAAGAGCGAGCCTGCCCCCACGCACGACTCGGGGTGTCAGCTGACGTTCCGTGGCCCCGGAGTGTCTCCGCCCTCTCACCGCCGGCTGAAAATGCAAATCCCCATGCAAACGACATTTAGCCAGCGGACAGCTCTCGATACAGTACACTCATGTAATGTCATATAAGTAGATAGATCGTGGCCGTCCCCCCTTCCAAGAAATAATGTTCCAGCACATGAAAATGCTCAGGTTGGCATTAACTATAAATAATGCTCTTGGCATTGTAAAGACAGACAATATTATATTTTATGGCCTGACCTTTAAAACATTATTGTTTTTTTTTTTGTTTTTTTTTTTTATAAATTTACTTTGAACACAGGCATTAAACACATCTCCATAAGACAACAAAACAAAACCATCTCGTTGAATTTCCAATTCAAGTGAATCACACTTTGCGGCGGATATGAAAAGTCTGTTTTAGTGGACTGGTGAAATGTGTTAAATAGGTGGCGACCAGCTCATTAGGATGTCTTTCCGAGCATGAAAAATGACCTTTTCCCATCTAATTGTAGTCATAGATAGTTGACGGGAACCAGAGCAATACCAGAACCTGTACATTGACAAGGATCACTGGAAACAATTAGCTTTACATTTCACTAGTGGTCTGCAAGTCGCTTTCATTAACAATTCTTTCCGTATTTTATGGCGGATTTAATTATTCATGACGGTTGAAAGTTGGAAAATGCTTTAACGCTTGTGCTGTATTTTGTCCAATCCTCTGATTTTAACATCAAAGGCATTTCACATAAAAGGGAAAGCATTGGCAAAAAGGCACCACGGAGCTGAAATTTCACCTAGATGGTGACAATATGTCAAAGTTCAACATGGAATTACCACTTAGGTATCACCCTACCAGGAATATGCCATCCTTTGGCTAAAAACTGCGAAGACAATGAGCCAAAGATGATCAAAATGCTGCATAAGTAAAGTGCAATGAGCTGCATGTTAACTTGTGTGTCTTTGTCATACATAGTGTACGCTTCGTTATTTGTGGGAAACGTTTTGGATGATTACGAACAACTGGCTGGTGTCCGGATGATTTGGACAACCATGAAGCCTGATCAGAAAGGAAAAATATGAAGAGATTTTAATAGAGACGCGAAGCATTTTACGCCTCTGTAGTTTCCCATTGTTTTATTCTTACATTCATTAATTTTTCATTTCATTCTTTAAGGAAATATAATAAAATGGCATATGGTAGACTACATAAAAGAAAAAACATTGGCCCATAATGTGAGGAAAAAATGATGTCTATAAACTAAATGAATACACTCTTAGAGTCAATTCAAACTATAGTTTGCATTATCTTAAAAGCTTGATTTAATGTTCATGTTTTCTGTCACAGATTTGTGGCTCTGCTACGCAATGAGTAGTGCTGTCAAGATGTTAAAAACATTGAGAGATTAATTCATGTCTGTAGTCAATTGATCTAATTGATCTCATTTTATGCTCACCTAAAAAAATAAACAAAACTAATTTGTTTTTCTTCTACTTTAGAGATATTGTGGCATTCTGGCAGAAGAATGGCTTGAAACTGTACAGTATATCACAAAAATATTACTTTCATTTATTATTATTTTTTTAACACATGCAGCTGTAACCATTTACTTTCTGTTGTGTTTGTTGTTTGAGACTCGTTCCAAGTGCTGGCTGGAACCTTTAATTTCATGCTGCGGTTTTCCATTGTCAATCTCCAAATAAGTTGAAATCAACAGTAAAATGAAACATTGTCCATCATTTCCATTGCAGACTTGCTAAAATGCAGAGTGTTTCCTAGTTAAGCTTGGCAAGGAGCTTTAGTATGTCTTACTTGATGAGCATCTTTGTTACTATCGTTGAAGTTGAAGTTGACACTGGGTGCTTTGCATTTATGTGGTAATCTAAAGTTAAGATGTTTCTGTGGTAATCAAGCGCCTTCTTACAAATAATGCATTCCTCCAGATTTATCAAAGATTCCATTGGAGTATTTTTTTTCCCTTCTGCTTCTGAACTTGCCCTCACACCCACGACAAGAGCCTATCAGATTATGCCAAACACAGTTACAGCCAATCAGTATCCACTTCAGGGTGTGATGGTTGTTTGTTTTCTAAACCCCAACCCAACCACAAGAAGCACGAAACGGATCTAATTAGGCATACAGAAAACAAATTTAAGGATTGAAAATGAGCTATTTATTTATTTATTTAATCAATCATTTATATATAGGGAATATGTGACCTTGCTGGTTTTGGATGTTGCGCACAATACTTCAACAGACTATCAAACAAGTTTATCAGTACAATTTTAAAACACATATTTAGCCTTAAACACACAATTCCACGGAACGAATATTCATTTTTTGCTCCTAACATCAACTGCAAGTTTGCAAGATTTTTTTTTTTCCCAAGGCACTGCAGTGTTTTGACCAATCATTTGTTGATGAAGAAAATATTTAAGGTACTTACAAATGTGATGCACATCTGTCAAACAGCCCAAGGGTGAAAAGCAGCACATAACAAGGCAACAAATGCTGATCTGGGACTTCTCTGCGGCAAAATAAAATATGGCTCAAGTTTTCATTAAGATCCTATTGATTAGCTTTTGCTAGCAATGAATTATGGAAGACATTAAATACAAGGGAAAATATTTTTATGTCTTTGCTTAGGCCATGCCAGATTCCCCCCTTTCCCTCGTTTACATCATGTATGGTCTCCCTGACAGTCATTTGCCTTTCCCTTCTAATTTTCCAGCTTTTCGAGGAAAATTTACTGCACACTTACTGCTAAATCCACTTATATAACGTTACGGTTCTCAATAACGTTATTAGATCACGTTCACTTATCGCTGAGACACATCTCATAAGCATGCCGCATCATGACGATTTTAGTCTTCTCTAGTACTCAGTATTTTACCATTTTCAACAAAAAGTAATCTCAAAATGAATTTAGTTTTGATATCCAAATTTGAAGTGGCTTGGTAGGCTTTGCTGAAAAGTCAGAAATGAATGAAGCGAAACGTTCAAACACTAAATCCATTATTTAGTTCAGTGATGCAGGAACCAAAAAATGTGACGTCAAAAAAATGTTCTCGTGATCTTTGTTTTCTCTGGGCACTCTGGCTTTCACTCATTTTCTAAAAACGTGCATAGGTTGGAAATTGGACACTTAATTGTCCGTAGGTGTGTTTGTGAGTGTGACTGGCTTTGTACGCCTTGCAAGGTTGCTAACCAGCTCAGGGTACTATACCCCTCCCACGGCCTGAAGAAAGCCAAGATAGGCTCCAGCATGCTTACCTCTGCTCCACGGAGCCACCCCCAATTAAGTTATTAGGATGAAAATGTATTGGGCGGCTCTGTGGAGCTGTAGTTAGCACGTCCGTCTCACAGTTCTGGGACCCGAGTTCAAATCCACCGAACTCCAGCCTTTCTGTGTGGAGTTTTCATGTTCTCTCCAAGCCCGCGTGGGTTCTCTTCAGGCATTCCGGCTTCCTCCTACACTCCAAAAAGATGAATGGAAGGTGCATTGAACCAGTTCAGGGTGTCCCCCACCTACTGCCCAAGTCAGCCGGGATAGGCACCAGCAAGCCTGTGACCCTTATGAGGATAAGCGGTTCTAGAAAATGGATGTATTTATTTTTTATTTAAAAACAAAATGTTTGTGAATTGATAGAAGCCAACCCCCTATAGTAAGGCAGAGCAATCAAATGTTCTTCCACTAGATGACAGAAGTCACAATTAACTGGTGTATCTACTTTTTGTGAAATATTTTGCTGAGTGGTGTGCCAAGAAATGTTTTCTGATGTGAAATATGTGCCTTGGTTCAACAAAGGGTGGGAAACAATGGTTAAAGCAATCACCATTACATTATTGCTCTTCCTCTTGAGTCACGCAGTGTTGATAGCTGCATGAATGTGGAGGAAGTGTTTTTTTTAATTGTTAATTTGTCTTCTATTCACATGTTACTCAAGTCATGACTTTTGAACTGCACAAATTTGCACATTTTTCCCATTAGCCACCCACATTTTTTCCCCTTCACAAGGGCGAGGGGTTAGGCTTACAATAACCATACCATACCATACCATACCATACCATACCATACCATACCATACCATACCATAACGTACCATACCATTCCATGCCATACCATATTGTATATTTTTATATATACTGTGTGTGTGTGTGTATGTATATATACACACACACGCGCACACACACACACACACACACACACACACATATATATATATATATATATATATATATATATATATATATATATATATATATATATATATATATACATTTTTAACCTAGTTTTTATATTTCCCTATGCTGTTTTAGATACTTTATTCTACTGCATCGGGTTTGCTCTTTCAATTTCGTTGTACTTGTACAATGACAATAAAGAATCTATCTATTATGCGCATAGTTGGAATGTTTGACTGTTGGTGGAAAACTAAAGTAAACTTAAAGTTTACAGTAGTTTGAACCTGTCTATCCTGTTCTCATTTTGAATTTTCTGTACAAGTAAGGTGTTTTTATTTTTATATACAGCATACGAAGTTGTGGAACAGGTTTTATATCGTGGCTATTTTCTTTGAAGCTTTTATTTCAGTAATAAAGAAAATAATTCTGTTCACTGTCCTAAAACTATTGAATTACTACAGGCATGTAAAAACAAATGGTAAAAGTAAGTCATATCTTAAAAATATTTTTATTCAATATTTTTCTAAATTTTATACATTTATTTAATTTCTGTCTTGAAATGAAAATGTCCATTTGACGACTTGTATTGAAGCCTGTGCTTCCTATTTCATTCACAACTGTAAATGAAGCCCAAGAGCAAATAAACAAAAAAAACAAACAAAACAAAACAGGACACCGATTTACTGTATTGTTAAAAAAAAATACCGCAAGCACTTTGTGTGCCAGGTGTTTTCCTCCAAGTCATTTCCTCAAGACATCTGGAAACGTGCCATGTTCTTTAAACATCCTGTTAATATGTCTTATAAAAGTCACCACAGCTGAGAACCTAAAACCTTCATTTTATTAGTTTCTTGTCTTTATCAGGCATAGCTTTGAGTTTACGTTTTCAGGTAATTATAGTGTTGCTCACACAGTACAAATACGCACTTTGACGTAGAAAAAAAAGTTGGCCTTTCGCCCAACATCTCGGCTGGACATGGTAAGTACACTGCCAGAATGTCTGCAAAAGGCACCTAAAGTATTAACATTTTGGTTGTCAATCCAGTTTACGCTGCTCTCCAGTCTTAAACCTTCAATTTTCTTTTTTTGTAGACTAGGCCTAAAAAGCACACTTCATAATATGTACATTTTTAGAAACATAGAAGAGAGGAATAAGAGAAATAAATTAAACCTTTGCATTTCTTTCCAGAAGGTTTAACAGTGACAAATTGCATCAAAATGACAGATGTAGCATCAAAAATATAAATCTATCTTCTCACAACCAATGTGGTTTGTTTTACGTGAACGTTTTCTAAATGTCCACACCAATGCAATTTTGCTCTTAAATGTATGGTTAAAAAAAAAAAAAGCACGTCTAGGCACTCAGTCAACATATAATAAGTAGTACAGTATATGTTGAAAATAACTTTTTTTTCCACTCTGTCGTGCAATAACATGTTCTGAGTATGGAGGGTAGGACTTGCAGGACCAAGACAAGCAAACAAGTCCTTCGTATTGCATGTGTAATTCAGTAGTCCTTCACACAAAAGCCCATTGTTATGATTTGCAGAAAGTAGGGGGTGGCTGTCTGTGTCTTTGTTTGGCCCGCTACACATTTGCTAACTTTCATCCGACAAAAGCCATTTACTAAGCATTGTTGAAATCAGACAATCAAAGCAATTACAGAAGGTTCGCGTTCATATACACAGTTGACTCAATGCGCGTGCCTGCTGCTTCTGCGGCAATCAATATATGCCAAGAAATACTGTATGCTTTGCACTTAGAGTAAGATCACGGAGGAAAATAACAATAAGTAATCTTGTGTCATTTAGCTGTTCTATGCAAAGTAATGCAATCATCTAATGTTTAGTGTAATGCATCAATCATGCAAAAATCTATTGTTGCATTAGCCGTGAAAGAACAATAATAATAAAAATGCTATAATGGTTTGGGCTTCCTTGTCATAAATCACACATTGAGGCTGGGGAGGAGGGGGATCTTAACTTGCTATTTTAGCTCATCCCCGTTGCTCCGCCGAATGTCGAATAGCTTCTGAGAATAATACAAATGTATACATAGTTGGTCACTTTCAACCCAAAGTGCTTGGAAGCCTTGCGCGAGGATGACCCAACACCTTCCATAATGACATAAAGCCGTTTTTTGTTTGATAGCCACTCAGCACTTCGCTGTAAATCAACCGTAAATGCATAAAAACAGTGCGGCCTGCTCGATTTATTACTACATTACAAATCCTTTCAGACAAATATTAAAATAGGAACCAAATCAGTAGTGAGTTCAGTCACGGAAGCTGACAGGCTGTCTGAATTTACATCACTATTAGCATTGGAATAATAACACAGCTCTCAACTCATGGCTGGATATGTTCCAAGTGTGTATTTCTGTGATGTATCCACAAAACGCTAATGGAATCAACACATTATCACAGTGTAGTTTACTTGGCGACATTACACCAAGCTGCATATTGTACATCGTATATTGTAGATGTAAGCACGGGAGCTTGAAGCACACTTTCTGTTCACTTGAATGTCATTACAAAAGCGTTTTTGTGGCAGATGTTTCTATTTGATAAGCGGAAGTTCATTGTCAACCTTTAGAAGTGTTTTGTCTCTGAGCGGTGCTCTGAGGACTGTGTGAAGAGGATTTTTGATTTCACAGAATATACACTCTGCCGGGGAAGTGGGTGGAGAAGATAATATTCTGAAAGAGGGAGGAAAAAGCCAGCTTTAATAAACCTTTTTAGGAGGCATAATCATTCATTTTGAACCTTAAACTCAACAGAACAACAAAACAAATCATTTTGGGGGGGAAATACATGTATTTTAATGCCTCCGAGCAAAACTAATTAAAGACGACACCCAATTTACATAAATAAGCATTATAATTTGCATGCGTGCACATGGGAATAGAGTGAGAAAAGACGGCAATATTTTGCAGGCTGCTTATTTTGTTTTACTCACGCTTTAAGCTTAAGAGCGATTCATTTCGGAGGGCGAGAAAAAACAATCAAAGGGGGGAATTTGAACTATCTCCAAAGATGCAGCTCCCCTCTCGATTCAAAAGGTTCCTTCTGAGTCACCAGATGACTCCAAATTTGGAGTGGCACCTCTTGGCCCCACTCCAACTCAGACTCCTTGAAAGGTGGAAAAAAAAGAGACATTTTAAAGCCCAGTACTGTATATTAGTATGCAGTTCTGGCATCGGGTAGAGAATTAATGGCGTTCGCTGATAATGACTGTAATCGCGGCACAAATGGGGTGTTGAAATCGCAAACAATGGGCACAAGGCATGTAATGGGGATTTTATTAATTATAGCATAAGCAGTCTTCAGGATTTACTGATGTCATGGCTGCTGGTCGGGAAGGGGTCGACAAGGCTAACGCGACATTGAAGAGGTCACTTTGGACATGACGGTCCGATAACTTGCTGCTGTCCAACTTTTTTTTATTTTAATGATCAAATGTGACATTTTTGTGTTAATAATAGAAGTTGTTCATGAGTTCTTCTTAGTCTACAAATACGAAAAATACGAGGCTTGAAATAAGCGGCTTCGCGTCACTGTTTGATGTGTAAATTCTGTGCCTAATGTAAACACATGGATTCGCTGCAATGAAAATAAATCGTATCAAATAAATGGTATTTGAACGACAGTTCATTTGTGGTCAAGTGGTTTCGTGAGAAATAATTCGTAATGCGTACAGAGCAAACCATGGTTCAGGCCTCACTCTGTCATGGTTTGTTGGGTTGTGGGTTTATTTTGAGGGGTTCTGTTTCTGTTTACGTTTATAGTTCCGGTTTCTGCCCCTGTCGCGTCTCCCTGCGTTAGTTTTGATTTAGTCCACCTGTCTGTTACCTGCGCCTCGTGTCCTCCAATCTGCTCCCTTTGCCTGTTGTCCCTGCCCAGCTGCCATGTGTTAGTTTGATTAGTTTGTGAATGTATTTAAGCCTAGTGTCTGTTACAGCCCGTGTCGGATCTTTGTCTCTGTCGTGTCAGGTCATTGTCGTCTTGTAGTCCCGTCTCGTCTCGCCCATCAGTTTCGTGTATTCCTGCCAGCCTGCCCGTAGTGTTTGTTTTCCGTTTTTCCAGCTTGCCTGCGCCCTTAGTTTTTGCCGTCCTGTTTTTCCCGCTTTTTGTTCCCGTTCGTTGTATTAATAAACATGGATTTCATCAACCCCCTGTCCCGACGCTCCCCTGCTTTTGGGTCCTCCGCAACCACGCCGGCGTTCACACCCGCCGTGCACCCCCGTGACACACATGGTTTGCGTCGACATGAAGGCTTCAGTTCAATTACCAAATATTAATTAGATAAATCAAGAGTCTTATTAAGCTTTTATTTTGAAGGTTTCCCACAGAGCGCTGGTCGTATTTGCTCGACACGTGCAACTCTCCGATAACTACTGACATGAGAATGACGTACGGTGCATTCAAATGCAGTCGGACATTTCATATGCAGAATAAAGTTCCACGGATGTATTGAATAACTGCAATACAAAGAGGATGACGTATGGCCCATCAAATGCAGTTGGACATTGCAATAACAGCAACAATAATAATCATAATTATAATAATAATTTTTAATAATGTCATATTATTCCTTAGTTGAAAAAAAGCTGCTTGAGGTCATCTTGCAAAAAACAAACAAAACAAAATGAAAGGCTCAGCAAAATTAAAATTTCAAGCCTTGAAACCAGGAAGCAAAACTTATCGCTTAGTGCAAATTTTGAAAGCAAGCTGTTACTTTTCCTAGGCATAGTACACAAAACCGAACGAAAATACAACAGTTGCTGCACACACAAGAACTTTTCATTTACAAACTGCTATTGCTAACACTGGCCCAGCATTTATTTTACAGTGTTGTCAGTCATTTTTACATGTTCCGTGAACTGAGATTTTTTCCAAAACCACAAAAAATTACAAATAAATAAATAAAACACATCATTTTTTTGTACTATTTTGTTGTTCCACACCCTAAAGTGTATTACTTTTGGAGAAGCTGCATGCCAGCTACGAGGAAAAGAAATAAACATACGGCAGTTCTGTCAGGTGAGCTAGACCATCAAGATCCACACATCAACTTATCAACAAGAGGATTGATTAAAAGTCCTTTTTATTACTCACTGCATCCTTAATGGATGCCAGACTTTCAAAATGGAAGAAACAATTAGAGTTTTACTGCTTTGTGGGCAATGCTGATTTATATAAATCACTGCACGGGTGTAAATTTTCCAATAAAGGACTGAACCACTCCTGGCATACATAATTAACATGTCCGTATTTGGTACACTGTCGACTGCATCTCTTTTAATTGGAAGGACTCAAACGTCACACCAATTCCGTCTCACTCAATCAATAGATTAGGTGTGCTTAGTGCAAGTTTTAAATCATTTTTTCCCACTGTGCTTTAAAGCTAATAATCATACTTGTATTTTCAAGGCCAAAAATAGACTGACGCCGACAGCAAACAAACATAAGTATCTGTAGTTCATATTAATGCGTAGTACGTGAACCAAATTTGCTTTGTTCATTTTGCATTGTTAATATACTGCGTGAGTTCAGAGCTCATTTTTTCACCTTTGAAACTCCATTCTGTCAGAATGTACTCAGCTGATTTGTTATTGAGTAACGGATGTTGAGCATGTTTTTTTTCTCATGACCGTAAAAAATAATGTACAGCAGCGAGCCTCAACTTTTGCTCCGTAAAATCCTAATACCAACACCATTTTATTTTCAAAATAAAATTATACGGCCCAATAATAAAATCTCAATGTTCGCCAACATAACGGTTTGATTTATAAATATAAATCACGTGGAAAATATTCTTACAATGATAGTATAATGACATTTTTAAACTTTTTAAATATTTGTAGTTTGTGCATGAGTTTTACCTCAATCAATCCTAAAGATGTATTCTTTCGTAGCTGGTATTATTTAAATTTAAACCAAATAATATATTAATCAATTGGAGTGAACATTTATGGCTTGCAAATCTTGATTTGCTTGTCTCAATTGAAGTAAACATTCATTGTTTCGAAGAGCTTTCAAAATGATCTTTTTGACCGTAAAGTCAAACTAAAATGACCTTCAAATTGGACAATCGGTAAAGAGTGTCGCTAACAACCTTGCCAACTTTGACTGATTCAAAATATTGTCTCGTAATCATGTAAAATCATGACATTCTTCGCGTTCTCAAATGTTGTGGGTGTGTCAGCTGCATGCGCACAAACCACGCTCCACCAACTGTCAACTGTCAATCAAATATCCATTTTGAGACATTAATAAAATTAGATTCTATTAAAATCTATCATCATTCTTATGTCTACACTTAACTACATGCAAAACTGTACCTGTTGGCATGTGCTGGCTGTCACGTCTTTTTTTTCAAGACAGTTTTTTTCCCTCTTACTCTTCCGCTTGTTCTCAATGACCTGTGTTGCGCTCACAACCGACAATGTGAACCCGAAGCCCGAGTTCAAAAGCTCACTCTCAAATCCGACTTAAAGTTAAAAAAAAAAGTTTTCCGTACAAGGCATTTTTTTTTTTATTACTGCATGAAACATAACCCTATACTCAAATTGGATTCACTGAGCTATATATCCAAACCTATGTTAATTGCTTATGCGTTTAAAACCCCAGGTAAAAACATCAAAATTATACATACATATCAAAAATTGGTACCAAAATAGTATAGTAAGTGCTACGTATATATAATATACATGTATGCAATCAGAAAACATCATAAATAAAAAATATAGAAAGGATTTAGTTAACTTTGAGTGGCGCTTGTTATGCCCATATTCCTTAGTAAGTTAGCCTACGCTAGGCTAGCTTCATATTTCTTGATTATCTCCAGCTTGGTTTCCATATAAATCATCATCTTACTTCTGTCTTTAAAATCACTATCAATCTTGAGACCCATGACTAACCCTTCCAAGTTTGAATTAAGCAGTAAAATGCACTATAAATACGGTTTTGTAACCACTCACAATCAAACAAAGCTTTACGGTTCCGCCATTTTGAAACAAGTGAGGCCGACTAATAGCAGACCAGCATCTCTGTGAGGAGACGCCGACCAATAGCAGACAAACATTGTCGTGACGTGTTGCATGGAGGCATTGATGGCAACAGAAAATGCAATTACCAAAGTGCAATTACCTAAAAATACCTGCAGATGGAGACAAAACAACACAAACACAGCCAACTATGACAGTTTTTTTTGTTGCAAAGTGGGGAAAATAACTTAAAGAGGGGATGAAAAAACTCAGTATTCCACTTTGCAACATTAAAAAAAATGTAAGCCAGGGATGCTGTAACCCGGGGGTCCACTGTACGTGACTTACTACTCAATATTCAATTTAAATGTCACACTCGGGATACGTATTGCCCCCATCCCCACAAGTCAGACAAGCCTTCACAAAGTTCCTTTGTAAACATTTTTAAATCCAACATCACTCGCCGGAACTGGAAAGCTGGGTTTTATTTTACACGGTAAACCAACAATTGGTTTAAAAAAAAAAAAAAATCAGCTTTTTGTACTTTCAGCAAATACAGCAAGGGGGAAACATTTTCAACATCTGCAATAAATGCCTTTTTGCTCGAGTCACATCGCGTGACAGCTCAGTCTCTATATTGTACAGTACTCTACAATTTATTTATCTTGCATGCCCAAAGGCAACAGATGGTAACATAACCTCAGAAAATCTCACCACTCAGGTTCCGATTTTCAGGTTTTTTTTTTTGTACTGGGCTCTAACTTCACTCCTTTTTTTCCTTGGGTGAACTAGATTAATTTGAAGGTAATTTAGCAAGTCTACCCTTCTAATCACGTCAATCATTTTGGAAATACCTAGCACACCATCGTGACCACAAAAATCTATCAAGTACAGTCCAACTGTCATCAGTTCTCACAAAAGTTAATCCACTTGAATCAGTTACATATTCAATTTTTTTTTTACGTTTCCTAATAAACTTAATACACTATCTATGCCAGGGGTTGGCAATATTTACCGTATTTTCCACACTATAAGGTGCACCCAAAAGCCCTATTTTATTTTATTTTTTTTAAAGCTGATGGTGCGCCTTATAATCAGGTGCGCCTTATATTTGGATCAATATTGAGATTGGGATCTGTAGCTGGGGAATGAAGTAAGCTTTACCTGTTTCTTTTGTGTGTTGAACAAGGTTGCTCATATTGGCATTGAGTTATTATGCTATTGAGAGTTTAGAGTTATTGAGTTATTATTGTTATTGCTTTGAGTATTACTATATTTTGATTGTAAAACTTTTAAAATATGTCATTAATTGAGGGTGCGCCTTATAATCCGGTGCGCCTTATATATGGAAAATGTTTTTAAAATTGTCATTAATTGAGGGTGCGCCTTACAATCCGGTGCGCCTTATAGTGCGGAAAATACGGTAATAATCAGAGCCATTTTGAGAAAGACAGAAAGAAGATAAAAATACTGAGAAACATTTTGTGACATACAAAGTGAGCATATTAGGGATGCTCATATTCCAATCATAAGATTGCAAATCCGGCCTGATCACGTAATTTTCAGATGATGGAAATTAGCAAAAGTACACAGATATTGCAAAAAAACAACAACAACAACAACAGCAACTACTGCCATTTCAAGTATCATTCGTGATATTATTTTCTAAAGTCATGGATAGCCACAGTAGAACAATGAAAGAGCCACATGTGACTCTGGAGACATAGGTTTCAGACCCCATGATCCATGACAAAACCACGGCAAACCCTAACCCTGTCATTGCTTCCTAAAAAAAAAAAAAGAAAAAAAAGGTCAAAATCTACCTTTTTAGTGGAGCTCCTCGCCACTTTATCACATTTTAAACTCGTCGAAAAACATCACCAGGGTTCAAATTGGTTCTCAACAGTCAGTCACTCAACAGTTAACACATTTCAGCTCCTTTTGATTGCTGTTTTTATCACCAGAATCAAAATATGCACTTTTTCAGACCCTTCCCTTGCTCGCATGTTCCGACAAGGCTTTAGCAAGTCACTTGGCTCCAGATTGTGTTTACCGCCTTCTGTGTGTTTTACTAAGTGTGCCTTGTGGAAAGTTTCACCTTATCAAAACAGCTGTGAAACATCAAGTGAAATAGTGAGGAAAAAAAAGTTCTCTTGCTTCCTCTGTCTTTCTGTTTCTTTTCACTTGATTGCAGGTAAAACAATTCAGGATATTTCTCTGACTTTGAGTGTATTTCAATGGAATCTAGAGGTCTGTAGCATACAATGCCATCTTATATTTGTTTTGTTTATGGATAAAACGTTTGATTTAAATATTCTTTAGTTTTGTGCATTTCAGGTGCCAGTGCTGTCATGGACACTATATTTTATAAAGCAAATGCCTTTGAAGAATTATGCCTCTTTCACTTGTGAAATGCTTCTTTTTTTTGCTTTTTTTTAGTAGCGTTTTTGCCTCAAGTATCTCTTTTCTGGGTGTGTACATTCTTTTGCAAGCTGTGAGGTCATGTGTGAAAAATGTATTTAAAAACAGTCATGCCGTAACATATCAAAACCTGTTTTTTACGTAATGATCAAGATATTTTCTTTGACAAAAAATAAGCCCTATTTGAAAAGATGCGATGAATGTACCTTTCTTTTTTTTTCCCCCTCTTGTACTCTCTCAGAGGTGAGAGACACTGAAGCCAATGTTGGTAGCATTCTTTGACAGTGACACACACGTGTGTGTGTGCACACATATACATACACACACAGTGAGTATCACCTTATTTCTCACTTTTTGTACAAAGCTGAGACATATGTTGCTAGACTTTGTGTATTGTGTCAAAGGTGCATGAGATACGTAGTTTTTGCGGTGCTTTTACAATCCATGATTACATATGATACTTAACTCATTTACTGTCATTGACAAGTTTACCTGTTGATTATATATTTTTTAAAAGGCAATCTGATTTTGCACACCACTGAGAATGTCTTTACCGATTCGCAACTCTGTGGATATTTAATCATAGTATTGAGCATGAACCAGCTGACAGTGAATTAATCAACTTTTAATTGTTAAAATGCTTTACATCAACTCATGTTACCTCAATTCATATTATGTCATGAACCTACGACATCAGGTTTAATCCTCTGAGTCGGTTGAAAAGAAAAACGTCAAACAAAAAAAGTGTTTCGTTTACACCAGGAGCTGCTCCCTTTCTGAGCAAAAGATTATCAAGTAAACCGTTGTTGGCAACCTTGCTTCCAGGTGAAACTTCAAAATAAAAGCTATCAAAGTAAGTCAGGTCTTACATTACTTGTTCTGCTTTATTTTGAGGGAATGACTGGCCTCACAATGTTTGTCTGTTTTACTATAATGGGGTAGATTGACAGGTAGCACTTTCTCCTGTGTATTTCTTTGCACTTTGGATCCAACGAGCTAAAAAAAAAGATCTCCTCCAATCCTTATGAGTATATATTCCTATATGTATTTGCCTCCCATCATAGGTTGTTAGGTTATCATAGGTCAAAAGAACAAAACTCAGTACTGTACTAGTTTTATACTTTCTTAAATTGACACTATTAAATGTCCCGTCACTCAAGCACTTAAAACTATGACATAGATTGTGACGTATCATTCATCCCAATACTTATTTTACGAGTAAAACATAGGTGTTTTAAAATAAACAACAACAAAAAAAACAACAACCCACACACATACATAGCCAGTCTTTCGAACAGCTCTTTTGCTGAATGGTTTGAGTATGATATGAATTTGAATTTTAAGTAAATCTTGTAATCTTGGCTTTGCCTATTTTGCCTCCCTTTTTCTTCTAATTGTGTTTTATTGTTATATTTGTGCATGATAATTTGTTTTGTAAATTAGTAATTGTGCAGCACTTTGGTCAGCCCTTTGTGTTTATTTTTAAATGTGCTTTATAAATAAACTTGACTTTAAAGAGCCAAACGTCCCATTATTAAGGTTGGGCCACTAATATACCACCGAGGAGGTTATTAACCACCTGAGTGACCTCAGCGATATACAGTAAGTGTCCACCTCAGGTTCCCTCAACTTTGATTCTTCCTTTTAAGGTGTAACACTAATTGTGGAGGTTTTTGAAATATTTTTCTTAATCACCCACAACACCCTGTCTTGTTATTCGCGTCCCATCAAACCACACACACGCATACACACACACACAGTGGTAATCAAACACTTTTGGTTCCTCTTGAGCTGTGGTATCAGAAACAAATGTACTTTCTAAAACAGTCTTTTTAGAATGGAAAACATGAAAACAAATATTGAGCAATTATAACATGGGAACATGTGTCATGCTATATAGTGGGATGTTGTAGCCTCATGGGAATTAAAGGGATCTTTGTGCATTTCGGAAGCTTCTCCGGCAGTCGTTGCCTCACCTGGTCCTATGTTTACCTCAGATGTTGGGATTAGAGAGCAGCCGGGCGCGACATATGAAACTAATCCATCGCACCTTTACTTTACACCCAGCAACATCAATGAGCCACGCACTCAGAAATATATCTATAAAATTATAACAGCAGCATTTTCTCCTTCACTTCATGTGTTTTGCTTTATCCTTATTTTAATATTTAGAATATTTTACAATTAAAAGGTCAATGTTTTGGCTCATCAAAACCATTAGAAGCGATCAGATGGGCCAAAATTGATTTTTGTATTGTCTAATTGTCAACCAGAAATATTCAACACATTTCCAAATAGGATATTTCCAAATTAATATACTACATGTACTGTTTAATTTACATTTTGTATGTGGAATTAAAATGATTTTTGTCCTTTTTTTTTCTGTTTTTTGTCATACCCGCCCGAATGAGTCCATTGCAAAGCGTAGTGAGCAACACTGTGAATAGTATCAACTTTTATTAATTAAGGCATCATGAATGTGACTTAATTGAAAATGTAATAAGCGGTAGTAATTACTTCATTTGATGAAGACTCTTACATTATCATGGTTATTTAAAATTGATAATTAGCAGCCATGGGAATGTCACTTTTTTTCGCTCTTTTTAGTTTGAACACAAAGACATTATAATGAAGGGACTTAAAAATATTTTTGTCGGTCATTTTTGGCTTCATGGTTTGAATTATTTTGGTTTGCAAAAGATTTTTTTTTTTTTGGCAGTTCACAATGACAACCAACTCTGATGCAATCATGATATGTACAAAGAGCCGAAAAGATGTAGAATTTATTCAATGATCATACATAACATTTGAACTGTTGAATCTTTTGCGTGATATAAAGTCCTGATTTCTAACACTGTATTTCATATTTATCAACAGAAATCAGATGTCATTTTGAGATTTGGGCTGCAGGCGGTGAAGACCGCAGATTCACCTTCAGCACACTCTTCAAAAGTAAGGCAAATTTTAAGAATTTAAAGGGGTGCAGCTTGCACATAAACATTTGTTTGCCTTTAATTTTAGCCAAAATGTGACCCTTGTGCGGTCTGTTATGGTTTGAACTTGCATCTCCGTTGTGTGGAACAACATTGTTGTCCTCAACTTATGCCCAAGCAGCATGCAACAGTCATGATAGACCAAGGCCTAGATTACCGTATTTTCCGCACTATAATGCGCACCTAAAAGCCTTAATTTTTTTTAAAAAAGCTGATGGTGCGCCTTATAACAAGGTGCGCCTTATATATGGATCAATATTGAGATGGGGAATGAAAGTAAGCTTTACCTGTTACTTCTGTGTGTTTACAGTTGTATAAGGTTGGTCATATTGACATTGAGTTATTATGCTATTGAGAGTTATTATTAGAGTTATTACTTTGAGTATTACTATATTGGGATTGAAAAAGTTTTAAAATATGTCATAATTTGAGGGTGCGCTTTATAATCCGGTGCACCTTATACATGGAAAAAGTTTTAAAATATGTCATTAATTGAGGGTGCGCCCTATAATCAGGTGCGCCTTATAGTGCAGAAAACACGGTAAAAATCAGAGCCATTTTGGTTACCCATAAGCAGAGATAATTCCGCAGGTGCCTGGTTGCTTTTTTGTGGGACATGTCTTTGGCATTGGTGCCCATTATAAATCTATAAAGATGTTTCTAAGTCATTTTCGTTTTTAATACAGGGGTCCTCTTATACTCACCATCGACGTGCACTCGAAAAAAATACGATAATTTTCCAACACTTTGTTTGACGGGTGTAAATGACATTTACACCAAGTTTGAGCTGTGGTATTCTGACTCATGCGCTCTAGTGATTTTCACTGCTTTGCTTGATGCTTTCCCCCACCGCGCTTCACCCAAGGGAAAGACGTCTTGCACGTTTTGTAATAAGGGTAGCTGATATAATGAAGGTCATTGTAATCTAAGAGCTAATGTGCCAAGGAGTCAAGGAACTGTAGCTTTACTTGCCAGGAAAGCTCGCACGCGGCGCCCCGGGGATCGTGCTGATAGGGTTATCTCGGCTAACCTGACTCTAATATAGGCCTTGCTCTGCTGTTTGCGTCCGTGTCGGCGCTGAACTTTTTCCCGGGGATTCTCCTCATCTGCGGATGGCCATGGGATGAGGCTCCACCTTGGTTAAATCCCATCCCAAGGTGTTCGGCTCCCCTCTCTGTTGTTCACGCACTCTGTTTGGAGCGCCGCTCTTCATCTCGGTCGCCGTCTGACTTGGAAAACAGACCGCTTTGGATTGAATGCGCTTGACAAAGAAACATTACATCGCTCTCGCCAGAGGGCTGCCTCATAAGAGATGACCTCTAAATCTAATCCTATCCCTCAGGATATGCAAATGTACTCCGATCAAATTTGATTTGTTTTTTTGTCAGTTCAGGACCCAGCAGTTTGCTTACAACTCTGATACGAGCCAACCCAAAGGATGCTGCACGGATGAAGCATTGAAAGCACTTTGACACTTTTATTCAGACCGACTCAAAGCTTTGCTGTCAACCTAAGACTTGAGATGAATAATTGACATACGTTTATAAAGAATGTTCAGAGCACTAGCTAACTCATTCAATCCCAAAGACATTTTTTGAGACATTCAATCCGCTGTACTTATTTTTTAAATGTTCAAGTGTTTGGCTAAAGGAGTGTCTAAAAATGACTGGTAATAGGTAGGCGAATTAAGTACGGTAATTGATTCCCGTAAATTTCGGACTATAAGGTGCAACTTTTTTCTCATGATTTGAGCCCTTTGCAGTGCAGGTTTTTTTTATTTGCCACCAAAGGGTAAATCATACAAATGCGTGTATCTGTTTTTAGGTGTCCATTTTTGAAATAGCTTTGAAGTAGAACTGAAAAAATGTGAATCAATAGCTGTGTTCAAAAATAGTTTTCAAAATATATTATTCAAACTATTATTAAACATTTATACGTTGAATAGGATTTTGTATACAAATTGTCACGTACATGTGTTTATAGTATGAAATTCACGGTACTTTATATAAAGTAACTAATGACTAGGTACTAAAGTAACCCGGTTAGAACTTTGAGTTACTTGAGTACCTATTTAAATACTTTAGTACTTTACCTCAAGTAATAGCTTACTTTTTGACAAAATTATCTGAAGTAATTGATTATTTTAATACTGAATTCATTTAGGACTAGTTCATTCTCAACCCTTCTTTAGCCAAATACTTTAAAAAAGGGAAAAAACAATTGATCAAACGATTGAACGTTTGGACTTGAGAAATATGTCTTTGGGCTTGAATGAATTGGTTTTCAAATTTATGTGTCGATATTTTTATTCCACTGGAGGAATGAGTCATTGGCATACACTAGAATTATCCATGCCCTACTATCGTTTACACAGTGATCACTGGAGCTGTAGAAGATCCCTAAAAGTGTCGATTTGGCGACAGATTTGCCCATTTGATTTTGTTAAAATGTCGTTCATACATGAGAATGGAAAAAAAAAAAATTGGGGGGGTATTTTTTTCTTTGATTATGTTAACATTTTT
This sequence comes from Hippichthys cyanospilos, assembly GCF_059441005.1. Lineage (NCBI taxonomy): Eukaryota > Metazoa > Chordata > Actinopteri > Syngnathiformes > Syngnathidae > Hippichthys > Hippichthys cyanospilos. The sequence continues at coordinate 29,629,030 of NC_142370.1, read as the reverse complement.
GCATATAGTTTATGCTGGGATGCATTGGTTTCAGCAACAAAATAAAAAATAACAATCCATGGGGGTCACGAGCAAATCCTGACTCACTGTTTTTGTACGTTCATTTTTCTTCTACGTCCGCGTCTTTGAAAAACTTCCAATGTCTTTTCTTGTTTAAAACACACACACAGACAGACAAAACAAACAAACACTGCGCATCCAGTCCCTGCAATCCCGTCATTCAAACTTGCTAGCCACTCTTTGTGGCTTCCTGGTGGACTACGGTGAGATGATCTCTTTTGTTTCGCATCATTAGTTCCATCTGTTGTGCGAGCAGGCCTGTCTGTTCCGGAGCATGCCGATGTGATGGTCGCTAGGGGCGACAAGAAACGCTACCGTCCTGTTGGCTGGTGGCCTGACCTCGGCCACCAGCATCGCCTTGTCCGTGATCCCTTTGACACTCATTGCTGCTTGACTGCTTTAACTTATTCACTTAAAGATTACATTTGAGGAAAGCCCATATGCATGTGCCTAAAAGAAAAACAACAAGAAAAAATCTCACAATATTGTTAGGTTTAAGAAAAACTACTACGTGTGGGAATTTTGGAGGGGCTCACAATTTGATTCTGTTATGATTTTTGGGTTTATGATTTGATTCGGAATTGATTTTTAATTAGAAATGAGGTTAAATTATGTCCGGGTACGAGTCAACCTCGCTTATAAGTCGACCCCCCTTTTTTACTACGATATGGGTGAATTAAACAAAAACACGATTATAAGTCAGCCCCTGACTTCAATAGTTACATTGATCATGGCGGACCAAATAAAACACATGATGCATGTTATTAAAATGATCGTAATTTTAGAGGCATTTCTACATCTTATATCAAGTATCCTAATGTTGCTTTATTATGCTTAATGTTGATTCATGTGTGCGTGTATAGGCAAATGCCAAAACTAATGCTGCAGCAAAACATGATTTGAAGTTTCAATGCTTTATTTTTTGACGCCGCTGTATGCGAATTTGTATAAAAGCCCTAAAAGTCATCATCACTATCTGCTGTGCAACCAGCACTGCAAAAATCATCTTCAAAATAAAAGCATACTATGGCTATTGATATTCACGTATTGTTTATTTTCAAGTTTATCTTCATAATGTGACATGATGTCTGGTGTTTCTTCCAGGAAGCAGATTGTTTTGTTTTAATTTTTATAAATTGATTTTGTGACATTTTGATAGTAAATCTTAATTCTTGATTTGACTTTTTTCAGCAGTTTTCTAGTCATTATAGTATTGCAAATTCTGCAAGGGACATTTTGACAATATACCGGTGCGTTATGTCCACTAAAGGTCAAAATGTCATGCGCGAATTCTTGCAATCAGGAGTAAGTGATGTGCCAAACATATGTAGCACTTTCTTCCAAGTCAAAAATATTTTATTCATGCTTTACATGAACGATAAATCTTCAGAAAGTCTTAGCGCTGATGGGCATACACAATTTAACATCTGTCTTCTTCAGAATAATTAGTTTCAAGCCAGAACACTTGGGACTTTATTTTTTTCCTCTCACTTTATTTGATCTAATTACGTCTTTAAAAGCACAGCGTCCGCCACCAGTAAGAGAACAAATGGGGGGGGGGGGGGGGGGCATATCCTTCGATTTTCCCTTAAAGACTCTCTTTTACTTTCCGGACCGAATCCAAGTACACTTCCTCCCTTGCAAAGCCAGACAAACGTGGGCCTACCTTTTAATTATAATTTGTAATTTTCCATGGAATATTTCCATAATGTCTCCCACGTGAATCGCTCCGGCCTTATTGCCAGAGTGTGGGATGTACAGCACAAGGGCATCCGTGTGCATGTCAATGGGGAGATCACCAGATCATTTTCATTGAAGATAGAGCCATCAAAGGTCACCGCCATCTAAATGACCTAACCTTGCAATGTAACACCTGGATGTAAAAGTGGACTCATCCTATCTAGCGGGATGTGTGTAATGTACCTCTAATGTGTAAAGTGCGGAAATAAAATAAGAGTTATAGGTTGGCGGTGGAGGTGCAGGATGGGTTGGAGAATACTGTAACTTGAGAGGGTGGAAAGACTATGTTGGTATCAGCCAAGGTGACAGGCTACTGCCAAAGTGCTGTATTTGTTGGATCCGTGATGAAATAAAGTCTGCGGAAAAGGCCAATATTCGGTTTGAATTGATTCTCTCAAAACTCCAGAAGTGAATATGCTTTCATTTTGATAGTATTACCGTGGACAAAATGCGTTGCGTCCGTTTCACCTCGCCATTACTTTGCTCCATTATTTTTGCCCGGTCTATTTTCTGTGATAAAATGAAAATCTGAGAGCTTTATTAAGTCTGAGTGACATCCAAAGCGGAGAGACTCGAGGAAAATAAGTCAAGTGGGATTTAGTTTCCCTTCATTTTTTCTCTATTTCCAGCTCTGATCAAATACTGCACTTTCCAGTAGAGGCCTAATGGGAGTGTCAAGTTCCTTTCACTCCATTACCTTTGAAGACTTCATCTTTGGGCTTGTGTCTAGGGCAGGGCAGTGTAGCGAGACTTGTGAACATTTGCGTTAGGCTACATTTAGAACTGTACGGAGAGAAATTTTCTAATTGTGTGAGGCCGTGCCTACGTGATGATGATGATGTATCGTAGGAATTGGGGATGTTCTTCTACAGCACTGCTAGCATGCGACAGCTGCTACTCTTTGAAGCTAGCTATGAATTTGACAGATTTTATAGCAAATAGCTTACAAGTGAGAACATTGTAATTTTCTGGGAATTTTACAAACACTTATACATATATTACATGTACATTACATATGACATTTGATTTACGTATTGACTACAGCTGTTCCTTAATTATTATGAGAAATCATTAACATGGTTGATGTCTATTTATTTGTATTCACATATACAGGGTGCTGTTAAGCAGAAGCCATCCAATTTGACTGCATGAGATGTAGGTTACGTTCTGGAAACTCCATATAATATAGTTCCATGGGTGATTTGAACCAGAAAATCCTGATTGCGTGCAATTGCCAACATCTGACTGCAGCACCCCCATTATTACTTTGGCAGGTGTGTGACAACCTGAAGAATTTTCAAGTGGGTAGAATTTTTTTTGAATGCTTCTAGCGTGGGTGGAGGTCCTTTTTTTTTTTTTTAAGATTGTATATATATATATATATATATATATATATATATATATATATGTAATCTTTTTTTGTTCTTCCACTTGTCTGTTCTGTGCTTATTTAAAAAAAATTACAATAAAGCTATATAATAAACATTAAGCTAATAAAGCAATAAATACACTGAGAGTCAGATTTACCAAACGTGTTTATAAGCCAAAGGAGGCGCAGAACAAATGGTAATGCAAATATTTCCGACATCTATCCATTGGAAATTTGCCTTCATATCCAGCGCAAATCATTTACAATCTTCCCTGCTAGTCTCTCCAACAAACAACGATACAAACTGCACTCCGGAACAGATTTAATTCGGATCTAGAGTTTCCACCGATTTGAAAAAATGGAGCCAATCAGGGGTCATACCATGTCAACTCTCAACTTTGCTGAACATGTTTGCGTCATTACAGTGCAAAGATAAAACTCATGCTGGCCTCTCCCAAGTTTTAATTGCAATATTAAGCAGCATGGGAAGTGTTCATACCATTGATTTGCCATGCACTCTGGGTGAGTTCAATCAAACATTCAGTAGCATGAGGTTCATTGGGTTGCTGGCTTCTCCAAAATTAATGGAGGATTATTGTATTTTGCTGCAACTCTGTAACTGTTTCTTCTACCATTACTTCTAAATTCATCATTTCAATGTGATTATTTTGTACTGTATTTTTTTTTTGTTATTTGGAATCATAATTTTATGATCATGTCCTTAGTAGCCACACGCAATATACTGGTACACATCATTTATTGCCCACTATTTTGGATTTTGTGAAGTCTGTCTTTCAAAGTTGCATTCATGTCAAACTCACAGCTCTAAAATGGCAGATCTTGGTTACCTCTGCGATCTGATTTTATATTATAATCCTTAGTTCATAATTTTTTTGGCATTTCACCATAGCCAATAATCATCTGCACTTGACCATTTTACCTTTATGATGGTGATTTCTTTTAAAACAAAAGATACAAGCCGATTTCATCCATTCAATAAAACAAGCTCAGCTGTGAAGCATACAGGATCTGTCACGCTGGGCATCCCCCCCCCCTGAAATAACGCCCCCACTTCCTGTTTCAAAGCTATCAGCTTTTGGTTCCCCTGGGAGAAGCAGCATCATCCTTTGGGCTTTATTTAAACTCGTTGAGAAGATCTGCTGCTTTTCATCCAGCAGGCCAAATGACATTTAGAGCGCAGCGCCACGTGGTAAAAAGGGGTAGTTGAATTCCACCCCATCGGCGACTCTTTCTACTCGCAGAAATATGGTGGCGGTAGTATTTTGAATGCAGCCACACAATATGGTCGACATCTGTATTCTTGCCGCTCTTCTTTTTGATCCTAAATGTAGAGTGATGGATGCTGAGCCAAAGCCTATACAGAAATTTAGAAAGAAAGACAAATGAGGAAAAATGGCAAAGGCATCGTTTGGACTTGAAAAGGAGACTGACTGCTTTTACTGACCTTTTCTCTCAAAAAGTCTATAGCTTGAAGCTTCGCCACTTAAATAAATGTCATTTTACAATTTATGGTTTCTCTTTGATATGTGATATTTGAGCTTATTCTCATGGGTATTATGTAGGCTTTTGTAAAAGGCGCGAGCAAAACCGCGCTTTAATTGGGAGAATTTTTTTTATGATTTATATTTGCATTTTATCGTTTTTTTTTTTTTTTTTCTTGAAAAAATATTCACAACCGAGTGGTTTGAAACACTGGCAAAATTTAGAGACAAAAGTCATGGCACAATTATTAACACCTCTAAATGTACCTGTTATTTACAGTATTTTTGAGGAAAACAATATTAAATGTCCCATCACATAAACACTTCAATTATAACGTCATTTACGGTGTATCGCTAATCCCATTGTTTTAGATTTAAAAAAAAAATAATAACATAAAAGAGCCATTCTTTTGAATGTATGTTTTTCGTGAATGGTTCGTGAATGAACGGTTTGCTTGAAAGGTTCCGTCACTAAAACTCAACATCCCATTGGTTTTCCACGATTTATTAAATACAGCAGTCTGGAGCATAGCATTTTTCCAACAGATGTTTTTCCAGACCACCCCTTCCGGGTATGGATCTGGCAGAGTACCCCAACTGCCGAAATAATGATAATCTAATAATAATAATATTTCCGTTTAATGTATTATTCGTCACTAAATGATATCTTATTTTGAAAATTGGCCGGATTCTCTTGGATTGTTTCGATTACTTTCGCGCCAAAATTTTACTCACAAAGAAGTAAATTGAGTAAGATGTCTTTGTGAAAGGGAAAAGGCCCAGCAAAGAGACAGGCGACGAGCCTACAACCTTTTAGAACACTTTTAATAGGAAATACCAGGAGACCTATTTGAAATAGTGGTTTCTTGTCGTACGGACTTCGAGCACTACTTTCCAGCCAAAAAGGACCCAAAATCTGAGAGCGAGTGGATTATCGACCTATTTGATACCAAACCAGATGAGTTTGCAAATGACGCCAGCCTTAAAAGTATGTTTGAGACTCCCGACATTGCAGAAAAATCAGCTGAGGGCTCCCATTAGTATGGCATTAAAAGTGAGTTCATATTTTATGTGCACTTTATATTCGCCATTCCCCTTTTCTACCCACCATGAAATTCTCAAGTGTTGATTACCTCCTGATAAACATTCTCAAGCGTTGATTGGTCCATGGTGATAATAAATGTTGGGGACCCCTGCAATAGAGGACTCAGCCCCAGAGTTTGAGTGGTCAATATTTAGCTTAGCCCAGCAGTAGCATCTTGTTAGCTGCATTTTTGTTTACAGTCCGTTGGGGTCCTGCTGGTGCTGGGTCTACAATCTTCTAACTGTCTTCTGGTTTCGCCACGACGCCATTTTTTTTTCTTTCTTCGTTTTCTGTTCTGTCTTAGCGGCAGGCTGATTGAGGCGCATTACTGCCCCCTGCATGGGAGTGCAGTTACTGCCTTTACTTGCGCATTTGTTGTTCAACTTTAATCTGGACGTCGGAATTGAGATGAATACAAAAAAAAGAAAAAAAATGTTACACCCCCAACGTGGATGCATGCAGAGTGAAGCTCGCGTTGTGACAAAGTTGCCCCCTTTGGAAATGATGTTACATCTTAAAGTTGACATGAAAACCTGATGGGTATTTTAACAGAATCCTCACGGATAGAAATTTCATTACAACTCCGAGTCTTATAGAGACGTTCAGTAGATCTCAGGGAATTAATTAAGGAACTTGAAGTGCATTCCTTTTTATTGTTCATTTGGTATTTTACTGTCATTTGATGGCATGTATTATGAAGGTGGACACAAAGTTAGGGGAACAGTTTGACATAAAATAAAGGTCCCTGGCCTGAATTGGACCTGTGTTACCACTGCCATGTGGCATGGGCCCCGACTGTTTGGCTATCGGGACACCCCAGCACATCTTTTTTTCATCACCTCTTTAACTGCCTTTTAAATCATCAAAGTGGTCAGCCTCGGTGTGTTACTTTTTTTGTACCGTCTTGGGAGGACAACTGTGCTTTGCCATTACATTATTGGACCATTAAACCTCAGCCCCTCCCACTCTTAAGCACTTCAGTTCTGTATAAATGCATCAGAATTACCTCCAGAGGGGGGTGGTGCAAAAAGACCACTGGAAAGCCTACTTACTCTCTTAATGATATCTTGTCCTTTTAAAAGTCCTCATCTTCTTTCACAAATGGATGAGTATGGAAGAGGAGGACCTCAGGGACTGAGGTCATCCCAACCTTCTTGAACAGCACAGGAAGTTATTTTCTTCGAAAAAAATGCTGGGCAGTTGGAGCTCCAAAGGAGGAGGTAGAACAGGAAGGACGTTGTCTTGTCATTTGTGTATGATTTGTTTCATTTATCAGCTGTGGAGCCTCATTCGTATGGTATAAATATCTACGCGAGGAAACCTCGTGTGATTGTAAAACATTTCATTTGTTTTGACGCGATTCACACACAGTTGAATTGTTTTGTGCAATGCAGTACAATTTTTCTCTCCCCTTAACTTTTTTTGCAAGCTTAAAATTATGTATATTTTGCAAAATAGTCACTTTAAAAGAATTTTAGCAACAAGTCGCTTCCTGTTCCAGTGAATTTGCTCTTAACTTGAAAAGAAAGCTTTACTGTTCCTGTTATGGCATTATGAAGCATTAAATTAGATTCGATGAGACCCGCAGAAACCCTATAAAAATTTAAGATTCTCGACCTGGGGTGCTTTCATGTTCCATATTTTGAGAACCATTGATCGAGAGGTGTGATTTTCCATGTTTATTGAGCCGTTTACTTTTTTTTTTTCAGTTTTAGACTAAGCTATAACCTATATGAACGCTAAAAAAAGTCAAGTTAACATTAGTTCAACTTTGATTTGTAGTTCATTTATTAATGTTAAAAAGGATACAGTTTTATGTATACTTGTAATTTTTTTTAATTTGATAATTTTATTTATATTTGTGCGATGAGTGGGGGTGTGTGAAAGGTTTTCTCTTTCCTGGATTGCTTTCCGAAATATCATTGAGATATTACTACTAGCACAGTGAAAATGGGGCAATTCAGTTGAATTCAATTCATAAACTGATTAGCAAAAACATATGTATAATTAATAAATGACAACATTGAGCGAAATTGTGTGAAATCATAGTTTCCCGTGGCCCGCTGGTTGGGAACCTCTATCATAGCAGGGCGACAGGTACAGCACATTTCTTATATTTCCCCCCCGAAATGCTCTCACCTTTGGGTTTCCTCCAGTCTCGCATCAAGTGCGTAAGGTGTAGTCAGTTATATACATGACATGCGTCTCAAAGGAGCCTCTCATTTGTATAATAGCCTTCAGACAAGGTCACAGCCGTTTGTGCGTCTTTGAAGACGGAGGAAAGAGAACATGTTCCCTCTTCATTGTGCCTGTGGAATAGAACAAACGTGAGATCGTGGTGTCAAGGGGCTTCCACTCTTCACAGATGATATGAATCAGACATGAAACAATTTAGATGGAGTGATCGCTATCTTAATTTCGTCCGTCCACTGGAGGAACGCACCGGGAAGCAGAAGGGGCTGGCGTTTTGGAGTGAAATCGCAAGGAAACGTATCCATCTGGCGGATGAATAATTTAGTCGACTGGAGTTGGTTCCTGTTGCTGCGGTGTCTGCGCTCGCCTCAGTCTCCCTGCACAGCACCCCGTAACCCTCTCCTCCTCCCTCTTAGACTCGTCTCCCGAGGCTTGTTTGTGATGCTTAAAGGGAAGTTGGGCCACATGAGGAATCTCTGGAAAGAGACAATGATTTTCTATCCCTGTTGTGCTTAATGTCTCGTTTACCCGTTTCCCAGTCCGACACATCCTTCATAGACAGTTTAATAGCCAGTTAAGTTTCACTCTTGTTAGTATATCACATGCAGAGAGGCATTTTATACACACGCTGCCTGTGGATATATCGAAAGGGATGAGGAAAGGTTGAGTGTAACTAGCAACATGCGTCGCGTCAATGATTTATGTTGCGTCCGTCATCGTGCTGAATATTATTTCTTCAAATCTGAATTGTCATGACAACGAATGTAATGTGATGTCGTATTTCGCTATTCGAACAATAATGCTTTATACTATGGCTAAACTATATTGTGGTTATCCGGAGGCTTGTAATAATAATGGAAGAGGTGCAGGTTGTAAACACGCTCATGTTTTATATTTCAAAATGAAGGCTGTCATTTTTAAAATGACAACATTAGTGAGCAAGCCAACAATTGAAATAACTCTAAATTAAGCAATTTCTAGAGAAACGGGAATCTCGAAAGCTAAATGAAAAATTATGGAAGAATAGTGAATGGTTTGAATCATGGAATATAATAAAAATAATAGGAATATATTTTTTGCCCTCTTAAAATTCTTTGGAAAAAAATTGTAGTAGGAATAAGCTGAACAGTTGGCATTGGTCAAAAACAATGGAGGAAAAAGACAAACGTAAAATTTGGGATTTTCGTTTGAAATTTTCGGAAAAATCTGTTGTGGTAAAAGGGAACAGAAGAGTTTAAATTTGAAACATAAAAATCGGTCAAACATTTTGAAATTATAGGCGCAAACATTTTGTGCTTTTCGACAGGTAAATGTGTCACAGGAAATGAATGACATTTTTGTGAGTCGGTGAGTGTAGATTAAGGTTGGAGAGGTGAGTTGAGAAATGTATAAGTACTAGGACCAAAACAGTGGAATAAAAAAATATATAAATTGCTGAAATATTTACCAATTGTTGGAAAAAATACAGATTTTTTTACTTTTTGCAGTTGTGAGAATGTTGAAAATAATTGCCAAGCTGAATAGAATGAGATGAATATTTGCATATTCGAATGGGAACATTTTTTAAAATCCCCATTGGGAATGAATGGCCATTTTTTGGGTGATTTTTATACATTTTTTTTAACTATGGGGAAAATATGAAAGGTTTAAATGAAACGGCATCAGCCCAAGAAACATGAATTGTGTGTTGTAATGGTTTGATTCAGTCAAGAAATGCGGAAGAAATTATACGTCAAAGTACAAGATAAAAAGATACGACAACCATAATGATAATAACAGATAAGGTTGAATTAGGCATATATGAACAAATAATTGCACATGCATGCTGCAATCTCTGTAAAAATGTTTCATACTAAATTCAATTAGCACTCCAAATCATTGCAACTTTAAAATCAGCTATTGCAATGCCATTGACACCACATCTACCAGTTCTAATAGTCATATTTAGGTTTGGGATTTACTGTGATTTGGACCCACTCAGGTACTGGTCACTTGATCCAAAATGAAACTGGCTGCAGATGTTCTCGGGTTTTCCAGCATCCAATAAGACGATCCGACTCTAAGTTGCGTACCGGTGTGAAGGAAGGCAGCGGCAGCGAGGAAGATGAGGAGGCTGCAAAGAGGAGGAGAGTGACAGAGGAAGAGCGGAAGGGAGGGAGGCGGGGGGGGGTGACAGGCCCTTGAAATCTCAACCTCTCTCTCCTGGCGCCCGCACTAATCAACCCCTGTAATTTATGCAGAAAATATGATTTATATTTAATTTCACTACACTTGCATTGTTAATTTGAGATGTAATTAACGCGTCGCCACAGCAACCAATTTCTCAATGCTGTAAATTATCTCTGCCTTTTCATCAAAATTCAGTTACTTTGGCTCCTGTGTGCAGTGTGGCGACGCAATTAGGTTACCAGGGTAACTCCTGAGTGTTAATTTCCTTTTGTTTTATTGGAAGCAGAAGTTTTAGAGCACAAGTGCTCTTCGCGTTTTCATGCGCATCTATATATTATTCTTTGAAATCTAAAGCAGAGGACTGCTATTTGAAGCCTCATGAAGACAAGTCTACAACTGTGCTCCCTCCTATGATTGATTGTCAAGAGTTTGCCGCCGTGCTAGTCGAGGTGTTTCCCACTTGTCCTTTTGGGAAAGGGCATATTTGTCAAAGAGAATCTATATCAATGAGAAATGTGTTCATTGTTGAAATTTGAGGGCCGTCTTTCCACCGCCGCCCCTTCTTCCTCTCGCTTTCCGTCTTGTGCATACAAACATGATTCTGCATATCACACACCTTTTTTTTTTAATTCCCTCAACAGTAACTGTGAAATGACTCAATATTTGAATCGACTGTGTCTAATTTGCACTCCAGCAGAAGATCGGGTTGTTCTTGCGCTGAGTGCACCCCCTGGATGCCCGTGAGCCGCCCTCCATTGCCGCACTCGCCAGTCTCTGTGGCCCGCCCGGTGCAACCATCTCCCGTCTGCCCCCCCTCGGTTAATCTTCAGAAAATATCAGGTCATTTTCCGCTAATAACCGGTAAAAGGAATTAATAGGGATGTCCGGATCTCAATCATGTGATTGGAAATCAGTCCTGATCACGTCATTTTCAGCTGGTAGGATTCATTTTGTTTTAATAACAAACCACTGAAGCTGCAAATCGTATCGAGGGAACTCTGTGAGAGTGTGTGTGGGTGTGTACATGTGCGTACGTTCATGTATGACTCCCTAAGATACTGGTCCGCTATTGGTTAGCATCACTGTCAAAATGGCGGCATGCTACGGACTGGATCGCACCTGAGTGTTTAAAATAACTATTTATTGTGCATGTTACTGTTAATTCAAACTTCAATGGGTGAACCATGGTTCCCAAAATTGATAGTGATGTAAAAGAGAGAAGTAAGAAGATGATTTATATGGAAACAAAACTGGAGATAATCAAGAAATACGAAGCTAGCCTAGCATAGGCTACCCGCACGAGGAAATATGACCATAGCAAGCTATGTTTTTTTTTTAAACTGTATACATGTATATTATATATACGGAGCACTTGCTATACTATTTTGATGCCATTTTTTAATATGTATATACCATTTGGATGTTTTTTCCTGGGGTTTACATGCATTAGCAAATTAACATAGGTTTGGATTTCCTGCCATATGGCGAATGCGTGTTGGAAAATGTTGTAATTTATTATTATTTTTTAGTCACTTGACAAAATTCATTTACACCAATTCATTTAAAACGATTTATAATCATCAGAGAGAAGCCTAGCCGTCTTCAAAATAAACTTTACCGTCCTGAATAATATGTGGACATGGATGCCTTACTAAGCTTTTATTTTGAAGTTTGAAGTTTTCAAAGACAGTTAAGTATACATAAATGATCAATTTTCACCAAATCAAACTTATTATATAAGTGTGTTCTGCGGTTCTGACGTCACCTTGTCTTACTGAGCAAACTTTATGGGCAGAGAGTTACATAAAATTGAGGGAAAATAAAAAAGGCAAAAAACTAAAAACCGTCATTTATTTTTTCGCTAAGCAAAAAAAAAAAGTTATTTTTATCTGAATACCAAAAGACTCATATCTGCAGCCGTACATGAGAAATACGGCGAGAAATGTAGTGATATTTTGATTTTCCAGAGGATAAAGATAAACAAGATAAAGACAGTTTATAAGCACTACAAAAATAAATTATCCTACACACCGAAACTATCAGGAGTCCTGTATATTTTCTACTACCAAACTATTTATTAAGAGCAAATATCACAGCTGCAACTGAAAAATTACGCTAGATCGTTGATTTTGTAGCAGTCCGCTCAATAAAAAGAAACCATTTTGAAAACTGCTAGTTTTGATAACCGCTAGTTCACAATAGGTCATATAACTTGTCCGTCGCGTCAACAAAGTCTCGACTTTCAGTATTCGCGCCACGCTTAAATTAATGCGTGAGAAAAGGTCATCAAGGGTTTCATGGAACTTACCCTTTGAAAACAGAGTTGATTAGACTTGTTTATTTATTCGGGTCCAAAAGAGTATTTTCTTTTGTCGCATTTATTCCCATTTTGCCAGCACAAGGGGCCTTGGAAGACAAGTTACCAAGGAACGCAAAATTTTAATTAGTGTATTTTAATCATTCAGGCTTTTCAAGCTAATCCACAGACCCCTGAGAATTCCCAAGATGCAGCTCTGTGCTGCTTTACCATTTATTGTTGAGTCTATTATAATTACTGTTAGCAGGTGGGGGAAGGGAGACGTTTATTATGTTTTTCCATCTTTATTATAATTACTAGGGGGAAAAATGAAAGGATGCTGTTTCATTAAGTATAGAGATGATGCCATTTTCACCCTGTTTTCTCCTCAGTCTGCCTCCCGCCTTTGTTCTATAGCGCTATTGTGCCGCCTTTCATTCAGCCGCTTTTATACGTTGCGCGGCTTTATGGGGGGGAAAAAACAACAAAAAGGAAAATCTCTTATTAAGACCAGAAGTGGGGAATGATGTACTTAAAGGACTTCATTTCCGAATCAGATTCTTACATTCAAACTCAATGCGTGCCGTTCTACAAAAACACAAATAAATGTTCGTTAATAGAATCGGACCGGGGCTCTGAACATAAATGCAAAAACTTTTCTTGAACATTCCTCATTAATGGGAGATAAGAGGACTACTAAATCTTTAAGCCCCTAGCTTTTGGTACTCTTCGGGGATTTTCACATCTTCCAGCAATATTTCATGTTTGTTTACACATTATTTTGCCCCAGCCTCTTCCTCTCGAGTCCCAAAAGTGTGTACGTCTAAAGCAATCAAGAGAGCTGAAATATGGACGCGATAGGACTTTGATGGAAGCTGCACCAACTTAAATGGGCTGAACAACTCGTCGCGTTTTGTTTCTCCGACGGCGCTTATTGTCAAATAGACGCCGGAAGGGTGGAGCTCGGGAAAGCTGAGTTGAAGTCAAGCGCTTCTCGTAAAACTTAATGCGTGTCATCGTTTCGGTTTCTGTCAAGGGCACCGTTTCGCCAATGGCTCTCATCCATTTTCCTAAGTGAACAGATCTAAAGCTGTCGTTTGCATAAGTTTCCCTCAGAATGAACTAATTAGGCCTCCGGTTCTTGGAATGGATGACACGCTGTAAGCCTCTGATCACCGACATGTGATAGAAAAAGATAGTGAGCCATTAAGAAAGATCATTTACGTTCTGTTCAAACTACTTCGGGAATATGGAGAATGATGATGTTTTTAACTGATTGGAAGTCTTCTGCGTTGAGGATTCAATTTAAAACAATATGTCCGTCGTCCATTTATTCTGGCTGAATTTATAATGCCGACAGATAGATATTTGCGACATAAACAGACTCGTGCGGTATTTTGTCCAATCCTTTGATCTTTACATCAAAGGTATTTCGCACCAAAGGCAGAGCACTGAAAGAAGATGCCAGGGAGCTGAAATTTCACCCGGATGGTAACGACATGCCGAAGTTCAACGTGGCATGACCACTTGGAAGAAAATGACCCCAAAATGATCAAAATATTGCACAAAGATTAGGCATAGTCTACAAGTAAATGTCTCCAGTTTGCCCGATCTGCAATAACTGCCCGGGTTTTTCGGGGGGATTAAAAGCGAAAGTCTCAAAAACTCCAGCCAAAGTAGAGATCTGCCAAATTCTCCAGATCCACGTTTGCATGTATCCATCATAAACCGACGATTCACATCATTACTCTCTCTCGCCAAAGAGGTCGACGTCAGTGACTTTAACAGGTGGACGTTCTCTCTGATTGGATGGAATTTATCAATGCTATTGCCACCTAGCGGCTTGGCACGCTTGTAAATGAATAAAACCACTAAAAAACATCTTTGTTCAACATAAATGAAGAACATCGTTTTTGGCTGCTTTTGAAAATTTACTGACACCCTAAATGCTTTTTCAGCAACGCTGCTCAACAACCACCAACTTCAGAAAAAGTCAACAGTTGTTATTTGCACAACCCAATATCCAATGAGGCAACAAGCCTTCAATCTTGCTTGCACAGTTTCCATTCGACCTGCCTGATGCTCTCCGGTTGCGCCGCGTCCACAGCGAGAGTGGCGAGAGTGCACTCTGATTTTGTGACACTCAATAACAGAAAGTTAGTCGTAATGGTAATAATGGCTCACGAGCTGAAGCACATTTGAAAAACATGATGAGAAAGCGGCACATTATTCGTATAATACTGTGCCTGGCTTCATTTGGTTACATAATATTAGAAAGAGCTCTCAGTAGGATGCCACTGCAATAACACTAATAGAAAAATCTCTGCAAAGAATCGTCAGTTTCTCTCTCTCTCTGCTGTCTCTGAATTGCCCTCTCACTTGCGCTTTTTCACTCTCTCGTTCATTTTCTGTTTTGATCTCCTTCTCTTTTGCTTTCTCTCTGCTTCCTCTGTCTCATGCTATCTCTCTCTTTTTCTCTCATACTTTTTCTCTCTCTTGCTTTCTCTTTTACTCCTCTCTTTCCACTCTCCCCTCTCCTCCTCTTTCGCTTCCTCTCTTCCTCCCTTTCTTCTCTCTCGCTCTCTTTTTGTCTTT
This sequence comes from Hippichthys cyanospilos, assembly GCF_059441005.1. Classification (NCBI taxonomy): domain Eukaryota; kingdom Metazoa; phylum Chordata; class Actinopteri; order Syngnathiformes; family Syngnathidae; genus Hippichthys; species Hippichthys cyanospilos. The sequence continues at coordinate 29,614,022 of NC_142370.1, read as the reverse complement.
TACTTTTTTCTTTCTCTCTTGCTTTTACTCTCTCCTTTTTCCTGCCAATCTCCCCTCTCTCTTGCTCTCTCGCTTACGTCTCCCCCTTTCACTCTCCTTTCACTTCTATTCTTGCACTCTCTCACTCTTTTCTGTCTTGTTTTTTTCCTGTTCTCACGATTGTCTCCCTTTTTCTCTCTTGCTCTTTTCTGTCTTTCATATTATTACTCACTTTTTCTCCCTCTTTCTCCCACTTGCTCTCGTTTTGCCTTTATCGTTCTTTCTCTTGCTGTCACTCTCTCCTCTTTACTGTATCCCTCCTCTTGCTTTTTCTCCCTCTTTCTCTCTGTCAGGTTTTTTTCTCTTGCCCCCTGAGGATTTTCTGATGTCTTGTGCGGCATGCACTTGACATGCTGCTATCCTTATTCTGCAGTTTTTTTTCCCCTGAAAATTATGTGTATATCCAAAATGTACTACTAAAAAAACTTTCTTGAAAAGTCCCACGGTCTCCTAACAAAGTTTTCCATGTGAAAAAATAGATAATGGGATATGTCCTAATCAATGTAGTAAATTTTATTGAATGCATTTTCATGATATTGTCTCTGTTAATACAAGCAAGATGGCATTTTGGGGATTTCTTGAAAAGTGGTGGTTTTGAAGATGACAACTTTCCACTGACAGCAACAATAATATATAGTCTATTGATGGACTTTTCTTGCATTTTTCATGAGACCAGAACAATAAATATTAGGGGAATAAAAAAAAGTGGTAAAAAAAGAAAAACATCTGCCTGAAACATTTGATATTGCTGATCATCGATGTGTTCGGGTGGAATGTTGAGATAAACTATTCGTGGAACATTTAAAAAAGTTTGAGAAGACACTTTTGACTATTCCCAAAATAATTCATTCATAACATCAAAATCTGACCAAGCCACAGGAATCTCTTTGTAAAACGTACTGTTAAGCAAGACCAAATGCTCCTATAAATCAGTTACAAGATTGTGCAGATGTATGCCGATAAGTTTAGCTGCCCAAACAAGAAACGTCCTTCTCATGATGAAATTTGGTATTTTGACAAAACCTTTACAGTTTGTTTAATCTGGCAGACCATAATGAGTACACTGTGTTTAAATTTGAATTTTAGTTATTTTAATGCAACCTTATCACATTAAATATCCTTGATAAAAGTGTGTGGGTTTTTTATTTTTTAGGTTCTAAAGTCAACATAAACTTTCAGTCCATCTTTTTTTTTTTTAAATGCCATTAACCCACGTGAGTTCTTTTCTGTTTTCAGTATACATATTACTGCTCACTTTAGCTACTTTGTACAAGCATGCTGTTAACATGGAGCTGGTTTTGGAGAAGAGCTTTTGTAATTACGGGCTGTCTGTAAAAAAATGTTTTTGTGATTATAGCACATACGGACTGAGTGCAAGCTTCATAAAAATTTAAGCGCGGTAAAAGAAAACACCCATAGGAGACCTATTTTCTTTTTGAATCTCATACTATGTTCTGAATTGAAGAGTATATACTTGATGATTAGGATAAAAATATGCTTTTTTCTGCCTCTGTTATCTCAAAGAATTATTTTGGGATAACAAATGGGTAAATTTTGGCAGAAGTAGAAGATTTACCTTAGTTGTCCTATATTCTTCCATAAAAAGAACAGTTAAAGAAGGGCTTTGCATTTATCTTCTGATCCCAGTCAACTTCTATTATTGAACATTTATTTGCGTTATTATTCCCATCTGGATTTGTTTTTGCAAAACGCTTTCAAAAATGTACTTTTGTCTTTGCTTCGTCTGATAGCTCACCAGCACATATTTGGAAAAAGGCCGCCAACGCAATTTTTTTTTCAACTTTACATTTGATTTATAAGTACTCCAGACGCTCAACAGGTTCTATCTAAACACCTACATGTAAAATTTCTATTATTTGATGCCTTTAAATGTGGTAAAAACATCTAAAATTCTTCTTATACTTTATAAAAACAAAAAACTCGGGTGTCATGATTACACACGTTTGGACATATTTCCATTCAACAAAAAGTATTAAGGCAAGATTAAAAAAAAAATCTTAATAATGATTGCAAATAGGACATCCTGTCAATTACAAATAAAGTAATTATAGACGTAAAGGATAAAGAGGAAAACACGCATTGAAGTAAATTCATATGAGTTATTCCCGAGCTTTCCTTCGAAAGCCTTTTTGTGTTGTTGATACTTGTTTTTAGTCCTCTGGTTATTTAATTTTTTTTCTCCAAACTCCTCATCCAGGACACAACCTTGCATGCTCTTTTACTTGTTTCTTTTTATTGCTCATTCATGATCCTCTTAGGGAGGCTTCTTCTTCAATGCTACACCATATGGTTCGAGTTAGGCACAATGCATTGGTTTGCATTCATTTAACATGAGCTTTAACCACGCGAAAAGCTTTGAAAAAGCTCCACTTCTGCTATTCTTAAATACCCCGTCCAAAATATTGCCGTGATCCAATTTTTTTGAGTGTGATTTACACTCCGAAACCTTCAGCTTTTTCTAGCCATTGTAAGCCATTTTAAGTCAATTCAGCAACCTTTGAAACGGAGATCAGACAGCCTCTAAATTATGGTTACTGTTGATGAACTCAGGGGTCATACGGAGGATTCTAGCTTATTCATCAAACGATTAGAGGGACACACAGTATAACTCACATCACCAATGGCAATTAAAAATTACCACATAGACTCTTTCAACAAGTCCAATTTGCTCTCGTAGCTTAAAATGATTGGAAATGATGTTTTGAATTAGGCAAAAACCTTCCTTCAAAGAATCTTGGCCACACTTTGTTTTCAGACGTTCAGACTAACTAATGGGCACTGAATAGGACCGCGGTTTCTTACTTAAAGCGTGTGCTATGCATGACAAAAACTTGTCACTCCTCCTGAGACACCATTCAGCGTCATTCCGCCGTACTTGTTTCTCTCGCATCTCACAATTACAGCTCCGCAACCTGCAAGGCGGGTAAGTGGTGCCCTTTGCGACATATTAAACAACATAACAGGTCCAACTTTAGTGTCACCTCCTTTTTAGTGAGAATTTCCTCCAAGTATTAAACGTAAGCTGTTATAGGGCCCAAAGGAACTCTGCAGTCTATTTTCCAATGATGTTGTCTGCCATGTGGTATATACCCATGAGAGGTGAGGGTAATCAGCCTTTTCATCTCTCGAGGGCGGTCCACGTTGAAATGCTGGCTCTATCCTTTCTGTTGCATCACTCTGTTAATGGTTTGTGTTTATTTTTCTTGTTTTCATTATTATTTGTGAATTCAGAACACTGCAAATATCAAATTCGACCCAAATCACAAACCACACTGATTGCTTAACCGACAGATCTTTTTATTTGGAGGACTTTTATTACAAGCAAATGTCAAGCATCAACCCCTTTAAGTCTACATGTTGAAATGATTATTACAACACAAATATTTTTACGCTGAGTACTTTGCGAGACTTTATAACAATTGAAAAAACAAACATCTTAAAAAGGAGATGATCAATGTTTTCACATTTCACAACATTCTACCGCAATAAGGAGCACAGTCTAGCGGTACCAAAGCACAATGCCTGTATATATATATATACCTTGGGGGTCTGTGATCCCCCCGCGATAAGTGAAAAACCGCAGACGAGCGTCAACCGTCCATGTGTATGTGGATACCTGAATTTTTGAAACGTGAAAAGTAGTTATACTTTGCATCTTTAATACAGATATTCAAATATTACTGTCGTACACATATTTAGTTAAAGCTTAAATTACTAAACGTTATGCAGTAACTGTACTGTTATTCCTTCCTAGACTAGGTAAAAACTAGGTAAGAGATTTACAATGCTCCGGTGCAGCGCTGCTTTCTCCTGCCTTTCATAAAGGACATGGGCACTCCTACAAGATATGCGATTGGCTTCTGGCACGATCATCAACCAATGAGGGCAGAAGTTGTAATCTTCTCCTGCCCCAACTTCTGCCCTAAGCTAGGCTAGACTCGGCTTTATTTAATTTTTTATTTAAGATGTTATTTAATTGTATACATTATTATACAATTTAATTGTATACACAATTATATATAAGTAGCACTCACCATAATATTTTGTTACCAATTCTTAAAATGTTTATACCTGGGGTTTTAAACGCATCAGCTAATTAGCTTAGGTTTCTACTGCCCGCCATACGACGATTACGACCTTACGAGCCCGTAACGGGTGAATTTCGTTTGGATAGATGTAAACAAATAACGGACCACATTAATTTATTTCAAGAAATCTATATCAAGAAAGCCGAAAGCCATTTTGCCCGCTTGTTAATCAGTAAAAGAGCCTATGACTTTTCACAACGACAGCATGAACCTAAGTTTAGGAACAGGTGCTCCTCAATCAGAAACCGGATAAACGTATCATATTTGACCGCCCAAAAATCATTCTTTTGCTCAATTAGATGACTAAACAATGTTATTATGTAGCACCACTGTGATTAAACAAAAATCACCGCAGGCAGGCGGTCCCAATGTCACGTGTAGAAAAAGATTGCAACCAGAACATCCTTATTATTGTACACATTTTTTTAAGGCTGTGAACTCTAAGAACACACCTTCCCTTTTGTGTAGGTGTAGCACAATTGCTCTCTTCTGTGCGCCTCCCTAAAATAGCAGACGTGCAGGGCTTGTAAGAAAATTAGTCAATTTAATTTCCTTGAGTAATGAAAATGTCATGCACCATTTAATAAAACTGCAAGAAAAAAAGGGTCTTGAGTTTTACATGCCGCAGATAGAGAGGACCCCGTGGATTTGAAAGTTTGACAGTTGCACCTTTTGATGTTTTCCCTGAGTTTTGTTTCTTTTATTCTCCCTCGGCGTGATGTCAAATTAATGGAAAGAGCTCGGATGTAAATGTGAAATTGAGACTTGTTTGGTCTCCCTATGACAAGCCGGAGCGCTGCTGGCTGAGGCAGCTGATATCTCTTTCCCCTTTAAACTGCAAATTATTTCACGTTTATGAGTTTGTCTCATCTTCAAGGTCAAAAATGTAATTTTTGCTCTTTCAAAGGGTTATAACCTTAAAAGAGAAGCGCCATCCTTGCTGATTAATGAGAGACTCCCGCATTTGATGTTTCAGCTGTGACATTTTAAACTTTAAATATTTTATATGCATACCTGTGAAAAAAAAAAAAATGAAGACACGCATTCATGTGGAATAAACGGTATTGCAGAGAAGAAAAGCTAGGCCGGGTATCATTTTAATAGAACAGTTAGAGTGCAATGGTTTTTCTTGGTGATTTTTATTTGAGGTTTTTATGTGTGCGCAAGCTGATTTAAAGGCACACTAAATCATTGGGGATGGGGAGTGCTGGATTATGCATTTAATCAAGGAGTAGGCCTTGGGAGAATAGCTCGGAGAGTCACCGGGGCATCAGCGAGCCTTGGCTCTAACATGGGGCCAACCCTCTTTGTTCTTCGCCATAATGGGCCATTTTCACATCATTTGGAGAGGGAAGAAAACCGCGACGCCTTTGCTTTTGTTCTAGGCATGCCCCCATGATAACTGGGAGAAAGAAAGAAAAAAAAAACTGCGTTGTAAGAAATTGGCACGCAAATCTCTACAGCGTAACACAGTCCTGTTTAGATTTTTAGATTTGCGGGGAAATCCCACTCGTTTTTGTAATGCAACGTTTTAGGCCAAGTAGCAATTTTCAGATAGATGTTTTTGTTTTTGTTCCCCACCAGCACGTGATTCGAATGTGATTGGTTCCTTTTGAGTACAGCCAAGGTGCAAGGTACAAGGTGTGCTGCATTTAGACCGTTTTGGGTCATTTTCTTCCACATCATTTCAGCCAAGGCATGCCACCCTCCTGTGATAACTAACTCGTCGTGCCATGGTGAGTTTTGGCATATTGTCACCATCTGGCGGAAATTTCAGCTCCCTAGTGTCTTCTTTCAATGCTTTCTCTTTGCTGTTGAATGTCATCGTAAAAATCAAACGATTGGACAACATTTTGCGTGAGCGTTAAACTGCATTGCTCCAAAAGATTTTTTTTAACAAATCAGTAAAGTTGTACTGGTCATTGGTCACACTAATGGTCAAATGTTTTGAAATTCCCTTGGTTCCTTTTTGTTCAACGTCACAAAAATCTGTCACTTGAACAGAAGTGTGAAGACTTTTTATAACAACTGTACTTTGTCATCGTGAACCCATCATGCCATTTAACAAATGGAAATAACATTGTAAAAGACATTTAATTGTAAAAATGTTAGTGGCACGGTGGAGTTTGCGTGTTCTCCCTGTGCCTGTATATGTATGTATATATATATATATATATATATATATATATATATATATATATATATATATATATATATATATATATATATATATAAAACTACTTACGTTCACGCCAGATACTTAATAAACATGAGCTGAGAGAAAAGGTTGTTAAGGTTATGTTTAATAGTGGAGTCCTGTTAGCCCGAGGCAAGTTATTGTCACAGTCTCCAAGATGTTCCCATTACCAACAGTTCTTTGAAAATTAATACATGTGCTTAATGCTTGATGACTTGCTTTCCTGCTGGCCGGCAAAGCCTAATGTTTAATTTAAAAGTCATCGCGTGCTTTGTATGTCAGAGCCATGCAACTCTCTCAGGTCATACTGAAGCTGGCAGTGCATGATTTGGGGATGAACTTTGAAAGCAAATGGAAGGTAAAGGTAATGCTGTTATATGAGGTTCCAGATATATATTTTTTATCAAAGCAAAAGGAACTGTATTCCTAATGTGAATTCTTTTTAGTTTGAAGCACTTTTTACATGAAAATAGCCTAATCCGTTCAAAGACCTTAAAAACGCTCCTAAACCATTTAAATTAATGATATTAACTGTAGCAGTTGACTATATGAATGCAGTTCATCTGTTTGACTTGAGATGGCGCTGGCCTGTTGGTGACGTGAGTAGAGAACATTGTTTTGGTCATTTTATTTGTACATATTTATTTTACATTTCCAGTGAGCTAGGCATAATTTACAAACCCACAGCAGCTATTTATCTTTGGATAATTATGAGCATTTAAGTTTACTTAAGTTTAATTTAAGGCCATGCATAGTTCTTTCTGTGTTATGTTATTTCCTCTAATGTTCTAACGTGCAGTCAGACGCGACGGCACGCAAGTGAAGAAGTGGTACGTGTTGCTTTTAATGTGAATATGTACAATGTTAGCGGCAGCTAGTTTCAATTTCATGTTTGTAAGTTTTACGGTGTTAACTGTTGGTGGATGCTGCGCGTAAAGATGAAAAGTGCAAGACCATGGTAATCAGTGCAAAGAACGGAAGATCTATTAATGATAAAAATGCATCAGAAACTGACAAATACGTGTAGAATTACCAGCTTCAGTAGTGAAGGGGAGAAGCAATATTTTTCCAAGACGTAGTTTCTTAACCTGAATTTTTTGTCACAAAATATGTTTGTAAGTAGATTCACCCCTGTAGTTTATCTCGTTTTATTTAGATTCAACTTCACGCGACTGATCTCAAGTATTTTCAACTTTTTCGCGGATCAACTATTTAGAGCAGGAATTTGCTTTCAATGGGGCTCGGTTTGTTTTCTCCTCCTATTTGCTCCTGCGGGGGATTAATGCTGCCAATCACTTTGACTGGCACCTCTCAAATCACACCCTTGCAGCAAAGTGGCTGATTTTGTCAGGGAGAGAATGGCGTTATCGGTACAACCTTGTTTGGAGACTCGCAAAACCGCTAAAGCCGCAATTCATGGGAGATCTGTTTACAATCTGCTCCGGCCATTGACTGCTAAACAGCCTGCGCGGATCCATCCCGGGCCACTCGCAGCAGGAGCGGAGCAGAGCAATTACATCCTCAAACAGCAATCTGAGGCTTGGACGGCATGCAAACAAACGTCAAGTACACACACAAACACTGACAGATTCTGTCATAAGCAATACTGTGCGCAGTCTTGTTAAGCTTTATGTATAAATATGTCTGGCCCATCTAATGTTGCATGTGCTGCGCGGGGCAGTCATTTTGCTGACATTTGGGGTGTCTAATTGGACCTTTCCTGATCAAACGCAACATCGGAAAGCCGTTTTCCTCTGCGTGTTGGCCGAAAGACAGAAGCGTTCCTTTTCACAAGATTTTCCTGCCGAAACTTGCTCGGAATTATTGCAGATTATTCAACAGCATTGTATGGCAGCATTCAGTTGATTAAAGGGCTGGGTGGTTTGGGCTAACTCACAAATTTCTTAAATCATTCCGGACAATTTATTTTTGTAAAAAAAGAAAGTCATAAAAATACATAAATAAATGTAAAAAAAATCCTATGGAAAATATTCAGATAAGGAAGACTGATCAGTTTTATTGTAAACTTAACATTCATAGCTTGTGCATAACTTGCATAAAACGTTTAGTTTTATCCATTTAGTTGATCATTTTTAGTGGTAAAAAGTTAATATTTCGTCCATAATTATTTGATGACAATTATTTTTCATGTACAATATAGGCTTTTACTAACACAGCTCAAGGCTTGGATAACGATGAATCATGGCTCGCCTGTTGATTGTGTTACATTCAAGATGAATCGTGATTGATGATTTGTTACTCCAGCCTTCAGCACTTTGTCATTTTCACTCTACCGCAAGGGAAAAAAAAAAAAAAAAGTTTTCAAATTAATCTCATTCAATTCCAAACATTTTATTTTTTTAAGAGCCCAGACATTCGATCCCGGGTACATTTTTGTAATTTTTTTCCATATATTTTCAAGTGCTCTGTGGCCACCATTGCAACACAGCGTGTGCCTGCAAGACAGATCCGTGCGGGAAACGGTGGCGCAAACATGGTTCCGGCGGCGCTCGTGTCAGATATTTTCAGTCGACGTATCATTAGATTACCCTGACTTGGTCGACTTTTACAATGGGCAATCAGAAGACTGTATAGAAAAATTGTTAGTTTTTCTCAATTGAATAGTGAACCTTTATAACCCAAACAACTTCACATTCTAACTCCTTCCGGGATTTTCAAAATGTCAGTGCAATTTGGAATTCAAACAGGGAGACTTGCGCGTGTTCCAAAGCAAGGTTAAAAGCTATAAAGATATCGTAAGAAGATTAAAAGCATTTTAAGTGTGGTCAGTGGATCATTTTTATTTTGCCCCCCGCACTGCTCGTCAGCATTTCTTCTCCTTTTTTTTTCCGATGTTAGATTGGACATATGGCCCTCTAATCCAAAGTGGCTGATTGTTATTTTTACAGCCCTGCAAGATTTTCTCATTTGGGGTGACACTAAATCACCATTTCACTCAATGATCTACCGAAATGACAAAGTAGAGAACACGATGCACTTTACTTCGCAGCTCAGGCGTCTTATGATCTGATGCCTACGTTTTAGTAATTATTTAGTTTATGCGGTTTACTTCACTCAACCTTGAAATATAGCATTTTCCAAGTGATTGTCTTACATTATGACTTGACGCGAGTTGACGTCCAGTGCGCTATGTTACAATTAAGAAAATAATAAACTACCTATTTCCAGCAATATGTCAGCGTACGTGTCATTCAGGCTTTATGGTTTTTAAAATGTAAGCCCTGAAATGAATGGAGCATTTGGCATTAAAGTTAAGGATGATGCAAGAGTATATTGCTTCATCCATTAAAGGTTTTTAATAGTTGAGTTACAGTATTGATTTTATTTTACAGAGATAAATATATCACGGATTGAAGGTTTGTCACGTCAAAGACTGATTGCGTTAGTCTCGCTTTTGGGGGAGCTGTAATGTTGTGATGACACTGGAAAGCCATAAAACGTGCGTGACACTCAATGTGGGTGTTACAACTGCACGCGTCTTTTTAATGGCATTGTTTAAAAAGACAGTAATGGAACCGCGACTGTACATGTACAGTAAGCGATATATCACGTTGAAACCAAAAAACGGGATTTGTTTTCAGCACGGCGGCGGATTTCTTTTGAATTTTCATCCGTTTCTTAAGCACAGATGACTGAGTCACAAAGCATTCATATAAAACACAAGTAAACAAAAAAAGTCACACCTTTGCTTGCCCGTATGATTTTTTTTTATTATTATTCGAATTGTAGGTGTTTATGAGATTCAGAGTGAATGATGATATGTGACAATTAGTCACAGCAATTAGTGTTACCGTTAAGAAGCGTTTTTGTTTTCTCTCACCCATACAGAATGTCACAAATAAATCCTCGCTTGCATTTGCATATTAATTGGATCTGAGACGTCAAGCATCTTTCATTAAGCAAAATGATCTGCATATTTGGAGACATAAAATAGTTTATTTCAGTGTGGGGAAAGAAGTCATTGAAAATGACCGCATACGGGATGTAAACTTTGGCTGATCCATTAAACCTTTACCCCCTGGCAGTGGATGGAACACACAAAGCGACAGCAGGCTGATTAACAGTGTGATGTTTCAAACAAAGCCACGCCAAAAGAAAGGCAAATAAAGGAGCACGCCGAACCCTCTCCATTTCAAATCGTATTTGTTCTCATGCGTTATCGACACAATGGTGTTTTATATGTAGCCGACATGATTTTTTGGTTAAGCGTTGACAATGCAAATGATGAATTACCGCCTTCAGACTAGCGCAAAAAAAAGAAATCGCCCAGCGTTGGACATTGTCTTATGAAATAAGTCATACATGTGTTTGAATCAGCAGTTTTCTTTAGCTTCTTTTGGGATTAGGCCCTCAAGGAACCCAACCCCGTGATTATCACAATCCCTTGCGTCATCTCCGCTTGTCTTTCAAAATTCGGCCGAATAGCTCCAACTCTGCTCTGCTAATTACCACAATAGCCGACCTCCCGTGAAGGCGTTATTTGGACGTATTGTCCCATTGTTTAAAGATTGTGTAGTCCAAGTGATAAAATGCTCCTCCTCAAAGTAAGTCGAATCTCAGGAGAAAATGATGCTGGACAAAGTGGACGTAGAGGGGGGGGGGGGGGGGGGGGGGACGCAGACGTTGTTTGTTTGCTGTGTCTGGCGGCCAATCTAAAGGGAAAAGTGACATTGCTCGGTTCGATACGATTAGGAACAGAGGCTTCTAATGGAGAGGCTGCGTATCGCGGGGCGGACGTAGTTAGGGGCCGGACTTGTGAATAATTTGATTAGTTTGCTGGGGAATATATCTGGAGGATTATGCAAATGCGGGTGCCCCCTCGCAGAATTCTTTTGAACTCTTCACAACTCACATCTGCCGGGGTCGACAGCTAGACAGGACGGCCGCCTTCTTGTAGCCTGATTCCTCGGTGTTGGAGGAAGGTGCTTAAAGGTCATTTTTAGTACAAACAGGCTTGTCCTGAAAGACCTCTCTATTCCAAAGAGCTTCAATTCATTTTGTGTTGATGCCCATGCAATTATCATTTTCTTTGAGTCAACAATAGCTGAGCGTAGGACAATTAATGTTGTATACTAATTAGCCAGACTGTGTGCGTGTTTGTCACCAGTAACCTCTTGCAAGTATATGTACACAGTGGAATCTCTTAGACCTGTTTACAATAAATTTGAGAATATCTCTGCCTCGCCTCCTGTGTCTTCTGCTTATGAGATTTTCCCCCATGCCTTATTTGGTGTATTTCTGGGTGGGGATATGTTTGTGTTGAGAACTATGGCAACCAAAGTCAAGGTGACCAAGAGCATGTTACACACAATAGATTACCAGAATGGAGGCTGGAGACAATGCAGTCAGCACACACACACATACAAAAAAACCTTTTATCTGCAAACCGGTTGTTGGGATTTTAGAGACCATCCTTTGGCTGGATTTATTGTTTGGGTGAGTCAAACCTGTGCACGCTTCCACTGGCCACAATATTTGATGCACCTGTACAACCAAAGGACAACCAATAGAAGTAATGGGGGGGGGGGGGGGGGGGGTCTGCCTTTGCAAATGCTGCATGCACTGTCTTGAATGGTTTTCATGACTTTTCTTCATGTTTATTATTGTGCTTTTAGTTTTGTGGCACTAGAGAACTGCTCCGCATCTGTGATATTTTTTTTCTAGTTTGGCATCCTCACATGTAACCAAAAGAAACTACTATGGAGTGCACGTTTATACCTTTGTAAACTCTCAAACACTTTAAAAAAATGAACAAGGATATTAGATATTTGAACCTGAAACAATTTTAGAGACCAATCATTCATTCATCTATTACCTTAGCAAATGTTTTTTTTTTTTTTACCTTTTATTTTTAAATTATTTTTTTTGAACACTGATGACACAGCATGAGTAGCAACTGGGTTCAGTGTCTTGTTTAAAGGATCTAGATCTTTTTACACTTTTCAAAGGATATTTACGCATAAATTACATTTGGTACATTGGCAATTTAATTTCTTGTTAAATATGAGTTTTATGGTACTGACATTTCCAACCAGGAAGTCAAATGTCTTGTTGGCGGGTCGTGCTTCTCACAGTGTGGCTGCCACGCCCCCTTTATGATGTCGTTGAATGCCGCCGGCCACGAAACATCAATCCAGCCATCATCTTATCCACACCAGGTTCGCGATGTAAACGGAGATAAAAGCAGGCGTTTTACTGAAATTAAAATCCAAAACTGTGTATAGATCGCACTCACTGACACGCGTTCCTCCTATCAAATCGGTCCCCGTGGGAACCCGGCATTCATAACAAACGTTCCGCTCACGAGTGACTGACATTAAATGTCCTGGTGTGTGCTCACACATTCGCCACTTTTGCATTTGTGACTAATAAATGAAACGTTGCTGTTTACTTGGCTGACCGTCTCTCGTCCTCAACTGCGGAACTAAAACGAAACTAAAAGTTGTGGCTAAGGGCGACGTGTGCGGCTGGTATGACTTTCTTCTGTCGTCATGAGCTTTCCTCAAGTCATTTTAACCTTCTCGGGCGGGGCCCGTGTGAGAATAAGCAAGGAATGCTTCGAAATGGGCGGCTTGGTGGTGCAGTGAATAGCTCGTCCGCTTCACAGTTCAGGGGTCCGAGTTCAAATCCACCTGGCTCAGGCATTCCTGTGTGGAGTTTGCATGTTCTCCCTCTGCGCGGGTTCTCTCTGGGCACTCTGGCTTCCTCGCACTCCAAAAACATGTGTGGCAGGTGTATTGGACATACTAAATTGTCCTTAGGTGTCCAGGGATAGGCACCAGCAAGCCTGCGACCCTTGTGAGGATAAACTGCTCTAGAAAATGGATGGATGGATGGGTGGATGCTTAGAAATACAACAATGAAGGAAAGCAACACTTTGGGGTGTTTAGGCTGAGAAATCAACATTCTAGCATGGTTAAAAGCTCCAAAAAGTTAACATTTCATGATGCAGGCCTTTTAAGGACACCTCAACGTGGTCCTAATGACTGAGGATTGAATCCACCCGCTCAATGGGGAGCAGACTGCTCCGCCGCTGTTTGCTGTCCAATTAGACGTTGCATGCATTTTTGGAAATGACCTACCCAATGTAGAAACAAATGGTTTCATCCATACCGGGACTAATAACGTTTCTCCCATGCAACATCTCCATATCAGTCTTTTCACAAAGCGCTATTGTTCAGCGAGTTTCAGAAAAGAGCAAAATCTCAGCAGCTGCTTGAAAATCTGGTGCGCTCATAGGAGCATGTGTTGAGCAAACACAGTCAACTTGTGCTTGCATGTGTGTCGTGTCTGCAAATGTATGTTGAGGTCTTCGGAGATGACGTGTTTGGGACTTTGCTGTGCGGTGCGGTGGCAACCCAGTCAAACACATAATCACTTCAGCAGACAATGTTGTGGGATTTCAGTCTCGCTTGACAAAAACGTGAAATAAAACATGCTGTTTTTTTTACAATCTGTTACCTTTTTTTTTTATTTCGGTTCCCTGCGCAAGTGTACCCCCATACTGTGATATGAATTACAGACAATGCCCCGGTGCGATAGCGCTCACTGTTTGCTGCCGTTTCCCCTCTCCAAAGATTGATGTCCTGACATACTGACATGAAAGAAGCCTGACAAAACCCCCCACTTCCCATCTTTGGAATACAGTTTATTATTTTTATTCTTGGGAATATCTGCACAATTACTTCACCAACAGGAAGGAGGATACAAGGCCATACTGTAATTATGTTCAAAGATACAGTTTTTGACTTGAGCAATCAGTTTTGGAATCCTCTTTTGTGGTTGTCATGCAATTGGAGGAGTCTGCTCTGCCCCGGCTTGTGACCACTTGTTGAAGGGCTTGGGAATGATTTAGGGAGGGCAGCTGGATAACAGAGATCGCATTTATGTACTTCGAGAGCGCTTTATTTTTGCAAGCAGCTCTCGGCTCACAGTTGCCCCCTTTTGTGCCTTTGCGGTGGATTTGCTAAAATGTGTGAAATGAGGAGGACTAACAGAAGGAACAGCTGAGGGGGTGAAGGTGTGGTGAGAAAAAAATGACGGAAAAAAAACGGCAAAGTTATTAACCGCTAGGGTGGGGGCAACACGGACCTCTCAGAGTGCTAACGTGCTAAATGCTTATTTCCTACTGCTCTCTTAGAAGAATTAGAAAAGAGACACATTTACAGATCTGTCCTCTGTGGCGCACTACATGTGAATATTAGATTCAACATATTTAATTCAATATTGTGATAAAGTAGTCTTTTAATGGGTTCATGACTTCAGTTATAATAGAAGCTTTTTCTACCAGCCTTCCTTATTGTTTTCCTCAGCTTAAGGTCAGCACTACAGGATTCCACGTGTGATTGTTCAGTGGTGCTACGTGTGTTTGGATAGATATGGAGGTCTTATTACCCAGGAGAGGTCAAGGGTCAAGCATTAAGAAAGCTGCCTGCCTGGATCACTGTATTAAAGATTTTACTCTGTTGGCTCATGAAATACTCTTGTGTCTTTAGTAAATAATCAAGGAGTCCTTGAGCATACAAATTTGAAATCTAATAAATTCACACAAGAGACTGTTTTAGACAAAGGATCAAAGGAAGCGGTCCAATATGAAGAGATTTTTTTTTTCTTCCCCGCTCTCCACCGCAGAGCGAGTGTTTACAGAACCTAGCTCAGGAACAGGAATACCCCGATGGTCTCATGCTGTTACCTTTAGTCCTCTTTTCTTGGTTTCATAACAATGTTGTTTGACCTTCTACATTGGAACAGTTTGTTTTAACCTCATTCCTCTAAAATTCTGGAAAACAATGGGGCTAGGGATAGGAAGTCACTTCTCACTCTATCAAAAACAGATTCAAGTGCAAAAAGACCACAGTATACCAGGAAGCAGAACAGTGGCAATGCAAACCCAGAAAAATAATACTGAAAGTTACAAAATGAGTGTTTGAGAGTGACAAAAAAACCCATCACAAATTTATCTTTTTTTCAGCTGAAAGACAGTTTATATTTTAAATAAAAATATCTAATGTCTTTCGTTTTATTCTTCTATCTGTAACAAAGGAAAGTTAAAGCATTTGTTGCAATAAAATGTATTTTTTTTCAATGGGTGCATGCAACACCTTGCCAGTCTTGACTTGAGACATTGTGTTACAACAAATACAAAAACATTTGACCTTTAGTTATTCACACACTTGCTCTGTATTGGAAACCACCTTTTGTAACTGCATAATGATACAAAGGTGCAAGTTTATACTCACTTTTACGATTGTATTTCCTCAAAAATCATATTTAAAAAAGTTCCAAAAAAGCGACAATACCGATACTCTAAATCCTCTTCAATATTTTGCCTATTTCTTGGATTAAACTAGGGGTGAAACCACACACTGGCTCACTGTGATGCTGCTCGGTTGCCGTTCCAACTGATCACATTTTAACAGACCACACTTATTCAAATGTGCTTCTTCAGCTGGACCAATTCTGGTGCTGGGAAGCAGACGTTTGAATTCAAGCTAATAAAATAATAATAATACAAAAACAAATCTGTAAAATTTGTGTAGAAAGGTTGTGCAAAAGGTTGATTTTTGTTGGGTTTTTTTAAGTGTACTGAACATGTTCTCAGCAGAGAGCAACAGTTTGCATTTTACTTCCATTGAGATCCTTTATCTGCCCAAAATAACCTTCTTCTGGTTTGCCTCTTGTCGGACTCTCTAAAGAGGGACAAGAGTGAGCATTATCACACAAACTGAAAATAACCTCAGAAATCAGACACTACCTTTTTAGGCCATGAGTCCCCAGAGGAAAGTAAAGGAACAAAACTGTATTTACAGGCACAGGACAGTGTAACCTAGAATGACTTCTTGGCAGGAGGATTTACTTTTACAACAATCACTTACATAGTAAAGATAAAGCTTGCATTCTTTGCTGCAGATTTATTTGCAAAATCATGGATAAACTAGGATATTATTAACCAAAGTGAATCACCGGGTACTAACTAGAATATTCCAACATGAATTTTCTTTTAGTCATACAACAGGCCTGTTCAGTAAAATAATGAAAGGCAGTTAACTATAAAAGGTATGTTTTGATGCCTCATTTTTGTAATTCACTTTACAAAGGGGCCAAAAAGTTCTGCCCGTTCCACAACATGCTTTACTTACGCGCTTTGGACTGGATTGTGTCCTTGAAAAGGGGACGAAAGCTGACAGTCTGTGGGCGTGTGCATGCCGCTGTTAATGCCACACTTGGCTCGGGCTGTATGGTGTCACAAGTGACACAGATTAGGAAAAGTGACACTTTGCCTTGAAATACTCTTGGGGGCAGTTAGATAAGGAATTTAGTGGCTTTGTCATAAATGCCACTATTTCATTTAACAGGGTAAGGTACTTTGGAGATGGCGGTGACCTTTCAGTCTGGTGATGAATTTGCAAGAAAGCGGGCAAAGTTCCGCAATCCTGCAGATTATCAGGATACAAGTATAGAAGTGACAGTGGGTATTAGTCAAATGCTCCTCTGAAGAAGCTGTTTCTTGAATGGCTTTATTGGGTGTGACTATAAGCTGTTGTTTTTGTTCGAAAAACACCTGAAAGTCCTGTAATGAAAACTTTTTATGAATTAGACACATCATAGAAAAGGGCGTTAGTAACAACCGTGTTTAATTTGAGGATTTCAGAAATCATCGAGTGTATTAAAAAGGCGCCGCACTGAAATGCTGTGGGTGTGTCTGATAATTACACGGAACCCCACCCCGATCAACTGTTAAGTGTCAATTAAAAACAGTACTGCTACTCCTGGGCGGCGCGGTGGAAGACTTTTTAGCACGTATGCCTCACAGATCAAAGGTCCAGGGTTCAATTCCAGCTCGACCCGGTTTCCTGTGTCCCACATTCCAAAAATCATACAATGTAGGAATATTGGAAACTCCAAATTGCCCATAGTTGTGATTGTGAGTGTGGATGCTTGTTTGTCTCCATGTGCCCTGCGATTGGCCGTCAACCAGTCCAGGGTGTCTCCCGCCTACTGCTCGAAGCCTGCTGGGATAGGCCTCAGCAAGCCAGCGACCGTTAAAGTGATTAGTGACTATAGAAAATAAATAGATGGATGGACTACTACTCCAGATAGCAATGTAAATGCACGCAAAATAATTCAAAATCTCGGCGATCTGAGTGGAAACGTAGTTTTGAAATCCGATCAAATCGACGTTCAATGAGCATCATGAAACAGAGTGCAATCACACTTAGAGTAGAGTACTAAAATTGTTCTCACTTATGTAACTGTTATTTACATCAGATTTTGTAGTTTCCTTGATTTTTCCATAGCCTCCTGATTGCTCTCTTCCTCTCTGGGCCCCGATTCTTTGGGCAGCGTCTTCTTGGCAACGCTCCATACTTTGATTGATGTGGTTTCCAAAAGTCCTAAACTGCACTCCTTGGCCACTGTTTTTGCCACCGGGAGACCTTCTGTCTCTTTAGCCCCCAATGACTCCTCTTAGCCCCCTCCTGGTTTTGTCATGTTGGAGCAGCTGCTATCCATCATTTTGCCACGTTTGCACAGATATCCTTTGATTCTTATCATTTCTCATAAAGTGTGTCTTGCTAATTGTGCAAACTTACAGAACATCGCTGGTTATATTTCAGGGTCTCGTCCAAGAACTGTAGAAAAATCGAAGGTCACCAGTTCACGGTTGCTAACATGTTAAGCCAATATAATGATTCACATTCTTTAGCTTATGAACCATAGTAGTCATTTTCTTCCCCCCCAACCTCAATAATATGTAAAACTGGGTGAAAGTTAATCAGCCCAATTGAACCCATTTCTTGCTGTGACCTCTACTCGCTGTAATTTGAGTGATGGAGGAAGGAGGGAGTAGAGGCTGCAAGATCGTAGTTTCAGAGAGGGCTTTGCAGAGGACAATCAGTGACCCTATATGGGCGCCTTTCCTGCATATACCAGCATGTTAAGGTGGAAAGTGATAGGCAGGTGAAATATCTGGCACTTACAGAAAAGAGGCGTCGAGGAGAGACAGGACAAAATGGATATGGATTGAGTCACAAGGCTGACGCGGCCTTCCGAAGGAAATGAATATTCCTTGTAAAGTACACTTGGCGACACTTAGTTCTAAGGACATAACAAGAGCAAAGACAGTCTACTGCACTCTCGCGGTTGGCATCCCAAGTATGAGGTTCAAATGCTTTCTTCCTTTTTTAAAACTTATTATAAATATTAGGGTCAAATAGCAAAAATAGAATCGTTGAACTTGGGGCAGATCACACAGCAATCGACGCGATTTACTCTGGTTTTCCTCCTCTCTGTAGTTTTGTAATTGATAAGACTGAGTTACAGTGCGGAGGTCATGGGTTTGGTCCCGGACCTCATGTGTGAAAATTGCACATTTGCCTCATGCCTGCCTGACTTTTCTTTGGGTAATCTGTTTATACCCGCATTTCAAAAATGTGCACGGTAGGTATATTGAACACTCTAAATCAAGGGTGCTCACTGTGTCACCGTGTTGAAGTGAAAGCTTTTTAATATTGTCCTCTTTGTCGTTTGTCATTAATCGTGACTATTTTCCCTGGGTGGTCAGTGATGCCCTACGTCCGAATCTGTCCTGAACCAATCAATGTCCTCCAAAGTATTTACATTACAGTTCGAAACTGGGCTACTATTTTTATAACCGCGAAGCAGTATGTTCCAAAAAGTGAGTAGAGCTGGGTAGATTACATATGATTTATTTTGGGGGCAGCATGGCTCAGTAGTAGAGTTGTTGTCGAGAGGTTGTAGGTTCGACTGCAACTATTCTGACCATGTCAAAGTGTCGTTGAGCAAGACGCAGAACCCCAAGTTGCTCCTGATGCTGTGTCATTAGTGTAAAGCGCTGTCCTCCCCTAATTTTTGCTAGCTCTATATCAAAGACATTTCACATCACAGGGAAAGCATTGAAAGAAGACACGAGGGAGCTGAAATTTCACCCAGATAGAGACGACATGGTAAAAGTTGGTACCTCACACTACCAGGAGTGTGTCATCCCCTGGCTAAAATATTTCAAAAGTGATGAGGAAGAAAGTGAGCCAAAACGGTCAAAATCAACACAAAGTGACCACCCTATTTCAATTGTGTTTACATTAATATACAGCACTGTATGGTTCCACTTTCACCCCACCAGTAGAGGGAAATGATCATGTGGCGGACATGCACTTTGTATCAGATGAAGGCGATGCAGTTGAGGCACAACTAAACATGCCCAGGGGGCCGGAGTGAAACCAGCGTCTCATTTTCAGGGCCAAACAAACACATACAGGGAGCAGACATGGCTGTCACATCTCCCTTAGCTCCCCTGTCACCCCTGAGGGCTGTGGGTTGAGGCTAGCTCGACGCTGTAGCGATGCCACACAAAAGTACGTCATGCAAGGACAGAGGTAGTGTACATGAGCAGGCATACAGAAACGTGTGTCGAGCGGACCGCGGTGCAGGTTGCTGAACCGTCGACCGTATAATATACACCCCTGCCTTCCGGTTCCCCTTGAGGTCACTAAAACGACCCGCCCAAGGTGGAAAGGAAGCGCATTAAGTCGGCGAACCGGCCTCCATTTTTGACTCTCCAAGATTGATCAGCGATGGCGCCAAGCAGCTGTATAGCTTTACAGCAGCCGGGACTTAGCGGTTTTCAATAGTATTTCAGGATATCCTTGCCGTTGCAGTTTTTGGCAGACTAACAGCTGTGACCAGCATTAGTGTTCAAGCAGGCGGCACTTAATGTACCCCAGCCCTTTGCCTCATTTGTCACATGGCCCCCATTCAGCCTAAGTTACCCACTTGCCGCCCGCATTGGTTGGATTGGTTCAAAGTAATGTGAGACCGGCCGTTTGCAATATGTTTGAGAGCATCTCTGAATTTAGATTTAAGGTCAGTCATGGTTACACGAGTGCTCGTGACGTTCTCCCACAGATGCAAACAGCGTGGCGACACCTTTCTAATTAACAGAAATAAAAATGATTACTTCTTTTTTTTTTCCCCTACCATTCTCTGGACCAGGGGAAATTAGTTACAAAGCCGTGTTGCTCATAATTTGACAACGCTGCCTTGAATTCACTGAGATGTAAAATTAATTCTTGCAGTTGTTTTCAATGGGACCTTCATGTTTGCCTTGCTCATTGTTAGAAATCTGAGAAAAATACAAATGATTGGGCTTGGCTCAGTAACTTCATTGTGCGAGGAAAAGAAAGCCCAAACTGGCTGGGGTTCAGCGGGTTTAGGCCTTTTGAGGGTTCATGTGTCAGGATTTATGTATTTAATTACACACACATTCTACTAATGGAAGTGGAGGGGGAGAAAAAGGGAAATGGATAAATAAAAGCCCATCAAGCCAATAAGCTTGTAGTTTCCCTCTTACTGAAAGTTGGCCACTACTGCTGTTTAGCTCCCCTTGAACTGGGCTAATACTTGTCTATTCCGATTAGGATTAGCGTGTGATGCATAGGCTCAGAGACCCAGGGCTTGTAATCTAATAAATCAAGATAAAAAAACTCTGAGATTGGTTTACAGAGGTCTGGGATTTACTCTGGCCATCTCAGAGAGAGAGGGATTAACACAGTATTTGGTGCTGTAGCTACACACCTCCTATTCTGTTCCTACGGAGAGGCGGGCCAAGCGGGGAAGGGGGGGGGGGGCGCTGCCATAAGCTTTATATTGCCTAACAGACAGCAAATTAGACTCGCAACGACAAGGTCAGGTTAGACCTTGTACAGAAGGCTTTGTTCCTTAGACAGATTAAAGGTCCTTGACAGTTTTTGCACTTTCAGATCATGTTGAACATATTAGAAGTCCATGCTGAATGAAGTCCCGTTGCCACAAAGATGAGACATGAATGTTGAGACAGGTACGCCGTCCTGTCCTTTGCCTTTCGCTGAGATAGGGCTAGAGGCAAGAAGTCGACTCGGGTAATGCGCTCTCCAGCAAGTCGCCTGCACCTTGCACTTCCAGAAGGGTCATTCCAGAATTGGAGGGCGTTTTGGTTTGCAAATTATCGTCAAAGTAAACCTTCCTGCAGAACAACCTGATGATGTCAAGTCTAGCGTGTCATGTGATTCACTATTTTCTTCTTCTACCATGCTAATTATGGTAACAGGGTTGCATAAATGTTGTGGAACACACGTTCCATTAATAATAATTTTATATATATATATATATATATATATATATATATATATATATATATATATATATATATCACACACACAGAGTGATTGCACTTTTGCCTGTAAAGATATTCGAATGAATCTCGGCAATCTGGTGACACTTTGCTGGCATGATTTTCTTAGCGGGTAAACCCGAGCGACACAGCCCGGCTCGTGCAGAAGAGCCCTTTGCTTTCCTTCTAAGGGAACTATTAGTAATATCAGCGGGCAATTAGCAAGGAAACGAGAGAGAAATAGAGAAGCCAATTACTTCTGGAAGTTAGCTAAAGGCCATTTTAAACTGTGTGCCCATGACATAATAATGTTTATGGTAAATATTATAGTTGGAGACAGTGAGTGCATGGCGTGAGAGGCGGGAGGAGGTGGGGGGCATCAATCTCAGATCGAGAATAATTTATTAAGATCTGAGATGTAGCAATTACGTGGAAAGGACCAAAAAGAAAAAAAAGAAGAAGAAGCCAACTCTCTAGGAAGCGCATACATGATTGCAATCTTGATTAAATCCCCCTGGATCTAATGAGTTGATTTTCTGCTGTTAATATTGCATTGGCTGATGATGGATTCGTTAAGATAATGGAACGAAGCTAAAATATAAATGACTCCCTGTCAAGGAGCAGATTTTCGTCATTTTCCGTCTGACACCTCTGCCGTGGGGATTTGGTGAGGCCTTTCTGTGTTTAGAACCATAAGTATCTGGAATACTAATTGCTCATGTATGGGAGCCTCTAATACCTCACTCCCACTCTACACCCCCAACCCCTCCTATCATCTTGGTAAATATGTCTACTACACACTCCTCACTGCAGGAACAAAGAGACTGAGTCACCCTTTTTTCATCATGGGCAAAATATCCTTTTAAGTCTACTTTTTGATACGAAAAGAGACAATCTAAGTCTTTATTTTGTATTACACAATAAATACCCAGTCATCCTGTTTGACACATTTTCTCTGCTTTTGCAAACGCATCCAGGCAAAAGACTTTAAATGGATGGATTACATAAAACATATGCAACCCGTCGTATTTTAAATGTTCTGCAGTTAAATATATAAACAATCAAATCTTATTTTTGGTTCCTTGGCTATTTAATAGCTCATGAAAAGTGAGTTTTATTTGATCATTTCTACCCAGTAAGTGAATCGTCTCGTTTACTGAAACCGTTTCTCTTATTGTGTGGCTGCTGCACCCCTTTATGATTTTTATTCTAAAGTCGACGGGCTGTGAAACAATAGCAAAGAAACAAGATAATATAATCTTCAGGTATGTAAACTTTTGTGCGCAAATGCGATTTTAAGAATGATGTCAAGAAACTCACAAGTAGATGTAAGCAGTACGCCACATCGAAAAGCAAAAGAAGAAAAATGCCCCATCAAAGCCCTCAGTACCTCAGTCCCTCAGTACTGACGGACTGTCCGTCAGTACTCTCGGACTGCTCAGGGGAATACATTAAACCAATGTACGGCTTAGATGGTGTTGCGTGTACGCTAGTCATTGCGATGTGGGTTTAGTGTGTTTCGTCATAAGTTTGGCAATTTGGGATGATTGAATCATTGAAACAAAGACAATATGTTCATTCTGGGATTTTATTTCTGGATGGTCGGGTGGTTTGATCGTCTTCTAGGGCAATGTTTTTATTTGTTTGTTTGTTTGTTTGTTTGTTTTTTGGGGAGGGGAGGGGCAGACTGGTGACAAAAATGCTAAAAGTGATGAGGGAAATGCTGGAACATAAGGGTGACGGACGAAATATTTACAGTTTGGGTACATTTCTAAAAACGATCAGAGGATAGAAGGCTTTCCATGTACCAACGGGACTGGAGATGATGGACCAGAATATGCCTACCTTTGCTTTATAGCTATGGCCTCTCCATCTGGTGCAATTCTGGGAATCATTTGTAATTTTATGGCAAATCCACTCTGGTATTGATCAAATGCTTTCTATTTACTTTTCTAACCAATAAATGAAACGTTGCTATTTACTTGGCCAACCGGGACGGCAAAGTTCTTTCTCCAAAAAACGGAAGTAAAAATAAGCGCGGCTGCTCGGATAATGTGGCCGTGTTTTCGCACTGTGTGGGCAGTACGGGGGCTTTTCTGGGTGCTCTGTTGTCATTGTACCCCTCACAAGCTATTTTTATCTGTTTAGACAAGTCCGTTGCTGAGAGCGCAGAATAAGCAGGGAATTCTTACAAATGCATCAATGAAGGAAAAGAGCACTTTTGGGGTGTTTAGGGTGAGAAAATAGCATTGTAAGATGGTTAAAAGCTACAAAAAGTTGAATTTGGGCAATAGATGCCTATTAAATTTAAGTTGAATCATATTTTAAAATATAGTTTCTCGCTTTCCAGGTAAGGTAAAAAAGATCTGCATTTGAATTTTGAATATACAATTTATTTTTCCACTCACAATGCCAGTTTGACATTACCTATCTAAATAATCCTAAACTTTGGCCATCATCCTCTTAATCACCATTGTAGTCAAGTTTCACGCTTAGCCTGACACCTCTGTGGTGACAATGCTGATATTTTCCTATTTCTCTGCCCTATTACCGTGGACGCTGTCTGATTGGTCCATTTGCTACGGCCCTTTCTTGTGTGTGTGTCACTTTTTTGTGCCCTTTAACATGGTTTTACTCGAAAGTCTTTTTTTTTTTTTTTTTTAATCAATCAAAAAGCAGGCAGAAAATAGGCTTTGTTATGGTCAGGCCTGGGGTCATGTGATGCCTGGTGACAGCCCTTCAAAGGGGATAAATAGGAATATTTTTCGAGGAAAACGGGGGTTTCCATGGCACCGGCACTTGTTGCACATGGATCACCATTCTTTAGTCCTGCATGAGACTGAGCTTTCAAAGGGCTGGACAACAAAAATTAGGCGAGGACGGGACAGCGGGACTGTGGAGGTAGCTGCCCCCTAAGCCCCCCGACGCTGTCCTCTCCTGGGGGGACAAGAGAATAGAAGTCGCGAGTGACAGCTCAAAAAGGGGCCTACTAGGTGCTGTCAAATATGCATGAGTAAATGGTCACTTTCTCATTCCGCTGCACTGACCGGTGGGCACACGGTGCAGACGCATTGTTGTGGATCATATTTCACGTCATTTGAGATGGAGATCCATTTGAATCAGTTTGAGAAATGAAAACTAGTAACAAGCAAATAGATTGCCAGAACTCTTTAGCCTTTCCTACAATGACAGAACTGTGTTAATACCATAATAACTATAAATATAAGACACTCTTATTTTTCCCAAAAATGAAGGCCAAAAGTATGGATGCGTCCTATAAATGCTACATAAAACTTTATTCTCTTTCCCGACACCATTCGTGAAAGATCTGTGAGCCACATAAGCTGAGTTTTGACGCACATATGTGCATTTTTATATCGGTCGTATTCTTACTTACAATAATTACCGAAAACGGACGAGCTGAAAATGTCAGTTGGCGGTTAGCAACGAGCGCCTGTTGCAGCTAATAGTAGCTCGTGTTAGCTGAGGTTGTTGCGGCATTATTTTCAATAAAAGAAGCGAGCAGACTGAACCAAGGTACGAGTCCATGCTTGTTCACACACAGAAATATTACTAATGGAGAGGGTGTAAAAGTTTTGGTGTCTCTCCCGCTGATTCAATGAAGAGTGCATCGGTTGGAAAACACGGAAAAGTATTCCATTTGATGCGTTTATTAATTGCGGTCTTTTGACATCTACACACACAATCATACCTAGGTGAAACGCAGATGCTGCTCAACTTCGGGTTATTTATGGTAAAATGAACTCAAATCACATTGCAACGAAAAAGAAAAACAGCTACTTCCAGCGCGTTCAAATGTATAACTTACGGATATAAAGACAAGAAAATATGACGAGTTTACAAAAGATGAGATTTATTCTGTTTTGTTATAGTTTTTACATTGTTTCCAAAGTATTGCTGCGTCTTATACACAGTACCATAGAAAATACCAGAATTTGACCCCAAACATATTATACACAGGTTAACCCTTGTGCAGTATTTTGACCATTTTGGGGGTCATTTTCTTCCACATCATTTTCGTAGTATCTTAGCCAAGGACTGCTACACTCCTGGTAGTGTGATGACTAAGTGCCATGTTGAACTTTGACATGTTGTTACAATCTAGGTGAAATTTCAGCTCCTTAGTGCCTTCTTTTAATGCTTTCCCTGTGATGCGAAATGCCTTTGGTCAAAACTCAGTGGGTTTTTAAAGAAGCCAAATATGAGCTGATTTGGGTTAGTTCACCTGTTTATATGCCAATTAAAAACCAGAATATTGCAAATATTCAGGTTTCCAAAGGGTTATTGAATACATAAAAACACAGCCAGTGATCACTCTAATAAATACATATATACCATCTTATATTTTACACTGTATTGATGCGATTTTTTTTCTCAGTTTTACCCTTCTTCAGAGTTGTTGTAGCTGGTGCGACTTACAAAATGTTCTCATATTTCAAGTTACTTCTAAGAGATGATTTGTATGTGGAATGTACTGAATGAATGTACTGTATGTACTGAACTCACTGATGTTTTTGACATTTTCTGCGAAACGGATGAGCAGTTTTTCTTAAAATATATGCAGAAAAAAAAAACAAAGAAAAAAGGACCTCTTCAAGTTAGGCCTCTATGGATTTTTTTATAGGAATTAAGTATTTTTCTGTTCAGACATGACGAGCCCTCCCTTTCTCTTGAATCATTTTTTTAAGGTAGGACTGGACAATGAATCAAATTAATCTTATTATTTCGTCATTTAAAAATGTGTTTGGAAAAACTAGCTCAGGTATGAAATCAAGGTTCTGCACAAATAACAAAAGACATGTTTACAATAGTTACTAACTTCATAATTGTGGCATTTAAGCAAGTTAAGCACAAATGGATATCTTTCTTTATGCAGAAAGTGTGTTAATGCTACATTAAAATGATTTAAAAGCAGTACAAATTTTACACAGTATTTAATGTGGGTTTATTGTTGTGTTTATTCAATTAAAATAGATTGCTGCAAAGGTCCAGAATGACTCAAAAAAAAAAAAAAAAAAAAAGATTTCAAGTTTTGGCTATTTCGCCGAGCCCTCAAAGTAAACTTGCGCCCACATGAATGTTGAATAAAATGTACTTGGCTCATGTGTTGTTATCTTGCATTTAAGTAAAATAAAATAAGTTAAATGCCACTTGGTGTTTCATCGCCTTTCAGATAGCTCACAGTAATTACCTTTGTACTCCACCTTGAATTCCTCAACAATTACATATTCGTGTCTCTTTGAGAAATGACATTGAGAGGGCAAGGGTTTTTTTTTTTTTTTTTTTTTTTGCATGTCAGGATTCCTTAAAGCAATTTGCAAACATTTCCATAGCATCATCACCACCACTTTCATTAACAAACAAGGTTACCAACATGCTGTCAACACTCATGCAATCAGCAGATTGTGTTTCACACAGTCAGTCTTCGCTACATTCGCACTCAAAACGTAGCATTAAAAATCATCAAAAATGCATATTGATTGTTTTATAATTAAGAACGCATAAGTGCCAGGAAGCCGGCGTACATATATGAAATCTTTTCAACTTCAGTTTAACGTGACTACATAGCACAAGGACTTCTGTGTGCACTTCTTTTTTCATTATTTTGCTCTTCAAGGTTCCCAGCAATGTTCTGTCAGTCTGTTTAAAAGGTTAATGCAGCTGGGATATGTTCCTTGATAGGATTTTATCATTCTAGGCATGCTCTGTTTCCTGATGAATATATTAAAATTATTACTGTGCAAACAGAGTTTCTAATTACTGACCTGCTTGCCATTGTACTCTGCGTTCTGTATGCCCCCCAACAGCCCCTCCTCTCCACGCCTTGTTTATTTATCTGCACCAGTGAATACAGAATAGTCAATGCAATGTCATTTCCATCCACATGAAAATGATTTTGAAAATGCCAATCTTGCCTATTATACAGTGTAATTACTTGTCCGCTTTTTTGATCTTATCGTATATTCAGTCCTAGCTGAGGCTAAACATCTTAGCGACGATTGTCAGCTGATGAAATAGCGTTTGGAACAAATATAGGCCATTTGGCAAAAGAAAGTGTTTTTATCCGCGCTTACAAAGCCGCTCGAGTATCGAGGAATTCATCCATTGTGAGAGAAATTGAGATTCACAGACGTGTAACGTTGGACGAAAGGGATCATAACAGCCGTATGGAAACTTTTTGACAAAAGGGATCAGACGGAAGGAGTGTTTTGAGAATCCGTCTCATAATTTGATCGTTGTGATCATTTCTTCAAGTTCGGCGGGCCAGATTGAAAAGATTAACGGGCCGCATTTGGCCCCCGGGCCGTAGTTTGCCCGACGTCTGTGAAATTGTTCCCTCGCGTGTTTTTCACGTTGTTATGTACATTGAACCCATTCACAACAGGTGCAAAATCCGGCAACACCTTAATGCATTCTTACGTTACTAACGAGTCTTTGCGAGCGTACGGGCCTGTCACCTTAGCAGGTTTTTCAACTTACATTGCCAAAAATGTTCATTTTGATCGGCCCGGCCTCGGCACCGTCGCGCGACGTCCTCGCCGAGCGTCGGCGGCTCCATAGGAGTCGAGCGAGAACTCGCGGCGAGCGTTTACGCCGAGCAAAAGGGCGACCTTGTTGTTTACTTGTCTGCTTACCACGTTGCGCGGGGGCTCGATCGGGGGACTTGATAGGAGCTGCAATTTAAAAAGAGGACACTTCAGCTCAGAACAAAAACAATTAAAGGAAAATGAAAGACGTTCCCCAAGGGTTAAAAATAGAAAATTATCAACGCGCATCCATGAATCCGCTACATCCCACACCGTCAAGCCCCCCTTCCGTTCACCCCATCCCTCCCCTGCCAGAAACTTACTGGGCTTGCATTGTTATGTATGATCAGATCTGCCAGTTCTTCCTCTAAGCTCCTTGTCACATTTTGACTTAATGAAGTGCAACTTAGAAGGGAATTGGGTTCATCATGCTAGTCGCACGATGCTCCCTTGTTGTAGCAAACAGGAGCGGCGTGGGACCGAAGCGCTACAGCGCGAGTCGTTATCATTCCGGTCAGTCTGTTTAACACAAAATTAAACAAAGAACTAATTAGTGCCTCATGAATTAATAACTGCGCTGTTGCTGAGAAGAAGTTAGGTTGCTGAGGGGAGATATAAAATAAGTAGGAAGATCAGGTTAGAATTATTATTACTTTTTCGGGGATGCATGGGGTCTCAAGGTTAGGAAAACTTTTGAGGAGGATTTAAAAGTGACTCAACCAGCGCGGAAGAACTCACTGTTTGTCCTCGTGTTGCATTTTGCCTGGGTTAATGGGTGTCATAAATGATGAATGCGCACTTACTTTTCTCCAAGAAACGTGACAAGGTTTTCACACACACATATATATATATATATATATATATATATATATATATATATATATATATATATATATATATATATATATATATATATATACACATATATATATATATATATATATATATATATATATATTAGTGGCGGTCCATGCATTTTTCACTCAGCTCTACTGGGCGTTGCAACACCTTAATCGTGTACAACACAGGCTGTTTCTCCAGAACAACATCGACCCTAATATGTGTGTGTGTGTGTGTGTGTGTGTGTGTGTGTGTGAGGGAAATTAGTTTTGAGTCATTGATGAAAATAGCTTCGACAGGGATGTCCGTTTTGGGATTTGTACAAAAACAACCTCCTTATGATCTCGACTTTCATTTCCCAGCAGCCAAAAAGTTCATATTGTAACGGAAGCGTATGAAAATAAGAGTTTAGTAGCCAATGCACACTCTTGAAAAATGAACGTGCCAAAACAGCTTTTCCTGATGCTAGCTTTTACTCCAAGCTGTGACCTGCGCTCTTTCCTACTATTTGTACAATTCACGTGAGCGGCATGTCATCAGTACAAATAGTTGTCATTGGATGCATATCGACAACATGACCTGTTTTTATTTACACGGCACATGTTGAAATAACGCGCCTGTTTTTTATGCTTCTCCTTCACTCTTTTTCAGATGACGTGAGCCCCCAGAAAGGAGTGACTCCCCAGGAAGAGAAAAGGAGGTAAGACAAATGCCTAACATGACTGATTACTGTCCCCACCATCTCCCCTGTTCATATCTACAACAATATCAAGCATCTTCATTAATCCCCATGGATCAATGTGTCTGGGGGTTGTAAAAATTGACAAATGACTTATTAGAATCCCACCGTTTTATTTTCCAACTGATTAACTCACAGCAATGTCGTACACTACACTGGCACACTGATGTATCTGTTTTCCAAAGAGGGCCCCTCTCGCTCACTCCCGTTCTTGTCATGTGATGAGGTATGTAATGCTGTGTAAAATACACGCCAGACAGCG
The DNA here is from genome assembly GCF_059441005.1 of Hippichthys cyanospilos. Classification (NCBI taxonomy): domain Eukaryota; kingdom Metazoa; phylum Chordata; class Actinopteri; order Syngnathiformes; family Syngnathidae; genus Hippichthys; species Hippichthys cyanospilos. The sequence continues at coordinate 29,584,101 of NC_142370.1, read as the reverse complement.
TATTGGCTCCATGCTGCAAGAACAATATGCTGCTTTTGACATACAACAACTGCGCTTTTATGACTTCCTTGACATGAACAGCTGGAGAGCATTGCTTTTTCGTTACGAGCGCACATAGGAAAGCGCCGTTTTATTGAACAACAACTTCATTTGCTTTACGCGTCGTGCGGGGTTTTTTCCTTCTTTGCGTTAATTTCAGGCTGATCCTCCTCGATACTCGGCAAATGTCTGGAAATTGTCGCGGCGCATCCCACAGTGTCATCTTGACAAAATAATGTAATTTTTTTCTCTCACAATATGGCATTTATTAATGGAGCGGACATTAGACACGGACATCTAAGTACAGATGACATCCACCAAATTAACAAGAAGATAAAACCTTTTGTTGCTGATAAAAAAAAGCCTCTGTACAATTTAACTCTCCAGAGGACACTAATGACTTGTGACTTAAAGAAACCGGGTTGCTTTTTCGCCCTCCTTGCTACTCCTCCTCTTCCCTGAGATGAAACCTTGTGTGCTAATGATGTTAGCTGGTATGAGCACAATGCTGATGTGGAAGTCTGTCAGGAGGATGCAGACAACAACCCCTGCCCCTGGCCTCTTAGTCAAGAGGGATCTCAACATTCAGTAGTGACACCGTGGGCTGCCTCATGTCAAACTCAGGGACCCCGGCTACCGCTGAGGGCCGGCGCGGTTGTGAATTGAAGCGGAGGGTTACGCCACGCTCCTTTGTGTCTGTCGGTCTTTCTCGCGGACGTCGGACGACAACGGGGCACCTAGGGAAGATTCCCGTAAAGATGCACACATTTACAGTGTCGTATCGTATTTTTCACACCATGCGCTGGACCGATATATAAGCCGCAGCAGCAAAAATAGAGCAAAACCTTTTTTTTTTTGTCACAGACAAGCTGCACCGGACTATAAGCCGCATGTCATAACATCAGATATTTATGCAGAAAAATTGTATATGATTTTTTTTTTAATTAAAAAGATACAATATAAATTTTTAAAAAAACTAATTGCCATCTTACAGCAACAGTCTATCTTTATCAGACTGAACATGCCTGCATGTGTAGCGCCAACATATTTGTAGAAAATGGATGGATATTTAAAACGAAGAGAATACTACAGAATTGAAAAGCAGTTCAAACTCAAAATCAATACTTCGATATCAACTTCTTCTCTCCTTTTGTTTAAATGATTGAATACTTTAGTGAACGTATTAAAACAATGCACATAATTCATATAGACAATCATGTAAAATTTACACATTTCATTTATTCACAAAAAATATTCAATTGATACACACGTTTTAATTCTATAGTTTCAAAACCCTTTTGGAGAACAGCTATGGATTCACATCTTTTCAGTTATGTTTCATTGTCATTCCATAAATTGACACCTTGAACAAATAAATGCACACATTTGCTTTCCTGGTGGATTGTCTCCTGGTGGCGAGCGGAAATAAATCAATAAATAAAAATGCAGATAAGACAGTCTGGACCATAAACTGCAGGGCTCAAATCTTGAGAAAAAAGTTGAGACTTGTCCCAAAAAAATACATTACATTTGTTCTATAGTGCTGGTGTTGATGTTGTGATGTTCCATGCACAGCCCAATGCATGAACAAGTTGCTTTGCAAGTGCAGTATGACTGTCAAACTGTGTATACCATCCAAATGTTTCCCCGGTGTGTAACCGCACAGCAGCAACATCGTTAAGTTAATTGGCTCCTGATAAATGTTAATGCAACTTATAAAGACCGACTGGCTTTAACGCGGTGTTGGCGTGACACCACCCCCCTCTCCGCCCCCCCTCCTCATGGCTCTCGTAGACGTACCGTAGGCCCAGGGAACACTTCTGGAGCAGCACACAGTAGCTCCTCCTAGACAGTGGGAAGAAAATTAAACTGCCAAATTTGTTTTCATTGGTCCCAGGGACGATCTCGGGGGACGTTTGGGCTTTTAATTGAGCTCGCTGAGCAGAAATGTATAGGGCTGCTTACCAACAGTGACGTCTCTCCTTTCCTTCTTGTTAGGCTCCAGCACATTGTTTAAGTCAAGTGACGATTTTCCAAACAGTCGTACCGACTTTGTAGCTGACAGTTGTTCTGTTTCTGTTCCCCTGTAGAAAATGCAACGCAGACTTGGCCGTTATCGATTCGGTAAACTCAGAATCTTTTTCTTTTTTCAAATGCGACCCAGGCCACTTGGGTATGTGGTACTAGTAAATCACATCTTTTGACATGTGACTTCAGTCCGAACGGCCAGGTCACATTCACACGTAACAAACAAATGTCAGAATTCTGTGCGCTGGTTGAAAAGTAACAAAATAATAGCAAACGAGGCCAAAACAACTCAATGAAGGGAGCAGGTGGTGTATTTTGTCTCTGTGTCCCTTTGTCTCTCTTGTTCTTGCTCAGTGTCGCTCACTCGGAGCAAGTGAGAGAGACGTTGCTGGCACTGCACAAAATGCCATTATGAAAACCCTCACGTTCTTTCATTTACTCCTTAAATTTAACAGAATGAAAATATTCTAGCTCCGCAATGACAGCCATTGCACCATGGTCAGGTACTTCTGTGAACACCTAAGTGCCCATACAGGTTGCATTTATTTGGAAATGTGGAGGACCCCACAAAAATATTGAATTTCACAAAAAAAAAAAAAAAAAAAAATTGAATTGAGCATTAAGCCCAGCGGTGTTAACCCAGCCTTTGTTATGCTTTTTTTTAAATGAAATATTGCCCACCCATCACCAGACATCTTCTGAGTCTTGGTTTTTGGCCTAAATCTGGTTGTGGGGTCCATATTTTGCTCATGAAGAATTATTGAACATTGTGTTTTAGCCTTGTCTTTTTGGCTTTTTTAGTTGTTTTTTTTTTCAGGCGTTTTGATGCACTCTGTTTTAGACTCACGTGTAAACTGTGTAAAACCTGTAATGAAAGTAGCTGTTGACCGTTGTTAAAGGTTGATTTATCTTTCAATAATGTTATAAGGGATATTTATGTGCTGTTTAACCCTTCCAATGTGGTCCAGATTTTGTCTTAAAAGGAATAGTTCAAATTTAAGTTGCGTTTAGCTTTTATAATGAGGCCCAAACTTCCTTCAAAATTTGTCTGATCTAGAGAAGAGCCAATGTTTCAAATGTTTTAATACCCACATTAATAAGGAGGGATCATCTGGAGAGCATTTTCATATATGCTTTGCCTGCCGGCATCTTACAGGGTGTAAGCTGCTGCTTGCAACTGGATAGTCCCGTGGTTCAAACCACTGACTTTTGGCACGGGGGATCATAGTTTGAATTCTTCAGGCAAGATCCTTTATGCTACGTGCCGATACCTCAGACGACACAAATAATGCTAGTCATACCAACTCAGACTCAGGCGACATTTTTCGGAAAGACACGTTTGGTCTTTCCAAAGTATTCTCAAGCCGTTCTTTCTGGGTGGGTTAGTTCATTTAATCACCGCTGTAAATAAATATCCACAGTTTCACAAAATGGAAGCCTATGGAGCATAAGCCGCATTACAGATTCACTCGGGATGGGATAATAAAGTCAACCTTATCATTCCCCCCATATATCCGATGCAGTTTTTTTTTTTTGTCCTTTAAATTTTTTCCACTGTGTCAAAACAAGTAAAGGCGACATGGATACGGCAGTCCTGTGTAAATATTTATGATGTAACATCTCCATGTGAATAGACTTTCCTCTGAATCCATCCATCATTAGGAGCATATCATGAAAGCCCACCTCCTGGTCCTATGGAGCTGAGACAGGAGTGGCGTGTCCCCCTCTCTCAAAGTATTTGTTTTGTCTTTGGGCTGGGGGCAGCCCAGCTGTGAGGGCATTTCATGTGTCAGGCCTGTGGTTTTTTTCAACAGCGACTTCAAAGCCCATTTTGCTGCATTGTTTCTTTGACTAGTCTCCTGGACCTGAAAATCTCCAAACAGAGAAATTTGATGTAGGTCAAGTTTCCCCAGCCCATGAAAATGGAACATTCTTAAAGTCAAGGCATTTAGGTCACGGTTGATAGCTAATCTTTTGTTTTGTTAGGCCTTGTAGTTTTGTTTTTTTTTAAATAGAATTTTTTCACTGTAGAGCTGATTAATTCAGTCTAAAAACAAAATATTAAAAAAAAATAAATAAATACTGTCCAAGCTTTTACTATGGCCTTTTACATTTACACGTACTGTTTGTTATTGAGCAAGTCAAGAAACTAGTGCCATAATTTACCAAAATCCGGCTTTCACTATTGAATCTTTTTAAAATTGATTATCCTATCAATCATTCCATATATAAACAAATAAATGACACATCCAAAAGATTTTTCGTTACATAATCTACTAAGATTTAACATGCACTGGAGTAACTACGACTACTTGTTTTTTTTTTTATCGTGAGTGGCTATAACAACTGAGAAACTCATTGTCTATTATCTAATATCGAAGTTTGACTGGTTAGCAATTATGATTGGCATTAGCATGCTAGCAATTACTTTTCAAGGCCAACAAATACCCACTAACATTTAGTTCACACATGCAAACTGGATGTACATTATACATTTAATGATGTACTTAAAGTGATGACGCTCCAATATAAATCCTTGAGAAAACTGTCTCTTAGCTCCAATGAGGTCAGTAACATCCTGTTCTTCTTCTTCTTGATGAGGAGACTGGGCACGTTTCAAGCTTGAGTTCCTCCTACTGGCTAAAATTTGAACACCTAAAACCAACCCACTATAAATTGTTTGTAGTGAGGTTATATTTATTTGGGTTGTATTTATGTAATAGCATAGCCTTCATGCATTTGGAAAGTTCACAATTTTCTTTCCTTTCTTTTGGTAAGCTCCACACTGTGTGCATCTGCAAGAAAGGTCCGTGTAGAAAAAGGTAGCGCAAACATGGATCAGACAGAGCTTCAAAGTCGACATTTTCATGGACCAGTTTTAAAGTTGACATGCCTGACTTGGTCGACTTTTATTCCCGGCCCTATACCAAAGGTTTAGCAGTATTTTAATTGTATGACTTGATTGCATACGATTCTCTAATAAAAGAAACGGTACAACTACATTTGTCATAAATGAGATTTGTGCATTAGTTTAAAATGTCTTTTGTACTAACAAAATGGATTAAGGTGAACATCATTGTCTGAAACCAACCAACCAACAGTGTAATATGAGTGCTAAGGTGCAATGGATTTATCAGGTTGTGTGTTTGCAGAAGTAGGTAAGTCTACTGCCTTCCCTAAGTGGATTACAAGGTTTTAGGCTTTTCTTCTTGCACAACATATTGACAGAAAATAGGCATTGCAGACGTTGGTTAAACATCACTACACGGTGTGTCATAACATTATCATTAGCTGCGGAGAATTGCCGAAACGTGAGAATATATCATCATTTTGACACTCCTCAAAAGACAATGTGGATTACAACCACGTTGTAAAATCTTAATGCTGCTGTCCGGGTTTACCCATTACTTTTCACTGATGAGGCTCCTTTGTGCCGTTAGCAATATACAATACCTAAATAACAAAGGTAACTTACACAATTATCCCGCTGTTAAGTCAGCCCGCGAAATACGTCGGAATGAGAAAAAGTTCATAACGCATGATGAACATTAGACACGGGATTACATATCTGATTATCACAAACAAAACTGTTGATCCTCCACTTACCACCACTTGAACGATGCAATTCAGCGCCTGCGGTAGTTTTATTTATTTTTACGATCTTTGTGTTTCATTGAGTCGCCTTGGGCTGACACGTGGCGAATAAATGCCATTTTTCCATCATTTCAAGTGGCTCTTTTCTCTTGATGCATCCATTCAAGCTTTCAATACCCTTTCTCCCCTTCTCTTCTCCTGTCTCTTTTTTTCCACGAGCAGGAGGGTTTTACTTTACTCCTTTGTCATCCTAATTGATTGCATTAACCTTTTGAGTATTGAATTTCCTGTGCATCACGCCGAGCACAATGTGGAATATTATCATAATCCTTCCAAGTAATGGACACAGGGCAATCAACAATGCTTTAGGAAAAGTACATCTTTGAAAGATGGAGCATCATATTATTTTCAGCCCAAAGATGTGGATTGGCTAGGAGTGTTGGGCTTTAAGGAACTTGGTCAAATTAACTAGGGCCTTTTTGTCCATCGATCAAATGAGAGTTGCTCTTCTTATTACTGGTTTTGAACCTTTATGCCACGATGAAACAAAACATGTGCAGAGCGGCCTCAGTGGTTTTACGATTTCTTGGCAAAGGACTTTAAAATCGACGGAAAATGGAACTCTGTGCACTTTCCCAACTGCTAAATGTCTGATGAATAGCTACTTAGGCTAAATGTCCAATTTCTTTAGGACTAAATAGGGTTTGAAGCATTAAACCGGCATTTTTTAAAATGTCTTTTTGAATGCTTTTGAGTGTTATACTTTTAATTAGGTTGAGCACCTTGTCTATGAAATGTGCTGGACAGGATAAGTAAAGCTGCTTTGTGGTTTCTTTAAGGACACTGACCGACCGAGATCTTATACAGAATATAATAAATCTTTGAACGCAGCTTGAAAGCCTCTCAGTACATATAGACAGCATATACTGTACTATCGCTCTTGTTTATCAGATAATGATGCCCCACATGATATAAAATCCTACAAATATCAAAGGAAAATCTTTTTTCGCCAGCTTCTGTATATTTGCGAGTGAAAGAATTACACACGATAGTCTGCAGTCCATTTCAGAAGCTATGGATTCCATAAACTACCTACTGTAGATGTAGGTTGGTAATTTACACAGACTATGTAAACACTGGCCTTTAACGCATTAAAGTAATTGATTGTTGAAAAACTGACAAAAACCATTATCGTTTCCCTGGCAACGGCCAGTTCTATCTGAGTTGTTTTGATGAATTGAGGCACGATACCCTGTAATTCATATCAGCTCTATTATTTTTTCACTGCAAAGAAGGCCAAAAATCAATTCCAACAAGCTCTTATGCATGGATAGATGCTAGTATTGATCGGTGCGTTGTTCATAGGGATAGTGCCTTTGAGTTTGATTTAAGACAGGTCACTCAAAGCCACCCAATGAAAGCTCCTATCTTGGATTAAAAACGTTGATAGTCAAAGGAGACGCAGTCAGCTTTTGGGCAGCTTTTGGCAAATTTGCTCAAGATTGTTATCGGAATAGAATCCACTGATTGGCTGAGGTGACGGGTTAAAAATAGGTCAAGGTCAGGCGAACGCACGCAGCTTAGCCCGTCCGTCCTTTGTCTTCCATCAAGCATCACCGGTATTCCGCTGGGAACCTCTGCGCTGTCGGCGTATGGAAAACAAGGACCCCAAAGTTCAATTATACAAGGCCGTTGGCCTCGCAATATTGATATACGTCAGTTGTCTGAAAAGGCTCGAGATAAAAAATGTCGAGCGTAGATGTTGCTTTTACCAACTAAGTGGGCTGCAGTGATTGGCTGATAAAGTCATGCAGTCTTTCAACCAATTGACGGAAAACTATTTAGCGCCACCATTGACTGACAAAACACTGAATTTAACCCTGATGCTTGGCGGAAATGGTGCGATATATCACTTACTGTGGGTATGTATAAAGTGTCTCCACACACCTCTTCAAATGACAGGTTTTTGTGTCATACAGTGTAGTGGCAAACATATTGGAATTATGGCCATATGACATTCTATTACATGTGTTTGGAAGATTTTTTATGGTAAAATGAAAGCAAGCCATGGGGAAAAAAAAGTCTGGCTTCTGCTGGAAACAAGCTAAATTAACACCCCACCAATGCGCTACATAGACCAATTTTATAATAAACACAGCAAATAATGCAGGGACATCAATAGCTTTGTCAGGCTTTTATTTTGAAAATCTTACTCATTAGGGTTGGTTGTGTTCCGATTAGCTTGACACATTCATTCTCTGGTCGGTGCTCATGTGAGGACAAGTCGTATGGTGCATTCAAATCCAGTTGGATGTTTCAAACTCATAGAGAAAAAAAGGCCATTGATGCATTTAACATGAAAGCTATAATAATACTAATAATTATAATGTTATATTACTATTTAATAATGCTTTGGTTCCCTAGAGTTAACCTGCAAACAAATGTGCCGCAAAATTTGATCTTTACATCAAAGACAGTTCACTTCGAAGTTTTGAAAGACGACACTATCGAGCTGAAATTTCACCCGAAGTTCAATATATCAGACCACTTAGTTATCACACAGGGCGAAAATGACCCAAAAAGAGTTAATATACTGCTCAAGTATGGAAGTAAAGATTCATAAAAATTCTCTGGAAAAAAAAGAGCCTTGTAGTACAAAACCCTAGCATATGAGTAGAAGTGTTTACTTTTTTTTTTTTATATCCATTGCATGTGTCACAAAATAGACAGTCCATATTGACTCGATCCATTTAGCGTTAACTAAAATTCATTGGGACAAGAATAAGTATAAAAAGTCAAGGCAATGTTCCGTGTTCTTGACCATTATTTGCCATCTGTCATTGTGTTTGTTTGTCAGCCTCGCTGCATTGAGCGCCACAAAAAGACAGATTCTTAATTGATCTAATCTGGTTAGCGCTTGCTATTTTCCACAGTTACATTGGAAATCCTCCCCCACCCCACCCCGCCTCGGTCCCGCTCTACCCCCCATCCGCCCTGACCTACATGGTAGTCACATGGCCCCGACTCCCTGGCTTGTCATTTTATGGAAAATCTGCAGGAGATAAAGCCACAGGGTTTAAAGTGTTATCCCCGCCTGTCCTTTGAGAAGGGCTAAACGTTGAATGAGGTGTTATTGCATCAATGCTGTTGGACACTCACAGGCAGCAAAGAGGATATCTTCCTCCCTTACTCTCTCTCTTCCTCCCCCCTTCAGTTTGATTGGATTTATTAGAGTGTCACCACTGTGACTTTGGGGGATTTCTCTTTCCCCGACACTGTCTTTGCATGCTTGCTTGGGTTATTTACTTAGCTTGTCCAGAAAATGGACTGTGATCTACAGCTTACTGCCACGTCTGGGCAGGGACCGGTGCCTCATGCAAGTTAAGATGTAGCGGACAGACACCTGCGTTGCTCGCCCGCGCTGCTTCGCGGGCTCCCCGGCTGGTGCTGAGGGTGGAGTTTCGCACCGTGACCGAGTCCCCTTCACACCCGCGTCCGCTTCCGCGTTTTCTGCTGCCCTTGCCTTTCAGCCAATTACCGCAAAACAGCTTAAGCCATTTTATCTTTGCTATTTTTTTTCCCCGTCCCCTTCGCTTGTTCCTGCTGTATGTTTACACACGGTTCTTATTTTCGAGGCAACCGTCATCTTTTCTTGTCGGGCGCTTTATGGTTTCGAATTTATGAACGTTCAAAGTGGTCGTTGAACTTTGTTTTTTGGGGGTCAAAATCATAATAAAATGCTTCCGTTGGGGAGCGAATACATAATTCAACTTTTAAAAGAGTGTGGTGTGTGGTAAAATCCTCCTTAAATTGCCACTCTTTATTTTAGAATCAGTTATCCCTGCAGACTGTAATTTGTACAAAAGGAAAGTATTTTTAGGCTTACTTGAAAGCAGTCTTAATCTTAAGACAATGATATACCCAAACCCTAATTTGTCATGCTTTTTATAACTATGAAAGTGAAGTGCAATGCAATGCAGATGCAATAACAGTTGTCCGGTAGGGTTGTGACTTCTGCACAATGCAACCCCATTGATAAAGAAATAAATTCCACTAATTAGGGCACTCGTGATGAGAAAAGCATTTTAATGATTACCTCTTGATGCTGGTGGAGTTAAAGCCAGGAGTGTGCAAAGCAGTCATCAGAGCTAAGGGTTGCAATTTTTAAGTAATTAGGATTTAAAACAGGATTTCTTTCACTATTTTTGGACATATGTTGTCAGCCCTTTGTTCTGTATTGGACATTTGCAGTCGTTGTCCTATATTTACCTTATTTCACGGATTTATTTGGCCTCCACCACCACCATTGGTCTCATGCAGCCTCAAGAAGTTCTTCACAAAACAAGTTTTCAAAGTGTTATCATTTCCAACAGGAGTGAGGAATTTCAAACTGTATGCATATAAATTTAAGTGGGTTTGTGTATCAAATCTCACGTTTTATTTCTTGATAAAAAGATCTTTTCCAGCTTGATTGAGGTCTATGCTCTACTAAATGAGTTTCCAGTTGGTATTGCGGCTCACATGATACAATCTACGTGGTATGGTGCTTTTGTAGCAACAAAACCGCTATCAATACGATGCCAAATGTAATGCAGAGCCACAAAGTACTTGAGGAATGCGTCCAAAGTCGCTCTGATATGTTGCGTTCTGGTGCTAAAATGAAGAGTGCCAGTGTCCTCAAATATTCCGGTGTCAGGTTTGCACTTTGTATAAAATGAAGATCTGAGTTTTCGCACCTTTTGCGTGTGAAACTCGGTAAAGAAGATTTGAGCCATGCCCAACCGTAGGAACGGAAAGCAAAAGTGCTTCACGCGACAAAATAAAGCAATAAACACTGGAAGGGAAGGTTAGAATTAGGATCCTAAAAGATTCATGCCTCCTTTTTATTTATAATTTGTTTTCTTGTCCTTATTGGAGTGCAGTCGCGACTGAATATTTGATGTACGTTGCCTCGGAAGTTAAGGAGGCGATGTCAGCAAAGGGAAGAAAAAGCAACGAGAAACAAAGAGAGAAATGCGTTTCGCTAAGTTTGCGCTTTGGAATAAACTCTCTTTTCACCAGTGGCTTGTTAATTAAATGTGAGGGGAGTTCACTATCTGCATGGTTGTGCTGAGCCCCGGCGAGGCGAGGGTGCGCCTCTCCGTATGCGCCGCGCTGGCCGCTGGGTAGTCTCCGTGCACAGAACACCATCTGCATTTTGCTGTTAACGCTCCTTCACATCCGAGGGAGGATTAGGAGAAAATCCCCAGGTTTCTTTCAACCGGTTGACAAATATCAGATTTGTCTCTTAAAAAATTAGCTCCATCTATATCTCCCACCATATGACACACACAAAAGATTATCTGTAATACCCAGCCAGCTTGGGTGTGGAAAAAGCAGATTAAAATTTCAGTTTGGTCATATTTACCCAGACACTTATGCTACGAGACTCTGTCTGCGTTGCACTGCAGACAGACCTCCACTCAAAGTGTCCCCCTTGTCCGAATGCACTCACACACACACACACACAAACACAGACAGCCCGTACCTTCCACGAACAAGATGTCTTCCTTGAACCAATTAGACATCACACCTAAATAATTCAGCATTTTCCAGTTGGGCTTTCTCCTCCATGTGTCTTTAAACAGACACAGTTAGCTGCCAAAGGAAGCTAAAGTGAATAAAAGCAGCAGGTGCCTTTTCAGATGAAGCTTTGTACTCTGCGGAGGGTGCTGGGCTGTTATTTTAGCAGCCCACTTGTCTGGAGACGGGGATGGCTGGGAATTGAGACTCAGAGCTTTACCGTTAGTGGCAGCTCGGCCATTTGTCCGCTTGAAATCAGCACAGGTCTGGGTTGTATTAGGTGCTCGGGAAAAAAAGTCGACCAAGTTGGGAAAGTCATCTTTAAAAAGATTTTGACTGAAAATATTCGCCTCGAAGCTCTGCCGACGCCATATTTACGCCAGCATTTTCGAATTGTACCTTTCTTGTAGATATTTGGCATTTTGTGAAAAATCTGTGTTTGCCTATCGTGTCATAATTTGCCGAGAGCTCAATGATGCAGTTGCTCGGTTCTGCAAATTACGTCTTTTATTAAGGTTGTGAGGTGCAGCATTATGGCTTTTAGTTGCACAAGTGTTGCTCGCACTTTAGATTTAATGTTTGCTGTGGCATTAGTTCCCTATTTGCAGTATTTATTTGGTGCTGTAAAGCCGTCTTTTTCAACCACTGTGCCACGGCATAGTAGTGTTCCGCAAGATATAGTCGGGTGTAGCGTGGGAAATGGTCCAATTTCACATTTTTCTTTTTTTTTTTTTTAGTTTTGGAACCATAATGCGCCATTGTCGCTAATAGGCGGCAGCACAGCAATTTGTGACAAGATGTGTTTAATCGTGTTTATTTGATCCCTATTGTTGTTTTTATTGTTTATAGAATAGAGAGTTTCAAATTCAGTAATTTTCGGTTGGTGGCGTACCTCGAGATTTTTCCAAAGAAAGACACTGCTGTAACGTAATTTATTTATAATGTAATAATTTAATTGTTAAGTTGTTGCATCATTGATATTTTTTACTTGTTTATCCCTGTCAGTTTTGAACATGGTTAAGATTGTTAAACCATGACGAAAATGCCTAATTCGTAAATATTATTCATATTTGTGTTGTTCTATAAACAGTATAAAAGTGGATGCGGTAAGTAAACATGTTACATGAATTGATACATTGCCCCTTCTTTCTTGTTATTATTCATAAAGTCGTGACAGGCCCCAAATAATCCTTCAAGTTCGTCGCCGCTCAACTCCCAGCTGAGTCGCTTTGTTCTTCCGCACGTATTCCTCATCACGCGAATAAAGAGCATTTGAGAAGGACGTAGACGAAGGGCCCGGGTCTCACCCGGGCTCCTGGACGGCCAAAAGACCACTGCCCCACCCAGAGGTTGCCTTATGAACACAGGAGCCCCATAAATGAAATTAAGGTGTCAATTAGTCAATTACAGCATAATAACTCTGAGGGCAGACATTTAGAGACAGGGAGAATCTCAAGCTAAGTTCATTTCCTGCGGCCCAAGAGCCTAGCGCTTGGCACACGTCACTCCCCACCCAGACTCGCTGAATAAGGGCCCCAGTGCGCTCCCTAATGTTATTTTCCCCTGGATATCTTTTTTGATCAACAATTTCCTTTCATGGGATTGTTTTTCACATGCAGGGGATGCACTATTTCTCTACCCAATTTGGCCAGGGAGAAATTTATAATTTAGTAATTAAAATCTTTGTTAGGCTTTAGAAATTGCAACTAATTGAATTTAATGGGGAGATGAATTTCATTTTTATTTGATTAGCGGGACCCCTGGCATAGGTATTTATGGAAAAAACTCGACAAAAATATGCTGTGTGGGCTAAGATGGCATAATAGAATTACACCTAATCGGATTTCGCTGTCATGAATTTCACTCTAATTTCACTATAATTTTCCATTAGATAGCTGGTTTACAAATATTTGCTCATCTGCGATGGGAAAGGCTATCTGTCTAAAATGATTACCGAGCAAGCCTTCAGAAATATGTCCCCCCTCCCTCCACCCCCTTTTAAAAACCAGATTGCGAGGGATCAAAATTAGGAAGATTGCATTATGGATGTCTGCATCCGGGAGAGCAATGGGGGAGATATGATGATTACGGCCGGGGGATGAAAGCTGTGTCAAGAAAAATATATTACTCTAAAACATAGGCCTATTCTATCTACAAAATCTCTGCTCTCAGCACACTGCTGCCAAGTAACATACTATGTCATAATTCATGCACTCGTATAAACAGCGCGCAAATAAAAGAAAGCCGTTGCAGCATGTTATGATATGACTTATGCGCCAGACAAACTCCATGTTAATTGCTTCCAAGTGTGTAACCATAATGAGATTCCGCTATGATTTTCATCGAGTGTCGTTCGATGTATACACAGCAATTATAAAAAATCAAACGGGGTTGTGAAGAATCATTGTCAGGAGCCATGCAAATGACAATCATCGAGAGGCGCCGCTGCATCGCTATCGTCGTCATCGCCGTGATCGTCGTCGTCGAGCCGGCTTTAACTTTAATATTCGGCTCGGTCCCTGAAGAGAAATAAATATATAATGCGTTCTAAACAAGACGTGAGAGGGAATAATATCCCGCGTCGTAGGCTACCCCGGAAAAGACGCCACTGAACTCTCGCCGAATCCCACTTAAAAATCCCGCGCTTCAGAATTAAGCATTTACGTGTTCAATTTCCTTCCCGGTTTGACGGCGGCACGTTGGCGAATATCAAGAATGAACTTGTGTGTCGCCTGCTGAGAACGCAAACTCTTCATTTGTGTAACCCTCGTGTAGTGTTTTGACCATTCTTGTCTTCCGCATCGTTCAGTATTTTAGCACTTTCGAACCATTTCAAACCGAGGTGAAATTTCAGCTCCCTGGTGTCCTATTTCAGTGCTGTAAAATGCCTTTGATGTAATTATGAAATAATTGGGCAAAATACCGCACAAGTTATCTGCAGTGGAAGTTGTTCACGCTGTCCCGCATCGCATCCAAAAAAAGAAAAAAAAACGACCCGGACATCCACCTGTCAGGGCTGAGCTCCACCCTTAGACCCCCCCCGCCCCCCCCCCCCCCCCCTCGCTTTCCCTCGCTCACTCTTTGGCCCGAGCTGCAGCTAGAAGGGTTCGAGGAACTCAGTCTGACTCCCGGCAAAGGTCAGATCTCTCACTCGGCATGTCTCTGGGCTTTGGGCACAAAAGCCACTGAATTCACATCTTTCAACTGGACCGTAGCCTTTGTCCCGAGAACCAAGGATTCCGAGCGGGCCCTGCACCAGACCAGTCCCTCCTGGAGAGCACTGTGAGGGGCGGCCAAACGTCTGGCCCCGCCGGCCCTTTGACTGATGCGCCCCTGCCATGTCACACGCACGGCAGCACGCGCACGCACGCACACACGTACGCACTCCACCTTGCCCTCAACATTCTCCTGCCTGCACGCCTACAATACACTGGGGCCACTTCAAAAGAAAAGCCCCCACAGATGCTTTTGAAAAGTAATGGTTTGGCCCCGAAAGATGGCAGCGCCAGAGCCGAGGTTGAATAGCAAGCATCCTTCTCGGTCCACTCCAATGTTACTGTAGATACGTAATGCGACTTTTAATTGATACTAGGACATACATTAGCGCGGCATATTCGTAGAGCGCATTCCACCAAAGCACGCCCTATGATAGAAATGTCTAAGGCTTTGTCCGCATTGTTTTCCATTACTTAGATTTCCACTTAGATGGAGCGCAAGTCCTAATGGAACATTCTAGATATTGCCAAAGAAAATGCAATGACGCATTTGTATTCACCGCTACAATATCAGCCAAGGCCACTCTGTCAAAATTCAGACTGGAACATTAGGTTGTTACTGAGCCCTATTTACAAAACAAGGCTCCAAATAAGTGGTTTCACATTCCTTTTTACGGGTTGAATTTTGGACTTTGAACCTCATTTATTTCAATGGAATCGTTATATAGTTAAAGGTTTTACGACCGACTCAAAACAAATTAAGGTTTGATAATTATCAGCTCATTGTGATTGAACTTTATCATGGTGGTGCCAAATCTTAGGAAAAATATCCCTTTGGCGAAGTAACTTTGAGGCTACAAATGTGTTTTTCACAGGCATCACATACATGGTCATGGCAAAAGACACAAATCCCACGAGATGTCTCATGAGATCTTTGCCGAATGTGTAATATTAAAATAATGCGTCATGTGTAATGGTTTTCAAAATGTTTTCTTTTTACTGAGCAGATTGAAACAGAATTATCAATGTGTGAAAATGTCATTTTTAGCAACACCTGAGATCTTTCCGAAGACTGAATTGTTGAACAAAATGTCTACAGCTTCTGTTTGCTGCGATGTGTGGCCTTTTCTTTTTTTTGCATTGTTTACAAACAGTATTTGCCATTTGACCAATATTCTACCATCCAAAATAGCGTCACCTTTGATTTGAGAGAAATAGAGCCTACTGTATTCCTCCTAAAGAGCTGCATATTTTACACTTATATATCGAAAGACCGACTTTTATATTTTTTATAACTTTTTTTGGTAATCAGTACGAATGGCAAGCTGGAAGCATCAAAGCAAGCCACTTGTGTTTATTAACCTGCCTTTGTAAGGTAATCCGACTACTTTCACCAGCCGATATAGAGCACTTGAGCGCTGCTAGCTAGCGGCTAATTTACGCTTGTGGCTCACACTTAACATTGGCAGCAGGCACCATACAATAAAACGGCGGCAAAATTAGGTTGTTTTTTTTTTAGAATTGGCAATCGAATAGGGTTTCAAAACAAAGCTTTGTCGTTTGTATCAAGTTGCGACTTGTTACTCTCCGGAAGCAACAGGTTGTGCGCTACAAAGTCAACCGTTGTCCTGACTTTCTTCCGGGAACAACTTCAAAATAAAAGCCTTCGTGTCAAAAAAACAAGCATAGCGGCGTGGTAACATTTATTTTTGAAGACTCACTAAAATCGGTGGTGTGTTTTCCTGTCAGAGCAGTCCTAATCTTGCGAGATTTTGCCACACGAGATCTTGTCCTAGATCTCTCATTTATGAGTTGGATTGAAAGTTGATCAAGTTTATAACAGTAATTAAGAATGTAAGCAGTATACTTTTTCCTCAAGGAGAGACTGAAGGGGAGACTGTTTTCCCTTTATGATCTCAGGCGAGTCATCATTTTAGAAATGAACCAAAACCTGTTTTATGTACATACTTTTTTTTTTTTTTTTTTTTTGCTGACAACACCCAGCTGAAGCCAGCACGGTGTATCATTGCATGCTGGTTCACAGCCATAAACTTGTTCATTTCCTCTTTTCTCTCTCCAGTAAATGCTAGTTGGGCAGCACCTTTATCCAATGTGCCTTTTTGTGAATTTAGCATTCTTTCTACCAAGTCCGACAGAACAGTGGTATTATGTCCAAATGGTCCAGAGGCACTTTGCATTCCACTGCGGAAAAAAAAACTGCCAGGCAAATATGAGGTTTGACTTATAAAGTATTCATTGTCACCTGGTAACGGCCATCCTTTATCATTTCACCTGAAATTACAACGAAAACTGATAGCTTATCAGAGGGAGGCATGGAGAGAGAAAGTATTATATGACGTGGGAACTCTATTTGCGTGAGAAATGAAACTTCTTTGCTCTAAGCTAAAAAGTCATGAACATGTTTTTTTTTTTTTGGACACGGTGAATGTAAGACACACCTTAATTGTGTTTTATATGCACGGTACCTCTTAAGTAGAAATAAGGAGGTGTGTACAAAGGTAGTGTGCAATTGCTCATGTGCAATTAAAATAATTAATGCACATCACATTCAAGTATATGTCACTACTGTACACATTTGTTTACCAAATATTTTGCATTTTCCTTTTTGAAGCAGGAAAGCAAAGCAGTAGGTTCATGAATGAGTCGATCAGATGAGCAAATCATTTCAGTAACAAGGGATGGATTGAGATTTTGTGCAACGAGAGCTCACACAATTAGAATGACACTTGTCCCTGCACAGCACAAGATCTTTTTTGGGCTAATTTTTTGCAATAGCGTACTCAGGAGAATACACTGCTTGTTACAGTAAAACATACCGCTAAACTAAGACTTTAAAAGAAATGTTATTGTAGCAAATAATGAATGGACACCAATGCCTGTATTCTGCCTCAAAAGTTTTTATTTTGAAATTGTTATTGGAAAGCACGTCCCCACAATGACTGACTTTTTACCGCACTACTTGTTTACAATGCAGGGCACTTAGAAAAACACTTATTTATGCTGAAATGTTATTGCACATCGCCTATTGATAGTGTTTAAATCTAGCATGATTTAGCGGTTAGCTAGCAGCGCTCATGTGCTTTGTATCGCCTGGGAAGAACAGTCGGATTACCTCTCAAAGGTAGTTAAGGATACAAAAATGGCTGCGCTATATGATGTGGGCTGCCTGACAGTTGCCATTTGTACTGATCACTTTTGAAAAAAAAAACAGGCTGACTCAAATGACGTCTCTTTGTCTCGAGCAAAATGTTTGGGGAGGGTTTTTTTCAAGTGTATGTATACGTATATTTAATGCAAAATGTGTGTATGCAAAATGTGGAAATGTGTTGCTTGGTCTTCTGTGGTTAGTAGTTGTTTTTTACCAAGCCAAAAAAAAAAAAAAAAAATATATATATATATATATATATATATATATATATATATATATATATATATATATATATATATATATATATATATATATATATATATATAATATAAAGATCGAAAGCAGGCTGGATTGTGGCTCTAGAGAACAGGACTTGGCCACTCCTGTCTTACACTGATAAAGTCTAATCTTACACTTAATTCCCTTTAAAATTCTGTATAATATACAAGAGCCGAGTTCAAATTCACCTCGCCTGTCCTGCCTTCCTGTGTGGAGTTTGCATGCGCTCCCCAAGCCTGCGTGGGTTCTCTCCGGGCACTCCGGCTTCCTCCCATACTCCAAAAACATGCATGGCAGGTGTATTGGACATACTAAATTGTACTTAGGTGTGATTGGGTGCGTGAACGGTTCTTTGTCTCTGTGCGCCCTGCAAATGGCTGGAAACCAGTTCAGGGCGTCCCCCGCCTTTTGCATGAAGTCAGCTCAGATAGGCACCAGCAAGCCTGCTCCCCTTGCGAGAATAAGCGGCTCTAGAAAATGGATGGATGGATTATGTATAATACATGTTGGTAGCTCAATAATTGACAAAGTTACAGCAATTTTGAATTTTGCCATGTTGAAATTTTTGAGAAAAACCTGTTTAAGGGTTTTGGCAAATGCAACCCTTCAGTAGTGCGTAATGTCTACTAATCCCTTTGGCTTCTGGGAAAAGAAAGTCAAGACCTTAAGGAGGTTGTTTGTGATAAATAATTTAGTACATTTTAAAAAAGGCCATACACTGTAGCTAGCAGCAGCATTATGCATTTTGTTAAACTATTCAGTATTAGGAAAGATCTCAGCAGGAGCTGAAACAATAGCTGCCAACTGGAAAATTTCTGATAGTCTTTACAAATTTTACAAAAAAACTTGTTTCGTTGTCATGGACGCAATCTCACGTTTGTCTAAGGTTGCAAATCTTTGCAAGTGTTCGTTACATGAGCAGTACAGGCGAACGCCTGTCTGATGAACGTTTGGCGAACGTTTGCAACCTTGGACGAAACCTTCGCCGCACTCACCAACGTTCGTCCCTAAGGGGTATGAGGGCTTTAATGAAGCGATTTGTCCTTATTCTCAGTTTAGTTGAGCTTAGTCGTGTGCTTCAAACGGTCCCTCTTGCGGGTTGGCGTTGGTCCCTGACCACGCAAGGACCACTGATGAGGTGGCAGTTTTCGTGGGTGTCTCAGTCGCACTGCGCATAGCATGTGGCTGCTAGTCAAAATATGTATTTTTACCATCATTCCCCAGTTATATCACTGATTAATAAAGGCGATATTATTAATATATTTTTTAATTACGGTAATAAATGAAACATATTTTTGTGTTGTTTGAAAGAGTCCAGACATTCACTCCAGGTATTTATTCTTTTTTTTTTGGCTAGGGTCTAGCTAAAGAAGACTCTAAAAAGGGTTGGTGAATTTAAAATTAATTACTAAAGTAATTACTTACTTAAAGTACTGCAAGAGTAACTGTTTACTTTAGGTACTATAAGCACCAAAGTAATTAGTATTTGGGTCCAGTCCTTGTGGGCCTTTATCCTGCATGATTTCCAGGTTTCTTTACTCAACGCACCTGATTCAAATGATTGGCTAATCGGCAAGCTCCGCATGATTTTGAAAAAGATCATTTGAATCAGGTGTGCTTGAGAGGGAAGCAATGAAAACATGCAGGACTGGGGTTTGACAGCTAAGATTTAGGTAGGAAATACTCAATTATTTCAGGAATTCAGGTACTAAAATAATTGATTACGTGAATGTATAAAGTGATTACTTCAATTCTTAATTTTTCATTGTAATTGATAACTTTAGTACAGTGGTTGTCAAATGGCGGTACTAGTACCCTTGGGGTACTTGAAGGAACTTCAGGGGGTCCTTTAAATTTTAAATAAAACAAACACGCAAAAATCCGTTAAAAATTATGATTAAAATAATTACTATTATATATCTATACAAATTAATGTTTCAGGAAATTATAAGATCACAAAACAAACGGTATGTTCAGTAGGTTATTCAATTCCTTTATTCAAAAAAGCCAGATTCCCCCGTACTAGAATGGTTCGACCCAACTAATAAATAAGGTTATCGCAAATGTAAAATATAAATTAAAAGAAACATTTTAAATCGTGATTACATTCGTAACACAGTTTGCTGTGTTACAAGTAAAACATATTTGCTCTTATCGAAATTGCTTTTGATTTTGGACTGCACAATATATACTGTGAACATGCACAAAATACTTTTTTTTTCCCCTTAAAAAAAAAAAAAAGAGGCATGGGCTCCCCTAATTTAAATAGAGGCAGCACAGGCTCCTCCCTGAGAGAATTGAAAGGCTAGAAGAGCACAAAGATGGAAAAGGCCAGCCCACTGAGGGAGGGAGTTAACAAAAAAAAAAAAAAAGAGAGCAGGGGCTCCTCTGCCATAATTTCCTATCACCCTATTGAGACGACATCAGCGGCAGCTTGGTCTGTGCGTGTGTGCATGGAAGCAAAGCAGAGGGCGAGAGAGAGGCAGACGCGCCACAGAAAGAGAGAGAGAGAGAGAGGAGGGAAGGGGGAGGCTCCATATTCTCTCACCTACCTCCCCCCAAGCCACGAGAAGGAGGGGCCAGAGGCAAACCTGCCAATCAAATCTGCTTGTGGCAGCCGGCATTATCGCAGCAACAAACTATTGACAGATTACATGTCAAGGAGTTTAGTGCATGATTGAAGGAAGCCCTTTTTTTTTTGTTCTAGTCACTTTTCCGCCTCATCTGCCCCACCGCCGAGCAACATTTGAATGACTTTTCATCAGAGTTGAGTAGTATTATGAAAGTTACATGTCTGAGAGGATTTAACTTCGACTTCCCTGAATATGGTGAGTACTCCTCTTCTTTGCCCACTTTGCCAGGTATGTTGTTTTTTTTTTCACGCAGACAGTTAAAGGTGTGCCTTTATCTTGCTCTCTCACACACACGCACGCACGCACGCACGCACACACACTCAAGGGGGGGAAGTTGTTCATGATTAAGCTATGTGCCAGTGAGGACGGCACACTGTATACAGTATACCTAAGTGTTGCAACACCCTTATTTATAGCACTTTTCAGAGTGCCTAAAGGTGACTGCAATATCAAATACGATTGCTCCGGCGTTGACACCTTAAAGCGCACGTAAAGAAAGTTCACCAGACCAGTTTCATTTTCTCTTTTTTCTCTCCCCTTGTTTTAAAAGAAATTCTCCTCTATTGGCGAGGCCAGCTTATGTTTTACTGTACAAATACAGGTGTTGGTTTTCTCCACAGAGGGACTGACAATGCTATTAGGATAGAATGAATGGCCTAAGGATTTGTTGCCAAGGGGACAAAGCAAACAAACTGTTTTGTTGTCACACATGTAAATGGCGCAGGGCAGGCACTCATGCCACCTTTTCAGGTAATTCTCAATGCTCTATATGCTGTGCATTAATTTACACGTAAGAAAGAAAATCAAATTCAAATCACTTGCTTGACACATGGCAGCGTGGCAAAAATGCTCCTTATTTTTCCTAGCTGGTCTTTCTGCTGTAAACTGAAATAAAGAGGCTGTATTTTCTTCTTCGGGGAAGGGTTCACTTTTACTTTACAACACTGTAACATTTAGTTCTTTCTGTTTTATACGTGTGTGTGCGCGCGCGTGTGTGTGTGTATGTGCTTGTCATGTTTATATGGGTGTGTTTTCTGTTGGTGTGCACTGACTGGTGTAATTTAGCACAAGTATAGAAATAAAAGCTCCTTTTTCAGAACTTTCAGTTCAATTTATTTTCTGTTCAAAATAGAAAAAAACCCATACATTAAATACAATATATGTATTTCAGTTAAGTATGTATACTTTAGCTATGTAAATATGAGAATATTTGATGTGCTGTTGCTCAATTGAAAATAATATTATTTCGCAAATATATTAGAATGCAGATTTATTATTTGTCTTTCATTTTTTTTCCCAAACTGTAATTCACTCTCCTCAGCTTTCGCTTCAGGCTATTATTTTTAATATGTTTGTATGACACTTACAAAGTCCCTCTGTTAGCAGTTTTGGGTGTTCTTCTTGTTACGAATCCATCTTATTCTCACTTGCACTTATCGTCATGGAGAAACGAAAGGGGTTCTAAAGAGGACAATTCACACGATGTTTAGGTGTCTGTCGTCCGCGGGGGCAACGGGACCACAAACTCGTTGGCGTCAGGCTTGCGGGCTCGCCTGTCATGTGTGGTCACCGTCGCTAATCGCTGTGCACTTTTCGTCGAGAACAACAAGAGTCGAGTGAGACTTATCGCGACACACCCTAATTTCAAACTTTTTGCCAACCGGGAAGATTTTTTTTTTCTCCCCCCCCTCCCCCACTTATGAGTCATAATGTTGATTGCTTTAACCCTCACAGAGTTGTCTCATTAACCCTTTGTGGCACCCTCCATCTTTTATTGCTATCCACAAAAGCTGCATGAAATGAGGGAGGAAAACAAGTCGTGGTCTGAAGGGCCTCAATAACCTTCTATAACAATTTAGCCATAACCTGAATCATGTTTATGTCTGACCACTAAAATATGCTGTTGCGCTCCTATTTCTCCTGCTCCTCGGATGACAGTAAATTTACATTTTTTAATTAAGCGATCCGGCATTTTCTATTGGGGGCTGGGCTTTGCTAATAACAGCAGATTTTTTGTTTCTACATAAATTTAGCATACAGACATTTACATATGAGGAAAAAAGTCTGTTATTGTATTAAACCTTTTCATGACAATTTCTCTTGGGGATTTTATGAATCCTATGAGGAGCTTTGTGGGCCTCTCAGCAAAGCGTCCCTGTCAACTGATTATAAAAACATTGACGTCCTTTCAAATCCTTCGTTTTTTCAGGACAAAAACCTACGAATGAATTTGATGGCACGGACCTCAACTCAAAAAGACTAACAAAACTTGTTAACCATTTAAACGGCTTTGTTTTTCTTTACATGAGATATGACAAAACATTTCACTCTGAAAAGTTTTATTCTTCATTCTATTTTTTTCCGTTTTGTTGTAGGTTCATTTCATGTTTAAATAGAAATTTCTAGATGTTAAAAAAGAGAGTCATTGGTTAAAAAAATCCCAAATTACAGTAGTTAAATGCATCTTATTTGTTTGTGGAGTTTTATGGTCCGTTCACACAGCTTGACTGATGTTTTACGCGCGTGAGTGTGTATGTATGTGTGTGTGCATTTATTTGTGTGTGTTTTCAGTTGGTTTGTGCAGAGGGAGAAGAGGGAACACAGATGGGAGACAAGGGGAGGGAACTGTATGTGTGTGTGCGCGCGCGTGTGCTGGGTGTGTGTGTGTGTGTGTGTTCAGAGCAGACGAAAAGAGAGGGACAGCAGAGTCCTGATTGAGCATGTGCCCAGTCATCTACTGGCCGTTTTCAACATTTTTGAAGGGAGCAAATGCGATCAAAGTGCGGAATAGAGTCCAGATGCACGGGGGTTGTCCCGCATCTTACTGCAGTAGTCAAAGTGTTGGCGGCTACTTGATATGGGCCACGAGTAAGGCAAGTGGCATCAACACCCCCTTTTTTCACGGCTGTGCGCTCATGCAGTGGCCGGCACCTAATTAAAACCTCAAAGCTCCCCGTCACCAATATGGAGTAATGGCCTAATTAATACTCTGCACAGAAATATTACGGAATGATAAACAGGTTGCACCCCGGGTTTAAAATCTGAATTAAAATGTAACCTTTTTTTAAACTATATTTGAAAAGGTTTTGTTGCTCATGTTTATCTGACGTCTAAAAAAAAATTCCACCAAAAAGAGGGAGAACAAAAAATAAAAGAAGCTTCCAGTGACTCGTATCCTTCTCTTGATCTCACAAGCAAAATTACAATTTCACAGGGAGAAAGGGGAGCGGAATAATCTCCAGTCATTGATATGCCATATAAGAGGGCAAAATGGAAAATGAAGAGGTAATTAGCAGAGTGGAAGACTTTGCCGTGTTTGTCTGAAAGCGCGGTCTCCACCGGCCATGAATGAATTTGCATGCTTCGCTTATCGAGGCGCACTTATTAGGCGGGCTGAAAGAGAGATTAAGTCGGCGCAAAATGTGGTGACTAATCCTTTTAAATGTGGCAGCGGGTCTTTAGGTGCGAAGCGGTCGCGTACGTTGGCCGCGGCGGAATGCGACGGCTGGCAACTTTGATGCCAGGAGGCGGCGGATGCGGAGTTTGGCAAGGACGCTGATTGCTGACCATCTCTTGACCCTCTTATCTCTGCGTGTGAGGCCCCCTCTTGGATTCTTTTTTTTTTTTTTTTTAAATCTCTGTCCCGTTTCCACGACATGAACAAAAGTGTTTTAAGTTTTCCGCGTCTTGTTTCTTTTCGATGAGAATATAAGGAGCAGGGAAGCTTTTCCCCTCTTTCCCTCCCTTTGCGCCGGAGCGAGGAAATATTTGCTCTGCCGAGTTACCGAGTCAGTAGCCCCGTCCTCATCCGTAATTGACTGCAAACATGAATGTCTAAACAGCGCTCGCACTCGCCCTCCACTTCAGCTTCCACCTCCTGCTTTTGCTTAGTGGTGACATTGAGGTCAGCAATGATTCCACCTCTCTGTACGTGCTATATCTGAAGGCCAGCTGCTCATTTTTTATTTTGTCTGTGCCAATAGAAAGAAAGAGAAGAGATAGAGCAGAGCAAGACTTTGCTGTATTTCTTTCCTTTTTTTTTTTTTTTTACTTGGTAACTTGATAGGATTACATGGTTCTGGAGCCTACACCTGTTAAGAGGCTGTTAGAAGAACAGTTGGCTGTCCCGTGGCCGCGCAGCTAATCTTTTTTTTTTTTTTCTCCCCTATCTGCCATCCGTTCTGTGTCGCCTTGTGGGGATTTTAGCCGGCATGTACTCGGGGAGTTCATTTTGCCTCAGAGGAGGCGCGGGGGGGCCGGCTAGGGCTCCTCGAGACATGCCAGTATGCGTTCGAGTGCGTATCCTGCGTCGGTGTGTGTATACGTACGATGGGGTGGCCCTCCCCTCTCCCGAGACTCATTGTCTCCACGCAGTCGCGCTTCCCTCTCCAACCTCGGTCACATGGGCCGAGCCGCCCCCGCCGGAACATATAAGCAACGCGGAGAATTCGATTTTGGTTTGTTTTTCCACGCGGGTTGGGGACAGGTGTTGGCAGAGTTGTAAAATGCCCAGATACTGGTTAAACCAGACCATTTAAATGATTAAGGGCTCGGTTGAGAACATTTGTGCATATTTTAGGAGTGCCAAAGACCTGTTGTCAATCAAAAATACTTTTGGAAGGAGTGGAGAAATGAGTAATGCATAAAATGTCTTGCTTGTTTTCTCTTGTTCGTCTTTTATTGTAAGAGGAAAACAGTGGTGAATTGTCGTCTCCGGCCGGGAGAGCGTTTGGAAGCGGCGAGGGCGGTTATCAGAAAAATCGCATTACGCTCGGGTGTTTTGCGCCTGGGTGCAATGTTTCCCGCTGCCTTATTTGGCCTTCGGCTGCTCCGTCACTTTCTGTAGGCCTTCGGCACCTGTTACCCTCTATTGTGCCGGAATTTTCTATATTTGGCAAGAAGCGGGGACTCTTTGGATTGGTCACACTTTGGACTAGTTTGAGAGGCATAAACTTGATATTCTCATGTCTATTTTTGTTTTTCTCCCGCAGTTGTTCGGCAGACAATATTAGACAACATGATTCACCCCGTGAGGACGAAACATTTCTCAGAGGGGTGTCTAAATGTCACGTATGATATTGGCGCGCCGCCTTTTCGCGGCCGCAAACGATCTCCCTTCTGAAGCCGGGGAGAAATAAATGGAAAAAAAAGAAGAGCAAAGTTAATGCATATCTTGGGCTAACTTTTAATTGTTCTGATATGTAATCGCTAAATGACAATAAAAAAAAAAAAAAGGGGGAGGACGGCCACTTTAAAAGCTTTATCTCTGCTGCTCTGCGCTCAAAGTGTCATGTCCATAACTGCACCACCTGATCTACAGAGTAAAATAACCGCTTAGGCTTATTGTTTGGACAATATTGGAAGCCCCCCCACCACCGCCACCCCCGAAGCCCCAGCTCCCCTCGCTGCTCCGCTCCCCTCTCCCTTGATTCATTTCACCCACTGTCCTCGGCTGCTGGAAAATGGCGTTAATTTTTTTATTACCTGTTTGACTCTCCAGCCTTATTACTGTAGCCCCTTAATGTTCCCTGTAACCGTGGAAACCAGATGAATAAATGTCCGCCAAAGAAAATGAGATGATTAAACAGGTCACCCTTGCAAAACAAATTCGCTTGGTCGAGCGCAATTTGTGTACCAAGCGGCTGTCTTAACAGTTTGCTAACAAGGGGATTGTTTGCCAGACTCATTCAAGGAGGGAGGGGGCGAGGGGCTTGAGGTTTGGGGGATGAAGATATCTTGGAGGGATGGGGCTTGATTGAAGTGATAATATTTTAGATGGCCGTGCAATTTGTCTCATCACTTTATTCTTTGTGATAGTCCGGTGTACGTTTATGATTTAAAGTTCCACCTTCATCCTTTGCGAACGACACTTTTCGCCTCCTGCGCCCGTCTGCTTATTTAAATCATGTTGTTGTCAGCAGCATTTGGTGCGTGATCATCAGCAAGTGCAGTGGCAAATAGAAATCTCCTCATTTATGTGGCAACCAATCATTACTGCTAATTGTCCTTGGGGCCATCTGTATAGGGTGGCTCGTCCTCTGCGGGCGTGGGATATACGAGTACCCCGTCCAACTCGTCGGAAAAAAAAAAAAAAAACGTCCGACGGGCTCCACCGCCTCGTGAAATGTCTTTCTCTCGCCCGCAAAAATGAAAACGCAAACCCGAACGAAGCGGCAGAAGTTTAATCGTCCCCCAAAAACACCAATTGTTAGGATTTTTTACGCTTTACCACACTTTCTTGTAAACCCTCATCGTGCCACTTCCCGTGTCGACGGGGTGTTCCTAACGTGACGCAGGTTAACCAGTCAATTAGTCCAACAGGAAGTATGTGACACAAACACAGTCGTAATAATAGTGTAGCGATCTAACATTTTCCGTAATTAAGATACACAAAACAAATGTTCAACGACACAATTTCAATTGCGCGTTGGTATTATCGGCTCATTGGTAAAATGACACTTATAGTAAAGGTGAGTCCAACACAGAAATACAGATACTCGTCACCTGTCAATCACTGAACTGATACCTAGAGATTACATGAACATTTTTCAGTTTTCAACTTGCCAACCCTACTGTTTATTAGACCAACACCCAATAGAAGTGGGTAGTTCTCAGAAAAACATTGCGAGTCTCGAAGTCCAGCTCATTTTTTCATTTTAAAATCCAATCACCGCATTTGACAGTTTACAATATTGTATGTATACTGCAGAGAAAAAATAAACAACCTTACTGTACTGGTGTTTGCGTGTGAAGGTATTTTTAGCGATGAATAGCCTAGATGACTACTTCCTGTTTGTGACATGCCAACTCCCCCATGTTAACAAAAGCCATTAATACCCTTAAAATGCATCCGTTTCAAAAGCAATTACAGTATTACCAATTAAGTAACATAATGAGATTACAACACAATAACCATTTATATGAGTTTCACACTGTCCGCAGTGTGACAATATGTCCCCAAACAAAATTATTTTATAATAGTGTCATTTTGTGTCCATGAGGTACATTTTCAAGTAGACTTAAACTTATGCTTCCGCTGGAACTGTTTGTACAACTAAAACCAGAAGTTCAATTGTTTCACTTTAGTAACCATGCAATGAATCTAATTTTAATGGATCTAATTTTTCATGCTTCTACAAGCTTTTTAATCAACACATTTTGAAAATTAAAACGTATTTACCCGCTTTTGATTGTGAATTTTCAAAATTACTTTTGGCCCTCCAAAAATGAAAACTATAACTTAATATACTTTATTGCTGAAGATGTCAAATTATATTTTACTTGAACGCCTGAGCAGAGCAGAAAATGAAGGTTTTGACTGACGTCTAGTGACGGGCTGGAAATTCTGAACAAAAATGATTTCGGTAAGAATATCTCATTCCTCTTCAAAATGTTACATTTCTGAGCGCTCTGTGAAAATGAAAGTGTACACATTTAAGCACTTCCTGATGCTTCAGGATGCTCAGTCTACACAATGACTGATGGGCTGATAAATAAGTTCAACGTGTACATATTTGGGTTGGACCAGGTGCGTGCAGCGGGGCGGCGGCTTCAGACATCTGGCTAAGGGGTGGCAATCGAAGATCACCTCCCCAAATCGACGGAAATGTAAACGCATGTCGGCCATTGATAATAGATCAACAAGCATCCTGCCAGGATGGAAGGGGCATAAATCCACCCGCACCACCACCCTGTTTGGATGATTTTTTTTGATAATCGACATTGAGTAATATGCATTCGTTTGTGATTGAGGGGGGCGTAATCTTCGGATCCCGACATTTCTATCCGAGCATTTTTCTGCGAGAATTTCAGGGATGAAGCCACATAACTGATCAAACTTGTTAAAGCCTGGGATGTGGCTGTGGTGTTTTCTGTGGAGAGATGCCAGCGCTTGTGCCACTTAAGGGTGTTGCCTGTTTGCACTGATGCACCACCAGCACTTAGTGCCTTCTGGCTTTAAAAAAAAAAAAAAAGCCACATGGCTTTCAACACATGCATATTTAGTCTGATACAAATCCCAATCATTTGTCCCCCATTTGGTCTTAAAAATCTGAGAAGGGGTCATTTCCTTTTGGGAGAACCATGAGCCCTACCCAAGCGTGGGATAGGTGATACTGAGACTTCTTTTTTTTTTTTTTCTTTCCACTGGCAGAGGGGGTATTTCATCCCAATACCGGGTCACTATAGCTCAAAACTGAAAAGCACTTATGCATTATTGATGTTTTAATTTGTGCAAATGCCCAAGTCTTTGTTAAGTGATTATAGTGCTAGGGAGATAACAGGGGAGGTACTTTTCTATGAAACAAGAGCTCGCTCGCCGGCCGCACCGGGAGGCCATTGAACTAAATCTAACAAGCTTCTACTCTGCTCAGTGAGACGGAGTTCGCGTGGAGTGGGCCGCTGGATGAGTGGGAGTGAATGGAGAGAGTTGATTCCGAATATCAACAGATAAGAAAAGAATCAACCATTGATCTTCTGTCCGTGTTTCAGAACCACCCCTCCCGTTTATGATGCATGGTTTATAGGTCTTTTACATCCCTTATCAAAAATTATTTGATGTAAATACAATAGAACTGACCTGAAAAGCCCCATGTGCAAATAGTCCTCGTGGTACACTAAGAACTGACCTTGGAGGGTGGGGAGGGGGGGAGGGGGGGATGCAAAGTTGTAACGCTTGCAAAACAAGCCAATAAAATAATGTCCTTTTGAAAGAAGGGAGTTTGGATAAATATAAAATAGAAGCAATGATTAACTCAGAACAAAGGTTATCAAGGATAACATTTTTTAAAACACAGTAATTCCTGGGCTTATGCATTCACCCCTCCAAACGGCAATCGAGATATTTATTGCCATCCACAATTTCTTATCAATCATGAGCTGTTGTGTTGTTGTTCTGTGTGTGTGTGTAACCATAGTCTCATAAGCTTCATTAGTGTCAACCTAAGAGATATGGAATTTCTTCTATTTCGGCCAAGTTTTGCTTCTCATTGTTGGAGAAGGCTGCCTTAGCTTCCTTGGAGCCAGCCTTCATTGAGTCCCCGGTCGAGGTAAAACTCAAAAGCATGCATGTACACACAAACACACACCAGAGCATTTACTGCTTTATTAAGCTGTCTCATGAACCTACCAGCAGAACACGAAAATAACAAGAAGTGGGGGGTGGGGGGAGAAAAAAACCCATATTACATGAATGATTTCGTCATTTGTGATTTACAAAATGATCGCATTTATTGTGTGCCCAGGAAAAAAAAGCTTGTCGTAGAAATTCAGAATTTCAATTAGCGTATGTAATCTGAACCTGCTGGCTTTGATAGGCGCTTTTTTTTCCCCCTTTCACTAAGAATACAGCAGCACTTGTAAAACATTAATTAAGCTGACTTTTTTTTTTTTTTACGGAGTAAGTGTGCTTCATACTGCCTCTGTTCCCCAGTTACCTCACAAGAGCTTCAACTCAAATCATCGGGAAAAAAAATTCAATTGGAGTTGTTTAAAACATGAAAGAGACACCATTGAGAGGATGATATCATGTGAGAGCTTAGCCTTTTTTTTTTTTTTGCTGGAGAATTGAAATGCATCCTGGGCTCAGTGAAATCTAAGCCGGGTGCTGGAGAATGAGCCTTTATTTTAATGCCTCTCTACCTCACAGATGACTTTAGACTGCGTTTTGTATCACATTGCTTTGACATAGCAAATCATTGATTATTAATTATCTCGCTGAATCAAGTAATCCTGCTGTCACGAAAATATCGTCCCAACTATTTTAACCCTCGTGCAAACACTCTGCAAACTATTAAACTGCATTTTTTCCCCTAATTTTGTAATTGCTTTTAAAGGCGTAAAAATTAGTTAGTTATGAATATATTTTTACCTTCAACCACTCTAATTGTTCTGTGCTATCAGTTCAACCCATACATATGTACGTTAAATTTATTAACGTCCACAAAAATTGCCTGTAAAGTGATGATGGCACTTAAAGACATAGCCATTATCTGGTCTCTATCGCCACCTACTGTCTCGAGGTGAAACACAAGTCGACAGAGACCAATCTGTTTGCTGACATAGTTCAAAGAAATCAATGTCATAAATCCTTTTAAAATGCATCTCATAATGTAATTATTATGTTTTTATCTGCTCCAAATTTTGGACGATTATTTTTGTACACAAAATCTCACACGTCCAGTTGCAATCACCTAGAAATGTCAGAATCGTTGCATTTTTAAAATGTACATGTTTTAATCATGTGTTGGAAATTTCAGCTCCCTAGTGTTTTTTTTTACCATTGATTATTTTATGATATCATATCATTTGTTAACATAAAACCAAAAATTCAAAGCTTTATTCACAATATGAGTCAAAGAGATGCAGCGCTGATGAATGCTGCTTAGCATGAAAAGTTATTACATAGAAAAGAATCCGTGAATGAATCAAGACATAAAACGCTATAGTTTTGTCCCAACGGAGCATTTACCAAGATCATACCTACATTATGTCCCAGGTATAAAAAGGAATGTTAAAGATGATTCTTCTTTTGAACCATTATGGAACAAATTAGAATTTTATGTCATCTACTGAAGCTCTTGGAATATAGAGTGAAACGCGTCCCTCAAGTACGCATATGCTCTCGCATGGAATATTGTAAATCCTCTGGCAGTAGGAGATGAGTACACATAGAGATGATACATTAAAAGTGCCATAACTCGCACACCCAGCAAAGCTAAAAATCAATTGGAATGGATAGTTAAGCTGGCCCCTAAAAATCAATGAGCAATTCATGTCCTTGATCACAGCGAGTGTCATTCCTCTCAGTGTTAGCGCCGGCAAACACGCAGATATGACTTTTCCCTATTTATTCGGCGCAAATTCGTAGGAAACCTCAACTTTGTAAAGGCCGCCTGATAAATAAATTGCTCTAGTCAAAATAGCAGTGTCAAATTTCCAGTCAAGTGTTGTTTTTAAACTCTGCAAAATGATGCAATCCAAGGACATTGTATACCAGGACAGGAAAGCAGAGAAGACCCCGCACACACACATGCTCATAGCCGCTTAAACACACATATAAATACACGCGGAAGCGGGTCTTCTAAAAGAGGAGTGAAAACTGTGTGTTTCAAAATAGCAATTTTGCCCTTATTAATGCCATTAGTGTAACAGTCATAGTCAATCAAATCAAGGGATGACCGAATCTCCTCCTCTGTCTCTGCACTGTGACGGGATCATGTCACCAACAATTTGGCCGTTTTGACTTGATGAGCAAAGTTTATTGTGCGGTCGAATCCGACATGCCGAATGATGCCTGCGACTTGTTTTTTTTTTTTTTCCTCCCCTTCTTTGTTTGGCCCTAAGTAACTCAGCCAAGGAATTGTCTCTTCATCACTGTTTATTGCTGAGCATGATTAAGCATTAACTACTGTAGTTATGATTGAGGTGTTTGCGAGCAATTTATGCAACACTTTGAAATGATACGTTCTGATCCCATCAGATGAGGGGAGTAATTCATGTGCATATTTATTAACACCAAATTTGTTCAACGGTTAGGGTTAGGTTATAATTCAAGGGTTAGGGTTAGGTTATAATTCATGTGCATTTTTCTTAACACCAAATTTGTTCAAGCTATGAATATGTTTGTGCTAGGAATGTTTCGGACCGATACCAGGATAGCAATGATATTTGTGTGTTCAAACTTTTGAGCTGTACCGTATATACCCCCTGATACAATTACATTAATGTTGATTTTCTATTATCGTTTTAAATTTCTATAATACACTTGCAGAAATTGCATCTTAATGGGGATCTGTTAGACATATGTGCCTTGGTTACCACAAGAGGGCGCTTACAAGTAATCGGCCACCGTCGCAAGTATCGATACCTTGAAATATCGTACCGACGCCGATACCTGCTGTCGGTACTCGCCCATCCGTGGCGATATTGTTTGTATGGAGGTGTGTAATTTGACGCTGATCGACGTTTGTGGCCTTGTGTCTTGCTGGATTCCATACTAGCTCAAATTTGACCAATGGTTCAGCCGTCAATTGGCTTTTGCCAAGTGCCTTCTCTTAACAGAAGAGAGCCATTCTTAGAGTACTACCATACTTTACCATACTTAACTCAGATTTAGATAACGGCACTGTGACACGCCACAATCAAGTCCAGGTTATTTCGGGCCCTTCCTGCCACTCACGTGTTCTGCCTGACTTTGAGAGCAAAGACCAGTTCAGGCTTCAACACAACTCGTGTTTGCGCAAGAGCGTATTTAACCCCCAAATCCAGAATTCTCTTCTGGAAAGCCTTTTGACAGCACGCAACAGGTGGCGGTTTTACAAGTCATTACTCCGGTCACATTTGAAAGAGTTATTCGGGTCCGCTTGCGAAATACCTCAGATTTGGGGAGAGGGCCTTGCAAACAGTTGTCACCAAGAGGATCGGCGGAGCAGTTGCTCGTCCCCTCATTGAGGAGCCAAATTATCCGGCAGCTGCCACTTAGTTGTTGTTTTTTTTCTTTGCCTTCATTTCCAATAAAGCAGAAATGAGTGTTTGTGGCAACTGGAAGGGGGAGGGGCCAACGGATGCCGCGTGCCCCGTCACTCACAATGTCAACCGTGTGTGTCCTCCCCAAGTCGGCTCACGTCTCTCACCGGCCGTCATAACGAAGACTTGGTGATCCTAACGCGTTTCCGCTGTCTGGCGCTTTTTTCGTTGGGTTTGTTTTTTCTGCGCGGAGCATAAAATAACAAAATGGCATTTTCCTCGCCCGCGCCATCCTCCTCGCTGCCATTTCCTTTCCTCTCTCCCTCACTAACCCCTTCTCCCCCCTCAATCCATCTGCATCATGTCGATCTGTCAGACTGCCAGTGTCTGTTCCAATTAGATTCCACTTAATTCACGTAACCTCGATTAACACGCAATCAAGCCCAGATAAATCACGTCCTTTAAGTTCCCCCCTCTGCCTCTCCCGTGTTGCTTTGCATCACTCACTTTTCCCCAACAGGCTCGCTTCCTTCCTCCTCCTCGCTCCCAAAACGTATAAAATCACCAGTTTTACCTTTGGAGCGGACTCATAAATAGCCAGCCGTCGCACAAAGCACCTCCGGTGCCCTCTCACCCCCGAAGATGAAGGTGTCCTAATTACATCTTTGGTACAAAAGCTACTAAAGACAACCCTTGCTTTGGGGAGGCTGTGTAGTCTATTGTCTCTGTGACCTTTTTAGCTAGCGGACAATTGGTTTGACTAGATTACAAATTAAGACACAGCACCAGGCACTTAGACAGCAAGTCTGTTAGAGAGCAGCAGTGTTACTAGCAGTTTAAGAAGGCCATCGGGCAATATGTGTATAAAGCGCACAATAAAACACCACAAAGTCTGCGCGCGGTCCATATTCATTGACCATAAAGGGACATTTATTTTCATGATAACTACAATGAACCCCTGCCAGTGGCAGGAAGGGAAAAAGGAAAAAAAAGAAAAGAAATCGCCGCGCGGCTCGGGATACACGACTGATTATAGTTCTTTCAACAAAGTTAATAATTCACACTGTTTATGCTAATAGGAAAGAGGAATGTAGAATAACCAAACAGCAAAAGGTAGTAAAAACACAAACGGAAGAGAAACAACCGGGGGCACCGAGAAAGCACACGCAGCACTCCTGGGGTCTTCTTTTATTAATCGCGGCTAAAAGTGCTAACATTGACATGTTGAACAGATTAGCCTCTTTAATAACAGGGCGGGTCAACATGGCTACTGCTGCTGATACATGAGGATATCCTGTAGGGAGGCGACTACCTCGTGTGTTCTATATCCTGACCTGTGCCTCCGTGGGCTCGCTCCCTACGGAACACTCAATCCGAGCTGTTTATTCACCGGGATAGCCGTAAACAATAGCCATAATTTCGCTCCTGTTCTCCTGGAATTTTTTGCAGGATTATTGTAATATGAGTGCATTAGGGCTTCGCCGTGTTCACGTGCCTGTTTGGTACAAAGCCATTACATGAATATCTCAACGCTAGTTAGAGCTGACAAGGCCTGCTGCGGTGCAAATAGGGCTTGGATTTAAAATTACATGAGGCCATGACAAAAGCTCACATTCGTCAGCTTCTTTCCTCCGCTGCCCTTTAATGCCCAAGCCTGCCCAACAATGGCTTCAATTAAGAACTTTTGGCTTGCACTAGCTTGTAATAATCATATAAAAGTGTAAAAGGCGCTAGACGTGTTCATCTGAAAGTCGTGCGTGTTTTATTTAATTAGTATCGGGTGCAAACACAATGACTATTGAATAAACACTCGATACCCCCCCCTCTATCTTTTTCCATTTATAAACTCTGCCCTCTGCCACAACAATGTCGCACTGTCTCTTTAAACAGGGTGACAGTTTTCACTCTAAGTCGAGCTACTTTTTTTTTCCCTCTCTTTCCCAAGAGAAAAAAAAAGTGCAATAACGCTGATGAGTTTTAACAGCTTCAGCCAGGCGGTGGGCAAATATAATAAGTGTTTTTGTAGACGCCACCAGTGATTATCTCATCGAGGCATTTGGGGTGAATGTAGTGGATTTAGAGGCTTGCCTCCCATTGTGCTGACATCACCCTTTCACAAACCAAATTAAATCATGGTTAAAATCATTTGAAACTCTCCCAGAGTCTGTCTCAAATGACTAAACAATGAGAGTCTGGGAACATTTGAAAGAGAATGCATTTGGGCGTGCGTGCCGATGTATATGGACATGAGTGTGTTTTGTCATGGGGGTTGGGGGCCATCGTGTTGAAACGGGGCCAATTTTGTTCCCATGGTGAATAATGAGATAAGGCCCTCTCAATGGCCACTTGGCCGTAGCTTAGCTATATTTATTTATGTGGACGTTTAATTTCCCGTCCTACATTATTGTTTTTGGTTGTGTACTGTGAGGTCACATCTAGTCACAAAAATGTCCGTTTAAGTTGATACCACGCCACACTATGCTTCGGTTTAAGGCAGGAAAATAAAAGCAATCTATACGAAAAAGGTCACCGTGATTTAAACATAATGAAATGTTTTGATCATAGCGGTACTTAAATTCATTATTGTTTATTCTTTCTTAACAATACATTTTTTTTAAATCATGAATACTAATATCGACATTTTTGTTAAGTAAAAAATTAATTTAAAAAAAAACATCCTCCATGTACTAAATAAAAACTAACTTAAGATTTGAATTTCCATGGAAGAGATACATACAGTACAGTATTCCCTTGTTTGGAATTAATTTCACAAAATACCATATTTTATTATGATTATTATCTTAATTGTGCATTCTAAATTTTAATACGTTTTTGTTATTATCTGTTAATTATATTGTATTTGTTTTTGTTTGGTTTTCAGTTTTATCAGTTACTATACTGCACAACATCTTTTTTGTTGATCATGTTTTTAAATTTAGTATACTGTCTTTTGTTTGTTATGGCTTATAAACGCATTCACTGCCATTAACTGTTTTCGTCATCAGAGATCCATTTTACATGGGCAGGCACTGAATTCAACCCATTCCAATTTGAGTCATTTGACGTCAGTGGCAGTGAGTGATGTAAAAACGTAAATTTAAAAAAGTTTTTTTTTCTTATTGTTTCATGTTGTCGCACTCATAATGCACTTTTTGTCAGGCGGCCATGAGTCTTTTGACATGTTTTAGACACTCTCGAAAAACTGTACATGGTCTAATGTACAGTACCAGTGTTGCGTTGATATCCGGGAGTACTGAAAGCTATAGATGTAAAAAGGTTTTGTTCGCTTCTATCACAAAAGCAGATATAAAAAATTAAGGAATAAAGAAAGAGAAAATAACTCTTGGTTTTAGATATGCCTTATTGTGCCTTAACTAAGTGTCCTGTGTTAGTTCGGCCTGCACGTCAGCATTAGGATAAGCCGCCGTAGCATAGCAGGACCACACTAGGAGTTTCCCCACTGGTGTGCGAGCGTGTGCCACCTGTGACCTTGTGAGACGGGCAAGAGGGGAGAACGAATGTTTAGCGTGCGCTTGAGTCAGCCGAGTCAGTGAAGGTGGCCAAGTGCGGAGGTGCGCGAAGGTAGTGCATGACGAGGGTGGGGGGAAGTTGCTAAAGGCCTCAACTCAGCCCTCGTGTCCTGATGTGACAAGATTAGCTAAGCCCCGGTGAGCAGGGCTGGTACTTTGTGTGTGTGTGTGGGTGTGTGTGTGGGGGGGGGGGTGGGAACCCAGAACTGCTGCTCGCCACCAGTCG
Organism: Hippichthys cyanospilos; assembly: GCF_059441005.1. Classification (NCBI taxonomy): domain Eukaryota; kingdom Metazoa; phylum Chordata; class Actinopteri; order Syngnathiformes; family Syngnathidae; genus Hippichthys; species Hippichthys cyanospilos. Next base: position 29,547,361 of record NC_142370.1, on the reverse strand, counting down.
AGCCAAGACGAGACATGAGAGCTCAACAGCGAGTGGGCCCGTCGCTGCCATTAAGCCTTCATCATCACCATCCTCTTCCGCCGATGGGAGGGGGCCAGACCGTAGAAGCCACGGCCAAGGCAGTCAAGACGCGGCGGGGAGGGGCGGGACACAGTGGGGGACAAGTGGGCGGGCAGCTGAGGTTAAAGTGAACGCGAGTAGGGAAATGATCCTATTAAATTGAATTAAAGAGGCAGTCTTCATTTACCCCAAGAATGATGGATTTGGCTAATTAACAGTGTTAATGGGGACTGGTTAAAGAGGGCAAAGGAAACCAGTGATTGCAGACTAAAAGGGCCGGGTCACTTGTCGGCAATTCTTTTAGAAAGGCTTCCAGACAGTGACACTCTTGTGTCTGTTTGATTTTCCATGAGTTTTTGTTGTTTTTTTTCCCCCCCAGCTTCATGAAAGAACGGCGGCTGTAAATTGATCTGAACGCCACACATCAAACAAAAGTGTTTACAGCAGTGGCTTATGAAGTAAAAAGGCGATTTCAAGGCTTGAAGTAAGCCGTTTTGGTCTTGGCGCCTCATGTGAACGCATAGTCTCGCCATACTGAAAAATAAGCAAGTCAACCATCCCAAACGGTTCATTTTTGTTCAAGGAAGTTTTATTCGACTTAATCGGGGATCCGTCGTGGTTCAGGGCGCTATCGGAGGAGAAGATGGAAGAGTGGGCGCAGTCCTGCGAGTGACGCATCAAGATAATGTAACAAACCACCGAAGCGTTACATGGGCCAACTCCAAAATAAACTCACAAAAAAATGCATAAACATCAATGCAAAAGCATTATCAGACTTTTATTTTGAAGTTTTTCATTGAAGCGCCGGTTGACTTCCTTGACACATCTTGAGTCTTTGGTCTCTATGACGCATTCAAATGCTGCCAAAAATCTCAAACTCATGCGGAGTAATAGGGTATCGATGCATTAGAACTGTAAAAATAATAATACTAAAATAATATTACCAATATTAATAATTGTTCTTGTTGTTAGTTTGTTAATCATGTCATATTGTTTAACATAAATCATTGCTTTTGTTCCTTGGAATAAACCTGTGGAAAAAATGCTGTGCAAAAATGAGAAAATCGCTCCTCAAATTTTGTTAATGATTCTCAAAACTACTCTCCAAAAAAAAAAAAAAAAAAGTAACCCTGAAGTGTGTTTAACCATAATATATTTTGCAGGAGTGAGTGCTTTTGACCAGTTTAAAGCCCTCATCCTGACAATCTAATTATGGCACTCACACTGTGTGTGAAATGTATGTGTGTGCGTGCAAGGGAAAAAAAAAAAAACAAAAGCACAATGCGGTGTGTCTGCGCGCCTGCATTTTCACTTTGGTCGTTGCACAAACGCTATCTGCATGTCCTTAATTCTGGATGATGTGCAGGCCCCGGGCAGTGTGTGTGATGGAGAGGTTGCCTGTGTGCCAAGTTGGAGTGATCGGGCGGAGGGGGCCGTGCGCCGGCCGGCCGGCCGGCCCTCGCCCTTTCTGAACAATCCCATCGCGTCCCGGCGCTCGCATTGCCGCGCGTTGCCAGCGTTCACACGAGAGCCAAGTCGCGGCGAGCCGGGCCCGCAAAGGAGCCAGATTTATGGGCGCTGCGCGGGGGCAATCTGCAGCTCGTCTATTGCTCTGGAAATAATAGCTAATCCCGGAGAACAACTTTAGTTAGCTTCATTTACATGATGCCAGCCATTGCCTTAATAATTCTGCTTCTTCATTACACATGCGGGATATATTTCTCCCCGCGTTGTTTGAGGTCAGTCGTTTTTCTTTCGACGCGAGCGCGTAATCAATTTCGACACTTGCAAAGACGTACACTTGACCGTCCGTTACGTGGGCCCCGGCGTACGCCGGCTTACCTGCACCCTGATTAGGGTGTCCTCGCTAAGGGGATCAAATCATTTTACGCTGCCCCCCCCCCCCAAAAAAAAAAAGAAAAAAGAATTAACGCCGCCGTTGTAGGCGCTTATGTGTGAACAAGAGAGTGTGTGCAAAAAAACATCTCATCAAGCAGGAGGCCGTTTGCTTAGCAAGAGCTGACAGTCTTTGTGTATGTAAATGAAGAATTTAGACTAATGGAGTTGAACCATTTCTAATTTTGTGATGGCAAGAGGATTTTGATTGAAAGTAATTAAGCAAGCTAGCTGTAAAATTAATTAAAGCAAAAGGAGGAGGGGTGGGGGGGGGACTTTTATTGGATTGGTTAGCGATATAGCTGCTGTCAGGCAGGGGGACAAATGGGGGTGACCTGGATTCTCTGCCCTCCCTCCTCCCGCTCGGGACTTTTATGTCACTTTAATCTCCTTAGAGCGGCTGGTGTGCATTTGTTCGAAATAATCAAGGAAATATGGTCAGAAATTGTCAGCTTTCAGATCTAATTTACCTGACAGCCTCGCCAGTGTGTGCGCACGCACAAATATGTGACAGTGGCAGGTCCCTCTTTTTTTTTCTTTTTTTTTTTTCTTGTCCTGCCCTCAGCTTTGCGGAAAATGCTTTTGACAGTCTTGAAAGCATCTCGCTTGTCGGAGGGCAGGGCGGGGGGCGCTGGGAACTTGGGTGGCGTTAAGATGGACATCTCAATGAGGCGCGTTTGGCCCCGGCTTCGCACCTCTCACCCCGGTGCGTGCGTGTGTGTGTGTGTGTATATCAATATACATGCTTAATTTCCTCTTACATATTCAGATATCTTAGGGCCACTGTACACGGACTTCCAAAGCAGCGTTGTCTAGAAGTTGGCCCCAAACGAACAGAAGCAGATTACGCCATGACAAAGCCTGTTACAGCTACTTAAGCAGTGACAAATAAGATTGGACAATCTTGCGCCAATAGGACTATTGCCCCTTACGTATGGCTTAGGGCTGCTCAATAAGTTGAGTTGCTTCAATTCGTTCATCAGTTTGAAAATCAAAGATTTTCCAGCCAAATCGTGAAAATGAGATTTTGCAAAAGTGGCGGAATGATGGATGGGTTGAGAACATCGTTTGCATTAGGTACTTACTACTTTAATTTGATATTAAAAGGGGAAGCCCACTTATTTAGTCAGTTTTAGCAGTAAAAAAAGTTTTGTTTTGTTTTGTTTTCTATAATGAACTTTATATTACCAGCCATTTTAGACACTCCTTTAGCCTAACATTCAACAATACTGTATTTGGAATAAATATAAATATGTCCCTGGAGTCTTAAAAATGCAACATTACGTCGGCGGGATTTCATGTTTCACATTCAAATAATACTTTAAAAAAAAAATTTTTTTCGCTTGCTATAAACTGAAAATGACTTCATGCGCTGAAGGCGCCGCCAATCGATCATGGTTCGGCTTATGAATGTCACGTGACCAACAGATAAGCCATTAGTTTCAGACGGCAGCTGGTAGAAAAATGTGTTTTTCAAGGTAACAACTGTACATGAAAAATAATTTTGTAGGTGGCAAAATAAATGGGCTATTCCTTGAAGTAAGTTATCCACAAGCATGAATGTTGAGTAAATTTAAATCAGTATTCATCATTTTTTCCCCCCAAAAGTATTTTAATATATCAAAACTTTTAAAAATTGACTTTATTTCTTCCACTAAAGTTATAATCCAAGAAAGGATGATTGAAGACAATCGAGATTTTTTTTTTTATGTTTGCTATATCCTTAATAGTATATAATGTAATATCTGGAAATTCTGGATTTTCCACACTGTAAAACCGTAACAGCGCCGGTTTAAGATATCACCCCCATCGCGCGATATTTGCTAAGCTAATAAGCAGCCATAAAATAGCCCCGCTAATGTCCTGCGACATCTATATGGCTCGGAGCTGTATGGGGTCCGTATTAAAAATCCGCGGGGTTCCCAATGATTCCACAGTGGGTGAGATGCCACTTCCTCTTAAAGCTTCTGTTTGTTGGCGTTTGTGGCCCAGGGTCTCAGTGTGGCCCTCACGACCCCCCGAAGAGACAGTTAATTAAGGTCTAGGCCCAGACAACACTGCTGGGACTCTCCGCCACCGCGCTTGTTTGTCTTGCCTCGCCTGCTTTCCTCCAGGATTGTGCCACTTGTGAGAAAGCAAAGCGCGCGCCCCCGATCCCATCCTCTCCTCCAGCGCCAGCCCCGTTTTATCAATTAATATCATAAAAGCCGGAACAAAGATCTTTCTTTCACCGGCTCTGTAATTAGAGTAGGAGATCTCCTGAGGACTGGCGTTCCTCGGTCCAGAAAAAAAACCTGATTCTCACTCCGCCCCCTACCCCGTCGATTCATCCGCTCATGCGGAACGCGTCTTCTCGATATAAAAGTGCGATAATGTAAATGCGATGTAGTCGTGACGGGAAAAAAGAGGCGACGTTGCTTTATCCGCGTGCGAACAAATGGATGCAACGTTTGAGAAAGCGAAACATGATTAACTCTAAATCGCTCCTTTATAACACTATACAGTGCCGTCACCTTCGCGTAAGCCATCCGAATCAGGTTTTTTTTTTGTTGTCCCTCTTCTAACACGTTACGTGTCAGCGCACACTGTTAACGGATGTGAGAAATATTCACCTAAATTGAGAAAATCAGCTTTGGCGTCTATAAAGGTGAGATGCCATTGAACTTTTAGAAGAGTGTCTTTGTCTTTCTTTTCTACTTAACTGTGTCTGCATGGGTGCGAAAGAAAGGCGGGGTAGGGGGGGCAGCGCCCACTTTCACAAGCGGCGGAGCTTTCAATAGAAATTAGTTTTACAACATATGCAAATGTTCCCCCTCGCGAACGGGGTCTTTAAGTGACAGGTTGATATGTGATTAAACGACAATTAGAGCGCTGGAAATACGTGTCGGAAGCGGGTCGAGCGCCGGCCGACTCGGATGGAAAGCTATCACGCTATCGGGGGTGAACATGTTCCAAGGTGGAACCGTGCGGCAAATTAGAGGTGAGAGCAAAGACAAGGTTGCGTTCCCAGAAAGCTGCCACGGCTTTGTTTTTTTTACGATTAAGAAGCCGTACGGTGATTTAGAATAACTTGGCATTGATGCATAGTCCTGAAAAAGTTGATACGGCCAGGCTGCCAAATTTAGATTAAACTCTTCTGCTGTAAAGTACACAAGCGAGACATATTTTATCTTGGGCGCACAATGCTTACAGACACATAAAAGGGGATGCTGCTTATTCTGGCAACAGATGGCCTCGCCCCTTTAATCCCTCCGATGCTGCGGTGGACAGTGGCTCTCGAACATCCCGAAAGCCAAAGCCCTAAGAAACCTGAGCTACTTTTCCAATAAGCAAGCCCGATTTGTTAAGGATTCGTCAACGATTGCGAAGAATTGCGCAGCGTTCCCGTTCTTCCGCTTTGTGGTTTCAACGGCGCAGTTTAGCGCTCGCGGTGAAGACGGCGCTTAACTTCTCCCCTGAAGGGCGGCGAAGACTTTCTTCGCTGTAATGTGGCGGCTGCAGATGGCAGGAGCTGGGCTAATAGGCTTACAGGTCATCAATGAGCTCCCCTTCGTCTATGTGACAGAATAGGCAAAATTTGGCGCTTCGCATTTCAGGGCCCGGCAGTAAATCGAATACATTTGAAAACGAAAATCCAGATTTTGCTAAAGTTGTGCCAGGGATAGTCTATATCTATTCATCTGTATCTCTTTAAACACCAACTATTCCAGACGCCCCTTTAGTTCAATACTTAAAAAATTTTGAAAAAAAATTACTTGGGATTGAGTGGAATATTAAAGATGTAACTGAGTTACCTTTCACGTACAAGAAATACTTTTGAAAAGACATTTTTCTCTTGCTGTGGACTGAAATTGACCAATCGATCATTGTTCATCTTAGGAAGCGACATCTTAGGAGTCATTTTCAGTCGAGCAAGTCAAAACGTGTTTTTAAAGTCGGGCATTGTACGTGTTTATAATAATTTAGGGAGATAAATTAGTTTTCAAACTAAATGTTCCTGCTAAAAATAGAAAAATAATTGGGCTATACTTTGAGGATTTTTAAAAAAAATAAATCAAGCTTTCATTTCTTTCATTCAAATCAAACAGTAAATATATTGTATTTTATTAGATTCCGTCTTCAGATCATTACCATCAAAGTGCCTGAAAAAAGTCAATCTTTTTTAAACTACAAACGTTTTCGACCAAGTGAACCGTTTGATGCTGAAAAATAAATAAACGAGAAAATAATAACACATGTAAATTGATCTGGAACGTGAAGACAGGGACACCAATATCTTGGCCATACTCAATAATATTTTGACCTGAAGAAAAAGGTCTAAAACTGATGATGACGATTTTTTTGACAGACGTTTAAAAAGTTTGCGACGCGCAGACTTTGACGATGAGAGTGCCACTGCACCACCTGGTGCCATCAATGAGCAATTACACTTCACACTGCAAAAGCAAAGCCTGTTCCCCTGGGCCATACCCCCACCGCCTTTGAAAAGGTATCTAATATTTAAAGTGAAATACACAAAGAAAAAAACTGCAGTTTGATTCTGCATCCCTCCAATTGTATCTAATTTTGTCAACCACACGGAGGACTTCCTGATTCAGCTCTTGTCCAATCTTGCTGAGCGTATTGACTCCCTTTCCCTATTTCTTTCCAATTGCCGTTTAATTTAAGTCCACTGTCAACATTTGTCTTAACCCTCGGTCATGTTGTTCTCCGCCTTCAATTTGATGACAATAAACACACTTGTTGCACGTGGAAAGCTCCAAGTTTGTAAAGCGGAGCCGACCCAAATTAGGGCAGACTCTCTCTAATGTATTATCACATGCTCGTGGGGATAATCATCAGCGAGATTTGCTCACGTTTCCTGCAGGTCTGCTGAGATGCATGTACGAAGCTAATGGGATTGGGCTTTTTTTTTTTTTTTCCCCCCCTCTATCCCTCTCCCGTGGCGTTATGGAGCTGCCAGCTGAACTCCAACGGATGCGCGCGCTGCTGAGTCGCGCACAGGACTATTTCAAGACCGAAATGCGATTGTTTTAATACTTTAATCCACCTGTCCTTGGCATTCAGGATGTTGCAGAAGTCGCCTAATTATTTCAGGGGCCTCTGTCCCGCTTTGACACAATAGACAGCCACAGTCCTTCTTTGAGTAACTCTTCAAACTGTCCGATTTTGGGAAAATTTGATCTAGGAAAAGAAAACTATGAATTTTGCCAGCCTTGTAGACTACATTGTAATTGTGCAACCGCACACCCTAATTGAGATATTAAAAATGCATATATGCCGCCGGGACGTGAAATCCTCAAAATCAAGCCATTAAACGACAAGTTTTCTCAGAATCATCCCAGGATCCCACCCCGATAGTATGCAAACACAAATATTTTCTTTTAATTAAAAAGGTCTCATCTCGCTATATCCTCCCCCAAGTCTGCCGCTGCTCTCACCGAACCCCCAGAATACAAACACACGCACACAAACAGGCTCACGGCGATGGTACTTTATCTACGTTCTCCACACACATACAGGCAAATTTGAGAAAAGTGATTATTTTAATTGTGTCCTGGGCCATGGATTCCTCTTGACTGGCTGTTAATCTGTCAGAGCCAAGTTGTCAATTAAGAACCGGGGACACCAGCAGTGACGGCTGTCCAGTTCACTGATCGCCCCCTAAGGGACAGTTAACCCTCGCGCAGCCCCGCAAAAAAAAAAAAAAAAATAACAAAAGTGCACCCTCTCTTGCAACCCCCCCTCCTCAGGCTAGTACAGTCTTTCCAGTAGTACTACAATGAAAAAAAGAATCGGTGGTGGTATTTGCGTCGATGTTGATGAGGGACCAGGCAGGTTGGCATTGCGCGCGTGTGTTTGTGGACATGCAAAACGCATGGTTTTGTGGGGGCCGGCGGCTTGATAGTAATGCATGTTGATGGTTTTAGCGATTCTTCATTTGAGAAACAGGGGCCTCATTAACTGCAGTCTTCATCAGGCCGGCGAGCAGCGGGCACATTAGGGGTCCACAGGAAGTCAGAGTACAGCAGGAGAGTGCATTAGGGAGGCCTGGGGAGACACACTTCCCCTCAGTTCCACTTCCACCTCCAGTGCTTTTCTATATCTTAATGTAGCTTTCAGAGGAATTCAAACAGAGGTCAATAATTATACTCTTTAAATTATTCAGTCGAGGTCCTCCGTAATTGTGCTTTTTAGATTCTCGGCCATCGACGTGGTTCACTCCCCCGAAGCGGATGGGGAGAAACTTTGTGCCTTTGGACGCGGGAGCGTACCTCGTTTATGACATGACAACACGTCATCGCCAAACGGAAGAATAAATCGCTTTGCTGAGCAAAGCTGTCATCGCGTCAGGTTCCTTAAACTCAGCGCCAGGACGCGCCTGTCAGAGACCAGCAGCCACAAACGTGTGGGAATGTTTTGTTTGGGACATGGGCGTGTTATCTTTGCAGATCGAGGAGTGGAAAGCTTGAACTGCAATGGTAGCAAAAAAAAAAACTCTCGCCAATCCAAACTTTCACCCCGAAGCCCCCCGATACATTGACTATCTATGATAACGCTGTCGGCAAATGATAAAATGATAATAAGAATTATACAGGCATAGGGCTGCAGCTATCGAGTATTTTGGTATTCGGATGTCCTACTAAAACTGAGAGATCGGGTATAAAAAACAACATTCAATGTGCCAAAGTGCGGCAAGAGCGACCGCTAACTTTCTCCGCAGAGAGTCTCCGCAACCCCAACGCGACACCCATTGGCCGCAACGGAAGGTTCACTTCAAGGCTAAGGGTTAGCCTCTGATGTTCATTCCTGTTCATGCCCCTTGATTGTAGTCAGGAAACACATGGCGATTTTCTCTCCAGAGCTGAAGCTGCCCTCGGTGTAGTGGCCATCGCACCTTGACCAAACTGAAGCCACGGCGAGGCAGAGTTCATAAACCATTATTCGGTTTACTTCATTTGACTTAATTTTACATATATTTTACAATAGAACGAAAGTCGTTCCAGTATCAAAAGAGTCATTTTGGGGCACTTTGAGCGCAGCTAGCGGCTAATTTATGCTAGGTGTCGTTATAACACCGGAGCCACTGTTAAACATTGGCAACTCTTTTTAGCGAACTTTCGAGCGTAATTTTAGAATGACATTGTGATATTCGTTTTAGCAGCCATTTTAGCAGTCAAGTCAGCCGTGTCACACGTCGCTGGAAACATCTTCAAAATAAAAGCATGCCAAGGCACATATTATTTGGCGAGGTGAGGTTTATTTTGAAGGTGGCCTCCCCAGCGTGTCGGCGGCCGTTTTGATGTCGCGCAGAACTTTACAGATCGTGGCTCCTATCTGCCCGACAGATTTTTCCTGATGGTCGAGAACCGGTTTCACGCATACGCTCGTTGAAAGCAGCTGCTCATTTCTGCTCTTGTCACTAAGGTCCAATATGTATCTGATACGTATCTGTTTGGGGGAGGCGCTGACAACAGTGTCGCACACCTGCAGTGCCAAACAGTCTGTACACTTTTGTCACGACCAGAGCAAGTCTGTAATTACTGTCTGACGCTTCTTAGCCGCCGCATTAAAATAGTGTTTATCCTGTCGCCCGTGTTCCCGCCATGTTTTTTCACCCAGACAGCCGAGTCGCACCTCCCAAAACATTCCCCCTTTCTCTTTTTGTGTCTCCTTGTCTACGGTTGAGAACCGTTGCCTTATAAAAGAAGATATGCCTTTCGCTCCCTTTTGACACACCCACGCGCAAATAAACATAAAAAGCTCATTTGTTAGCGCGTTCATTTCAAAGGCCTGCGCCGGAGAATATTGTTGGGAGAGGGGTGGCGGCGGAGTAATGCTTTGTCAAATGTTGACATGTGTTGCAAACATGGGGCCTTCAGCGGCAGCGTTTGCCGGGGCTGCTGCGGCACATTGTTGGCACGTGAAGAGAGGATGCTTTGAAACAAGATTAGCCTCCAAATGGCCCCGCCTGACCCAACCAACCAGCCCCCCCCCCCCCCCCCACTCTGCCCCATCAATACTCCTGCGCATTTGTCCGCCTCCGCCAAAATGATCGGATCAAGCGAAATGTTGCGTGGGCCCGTTGTCCCTCTGCGCCGGGTGCTCTCGTTCTGCCGCGAGGCCCCAAAGTCTGGCGCGTGGTCGCGGCGGACTTTGCCGGCCAGGAAGAGCACGTCGCTGTCTCACGAGGTCTTCTCCGCCTCCCCCTCCCCCACTCCCCCTCCCCTTGGCTTTGGGTCAGGGTGACACCGGGCAGGGCGAGGCGAAATCCATCACCCGACACCCTGCCCCACAAAAATGAATAAAAATTGGAAAACAACATGCAAGGTCCGCTTAATACAAGAACACTTGCAATATGCTGATGTTTTGTTTTGCACACCGCGTTTGCTAAATTGCCTTTGACTGCGTGCATCGGTAATGAAACTTTATGTCCTTGCGGAGAGGGCAGCAAGTCCGTTCCCGTTAGGACCGGGACGATCGCTCCTGTCTCGCTGTTGCGAGACTTTTTTATTTTTCCTCTCTAATCCACGTCCTTATGAATAAATGAAGCACGTGAAGTCATTTTTTCCATATTTGCCTAAATTGCTTTAAAAGCATTTTATCATGTCATAAAAAGCGCAATTGATCTGCTGGGCTTAGCCCATTGGACAGCTGTGTGTTTTGTTAATGGCCACTTTGCTCCAAGCAGCTTATTAAAAAATTTATATATAAATGCTAAAATTGCATAAATTATTTAGATACAGTAAGCATTTTTTTTTGTTTTCGTCTGGCAGGGAGGGGCTGCCATCAGTATGGAAATTTACCATAGCGTAATATAGTAATATATCCGCCCAGACACATATGTGTCCTCTTCACTGAGCGCGCGCGGAGGCGCCAGAAGAAGAAAAAAAGTATATATTTTTTGATGACTTCGTTTCAGCGACCACGGAATGTCACCCGTATCCCGGTTGATTGTACTTTCCAGTTTTATGATGTTTTTCCATTGATTTGTTTCCCCGGCGCAGCTGCCGACCTCTATTGAGGGACGAACATAATCAGCGCTGACGCAAATTAGATGGTTATTCGTTTCGAAAATTGACAGAAAAACAATAAAAAAGATGAAATGCTCCCAAATCAATAGATATAATGAAATTCAAATAATCCGAGAGATGGGGTCTCCATGGCAACTGATAATGTGGAAAAGAAAACAATTTAATAAAGGACAGACACGCTTTGAAAACAGATTGGGGAGGGAGGGGGTCGGCTGTAAAGCGGGGAGATGGGGGAGATGGAGGGATAGGGGGGCGGCCGAGGGGGTGTTTGAGGCTCTAGTGCTTGCTCTATAGCTTGTTTCCCCCGGCGTGTGAAGGATCTGTGTCTGTCCCAAGGACACTGCAATAATTAGAAAAGCTTTCAGGCCAGAAAGTGCAGATTCAGGTTTTAATACACAAAATTATTTCAGGGGCAGTGAATCGGAAAACCATTTGTTGGTGACCTTCCCGAAAGGCCTGCCCACCCTCCTCGCCCCCCCCCCCTCCCCCGCCTCCCTCCAGTGAGGGGCAAGATGGAGGCTATGTGGCAGCGCTGGCTGAGTTATAGCATATTTGTGTTTTTATAGAGGCATGGGGAATGGAGTTGGGGGGGGGGGGTAAATGTGTGCCTATGATTGTTTGTGTGTGTGCATGCGCAGGGGGATGGGTCACAGGGAGACCTTCATGTCTGGAGTGTGGAGTTTTTTGGGAAGCGGGAGGGGAGCGCAAAAGATCAGAGCGGGGAGAAAGTGCGGCAGCGACAGACAGCGGGAACTTGAAGATCCGGCTTTATTTACAGATCACTTGTCAAAAGGAGCAATTTAAGGGGAATACGCCCGTTCTTGCGCTGTGACAGGCGAGATGGCTGTTTAGAAGGAGGGTGGGGGGGGCAAAAGACAAGCATAAACCTGAGTAGGATAGTCAAACACAGACTTTTTCTGTTGAAGACACACAGAGCAGAAGGTGGCGAGGGAGGCGAGTGGGTGTTAAGTGACTTCATTTGTAGTCTATTTAAGGGATGTTTTACTTGTCCTTGTGCTGCTCCTCCATCACCTCAACTGCCTCGGCTTTTTACTTACCCAGCGTGCGGTATTTTGGTGTAAATAGCAATTATTTTCTGTCGTTTTGCCCGAAAAGGTGCCCGTTTTCAGCTCTTCCTCCAAAGCGACATTTGCGAGTACGTTCTTAATTCAACATCCGTGTCCTGCTCTTTTCACATCCTTTTTTTTTTTCAGTTACAGTATGACACTTTGTCACTGTTTAGAAAAGTCGTCTGGCAGGGCGTTGAGCCGCATCTGTCAACTCGTGCCCGCGTTTTTTTTCTGTCATTAGAGGGCTTTGTTTGATTCAAATAAAGGTGATCCACCCTTTGTTCAAATGAGAGCACGTCCAGGATATCACATCTTGACAGCAGATACCTTATCCTGTTCCTGGCAGCAATAAATAGAAAAACAAGTCCTCACACAAACTTTGACCTGATAATGGCACTTCTGATATTTTATTGGCATGGCAACCTGATGCGATCAGCGCTTTCTGCATTATAAACCATCTTTACTAGTTGAGCAATATTTGATTAAAAAAAAATACTGTAATAAGGATGTTAGAGCTGTGCCAAAAATTCAGATAAGAATCAAGATTCTCACTTGCTGTAATTCTGAATCGATGTAAAATTTCACCAAAACTATTTTATATCAATAAAGTCAGCTTCTACACGCACATTACCAAGAAAGAGGCAACAAACATTACGTCACACGCGATGGTAAACTTCAAAATAATATATGTAGGACGCATTTATGTCAAAGTTAGCCATCATAAAGGTGTTTGCTAGCAGCTAGCTTTATTCTTCATCACGACTTTGTGTTTAACGCTATCAAATCGCACCTCTACCAACAAGAACGACACTGGCATTCAAAATATCAGATTCAATTGCACATTAGGGATGCTTAAAAAAAATGCTAGTCAGTTACGCAGACAATGTATGATACAGCACAACTCTCCGGCGTTAGCGCTAGCAGCTATCTACTTGACGCATTCAATTGCAGTCGGACAATTCGAAAAGACAGAAAAAACGGTCCATCCCTCATTCAACTTTTATAAGAGCATAGATCTCAACTGTCAAAGCTTTTTGAAGGATTTTGAATCCATCTAAAAACCTGAAACAAAACATATCGTGGAAGTTTCTATGCTTACCAGACCGGGCCAATAGGACTACCCTGAAAAAAGCAATAACATAATTTTCCCTTATATTTTCCTTCAAATGTCATTAAAGTAATGGCAATTCTCCTTTCTTCTAATTTGTAAGTTTTACTTTGCGATCATAAAACTGTTCTAAGAGAGCAAGAACTAATCCATTGAAAAAAGGCCCGGTACTCTCTCTTTCCTAGTAATTTGAGCAGGATAAAGTTCCAGCCTGTGTAAATGTCTGCTTTCATATTTCCAAAGCAGAATCTAACAAATGCGCTGTGCCGTTCTGCTGCTAATGAGACATCGCACCCCTTTGTGGAGTCTTAATCATTTTGTTCTTTCCCCTGCGTGGTGTTTTTAAAGCAAACATGTTAAATTTGGCGTTAACCAGATGCGGCACACAGAAGGCAAACACGGGCTTGTTTGGACTCTTGACAGTCACATTTGAACTTCTTATCCTCTTGGGATTGTGCCCTTATTCCAAGACAAAAACAAGACAAGACACTCTTCAGCGGGACAGCTCATGCGCTCCAGTATTGATATTACGATGTGAAAAGTGACCCTCATGTAGGAGAGAAACTAGAAATTCCCCACCGCAGACTAGCTGAGAGCCTTCAAATCTAACACGCCGGTGTCAATGAGCGCTGCTTTTTCTTTTTCTTTTTTTTCACTCGAACAAAAAAAAAAAGCCGAAATTTGAGAGCCAACAGGCGCCCGTGGTGTGTTTGTGAGCTTATGCGCACACTCGTTCACACACACACACACACACACACACAAACAGGGCACAAAGCATGTGTTATCACTGTTAACAGCAGCACAAAACAGTTGATAGCCTGTGTTGTGTTTGAGTGGAAATATGTGTGTCCAGAACCCCCGACCCCCCCGCGTCCCCTTTCAGCAGCTGGTGTTGCACTGTAACTCTGCCTTGCTGCGTGAATGTGTGTTTGTTGCGAGCAAAAGAGCGCCACTTCCAACGGTGTCGCACGCGCGCGCGCACACGCTCGAGGGGGCCGGGAGCCAAGACGGAGCCAGGTCCAACAGGACCGGAACCGGCACCGGGCCAGCTCCCCGTGCAACTCGCCCTCTTTTACACCTGTCTCTCACACACACGCGCGCGCTTGCGCTCACACACGCTAACGCAGCAGTCGTGCTGTTGAGCGCAGGCTTCTCATTGTAGCAGTGACAGGAGGGGGGGGGTCCGTTAAGTGGCTCTCGCTTCCTGTGTCTTTTTTATACCTTGTGTGTGTGTACATTTCCTGATTTGTCTGTGGGGTGGAGAAGAGCGATGGAGGACCCCTACTGGTAAAGTAGGTAAACTTGCACAGCTTTGACATCTGTGCTCAGGAGGTGGAGGAGAAGGGGAGGAGTGGGTGGGGGGGGGGGAGTGGAGACAGACAGTGAGAGAGGAGGAGTAGGAGGAGGATGAGGAGCACAGAGAGGGAAAGAGGAGAAGAGTGTGAAGGAGAGAGGGAGGGAGAGAGAGAGCAGAGCCCCGGCGCTGAGCAGTTGAGGAGAAAATGCCTTGTTTTGTGGAGAGAATCCTTCCAGGGCAGGAGGGAGAGGTGAGGCAGAGCGCGGAGGGCGGTCTGCTGCCAGGTAAGACTCTCGCACAGCTACCCCCCTCCCCCTCCTCCTCCCAACACCCTCACCCCCCCCACCCACACACACACAGACAAAACACACACCGTGCAACCTGGAGGCGAACTGCCGCGCTAGTGTGTAGAACAGGTGTCGGCGTTAGTTTCTTATTGCTCTTATCGTGATGATGTTTGGAAAATGTGCAACTTTATCTCAAGTTTTGCTGGAAGGGAACTAACTTGGTTCTTTATGGGCTGGTGTTTAGTTCAAAGCACAGATGAAATAACTTTGTGAAACTCTGGAGATGAAAGAAAACTTTTGGGGGTGGGCTTTTCAGAGCATAGTTACGGCAACAAATGTTGTAGTCGTAATCGATTGTTTTCCAAGAAAGCAGATCCAAAAAAAGGAGGCAACAACAAAAAAGACAACTTTTAGCCAAAGTTGAAAGGTCAACTCTTGATTAGGAACAGGTAGGAGGAATTGCGCTGTAAATTTAAACAACCACATTGCAGTTAAATGCAATTCCGAATACGCAGCAGTTTACCTTTATTTTGCCTTTTTAGGAGTTTAACCTCAATGAAATGCTGGTTTTCTGCTCAAGTAAAGGATTACTACTCGGTCCGCCACTAATTACATATGATTTCACTTTATTGCAAATGCATTTGATATTTTATGAAGCCCCTATTCAAGCAGTGGCGATGATTAAAGGCTACATCAATATATGCTCTAAGTACACTGTTGCACAGGCTAAAAAGGGAAATGATTCGAAAGCACCTTAAATCCCGCAGCTAATGTCAAGTGCAGATGTGTGCGTGTTTTTTTTTTTTTCTCGGACACGACACTGAAATAATTTGCAGTGTGGAGATTGATTTGGCGGTCGAGACCCAGATGTGATGGAGGGGTTTGTCATCTGAGGGGTTTTCCACTCTGCACATGTAAATACCGTCTGGGGCTGAAGAGTCCTGTCCTCGCCGTCGCAAAGGGGGGGTCCTCCTCACGTACAATCTTATTTTCTTTCGCTTAAACAAACACGGCATCTCTGAGCGTAAACACAGATTTGCATGCGGCCCCCTGCGGGCGTCTGCCTCGGGCCCGCCGCCGCGCCGCGCCGCGGTCCCCCTAAGTCCAAGATGAGGACTCGGCAAACTTTTGAGCATCCTGTTTATTTGTCATGTTAAATAAGCGGATAAATAAATAGCCTTCTAGATGAGGCGGCAGCTTCCCGAGTGAGAGGTGAAGTCAGAATTGAATTTGGATTGTGTTACCATGACGATCCTGAAACCCCTCCCGTGTCCCACGGGGCCGCTCTGGTTGCCGTGCGCCAGCGCGTGTTTGTTATTTAACTTTATGCGTGTGTGTTTGAGCAGTGGGTGGTGGTAGCTGCATTCACCAGAGAGACATTGTACTAAGCAGACATTTCCCCCTCTGTTTTCACTCTGACCTGGTAGGAGATTGATGACTGAATTGTGGAGTACATGTTAACAGTAACTGGTGATTTATGAAGATACTTAGGGTAAGTGAGGCCGCACAGGCTGGAGGGGAAAGGAAAAAAAAAGGGGGGTGGAAAAAAAAAAGATAGCCTTTTAAGTTAATGTAAAAATATAGCCTTTTTAAGTAATAATTGTTATTACTGCTGCCGGGGCTGCGCAAGAGGGTCGAGTTGGATTTGGGATGTGCGCAAAGTGTAAAGTGAAGCTCTTCCTTTCCTGTTGGCCACGTGCCTTTTCTGACTTTTGAACTCCGCTTCAGGAGCAGGTTTACGACACGGAAATACAATTTAGGGAAAATCCTGCTACGTCGGTGACACATAGATTATACGTTGTACGTATTGGAATTGATTGTCTTCAGATGGATAACTTGAAATAATGGAGGGGGGAAAAGACTTTTCCTGTTTGAAGCACAGTGGAAAACTTTTCTTGGATGACCTCTTGCACTGCAACAAGTGCACTGTGTGCTTTGGCTGCCCCACTTAGCCCCATTTCTCAGTAAGCTTCTATATGCAATTTTTGATTCATTTTCTTTTCCTTGGCTCACGCCTTCCCGAAATATTATTCACGAGGGGGACGTTACCTCTCTATTCCAATTTTGGAATTCAATTCGCCCGGATGTGATCGATGGCGTTTTTCAGCGAGAAAACAAATTTAGGAAATAAGGAAGAAAGCTTCCTGTCCAAAGAGGGATAGCACTTTTTTTTTTTTTTTTTAAAGCAAGCCCCGAGTGACTGAGTGAAATGTTTCCCCTGTTCGCTCAGGGACAACTTTATTTCTTACTGGGGATTTAACACTCACTCAGTCCCCTCATAAATACAGCGTCCCTCAGCCTTTTGCTCGCCATAACTCACGCGCTAACTCTCCAGCTAACTAAACTCATATAGCAGAGCCGATGCTTGCTTGTCTTTTTACCTCGGCCTCCAGCTCCCTTTTTCTTCCCTTAAGCTGATTTACACGGGACGCAATCTCTTCTGACTGCCGCCTTACTGGCCGGCTCCGCTGATCTCCTCGACCCACTCGCGTGGTGCCTTTTAGAAGAAATGGCCAATTGAATATGAGCCAGCCTAATCTCCTTCAAAGTCAGCCCAACGCAGGGAGAAAAAGTGTCCCAGCAGAGTGTCTCAAAGAGTGTCTCAGCACCTGTTGATGGAAACTAGAGATCGACCGATATGGGGATTTCAGGACCGATGCCGATTATTGGTGGTAGACGGAGGCCGATAACCGATATTTGGACCCGATATTCATTTGCGGTAATAGTGTAAAAACTGACGTTAAAAAAAAAAAAAAGGAAGAATGCGAACGCTGAACTTCAAATGCCTCAAGCGTATTTATTGAACCACACAAATAGAAAATAATGGCCCAGAAACGGAAATGCATCATCGGCAAAAGCATAAGTACTTCTATCAGTAAAATGACGAGAATATACCTTAGTATGTATTATAAAATTAATCTTACGGCATTCACGCCTGGCAATTCACCAAGGTTAGCGTCAGATAGCATTCTATTCGATTGGCGCGGCCGTCTGCAAACCCGGAAACGTAAATGCGTCATCGGTAAACCCGGAAGTATTTCTATCGGCAATACTACCTTCATATCGACAATCGTGTTTGAAATATAATGAATGAAACTTGCTGCATTCCTGCCCGATGATTCACCAAGGATGGCATCGGGTAGCGTTCTGTTTGATAAATGCCGCCGTCTGCAAACCTCGAAACTTTCACTTTTGACTTTTCCGCTGTTTGCTTTGGTACAAGGAACCTTGATCGAACAAATAAAACCTCAGGAAGCTTTTGTGATATTTCTACCACTCTTTTGCATGGTTCTCTCGGTTAAAAGTGGCAGAGGAAATTTAATGCTGGACTAGCATTTATTTTTAACCCTTGTGGGGTATTTTGTGCAATCTTTTGATCTTTACATCAAAGGTGTTTCACATCGTAGGGAAAACATTGAACGATGAAAGTAGGGAGCTGAAATCTCTGCCAGATGGCGATAATAAATCAAAGTACAACATGGCACAACCAGGAGTGTGTCATTCATTGGCTAAAATACTGTGAGAATGATATTGAAAGAAAATTACCCAAAAACGGTCAAGCTGCGACTGTTTTGAAGTGCTTAACAAATAAAGTTGGATTGGATTGAATTGGACAAGGGTGAAACTGGAGGAATAAAAAAAATATCACAAATGCTTCATGAAGCTTCAACTTCCCATCACTACAAAAAAGTAATATGACATCAGCTCAAAACAGTTTGGATTGGACAAGGGTGAAACTTGGAGGAATAAAAAAAAATATCACAAATGCTTCATGAAGCTTCAACTTCCCATCACTACAAAAAAGTAATATGACATCAGCTCAAAACAGTTTGGATTGGACAAGGATGAAACTGGAGGAATAGAAAAAATATCGCAAATGCTTCATGAAGCTTCAACTTCCAATCACTACAAAAAAGTAATATGACATCAGCTCAAAACAGTTTAGGGCTGTTTGGAAGCTAAAAACACAAAGCTTTGCGGTCCTTTGAGTGGTTTTAGTGCTATTTGAAGTCCTAATTTAGGGATGAGGGAGAAAAAAATGTGGTGTCATTTGTTATGTCAGTCCCCTTAACAAGTTTTGACAAGAGAAAACAACGCTGTGCCAATGTGTGGTGCAAACGGGGCCGGTACCAGTTGGAAGGTTGGGAGGAGACTTTTTTTTTTTTTTTTGGTCTCCTTCTGGTAGGGTTCCTGCAGTGGTTGTTAACTGCCTCGTGGTGCCTTCTGTTCTCACTGTTCTGTCCCAAAGGCCCGACTCTGACGTCTCCTGAAGCATCTAAAGACCCTGTGAAGTCAAAATCGCCCATTTTGATGTCTCATGGCAGTTTGTTGGTTTTGCGTTTGAAAACACGGTCCTTGCTTGGAGAAATTACCCTCAGCACTTGTTGGCGAATGGGGGAGGAGGATCCCGTTTGTCTTTTTCTTCCCCATCTCCCCGCTCTCCTTGCTGTCCTTCCTCCCTTTTTGATCTCCCTATCAAATCTTCCCTTCTGTTTTATGAGTGACGTTTACCCCAGAGCGGCAAGGGAAATGGCTGGCGTAAGAAGACGTTTGAGAAAATGCGTCTTAGCAAGCGATCACCTTTGATAACGGCAAAGTTCCGGCGGGAGAGGAGAAGAAAGGCAACGAGTGGAAGAAATGTTACTCAAAAAAAAAAAAGAAGCCTTGCAGGAGGGAGCATCGCTGTGATCCCAGCTTGGTAAACCAACATTGTACAGTACAGCAAATAGTGCTTTGGCGCATCAAGGCTCACCCTGCTCTTGTCCACCCAGATGACTGATCTGGATCTGGGATTGCACACGGTGTATTTTATTGCACACCAGCTGGCCACCAAGTAATCTCATAATGATACAATGACATTGCCCGCACACACACACACACACACACGAGCACCCTTTCACGCTAACAGGTGCTGCTATCAAACACGTATGCGCGTATGCACCTTTTTTAAAAGAAAACAAGAAATAATATTGGAAGCGGGGGGATCTTCGCTGAAGGACCGGAGAAACGAGAAACGTTAACTTTAGTAATTACTACCTCCATAGAGAAGTATAAGAGAGGACAGAGAGCTAGCACGCTATGAAGGAGGGCCCCGTGTGCAGATAATGATGGGGTATCATTGTAGCTCTGACTGTGTTAATCTTGGAGCGCTCCACGTGCGTGCATGCGCGTGTGTGTTTATGTGCGCGTGTGTTTCCGTAGCCTGCAACCTTTAGCTATAGTGTTTATGTCGGCGCATTGCACGGTGTCATTTGGTCTTGTAACAACCGAAATTTGACCCTCTAACTAAAGGGAGTCGTTCATTCACCGATTGTTCACTAAAAAATGCAATTACAAAGACTGTCTTATGTTTTTTAGTTCATTTACAACATCCAGATTTCACTCATAAATTAAACACTGGACAAGAAATAAAATACATCATAAATCATGTCATATTGTAAGTGTTTACATCAATGGAAATCAAATGTTTTCTTCTGGAATATTGTAAGTACATTAGGTCAAATGGATCAATTTTGTCATATGGAACTAGCGCTAATATCCTAAGATGATATATAAGTTGAAGGGGGGACAGGGATGGAGGCGGGGCTCTTTACTCGCGTCCCATCGTTCACAGGCCGATTATGGGCACAGATATTTGGAAATTTGACATATATCGGCCTTTTTTTTCATCCGACTGGCCAGTGTAAAAAATCGAGAGCTATTTTTTCACCTTTTATTCAACTTCATAAGAGATGTTCTTGAGTCTAGTTTTCTTGAACTGTTATTTTCCATTTGTGTGATTCAGTAAATATACTCTAGGCCTTTCAATGAAGTTCACTGTTTGTATTACTCCATTTTTTTCACGCCATTTTTTACACTATTACCCCAGATGAATATCGGCCCCGAATATCGTTTATTTGCCTTATCTAACTACTAATAATTGGTATCGGTATATCGTATAAGACGAGCTTAGACCAGAACATATAAAAGATAACCCATCCCACTTAGTCACTGTTTATCAAGGTTGGAGCGTGTACTCTGCTGAAGACACAGAGAACGGAGCAAAGCATGAGGAGATGGAGGAATTCAAACTTTGGAGGTGCTGCACCTTTTCCTCCCCCCCCCCCCCCCCCCCACCTCCTCTTTCCATTTGAAGTTCTGAGACACTCTCATTTAAGCCTCATCGCACAGCAACACAGGAGAAAGTGTAATGAATATGTATCAACACAGCATATGGCGGCAGTAGCACAGGGACTAGGTGTGTCCAGAAGGTAGAGTGCTGCCAATGCATTATTCTCCATTCAAATGAGAGGAAAGGAGCTGAAAGGTGTTCTGCACCTTCTCAGATGGACCAGAAGAAGTAGAAGAAGTAGGTGAAAGGAGCGCGTCATAGTAGAGTCGTAAATTTCCTCGATTTGGATTTTTTTTCTCTCCCACCCGAGCCGGCGCCAGCTGACACAAACGTGATTAAAAGTGATCTTTTTGACACATTAGGATGCACACGGGAAGTAACCTCCTCTAAAGCGTTCATTATTAGATGCATGACAGACCTGAATATTTATAAAATAGGTTTTAATAATTAATTGCAGCAATCTGCTCCTGTAATTCATCAGATTTGCACTTCAACGGAGTATCCGTTTTCACTTTAAAATAATAATAAGAGGAATATGAATGTTGCAGAAATGTAAAACGGGCAGCTGGATGCGGCGAGCGAGCGAGCGAGCGAGCGCCCCGCGTTCGCCGCTCAGGCTTTGCCCGTCGCCACTTCCAGGCAAACCATATTTTAAGCCTCCCGTATTGCGAAATCCCTCGGTTGTTGTTTTGCATGAGAGTTTAGCGAGCGGCTTCTCACAAGCGTCGCGAAGATGAAGATGCAGGAAACAAAGTCGGTTTGGTGTAGAATGCTAAAGTAGTTTCTGTGGTTTTTATAAAAAGCTAATTTATTTGTTTGAGTCAACTTCCCTCAGTTTACTAAGACCCAAAATAGGCATCCTTCCTTTTTTTGTTTTCCCCCGTAAAGTAGCTCTGCTTCTTTCATTTATTTATTTCTTTTCCCTAACCCCTTTTGAAAGAATTGTTTTATCGCACCTTCAAACGCAGTCGCAGCGCATTCCTCATTCCACTGAACTCCCAGAAACAACATTGTTCCTGTTTCAGGTGAAAACTGCCATGTTTGATTCCGCCTCCCGTTGAAGGTCTCGCTAAAAGTTCTTTTTTTTTTTTTTTTTGAGGCTCAGTTTAGAGTGTGCAAATGATGTGACCCGCACCTTTAAACTGCTACAAACTGAGCCGCCAATGATAAGCGTATCGTTCAATGAATAACTGCGACCGTATTCTCTTCGTAAAAGCCGATTATTTGATTTTTATTATTTGCGGGGCAGCAATACATGGTACAGTCATTCCCAACCACGCATGCGTCTGAAATAGTCCTATTCTACTGACGCATCAGGTCTACTAACGTTTCCATCCTGCTTGTCAAAAAATGACAACAAACGAGGTAGATGAAGTCCCACAAGCGGGAAAGCTCATTCGTCTCACTTCCTCCTGCCGTCCTACAAAGAAACAAGTTGAATCAAATCTTAATCGTGCATCCGCAAAGTTTGTGCAATATGATTTTATGGATGTGAGAGAGAGAAGCAAGACTGAACATGGTGACATGTTCACTGACTGGTGAACCTGAACGCCAGAAGAAAGGCTAAGCAGATATTTTTTAGAAAGATGTTGTCTGGAATTTTTTTTTTTTTTAATCTATTGAGTAAGTAAAAGTCACTGGATCAGAGTGCGTTCTAAGAAAATAAAATTTTTATGGGACTAACTGCTACATTTTTTTGTATAAAAGAAAAAAATGGGTCAAATAATTGACTCACAGTTGGGCTAGTGTTTTAATGTTACATTGTCCACGAGAACAATGAAAGAAACTTTACATATTTTATAGCTTTCACTTGAAGATGGAGTTCAAAATTTTTTAATGACCTAAACTGGCAAGAATTTAGTACACTCACACAACATTTTATAAACTGTAGTGTCAAAAAGGAACTAATCCAACAATTTGAGTTAGTCATTTCAACCCAAATTTCGGGTCAAGATTAAGTACCCCACCCCTCCAAAAAAATAAAATATATATCACCATATTTTGTGCCCCCAATTTGAGTTGTTTTTGTACAAAACAACGGCAAAGATTGAATAGTTCTATGTAAAAGAACCCCTCAAAGTATGGTTGTTATATATGATGGGCAACTGAAGCTTCGTGATGCTTCATGAACCAGTTGTTGTATTTTTTTTTTTACTCCTCTAAATAACAGGCTCTATTCAACATAAGGCCGAAAGCAAGTGATGGGCAAATGGAGTCTCATGAAACAATTTTTATATTTTTTTATTTGTCAAGATGGCACACTTGGTATAAAAATGTAGTGGAAATTCAATGAATGTCCATTGCACTGGACTTTAGATTTAAACCAAGAGCAACATAATAAGCACTGAAAAAAAAATCACAATTTGTTCATGAGGCCACATTTTCCTATCATTATTTTAACCTTTTTTTTTTTTACACCTATAGCGTTATCCCGAGGCATAAAAAGGCAACTAATGATTCACGTAGTAAACTTGAAGCTTCATAGTAACAATTTCTCATAAAAGACTGTTGAATTTTTTTTGACCCAGCAGTTTATAGAATAAAGATGATGGTCAACAAGATGTGATCAAAGCGTGTAGAAAAACAAAAGTGAAAGGTAACCTTGGATATCGGTCTGTCCTTGAGCATGTGAAGAGATAAAAAAAAAAAAAAAGTCGCAAAAGCTGTGAAGCCCTCTCCTCTCCTTTTAGTGTTAGTCAT
Organism: Hippichthys cyanospilos; assembly: GCF_059441005.1. Taxonomy (NCBI): domain Eukaryota; kingdom Metazoa; phylum Chordata; class Actinopteri; order Syngnathiformes; family Syngnathidae; genus Hippichthys; species Hippichthys cyanospilos. The sequence continues at coordinate 29,523,796 of NC_142370.1, read as the reverse complement.
CAGGGATTTTTTTCCCTTTTTTTTCTTAATGCCGGAGTGCCTTATTTGCTGTCAAAATGTCTTACGAGTCTTAATAGAGGAATGCCACAGCTCATTTCCTTGTAACGCCATTCATATGCTGGTGAAAGAGGGCATGTCTAAAGATCTAAACAGCCGGCTTTTTAGGGCCCACATTAGAGCTTGTGTGTCATTGATTGACATTATTTGGTTTGACAGGGCCTCACATCAAGGTTAACCTCACGGACAAAAAACGCTGCCCGCACCAACACACACCCACGTGCTACGCTCGTGCTACGCTATGCTCTCAACCTCCTGTTGAGAGCCATGATGATGATGATGATGATGTGTGTGTGTCATCTTCATTGTTGTGAGCGTGATGCCAGGTGGAGATTTGGAGACTTAATTGATAACTAATGGAGCGGCATGTGCCGAGTTTACCCAGGAGAATTGACGCTCCGCGTGTGTGTGTGTGTGTGCAATTTGACTTACTCAGCAGTATATCTCCGGATGGCGGTGAATTAAATATGAGCCCAAAAGATTACGACGGGCAGTGACACACGTCAGTCTCGGTCACCTGACCTCCAGACCAAACAGAAAGTGTGTGAGAATTGTCCACGCGCATCTCATCCTCAACAAGCCACAAAGACAAAGCGAGATCCCCGTGACCAAACTACAAGTGAAGCAGTTAATCTGTACAGATATTAGCTGAAGGGCCCTTGAGAGGAGCGGCGCCGAGCCCCCTTCTCCACCGTGCTACCCACGATGCCTCGCTGGCGCGCCACACGCCGCAGCCGTGGGATTCACACGCGCGCGCAGGCACACAGGAGTTGTCTGCTCATTTACCGTGGCGCTCGGTTTATCAAATTGCACCCCTGCGAACATCTCCAAAGTGAACGTGGAAGCCGAGGCCCGCAACAAAGCCGCAGGAATAAATTGCCCCCGCTATTCCCGGCAAAAGCCGATGGCGGATTTATTTCAGGCTTGGACCGCTGAAATCGAAACACTCCCAAGTCAAGTCGTCTTGCGCTTGCAGCTGTGAGTCCAGATTTCATGTACAATATTAACAAGTTAGCCATGTGTCCTGTGAATTAGCCAACGCGGCAAACGCGGTAAAAGTTGGACGCTTTGGTGCACGCCTGTCGCAATGGTTCTCGTCACTCATGTCAGATCCTTTCTTCGCCCTTTAAGCACTTTAGGCTGCTTGTCCTCCTCTCTGGAAAAGACCATAATTACACTGTTTGTGATGAAGCCCAAGGGCGTATTCGTCCGCTGTCAAGTTCAACGTCTTATCCTCTTCCTCCTTCGCTTCGAACTTACGCTATAATATTTTCTTGAACCTTTGTCCGCTGCGCGTTTCTTACTCTTGAGTCTGCTTTTGGCCCCGGCGCGTCTTGTTTGTGTTTTGCGGCGTGTCGCTCAGCTCGAAGGCTCGTGTGTGATAATAGCTGGTAGGCGATGCCGATATGAAAAGGGTCCTTCAAGGATAGCCTTTTGGCACACATTGAGCAAGGTCACATTGTGGACTGAAAGCAAGAAGTGCTTTCTTGATAGGTAACAGAAAAAAATAGAAAAATAAGCAGGCAGATGTGCGAGCTGCTGATTCATAATAAAACAGATTGGTGTGCGAGAGGGGCCAGTTGCAAAAAAACTTTGGCTAGGTTCCTACTGCAGGGCTTAACTCCCACTTCTGAATTTTTTGTGTCGTCCAATTTGGACTACATTTCCAAATAAATGTGACCTGTGTGTGAACCCCTAACAGCCCGAAACTGTCCCGCATGCGCAGAGGACACCATGATGTCACACAACAAATACACTTAACATTTGTGTTTACGGAAATACCTTCATGAGTGACCCAATGGCTGTCATACCGGAACCACAATATTTTAAATTTGTTACATTCAAGGTGGGAACGAGCGGGAAAGGTGGAGTATTTGGCAATGGCATTTTGTGCCGTGACGTCAACGTCTCCCTCGCTCCACGCAAGCAGACACACACACGCGCATACAAAAAATTACTCTTTGTTTTCTCTCCCTCAGAATATTTTCAAACTTGTCCGCCACATTCCGCTATTGTTGTTTTCTTTTTTCCCACATGCTTGCACCCTTTTGAGCGCAGAACTTTGACAATTGATGCATGTTTGTTACGTCTGCGTCGGATGAATGCGACCCGGCCATTCAGACCAGACTCGCATATCAAAAGATCAGATACGTATCGGATTTAGTCCCACACCCAAGCGGCCTGGGTCGAATATAAAAAAATCAGATGTGTGTTGTTCACATTACAGGATACAGGTCGGATAGACGCATTTTCAAAGTAAGATATAACTGATCACTAAAAACTAAAGCACTTGAAGAATGAACACAAAATAAAGGTCATCTTAATGGCCCTGCGTGTGAACAAGGATGGACTCAAACGGTGTATCAGTCTGCTAGTTCTTTTCTTGAAACCGAGAACGTAAATGATTCAAATTGGAGCGCTTGAAGGATTCTTAAAACAGAATAAATCTCATCTCAATGCAGAGGTTGTGAATGGATTCAGACATCGATTCGGTTTGCTTGCTTCTTTTCATGAAAACGTGGTGCAACCTTGGCTAACAAAAAATTCTCTGTAAGCAACTCCTCTGACTGCTAACACCCAACAGATTTCGTCCGCTTCCACCCTCCCACTCGCCCATTACCGTAATTATTGTAAGAATAACATCTTCATTTCAGATGTGATGAATTTTTTGCAGCTCCTAGTGTTGTAATTTCGGTGGAAACCGGGTCAAAATTGCTCTTTGGAGGTTAAAGGTTGCCGACCCATGCCTGAGACCCATGTGCATATCGCCGTTCACCGATCCTGCAGTGAATCTCAAAAATCCATTGGAAATCTAGCTGTTAAAAAAAAAAAAAAAAAACAGATAAGGAACAAAATGTTACAAAAATTTAGATTTTGTGGATAGTTTTCCCCAAGCCGCGGCCACGCCCCCTCCGCTTCCTTCTTTTTGTTTTTTCCGCCCGGTCATATTTGCGATCAATGTGTCTACTCTGCGATTATCGTCTTTCATAAAAGCAAACACCCCGGCAGCCAGGGAGCGCCAAAATGAGCAGATTTACATTCGAGTCGGGGAGCGCTGTCCCAGCACCGGATCCTTCAGGAAGAACCGGAGGCTCAGGTGGGCTGGCGGGGCTCGGAATGGCCAAGTTGCAATACCGGCCTTCTTGCTCACAGCCATCTTTACAGCCTCCTCTCTAAATCCCCGCTCCGCATAAACTTCCCCTCTGATGTGCCCACCCCCAAATCTTCATCTATCATCTAGTTGGCAATGGCATTGTTTTTAATCATCAGAACCTCAAAATTATTATCGCTTCTGATGCGGCAATTAAAACTTCAGGTCAGAGGCACAACGAGCGGTGATCAGCAGCCGAGCCGAGAAGTTTTAATTAGACGATCAGAACCATTAATGCACAAAAAAAAAGGTGTGCGCTGGGAAATTAACGGGAACGTCTTAATCAGGGTTAGCGACTCCGAAGAGGAGTCAAGTGAACAGAGAGCAAAAAAACAAATCATTTCCGCACCACTGGGACAAAACTCAATTAAATATGGATGCGGAAAAATGGAAATTTCCCGGCATCAGCTTCACAGACTCTTTGAAAAGTGTGGCAAAAAACGCACTCGGGGGTTGGCGACCCCGCCTATTGGTATTCTCGTCTAATAAAAACGAGGGGCCGGATGCCGGGGTCCGTGGCGGCGGACCTGGTCCGTCAGTGGCTTTCCGCTTCACTCGCTGGCGGAGGACAGCCGGAGGTCTGGCCATTGCCGTTTCAAACGCCGCCGCGCTCGAGATAACGCGCACGCCTCAAAGACGCAACGCGGGTTCAAGGAGGTACGCGCTGATTGATTCGTCCTGCAAAGGTTCATAAAGTTATAAGCTTAAACAAATCTCAGTTGCATCATGTAAAATAATCTTCATCTCGCAGACCCTGTTTGTATTAATTAAGTCCAGATATTGCTTACTTATTTGCCTCCGCATCATTCATATTGGGACTCAGCAGGAATCTCAGACAATTTAAATCGTTTTATGGGGTACATACGGAGGGCACGTTTGCTGTGTTCATGACACTAAAGCGGGTCTTCATCAACGTCTACCACTCTTATTCAGACCATAAAATTCATCGGCCGCACAAACAAACTAAACTATGGATTTACTGCGCAAGGCTTTATGGCAGCACTGCACAAGACTATGGAAATATTCGCAACAATGAGGCTTATTGTATTGAGTAAAAGGGATAATTGGTAGGTTTTAAAAATGGAAGATGAATTGAATTGTGAAATTGAGATTTCTCAAGTGGCAGAATGCTGTATGTATGGAAGACATGTTTAAAATGGCTTCCACTCAATTCGGACATTTAACGCGATAATCCACTTAATTTTTAACTCTAAAAAGTTCATCTTTTGGCCATAGTTAACTTTATTAGACAACCCAGTTTGACACCTGAAAATTAAAATAAAAAATAAAAAAACTGTATAAATAGGAACCTCAGATTGAATGCATGGACCTTCAAAATTACAACTTTTGGAATGATTTTTCAAGTGCAGTTAATAGTTTTAAAAACACCTTTTTTGCATTTGCTGTCAAATGACCTCACATGTGGAAGGAAGGTAATGACCAATAGCAGTTCATCTTATGAGTGTCACATGACCAGGGAGTGAGCCATGATTGGTTGTTACCCTTGCGCACAAGTGACATCATTTTCAGTCAAAAGCAAAAAGAAAAATGTGATTTTAAGAATATGAAATGTACTTGAAAAATAACTTTAATTATTTATTATTGCCAAAACGTGAACTTTTTACTGCTAAAAATGGCTAAATATATGGACTATCCATGAAAGAAAATGTTTAAATTATAACTTTTAGATTTTAAATCAATATTATTTAATGTCTTTTTAAAAAAATAAATCAAACATCTAAATAACATTGTGGCATTTATTCCTTCCTTTAAAACCGATTCAAATCGTAATCATCCAGAATGGGTGAGCCCCCCCCCCCATGGTTGTTTTTTGAATATGATCTTGAAAAGACTTGAAAAGTAGACCAAGGTGTCAGAGCTTCAACACTGCCCATTAAAAATATCCAAACAAAAAACAAAACCGAACCCAGAGGAAGTCAGTCAGAGGTAGCGCCGTGACCTGCCTTCGTCACAGCCGTCATTAAAATTCTCCGATCCTTTGCTCGAAAGCCGCCTTGATTACAGTCTGTGCTCGTTCGCACAGATAATGCACTTCCAACAGCGTTATTAGGATTTGAAACGCCACTTGATTGGGCGCGATATCATTCTGGCACACAAACAGAGCGTCGACGTCGAAGGAAAAAAAAAAAAACAGCATTGTGGAGTTGCTTGTCATCTCCACAGTTGCGCGGAAACGTCCCTGAAAAGAAGCGGGGCCCGAGAACGACTTTCTGACTCAACTTGAATAGGACCCGAGCCCATTTCAAGCATTTACAGTAGTTTCCTCTCTTTTTCTTCAGCTTTTAGCCATATACAGACAAGAAGCGCTGCTTGTTCTTTGCTGGGCGCTGTTTCCTGTAAAAATAGTGTCAAACGTAACATAAGCACTTGGAAAAATTAGCTTCAGATGTTGTGTTTGACTTCAACATCCCCCCCCCCCCCCGCCACTATCTCCAAACTCGCACTCCTGACTGAGCTGTCAGCTCGTTGACAATTAGCACAGCGGAGTAAAACAAAAGTGTAAATAGGTCCAATCCGCATAACGGCCTTGTTTTTCTTTCCGATATTCGTTAATAAGGCAGAACGCTTAGCGGACTCATCGGGAGGTGGAGGAGTAGCGCTCCCACAGGGAAAAGTTGTTCTTTCATGTCGGTCCCTTTAGATTTGATTTCATTGTACGCTATCATGCACACAAACGACTTGAGGTAAACAGCTTTCGTGTTACCATAGCAATGTGTAATGTAAGCAAAGGGCAAAAAAAAAAAAAAAAAAAAAAAGCTGCTGCGGACAGAAACCTCAGCATAAATAACGGTGAAGACAGCTTCCATAAACCAGCCAACCTTAACACCGTCCTCCTTGGGGGCTTTTAAGTAAGTTCTGCTCACGTACTTTGTTGTTAGAAGAAAATCCTACATAAATAGTCTCTCATGGAGAGAAACAAGTGCGCAGGGGTCATTTTCTATGAGGATCCAGAGATGGCAATGCAAAGGAATAGGTAGTTAAAGCATGAAATACCGAACACAGTAAAGTCGGGCCGAGGGGGCGGGGGCGGGGGGTGGGGGGGGGCGGACCTCCACCGCAACACCCAAATGACCTCAATCTTCCTCGGAGTGTACTTGTAAAAAAAACAAACAAAAAAAAAAGTTGGAAATTTATGTCTTCCACTTCCTAATAGTTTTTCCAGCTGATTTTGTTTCTCTACCACCCCCCGCCCTCTGCGCCCCTTCGAAAAAAAAAAAAAAAAAAACCGCCGTCCTCTAAAAGGTTAGCCTTTCAGCCCCGCTCGCAATTGTCTAACACTAATTTGTTGGTGTAATGCGCCGCCGCCGCTTGCCTCCACCCTCAGCTCTCCAAACGACATCATTCCCCGAGTCATTGTTTCGCTGAGGAAGTGTGCAATGTAAATACAGTAACTGAGAAAGCATGTGTGGCGAGCGCCGCTCGCATTGTCCGCCGACGGGGTGATTTGTACACTCCCTCCAACGGTATATCCTCTAATGATTCTTTGCAAAAGAAAATGAAAACAGGATTTTATGTTGCGGCGGCGTGATTTACATAATGCCAGCAATGGCTCACGCGTGATTGTGTTGCGTTTTATGGCCGAGGGAAAATGAAGTGGCTCGCACTTGTTATAGAAAGTCAATTGAGTCTTAAAGATAGAACTTTGCAACCTATGATATCATGCATTCCTCTCCGGTGAAATTGTGCGCATATTATGTTAGGCGAGATGCGGAGTCAACAACAACGAGAATAAATATCCGCTTCGGCTCGCCTGCCAGAGCTTTAACGTGAAATGAAAAAAACAGATCGCAACTTTTAAAAATATCACGAATGCCGCGTTGCTCCTTAGTTATTTACAACCCCGATAAAAATCTGGCCTTGAGTCGGAGTCTGCAAAATGCCGTCGCAAGGTGAACTTTGGTGGCTCTGGAAATAAAGCGAAAGGTAACAGAGTGCACTTTCTGCCCTAAAAAGGCAGCTCGGGATGCGGAATGCCACGGGCAGCTGTTCCTGCCTCATCAGAGGACATGTTATAAAGATAGCCCCACTTGGGTTGAAATAATGCCACCCGTTCCCGCCCCAAAGCGCACTCTGACGCGCTCTATTGTTCGGAGGGGCCATCCCGGGGGGACTCGGCCCGGCCCGCGCGGCGCGTCCGCGTGGCGGGTTTTTGCGTGACGCGCTACGCTCGCCTTGTCAAGCGTCAGATCGCACGTAGGGTCCGCGTCGTAAGCGCTCACCAGGTTTCTTTTTCATCGCCGCTTGGCGGAATGAGTCAGAGGTTCGTCACATTTTGACTCATTTTGTTTAGCTGTAAGTGACACAATAAATTGGTAAAGGTTTGTGGTGGGGGGTATTTTTTTTCACTCATTCTGAAAAAATTCAGAGCCTAACACATGCTGAGCCAGTGTTTTAAAGTAGACAATTGACAGAATACAATTAAAATTCATCGAGAAATCATTTTTTTTAAAGGGCAAAAGCATACGTGGTGCACCGGTGTCAAACTCAAGGCCGAGGGCCAGATCTGGCCCGCCCGCCACATCATTTTACGTGGCCCGCGAAAACCTGATTTGAGTTCAGGTTTCTGGCTAAAGTCTGAAATTTGCAAGTTGTCTTCAACTGTTACAAATTTCAAGGGAAAAAGAAGCATATTTTTGTTCCCAATCTCTTTTGAACAGATTTTACCGACCTCTGATTTCAAAAGTAGCAAAGTGTGTGACAAACACTTCAAATGTGTTCCGGCCCTCTGACAGAAACTCCAATGTGAACCACGATAAAAATGAGTTTCACACCCGTGCTTTACACAATAGTACAGTAAAAAAAATATCAAGAAAAACCAACTACATAAAAGAATTCAAAACAGTAAAAGGGACAATAAAACCAAAAGAATACTGATCAAACAGTTCCAGGCTATACTGGGTCAAAATGTTGACTGCAACGATAGTTTTTTAAGATGAGATTTAAAATTTCAAACCCTGACAACAACTCAATTATCAAATGAATCGATTTTAATCATTAAGGAATCTTTAGAGCCATTGTTTATCTTCAATTATAGAAACGATCAAATTTCAAACTCTCAATAGTGTTTTTCCAAAGAGTACAAATGACTTCATTGTTCTTTGAAAAAAACAGCAATAATTTGTGTATACACTGAGAAAATTGATTTCATAACATATTTTGAATCAAAACTAATGTTCAAGTAATCGATGGAATACTCACTTCTAAAAATATCGGATAGTGACAGGACGAAATACAATCATAGTTTTTCTAACTATTTCTGTCATTTCTAGATGTCTATTGAATGATGAAAAAACAACAGCTGGAAAGGTTTTTTTTTTTTTTTTTTTTGGTGGTCACTTTATCACTCAATCCCCCAACGCATTTAAAGTGCAAAAGCGCCACGGCACACGGTCCCAATACCCATCACCATAAAATATTTAGTCCGATGAAAAGAGTTGAAAGTTTTGCCCGGCCCGGCCCGGCCCGGCGCCGTCGGCGTCAAGACCGGACGGCGGTCCCTTGAGGTGCGAGCCAAGATAACGTTTCAGCGTGTCTATAGCGCTGTCATGTGAGGGATTATGTCGCCTGCTTGTACCGTAGTAGCATTGTGGGTTAAGGGCTATGTGGGGGGGGGGGGGGGGGGGGGGGGGGGGGGGTGATACATATCTGTCTGTGGTTTCAGCTGCCACTGCTCTTTTCTCCTTGTTTTTTTCCACCACCCTGAGCTGCCAGCGGAGGTGCCACTTGGAAAGATATGTACAGTATCTCTGTGTCCTCGCGCTTGCGCTCGTTTAAGTGCTTTGAGGGGTTATTAATAGCGCCGGTTACCATTCAATGTCCGTTGTTTTTCCGTCGCGATATTTGAAATCCGATGTCGTTTATGGCCGCGAGCTTTGCCTAACCGAGGCGATTTTTGTCTTCTTTCTCCTCTCGCAGCTGAAAGGAGTTTATGCACTGAAACGACCTCAGGAAAACCCAAGATGGCCGCCAAAAGGAAAGGTGGCCTAAAACTCAACGCTATCTGCGCCAAACTGAGCCGGCAGGTGGTGTTCGACGGCAGCTCGCAAAACGCGGAGGGGGACCAGAGCGTGGCCGAGAACAGCGAGCGGGGCAGCTCCCACTACGACGACAACGAGACCAACTTCGGCGAGAGCCTCAGCTTGAGTCAGAGCTTGGAGGAGGACCAAAGGAGGCGCGAGGCCATCGAGAAGTGGGTGAACGGCGAGTACGGCGACGAGCCGCCGCCGGCGACCGAGGGCGGCGACGAGCGGGAGCGCGATCTCCGGGACGCCGACGATGACGACGCCCCTCCCGAGGGCGTCTACATGGTCCGGCCCAAAGGCTGCAGCGACGAGGAGGACGACGACGGCGAGGAGGCGGAGCCTTTGGCGGGCTCCGCCGACGGCAGTTACCACGACGACAAAGATGCCGACGACGGGCCTTCCAAGCCCGACGCCTACGCGCCGCCCGGCGAGACCCCCGGCCGCCGGGCGCCTTTCTCCTCCCCAGGTACGTCTGAGCTCGCGGCGCCGCGGTCGCGTCGCCCGCCGCTCTCGCGTCAGCCTTTAAAAGGTTCCACTTTAGAGTATTAAGGGGCGAAGGCTCCATCTCTGCCCGCGCGAGAAAGCGAGAGATCGACAGAGCCTCGGTGCCACATGCGCGTAAGCTTAAGTGTGCCCATTATTGGAGAGAGACGCTCTAGAGTTGCATTATGAATAGTCCCTGACATTATTACCCTAAAGACGGATTCAACTGGCGCGCTGGAGGGCGAACACAGGAACTTGTCAGTGTGTGCTAAACTGTATGAAGAACTTCATAAATGGAGTAGGCTTACAACGCCGGGCAGTTGTAGCAGCTGCGCGTGGTCAAGACCACATGGCGGGGCCGGCCTAAGCTTCGCATTACGCTCGGATTACATATTGAGTCTTTGATTGTCCCCGAGCTCACTAAAGTTAGCCACCGCTGCACCGTCGGCTCCTCTACGCCCGCCCAGCGTTATTATCTTCCGGGGGATCGCCAATAATCATAAAAACAGAGCATCCTTAGCCTTCCCTCTGAATTACTCCAAAAGAAGATACGCGGGGTGAAATGTTGTCGTCGGTCCGCCCCGGGGTTAAAATGTGTTTGCGCGGGTACCGCTTTAGCCCTCCTGTCATGTTGTGGGTCAGACCCAGCCATATAACAGTTCAAGTCATTCTTGAATGGATTTTATTTCGCGCAAGCAAACAGAGCGTTCGCACACGTTTCTGTGAAGATGCTTGTTGAAATTTCTAAACTTTTTTTAGAAAATTGTTCTTTGTTCCTGCGGGGATCATTTCACAAATTGACCCAGGATTTTGTTACTGTTACAGAGAAAAACACAATCCTTTTTCATTCGTGTTTCCAAACTAAATCAGGCCTTTTTACACTTTGATACAATCAAACAAGTCCCCGGGTCATATTGACCCAGAGTCATTATTGTTATTCCTTAGAAATTAACTGTTTAAAATCGGAAAAAATGGCATTTGGGGAACATTTTGGTTCTTCCTTTCAAAATAAATAAATAAAAATAACACAAGGGTTAAGAGACTTTTTTGTGTGTAGCGGTAGTAGAATTGAATAGAATTATAAATAAAATAGAATGTATTTATTGTCATTGTATAGCTGCCATACAATGAAATTTAGAGTGTTGCACCAATTGGTGCAAAATAAATAAATATGAACAATAAAAAGTATAGGTTAAAAAGCATGGTTTCACATAGTATTTTTGTTATGTTTTGTTGTTATTCATAGCGTTCGTGGTTGAGTCATCGGTAAATGTAAGCTGTACAAAGAAGTAAAGGCGATCGATCATTTTGAATGAGGATACTAGTTTCAAATAAAAAAAGCGAAAAAAAAATTAAAACTCGAAAAAGTCCAAATATATCAATATATCATCAACTAATCAACTGAGTAATAATGTAATCATTTAGAGCAATTGTCTGAGCCTTGCAACTCATGCAAAAATGTTTTTACTATTTTTTTTTACATATTTTACATATTTTTTGTCAAAAAAGTCATTCATTTTTGCAGAAAGCCTTCTATATGCAAATCATGCAAAAACAGGTGACAACAGAGTAGAAATATGACGTTTCGCAGTAACAAAGTACAATTTGTAATCTTTCAAGGCACATTATCTGCCAAACAATTAATTGTCAAAAATATCAAAGCCGATTCAGATGAACAGATGTTAAATAAGGGCACAACAATTGAACAATAAAATGTTTTTGGCACTTGAAAAACAGATGTCCCGTGCTATCCATTGTGTTTTAGTCAAAATAAGACATTTGTAAACATCTGTTTTTACTTTGCAAAACAATGACCAAAAACAGTAAAAAAAATCTGTTTCAAAAATGTTTGTTTAGTTCAACATCAACCCTTCTTGCGTGATATTGCTTAATTGTTGTTTAGTTGTACTTTTATAACAGAAGGGTACCGCATGTTTACAAAGTAATCTGTAAACGTGGATTTTCTAATACACCTTAATGAAAGATGAGGTTATATTCAGTTAAATCGATGTTCAACAAAAAAACGATTTCATGGTGAGAGCCCCAATCAAAACAAAACATTTCAAGAATTTCAAGTTGAAAACGAAATTAAGGCTAATTTGGTTAGGCGTATATCTGAAAAAATCAAAAAGGAAAGAGCAATCCAGTGGAGGAACTTCTCAGGGGAAAAATAGCTTGTGTGTTTTTCATTTTTCTGTTCTTATTGTGTGTCAATATATGACTAATATGTCTAAATGAACACAGACGGCCCACACCCTTAGCTCCACCATCACTGCGACACTTCATTTTGTTTTCCTCACAGTTCCTCTTTGTTGATTGTAAGTAGGGCATCTATACTTCTGTGTTTCTCCTCGGCACACAATTAAAACATTTTTGCTTCTCTCTCTCTCTCTCTCTTGCTCTCTCGCTCTCTCTCTCTCTGCACTGTCGTTCAAAGGCTGATGCGCAGTGCACATAATTATGCATATAAACATAGTGGCTTAATTATCTCTCACAACATCAGTGACAATGTAATTAACAAACATTGCAAGATCAATGAGAGAAACTGCGACCTTCAAAACATTTAACTCCTCACGCTGAGGAATCGTGCGGGATTTCCTATCAGCGCCAAAACCCCTGAATACTTTTCCAGCTAAATTGGATGTCGAATGAGAGCCCCCGTCCGCCCGTGCCACGCAACAGGAAATTAAAAAAAAAAAAAAAAGCTCATATTATGGATCAATTAAGTTGAACCAAGACTTTAAAAAGTTTCTGAATAGTTTATCCCGTGTCTGAGATGTTACTAAGTACTGTCTTTTCCTTCATAGCAGAAATATACTTCAAATAAAATACATAGAACATGTTAAAAATCGAAATATTGAAAAACAAGAGCATTGTTCTTTAAATCCAGCCCAAAACTGTAAAAATTTGCACATTTAGCCTTTGAAACGGTCATTATTATACAGTCAGATAAAATAGTTTCAGAAGAAATAATACAAGAAAAATAACTATTAAAATCAATACATTAAAGCAGAGTAATTATTTTTTTGTGTGTGTTTGTGCTACAGGATACTTCCTGTGCTTTTGAAAAATGAATGTCTGTTTGTATCGACCGTGAGGGGTGTCCAAACTACGGCCTGCTAGCCATTAGTGGTCCAATATTCTCTTTTAAGCAGCCCGTAGCATGTACGAAAAACGACATTTTGCACAGCCCGCAACACTGTTTTAAACACAGATGGAAAGTGTGGCTGGCAAAAATATGGGCGTGGCAATGCTATTATAACACCCACATCCCACTCGTTGGGGGATGTGGTTGTAGGGACTAGCAACGCGACGAATAAGGGATTTTTAGATAGCATAAAGCTTTTGTCAAAGTGCTGACACAGAAACACCGTTTACAGTTTTTATAACTGTGACAACAACTTTTATAACAGTAAGTCAAATGCTTTCACTTTCTGCTCTGTGTCAAAGTCTGATTTTTGATCATATATGATAAATGATCCTCACGTAATAGTTTTTTAAATAGTGACAAACCATATATATATATATATATATATATATATATATATATATATATATATATATAGACATATAGATATAGATATAGATAGATAGATAGATAGATAGATAGATAGATAGATAGATAGATAGATAGATAGATAGACAAAGAGAAAAGAAAGAAATGATATGAAAAGCGCCCCCCCAATAAAACATCCCAAATTGTGCAAATTTGTTGTAAGTGACATTGTGCAGGTATGATTCCAAAGTGACAAGCCTGCTAGTGTTCCAACTCTCGATTAGTCCATATATAGCCACTCGTGTGCACCTTTATCATCAGTGACACCTCTGCCTCTCGTCCCATTTGCAGAGCAGCTATGCCACACTGATGCCCATATTTGGCCTGCCTAAAGGAGATATAATGCCCATCTGTTATCATATCTGCGAGAGAAAATGTGGCCTAATTGCCTCCAAATAGACAAGGCAGGTCTGCGTCTCCTTGCATTTTCAAGTGGAAAAGATAGGGAAAGATTTTCCAGTGGCATCAAAGAACACCCAAAAAAAAAAAAAGGAATTAAGATTGTTCACATTAGAACGGATCAATACAACCCTAACGGTCAGTTTGAAGCAGCCTGATAGGGCTTGAGTTGGAAAAGTCATTTGCGGCGTTCAAAAAAAAAAAAAAAAAGGGTTATCTGCTGTGCGTGGCAGCCCTAATCCTTACAAGCCAACATCATTTAACTTGCACTGATAGCGTGGTCACATGGCTTCCTCTCTAAATACACCACTTACTCTTTTTTTTTCTTCTATCAAAGGATAATGATAATACCCAAGGTAAATTAAAAAACTTAAAAAGCATCATGGCACCATTACAAATCACATATGTCTTTTTTTTTAATATGTAGTACTTTCTCTGATGTAAAATTAGAGCATCACTCAAAGTCAACACAAGTTAATCATAACGGGGTCAACGTTTACATTGGTGATTATGCTATATGTTTAATTTTCAAATTGGCAATTTGGCAATAGGCTTTCCATCCAAATATGGCGATTGAAACTTTTTCATTATGCCTCGAGTGGTCCAGCGCCGTTCCGCGTTGTAACCGGTGTAGGCCGGTCTACCCTAACTTTAGAGACATATGATCCACCGCGTCCTGAAATGACCTGAAAAATACGGCGGCACCAAAGTCCATTCAAATTTTTTCAAGTCAGTCGCACCTGTTGTGTGATTTTAGTCCCCTAATGTCTTTTGAAGCACATTCAAAAGTCGGCCCGTTACCCGTGAGAAACAAAAAATATGAACGTCTACGACAGGAAACTCAAATTTCAGTTTATCTGAAAAAAAAAACGGCAAAAATGATCTACGCTCGACCCATTCCTCTTAAATGTTTCATGCCCTTTTCCATCCAGCGGATACTCTTTCACACTGATCCACCGCGCAGAAGAGTGACCCCCAAAGCGGTGGGTGGAAATTTGGGGATTATTTTACATGCTGCGCAGGAGATGTGAAAAGCAGAGCGCAGCAACTCATTTAGCAATAACTGAGAAATTGGAGACAGGAGCTGAAATATTTGTGTATTAATTACACAAGTGGTAGGCGGTATTACCCCTGACCAACTTAAGTGCGCTCCGCGGCTGAAAAAAAGCAATAAAGCACTTTTTAAACGGGTAATGGAAGAACTGAAGAACTTTGTAGCACGTTTTACTCAAAGTTAAGCACTATTCTTTGGAGTGGATAATGCAGCCAGGAGGAATTTTCGTCGAGTACGTAATTGTTCCCGTAGGTGATAAAAACATGCGCTTTTTTTTTTTGTTTGTTTTTTTTAGGCTTGATGAAGTTGAGTGACGTTTTTGGGGGGGAAGGAGGTTTGATAACTGCATGAAAAAAAGAATATGGTTATGAATATGGATTTTAGGACGGTTTACATCGATTCTGAAATTGAATTGAATCCCAATTGTTATGTGGATCGATTTTTGGTTTTGGCACATGCCATAATAAATACCGTTCGATATATTCTCCTACTAAATTCCAAGATTTTAGAACAAACTTTTGACTGTAATAATTAATACAAATACTTTGTTGACAGTTTTACAAAAGCAATCCAATTATCGTGTCATATTTTCCCTGTTTAATCAATTGTCACATAACGTAAAGGATTTGCGTGTTCGGTTTGTGGTGAATAGATTCAAATGTAATCAGAACGGAATAAAATCTCCAAGGTTTGTGTTCAGCGTTTGCTCGATGAAGTCAACCTGCAAATTTCTGCAGCAGCATAACGTGAAACCAAAACAGGAAAAGCGTTGCCTCAGACTGCCTGTCGACTGTTTGCCAAAACAAAATACACAAAGAACTTTCAACTCTGTTCTTTGTCAGATCTAAAATAACAAGTCCGGTAAATTTCTTGCTTCTTCATATCGTATCTTCGTGTGTAAAAATTTGTGATGCGGGTGCAGTTTTTCATTCCGGATCTCTTAAAACAGTGATCCAGGCCGTTTTAAAAAGTGATTCATCTGATTTTTCAGGAGAAGCATCTGCCCTCCGAGACTATGCGGCCAACACAATGAATGAGTTTTTGGGAATGTTTGGCTACGACGACCATCATATGCGGGACGAGCTGAACAAGAAGATCAGCTTCGAAAAGCTCAAGGCCGCTACCTCAGACCCCTCGTCCCTCAGCAGCGAAGAGGCCACGCGGCGAGCCCGTTTCTCCAAGTACGAAGAGTACATCCGAAAGCTAAAAGCCGGGGAGACCCTACCGTGGCCCATGCACGCTTCCCCATCCAAACCAGATGACCTCAATTCAAAACTGTCCCAAGACAAAAGTCCAACCATGCTCCAGACCTCCGGCGGCCTGGCGTCGGCCGAGCCTCAGATCTTCCCCGCCAGCTTGGATCACAAGCAGCAAGGGGGAACCCCGTTGGCTGCCGCACAGCCGTCAAACCCCTCCCACTTGCAGAACATGGCCTCCCGGGCCTCCAAGTATGACTTCTTCATTCAGAAACTTAAAATGGGTGAGAGTATACAGCCCAACGGCAATGCTTTTAAACGGCCATCCAAATATGACCTGGAGAACGTCAAGTTCCTGAACCTTTTCAAACCGGGCGACGGCAGCCCTGATATGGGCGGGGCCATCGCCTTTAAGACGGGTAAAGGCGGTCGCCCTTCCAAGTATGACATCAGAACAATCCAGAAGCTGATGCCAGGAAATCCCGAAGGCTCTCTGATGCCCAACATCCTTGCGACGGCGCCGGGTAACCCGGGGGCCCCCGGCGTTCCCGCTATTGGCGCGGCCGGGGCCGGTATCCCACCGGGACTCACCGTGGACCAGACGGGCCATATAAGCTTTACCGCGTCTGACTACCTGAAGTCCAGCTTTTCCAAAACCGACTCCATCACCACTGGCACTGTGTCCTCTGTGAAGTAAGTCTGCTCACACCGAATTCTATTCAGATCACACTTTTTTAAAATTCTGACATGTTTAGATGTTATGCCATTTGACCTGCAAAACCCTGGATTTACCGTAGATAACCAGCAGAGCACTTTTGTGCATCAATTGCCACTTTTGAGTGCATAAATGGGTTATTGTTATGTATTGTATTTGAAAAGTAATCCCAGTCAATAAGCAGCACTTTTTATTCAAAAATAACATTATGGCATTTTAACAATGACCGTTATTATATAATTACTTTTGAATGTGCATAATTTTCCCCAACATATTGCTCCCGCCGCGCATTCTCGCTCACAAGTGAGGCGGAGACTGCTGCTGGAAGTAGAGTGGACACCTTGGACAAGACAGTTTGTCAATCCGCTCACGGGCACTCCTACAAGACACGTGACATCCACCAATGAGAGCAGGAGTGGAATAATAACTCCAGGGCTGGCGTGGATGACAACTCCTGCCCTCATATTATTTTACTTACTACTTTGTGGATTTCACTTTTCGCCGGGGGGTTTGGTCCCCATTAACCGTGAAATACGAGGCAACGCTGTAACCCCCCACTCCTATTTGACGATAAATTTTATCCGTCAGAATTTTGGTCCCGGAATGTCCATCGCACGTCGTAACACAAATATTGGAAGTTCAGCATTGTGGTTATTGCTTCTGAGAGGAACAGCTTGGAGCTCCTGTGAGCTCACAGACACTCAAGCGCAGCAGTCCAAGGCAAAGGTAATGACTACCCTTCGCGGAAGCCAACGACACCGTCCTTTGAAAAGTGCCCAACATGATGAGTTGCAAAGGCACATGAAGTGTTTACCCGCTCCCCTTGGAGACTGATTTAGCGCAGCCATCGCAAAGTGACTGACTTGGTTGATTTTGGCCCGGGTGTAACAACCCTCCTTTTAATTACTTTGGAGTCAGGGCTAACCTACCGGCGAGTCGCAGAGGCACAGGCTAGGCCGTCTGAGGAGTACACTTTAAAGCAAGCGAGCGAGAAGTCGCCTCGTGCGCACTACCGGAAACAAACCACCGTTTGATTAGTTTTAATCTTGTTCCTGGTTAGGTGAGGGCTATCAAAGGCGGCGTTCAAGAGCCCTCGGGCGGATCTCCCTCAGGGTCCGGCCCGGGTTAGATTGTGGGAGCTACGAGCTCGGCTAACCGACCCGTTTAGCGCGAGACGTGGTCTGGCGGGACGTCCTCCCCTCCGGGCCGGATTAACCTCGGGTCATTCCCCATGTGGAGCTTCACACGGAACTAAATGCCGCTGCAGAGGGGGATCCAAACCGTATTACAACTGCAGTCGTGCAGATAGTCACAAAGGGAATCCTGTCTGGGGTGAAAAAAAATGACCGTCCCTTTTAAATCCATTCCAAGTTGAATCAGCCGGATATCTGTTTGCGCCCATAAAGAGGATAGAATTTTCCGCCGCCACCCTATTATCCAGTTTTGCATATAAGCACTCACCAAAACACCCCCATAAAAGATTAATGTCCTTTTTGCTCCCGCATTTCTCCTTCCATTGGCTGAAAGGCCATGCATCAAATGTGCGCTCCTTCCATCTCTGATTCATACGGCGCAGGAAAATGCTGCTCTGCCACGAGAAAATGTGAATTGATAGCCCAAAGTTTCCGCAAGTAAATATTGTGTCACTTTGTGTTTATTAACAAGAGGCAGCCCAAAGCCGCCATTAATCCTGTCCCTTTTGTGTTTCCCGCGGCGTTAGGAATGGCCTGCCACCAGATAAACCTGCCAGCGACGACGTCAACCTCTACCAGAAATACATCGCCAGGTATGCAAATCCCTCAACGGGCCACGCTAAGCACCGATGAAACAATACATCCAAAGCAGACAAAGCGTTTCCCCTTCCGCCGATGCCGTTTTATTCGGCGGTCTAACTAGATTCTGTTATGAAGATGCTCCGTGTGCAGTCAATTGATTAAGAAAAGGCTTCAATTTATGTGGCGAGCGGGATGAAGGGTAATGAAAAAGAAATGGCTTGATTGTGCCCGTGACTGTAAATGTTCGAATGCGTTCCCGGAGTGTGTATACGACGCGTGCTAAAGCCCGCCTTTCGTTTTACGCCACCTGGAGAAAAACTCATTATTGGGCTAGTTCAAATTAAACGTAACTTTTAAGGTGCATGTAAACATTTGAGTCCAAAAGTCATTTTCACGATGGAGCTTCTCGGAAGTACGACGCAAGAAGACCAGGAAGTTGCCCCCACGTCCTTTCACCGACGCGCTTTTGAGACTCGGCCTATTTATCTGTGTCCACTGTTGTGTCCGTTTTGTCTCGCGATACAGCAAAGTTAATTACACCCCTCCTAAACGCATCATTGGAAAGGACAGGATGTCCTTTACTGAGCACACTAGGACTTAGAAGGGTAGCTTCAATGATTTAAAAGTGTAGACCAAAAAGAAATGAGCGGGTACAGTGGTGCTGTCATTATCAGAGATTTCTCAAATCAGTTATTCTATTTATTAATCATGAATATTTTCGTTCACCAGGTGACTTTGTATTTACCAATACTGATCAATTATGGTAAAGACAAGTGAAGCGTCTGCGTCTCCGGAAGATATTTTACTAGATACGCTTCATAAAAACACGTGTAGGGCATGTATAAAATGTATCGAATTGAAACAATGATTGTGGTCACAATAGCACAGCAGATATTATTCATTGCACAAGCTTTAGAAGAGAAGTGCAATAAAGCAATATTTCTACCGTAACACAGCAAGGCAACATGGATGTGCGTAACCCCAAGTCAATTACAAAACTTAGTCGTAAACATCTCTGTCAAAGCCTGACAGAGGATTTGATGGCTTTCCTTCAGGTCTGACATTTATTGTTAAAATCATAATACCCCAAAAAAATAAATAAATACAATTTGAGATGCTCCAAATGTCCGGTCAAAAATGGCAAATAATGTGTTTTTTTTTATTTTTTTTAAATCAAAACAATACACCTGAAAAAGCATTTTGTGATTGATGCAAAAAATGTCAAAATCATGCGAGCTGTATAAAAAATATTGACGGGGGTGAAATTACTGTGATATTTTACTTTATCACAAAAAAATGGATCATCTATTTGTCATATTATGTTTGCAAAACCCAATCAAATATCTTCTGTCTTCCATTCTTGTGATTGGTACGCCAATGAATAAAAATAAAGCAACCTAGCTTTACTGTAATTTATCACAAAAGGGAAAAAAACTAGAGGACATTGAAATGAGTCCGCTTTAAACAGACATTAAAACACAGAAGAAAACAAATCTTCCGTTTTATTTCATTTTCATCAATTTACAGGCTTGCGCAGGACGCCGCATGCCACGTTACTTTCCGTTCCCAAAGTCGATTGGCTGTTGCAAGTGTGTGACAAAAAGTTGACGTTTTCTCCATGCTTATCTTTTTGACCACTTGTTTCTCCTTTTTGCTTCTGTCCAAACATTTTCCTGTCAGGTAATCAATTACAAAGGCAAACTAAAACAACAAATAAAAGAAGAGGAGGCGTCTTTTGATGGCCTCAAAAACAATGCCCCCCCCCCAACCCCCCTTTTCTTCGTCTTTCATTTAGAGCTGATGCTCAAAGGTGATTATCCCTTGTTTGTTTATTCCGTCTAAAAAAGAAAGAAAAGCAGCATTTGAAAAGGCGAAGTGGCTTTGGCGTTAATGATTACTTCTCCAAGCCATAACATGAAGGGCACAAATCAAAGCCTTGGCACCGACACACACGCGCGCGCGCGCACACTCACGCACGCACACGCACAAAACCTCTTCCTTGGACTGATTACATTTTGCAAGAAGATTTAATTAAGGAATTTTTAATGAGGCTTCTGCTGGCACTGCCAAGAACTGTTTTGATATTTGCACTGCATAATGCATAAAATTTGTCTAAACATCTCGGCAGTTGATGCACGGGGAGGCTGCAGATAAGCTCAGATACAGTTTCAATTTCCGTGTTGGGTTGGGTTGGAGGGAAACAGAAAGGCGGGCTGGAAAATGGGAAAGGAGAGCTCATAAAAAGGGCAAATGTAGCAAAGAGCGAGAGGTAGGAGCAAGGGAGGCTCCTCATTGCGCGCAAGCGCTACAACTGATTCTGTATATCTCTGCACCCGATCCTTGTTGAAATGCATTTTTAAAATGTAGTTTTCGGACCGTAAGCCGCATTTTTTTTTCTCATGATTTGAGTCCAGTGCGGCTTATCTGCAGGTTTAGCTACAAATACTGTATGTGTAGCTAGGTGTCAATATATAGAGCAACTATGAACTGAAAATATGTGAATAAGATCATGTATCAAAGTTTGCAATGCGTAAAATTAATTCGTGCCTCCGCTATCACGACTTTTTTTTTTTCATTAAAAAAAAACTATATTGCGAAGAGACGCACTGTGAAGGTTTCCAGCATGCCAGACTGGCGAGTTAACTCGGCTGTGGAACTACTAGGCACTCCTACAAGACACGTGATTGGCTCCCGGCGCCAACATTGACCAAAGAGGGCAGGAGTTGCAATCTACTCCTGCCCCAACTCCCATAGTTGTGCCAGGTGCCAATCACGTGTCTTGTAGGAGCGCCTGCGAGCTGTGATTCCTCATGAAAGTACAAATACACAAATATAAAAACACTGCACATAATGTGTGTGTATATATATATATATATATATATATATATATATATATATATATATATATATATATATATATATATATATATATATATATATATATATATATATATATAGTCAGACATTGAGTATATATAGCTCCCGCATATGTATATATGTTCAGTCATATATTCAGTCAGTTGAAGATAGGTGCTGTAACCTGGCAATTCAAAGAAATGTAAAAAAAAAAAAAAAAGTTCATATACTGTACCATCTTTCTGTATAAATATCTGATGTTAGTCCGGTGAAACTTATCTGTGATATTTTTAATGTTCTTTTTTAAAGGGATAGCATGTAAGATTTAGACAGTTTTTAAGTACAGCCAGCAGGAGGTGCTGCATTTGCCATTGTCCATAGCTATAACAAACATGGCCGCCTCCGGAGAAATGCCACCCCCCTTGTAATATAATTTAATGATAACTAGACCTATGATCATATTTAAAACATACTGCTGGTCATTAAGAACACCTTCATTTGAGAATTTTTGAAATCCTTTCGAAAGAAAAACGTCCAAAATCTTACACACTGTCCCTTTAAGTTCTATTTTTGCTGCTGTGGCTTATATGACGGCGCGTTTTATAATTTGAAAAATAGGGTAAATAAATAAAAAAATCTAATCTCATCACCACAAAACATTTCCCTGGTAGTGTTTAGTCGCCATTTTCCCTCCTGCTTTCATGCGCCCACCAATTGCCTCGACACTTTGATCCGTCTCTTTATTGTAACTGGAGATGCGCTGCAATCTCTGCATCGTGGCGATATTAATATTTAATCTGCTGCTGAATAGCGGCGGCCCATTAGGCCCCCTGACGCGGCAAGTGGGAATTGTCCAGAGGCAAAGTGATACAGCTGGGCAATGAGCGGGGGGGGGGGGGGGGGGGGCAGTCTCAGGGGGCTCCGCGTCTTCATGAGGACGTAGGCGCGTCCAAGAGAAAGCGCAAATGTTTGGGACATGTGTCGGCTTTATTGCTTTTTAAACCTCCCTTCTCCATTTGCTTCAACCGTCTTCCGGGCGCAAACCCACTTTCACGCGCATGCATCCAACTTTCAAAAAAAAAAAAAAGTAGTGGATATGGCGTTCAATTAGCTTAATGAACTCTGCAAAGTGATCTGTAAATGCAGCTCTGGGATAATCTGAACAAGGAAAAAAACTGAAAGCGAGATGGGGGGGAAAAATATTACTTAGTCCCCTTCACGCCCCCCCAAACACACACACACACACACACACACACACACTCCCTCCTTTCCTTTTGCACGAGCAGATGGAGTTCTTGGCAGCAGCGGTGCAATGTTTATTTGTGTGTTTTCACTGGTAATTGGAGGATTTTAACAGTCATCATCGTCTGGCTTATAATCAGCACCATAAAGTTGCTGTACTGTAGCAGGCACCGGCAGACTTTTTTTTTTTTTATCCAGCGCCACACTAGACATGAAGAAATGGTGAAGGCGCATGTTTATCTTATTTTATGGACTACTTTCTTCTCATGATTTGAGTCCTGTGGCTTATAGTAGCTCATATATCATATATAGCTCATCTGCAGGTTTTTGTTGGTTTTATTTTATTTTTTTTGCAGTTCTTTGTTTGTTAGATTTTTTGCTAGCCAGGAGACAATCTGCTACTAAAGCAAATGTGTGTATCTGTGCAGGTTTGAATTAATGGCTGTGCACAAAAACAATTTTTAAATATAGTAGTACAATTTTTAAAAATATAAAAAATATTAAAAAAAATAAAATATATGAATTGAATTAGTTCTTATCTAAAAGATAAGATATCAAAATTGTATATATGATTGTATATATATGATTGTGTATATATATATATATATATATATATATATATATATATATATATATATATATATATATATAGAATACAAGACATGATTTGGTGTTTGAACTGTGATTTAACTCTAGTATTCTCTCCATTTTTATAGGTATATTGGTGCTAAACATGGAGGCCTGAAAAAAAATAAGTTTCTAATAAAAATTTGAAAGAAGATGAAAAACTATGCAGCTTATCCGTGACGATTGTCTTTTTGCTCTATTTTTGCTGCTGCGGCTTACATGCCAGTGCGGCTTCTAGTCTGAATAGCCCGTCAGTTAAAATAGAGCATAACGTTTGTACTTCTCAAAAGATAAGTTCCTTTCCTCCAAAATAATACAATAATGCCATAGATTTGACAAGGACTCTCAAAGCGTGGAGACATAAAGCATCAGGGGGCTTGAGTGTGTGTAATAAGTGTGTCTTACGCCCGCGTTGGCAATAAATGGAGATAATTTGGCTGAAATTGGTGTGACAGGCTGGTAAATTGTCGCAGTGGCGTACGGAGCGGGCTGTGAGCGGCGCTACTTTGAAGGTGAGACGAGCGTCATGCCTTTGAAAACTCGCTCACCTGTTTTATTGCGCCTGCTTTCACTGTTGACAGGCTCTTTGATAGCCTTTATTGTCACACATCTGTCCTAAATAGAAGACCCCTTCTTAGTCCGCTCCCATGTACAGGGGAGAAATCATACAACAAAAATAGTTTGATGTCATCGGAGGGGTCGAAATGCAGAGGTGTGTTGCCGGTTTGAAAATACACATTGACATTCGCCTAATGCAAAGACGTTGTCTTTTGAAGCGACGCGCACAACTCACCTTGCTGTGGGAATGGGGAAACAAACATTGCTCATCTTATGGTCGGTTGCTCCCACACTTCCTCACCTCAATGCCTCGGTGCACTCTCCAGCCCCATTACAAGCAATGCGACGTACCGCTTAGTGGAATTTTGCATCGGATATATGCTTCGTTGTCTTTGCTATAGTTAAATAAGTCTGCTTTCGGTTTGCTTTTTGTGTATAGTTCTTACGCAAAATGCACCCCATGTGGAACATCATGTGTATTGTGTCTTTTTATTCCAGACAAACCATAATAGAACTTTCAAAATGACACAATATCAAATCACATAATAATTAATTGTATTTCATTATGTTTGCCCTTTTTATGTTTGTATCACATTGTACTGGAGGTCAACAGACTGTGACAGCCGCATTTCCTGTTGGGGATGATCTTACAATATCTGTCATATTTTCAAATTTAGCTCCAAAGTGGAAAATGGTGCAAACAGTCAATTACATTTTCAAGTATATTGTCCAAGTAGAATTGCCGTATAAATTCCTCTGTGGATTCCTCTGTTCGGGGGACTCCAAGACAAAAATGAAACTGCTATTTTCATATGATCAAAGACAATAAGCCATTATATATGTATACAAAAATTAATCAGTTTGATTTTTGTCTTGAAGTCCCCCAAATTTAATCTGCCTCGTCTCCAGTCACTTAACCGCATGCACACAAACCCTGGACACTGCAAAAAAGCTGCTTAATACATAAAATGTACATGTTATTTTGCATTATCATCCTCATATGTATACAGTTTCTTCCACGCCATAATATGCTCAGAATGTAAGTTCATTTATTTTTTAGTTGTTCATTATTACTGCCATTATTGCTCTATTACTGTTTTTTTTTTTTTGTTTATTGCCTACTTTCTTATTTGCTTGATTATGGATATATATATATATATATATATATATATATATATATATATATATATATATATATATATATATATATATATATATATATATATATATATATATATATATATATATATATATATAATTTTCAAAAGGATCACCACTTTTCCTTTTTTTTTTTTTTTTATCTGAGCAATGTGTTTATTTGTCAGGTTTTCTGGAAGTCAACACTGTGGCCATGTGCACTGCGCCTACCAGTACAGGGAGCACTACCACTGCATGGACCCCGAGTGTAACTACCAGGTGAGCGTGAGTAATTTATCACTTTTTGAACAGCACTTTTATTGTCCGCTTAACAAGAGCACAATGCTACGACATTTTGGAGGTTTTAGCAACCGAGTGTGATTCTAAAGTGTTGTTCTTGTAAAAATGTTGTTTTGTCATGCAAAGAAAACGGAGACGCGGCTAGACAAATAGTGCGATGTGTCACTGTTTCATTATTCATAACATCCTGGCAAATTTTAACTAATAATAGTTTGTTAGCC
Organism: Hippichthys cyanospilos; assembly: GCF_059441005.1. NCBI lineage: Eukaryota > Metazoa > Chordata > Actinopteri > Syngnathiformes > Syngnathidae > Hippichthys > Hippichthys cyanospilos. The sequence continues at coordinate 29,498,425 of NC_142370.1, read as the reverse complement.
TGTGGTTTTCCAAACAAAACTTTGTTTCGTTTGCAAGCGTCCTCTGGCTATTGCTGTTCCGTGCTTGAAATGTGCTTATGTTCCTGTTTTTTATTTACCAATATGCAACATTAAAAAGTGTACCACTGAGGAAGACAGGTTTACTTTCATTTTTCCCATTGGGTAGTAATGTTGACAAATAAGAAAATAAACAACATAGCCTTTGCAATCACATTTGTCAAAAACGTCCGTCCACGCATGAATTTTCTGACCGAGGCTTTTTACGTGCGGGCCTCTGTTCAGGAAAGATTAACTCTGGATACAGATTGGTTAAGAGGTGGAAAGCGGAAAAGAGCCCGGTTTTCAGGTTCACAGTTTGATGAGACGCACTCCGGGAGCAATACAAAGGAAAATCATTTCATGTCATCATTTAGCGCGTTAGTTCGGGTTATCATGGCGATTTCCACGCTTGGGCCGGCGTTCCAACGCCGCTTCTGCGCAAATATTCTCTGCGGGCCACACCGAGGGTGTCAATTCCCCGAAAAGGAAAAAAAGCCACATGATGAGCGGTCCCTTTCGAAGTGATAACTCATGAAATGTTACATGACACACACTCCTGGAATATTATCCTACTGCCAGCCTCTGGCCTATTGGCTGAGTCTTAACATTCTCCTTTCATGGGCTTGTACATGAGGGACGGTGTGTGCATCTTGCCACACTAGTGGGAATCCTAAAATAAATTGTAGCAAGTGACTCCCAACCTTCATCACCACTCCACTGAAAATGAGATCTTTTTTCCCAGTCAGCTCTCTCCACGGCCTATTTTGGACGCCGCCGTGGATCGAATGTTTCCACGCATCTTCCGGTCCACGTCGGATTGACGCTTCGACATGCGCGGGGTTGGTTTTTTTTCGCATCCGGGAGAATTCTAAAAGAGATGAATATTAGGATCCCCAATGAAGTCTTTGCTCTTTGAGTCAAAGGAAAAAATAGGCAGTGGGAAACGAGCCAAGAGCGAGGAAGAGGCGTTTTTTTTTTTTCTTTTTTTCTGCGCGTGAGTGGAACACACAACACAAAGCAATTAGCCTACTTTGTAGAGCAATTAGTTGCTTTTCAAAACACTCCTTTCTGATGTTTTTTTCCCTCAACTGGAGATGAATATGGATTGAAGACAGAAGTGTCTCATTGATTTGCACGTCTCCCGTTACAGTTTCTGTTACATCAGCTTAAGGCCAATTACAGCAGATTTGGTTGCTGAGGATCTCTGAGGAGTCACTTTTCTGCTTTCTGACTGCGGCACGTAGGAGGGATCATTTATTTAGTCATTTTAGATGCGAGGTCTCTTAGCGCGCGCACTCAGCATAAACGACAGCAAAAGCAAGTGTTCATGAATTGAAATTATACTTTCAGAAATTGACTGTGAAACCTTATCCTTGCAAATTGAAAGAAAAGAAAATCCTTTTTGGTGGCTTGGCTTGTGTATTTAGCTTCTTTTTTTTTTTTTATTCGGTAAACTAGCACAAGGCTTGAAATAAGCAGATTGGCATCGCTGGTTGCTCTGTAAACTTTGGACATTGCGCCTCATGTAAACGCCATCAATCGCCCGCCGAAGGTCCCAAATGATTTTTGAACAACATTTAATTTGTGTTCAAGAGTACCAAGTTCCGTTAGACTTGATTTGTGAAAAGTACGGAACAATCGCCATGGCTCAGGCCTTCTGTGGGTTGCTTTGCAGAAATTGATGTGTGTGTTGTTGTGAAGGCTGCATGTTCAATTGATTGCATTTTTGATGTCAGAAGTTGAGGAGGTAGCGTAAGCGTCAGGTCAAGTGCGGCAACAACAAAATGCTATCAAGGTGCTGTTGGCCAACTTCAAAATAAACACACCAAATAGGACATACACGGCAATGCAATAGCTTTATCATTTTTATTTTGAAGAGTTTCCTCGCAAAGCTCGTTGGTTAGCTTGACACGTCCAAGTGAGACGTATGGTGCATTCAAATGCACTCGGGCATTGCAATCTTATACAGAATAAAAGGCTGTTGTGTTAAACATTAATAATGGTACAAATTATCAAAATAATAATTGTTAACATTATCATATTTATTTTAAAAAAAAAACGTCCAAGTGAGACGTATGATGCATTCAAATGCACTCGGGCATTTAATTCTCAAGCAGAATAAAAGACGGATGTGTTAAACATTAATAATGTTGCAAATTATAATTCTAATAATTGTTAACATTGTCATATTTATTTAAAAAAAAAAGTTCAAGTGAGACATATGGTGCATTCAAATGTACTCAGGTATTTCATTTTCATGCAAAGACAGAAAAACATTAATAATAGTACTGCAAGTAACTGCAAAAATAATAATTGTTAAACTGTCATATTTATTTGAAAAAATATGCCTCTTCAGGTCCTTAGGTATACCTGAAAAAAATTTCAGAAAATTCCTCCTGAAATTAAGTCAATGATTCACAAAAGTTCACTGCAAAAAAATAGATTCCAGTCTTTTTCTGAAGCCAGAAACATCAACTAAATCATTTTTACGATAACTCAGCCTAACGCTTGAAATTCAAAAAGAAAGAAATAATAAGATAAAATGACACAAGTGCCTTTGCTTGAATGTCTGAACCCTTCAAAAAAAAACATACAAATATATATTTAGAATTTAATGAATTAAATGCTTTATAAAACCATGGAAAAAAAAAAATCAGGTTTAATCGGAACAAAATGCAATTGCCCCAATAATATGTTATCTGCTAAGCACAAGAATGAAGTTATTGTGCATGTGGACATTTTGAGTAACAGGAAACAAACTCAAAAGTCGCTGTTTGTGGGAACTCAACATGCAAATCAAAGCGCGAGCATATGGGCACATGTAGAAAAAACATCTTTTGAGGCCTCCTGCCCCCTCCAGTCCCGATCGCAAGCCCCAAATGCCAACTGGCCGCCGCACGCTGCAGCTGCCGTTTCCACCGAGATAAAGTGACACGTTGGCGATTCCGCGCGCGGTTGAAATAAAGGCTAACCCGTTGCTTTACATTCTCCCCCGTTGCCCTCCCTCTCGTTCCGTTGCAGAGGTTTACCAGTAAGCAGGATGTGATCAGGCACTACAACATGCACAAGAAGAGGGATAACTCCCTGCAGCACGGTTTCATGCGCTTCAGCCCTTTGGATGACTGCAGCGTCTACTACCACGGCTGCCATCTCAATGGCAAAAGTACTCATTACCACTGCATGCAGGTACAGCTCCACGACAAGAAAAACAGAAAAAAAATACACGCGCTCGCGCATACTTGCTAAGTCTTGTTTGGCCCGCCGTCCCTAGTTAAACCAATATTATCCAAACCGAGGCCAAGAGTAAACATCTATTTGTTGACTGAGGATCCTTTAACTGGAAATGACACAAGACGAAGACTGTAAGAAATTGTTTGCCCGTTTTTGTTTGTTTATTTACAATTTAAAATTATTCATACCCCCGACAAATTTTATGAAGGAGCCCGGTAACTTTGCATGAGCATTTGAATAAATGTTTTATTTACGAGGTGCGGCATTAATAGACGTGTATTGAGAATACTGTTTATTGACCAAAAAATAAGGAATGATGAACAGAACAAACCCTTAAGTGAGAGGTTATGAGAATTGTTTCAGTGTAAAAACCATAAGAAAAATGCATGTAATGATGAGTCAGAATCATATTAAAAGATCAAGGAAAAGGATCAAAGAAAGCTATTGTAACAGTCTTTTGAACTAAATATTCTTTAAATTGATGATTTTAAGTTCACTCAAAAACTTTACTGCAGTAAATGTGTAACAAACTATGAGAAAAATACAGTTGTAAATACAATTACTGTATTTTTCCGACTCTAAGCCGCAACTTTTTTCTTATGATTTGAGCCCTGCGGCTTATAGTCCAGTGCAGCTTATCTGAATCAAAAGATGTGATGTAGAGTTTTAAAATATAGTATTACAGTGATGAAACTAAAATGATAAAAATATGTATAAAATAAAAAAGATCATGGATAAAATTTTATGACGGGCAATTTGGTTTATGTGTGATTGTATGTATGAATCGTGTTTAATATGTTTATGTGCTCTAATATATATATATATATATATATATATATATATATATATATATATATATATATATATATATATATATATATAAAAACTGGTGATTAGTGATATCAAGCAACTTTTTAATCTAAATATACACTCTGTACTGTGACTAGTTTGAAGGTAATGTAGTTATGTCACCTTTTGAACAATTTCCTCCTGAGAGGTCACATGGTGCAAAAAAAAAAAGTTTAAAAGACACCAAGCGCATGGAGCCAAACGTCTTGTCAGTTAAAATAGGCCGGCGAAGGTAAAAAGTGTCAACTTGATGAAGACGATGAGTCACTCACTTACGCAAGAAAAGGACACCCCCGCACTCTTTTTCATCCACGCCGAAGCGTTTGAAAGAATGCGTAGTCAAGTGAACAGCGGAATTCAAGATTGAAGATTAAAACGCACGTGTGTATACACACAAGGCAGCTGCTCCCACCTCGTCGTTCCCTCGCTCCTTAATTGGCGTGGATGAAATTCAGCGAGGTGTTTATGTAAATGTACACATTCTTCATGTTTTAGTACCAGGCAGACTGTTAAAGATTAGTCACTCGTCTGGATTTGTTTAATTTTTGCAGTACGTCTGCTTAATTTCAACTTGTCATTTTTGCTCTTAGTCTTCCTTGCCAGTGGGGATATGTGAGATGATTTTTTTTTTTTTTTTTACTCTGTCACTGTTACTAGGACATTTCAGCTGTTGTTTTAACAGATTCAGAAAGGAAAATACACAAGGGCCTTTTTATTTTTTTTATTTTTTTTCTCCATTGACCCGATATGGAAACGCTTATCATTTTGTGGGCCAACCATCATCTTCCCATGGTTGCGTCAAGGGGTCAACTCGAGACCATCGTGCTAAACTTTCCCCCTTGAGAGTGTTACAGTAAATTTGCGGTGACCTCAGCTTCCAAATGTGACAGGAAAGTACTGTAGTTTCAGGTGCCTCTTGCTTCTTGAGATCAGCATCGCTAACCTCAAATTAAGTCTTGAACATGAGAACCATTTTTTCATCCGTTTTCTTAACCACACAAAGAGCTTCCTTCTTTGACTCCTCTCACAAACGGAAATCCTGCGGGCCGCTTTTCGTCTGTGCTCGGCAGGTGGGCTGTAGCAAGGTGTACACCAGCACCTCGGATGTCATGACGCACGAAAACTTCCACAAAAAGAATGCCCAGCTGATCAACGATGGATTCCAGAGGTTCCGTGCCACCGAGGACTGCGGCACGGTCGGGTGCCAGTTTTATGGCCAGAAGACAACGCACTTCCACTGCAGGTGAGGTTTGGAAAATCCAATTCTTAACGTTTGTATTTTTGCTCTTCTTTATGCTGTACTTGCATTTCTTGGCAATGCAAAAGATAACACGTTAGCCTCGCGGAAAGATGTTTGCGCTTTTTTTGCCTACCATCTCAATATTTAATATTTAATTACATGGCGTGATAACTAAGTGGCAAAGCCGTGTTGAAATGTCGTCACCATCTGGGTGAAATTTCAGCTCCCTTCTTTCAATGCGTTTCCCTTTGGTGTGAAACGTCTTTGACGTAAAGATCAAATGCTTGGACCGAATACCACACGAGTTAAAATGGGGCATAGCATAAACTCTAAAAACAATATAAAAGTTGAAATTTTCTGCTTCAGGCTTTTATTTCTATTCGCCATGTGCATTGTCACCACCTACTGGACTGGAGTTGATTGTAACTGGCAGCAGCGCTTTGCCTTGGAGGTTAATCCCGCCCGCTAGAAGCACCCATCCATTATGTTAGCCACTTATCCTCATGAGGTTTGCGGGCACGGTGGAGGTTACTTGGGGCAGAAGAAGGGGTACACCCCAAACCCATGCAGGCACGGGGAGAACATGCAAACCTGCAACCTCTGCGCTTGGGAGGCGCAGCAAACTTTCATGAAATATTTCTTGCTGCCAAGCCGTGGCAGTGTCAGTCAGCGATCACCAAGTCGCCCCTCGAATCATCCCGTCATAACAGTTTGAATTGTACGACCCCCCCCAAACCCAAGAGAACCAAGTAACCGTCTCCTTGTCCTTCTTTGCTCAGGCGCGCCGGCTGCACGTTCACCTTCAAGAACAAGTGTGACATCGAGAAGCACAAGAGTTACCACATCAAGGACGACGCCTATGCCAAAGACGGCTTCAAGAAGTTCTACAAGTACGAGGAGTGCAAGTACGAGGGCTGCGTGTACAGCAAAGCTACCAACCACTTCCACTGCATCCGCTCGGGCTGCGGCTTCACTTTCACCTCCACCAGCCAGATGACCTCGCACAAACGCAAACACGAGCGCCGGCACATCCGTTCCTCGGGCGTCATGGGCCTCTCTTCCACTTTCCTGGCCCCCAAAGAGGAACCGGAAGAATCCAGCAACGACGACCTGATGGACTTCTCGGCCATCAGCAGCAAGAACTCGAGTCTGAGTGCCTCGCCCACCACCCAGCAGTCCACCACTGTATCCCACCTCATGGCCACGCCCACTACTGCTGTCTCCTCCTCCTCGGTGGGCCTCGCCCTCAAGCCGACGCCCTCGCTGCCCAGCGTGGGCCAGCGTATGTCCAGCCTGCTGTCCCAGGCGCTGCCCAGCAACATGCCGGTGGCCCTGTCCCTGTCCAACAGTACCATGTCCGCTTCCAGCCCCTTCTATCCGCTCATCCCCAGGTTGCCCCTCCAGCCTCCTCCACATGCCGCCGGCCTGTTATCAGCCGTCTCATCCGGGGCCCATTCCATGCCCACCGATTCGCTGAGCCAAGGCTGCTCCACGGCGGGGGCGGACGGAGCCATGGCGTCCACCCCGACCTCCTTCTCCAGCTCTTCCATCATGGAGAAGATCACGGCCAGCAAAGGCCTGATATCACCTATGATGGCCAGGCTGGCCGCCGCCGCTCTCAAGCCTTCCAACGGACCGGATGCAGGTCAGTCGCTTAGTACAGCAAAGTAGAACGCACTGTCGTCCGCCCGTCTATTTTCTTAGCTGCTAATCCTCACGAGGGTGCTGGAGCCTATCCCAGCTGTCGCCTGCCACACCCTGAACCCGATGCCGGCCGATCACAGGGCAAAGACAAACAACCGTTTATTCTGACAAACTTACTACCGAGGGACAATTTAGAGCACGGGTGTCAAACTCCAGTCCTCCAGAGCCGGTATCCCGCATGTTTTCGAACCTTCTCCCTCCAACACACCTGATTCGTATGATTAGGGCAGGAATGGGCAAACTATGGCCCGGGGACCATTTAAGGCCCTTGTAGCAATTATCAGTCAGGAGGAGAATGAGAATGTTAATAACCTGAAGGATGGCGGAATAATCAGTGTTTTAAAATGGTGACTATCATCAGTAAAAAAATATACGTACATTTTGTTCAAATTCTATTGAATTATCCCACTTTTTTTCTCTTATGAGATGGATTATCAAATTATTCCATCCATCTGCTCCTGGTTCGGCCCTTGTGTCGAATTTTAGAACCCTTTGTGGCCCTCGAGTCAAAAAGGTTGGTCCATTGCATTGGGATTATTTGAATCAGGTGTGTTGGGAGAGAAAACCGGAAAACATCCAGGATACCCGCCCTCGAGGACTGGAGTTCGACCAATATGATTTTGCGTGTTCAATATACCGGTGCTAGGCGGTAGAGGAAACCAGAGTCCCCAGAGAAAACCCACATAGACATGGGGAGAGCTTGCGAACTCCAAATAGGAAGGCCGGAGGCAGAAGCAAACACGCGGAATCGAACACGCGGAATCGAACACACGGAATCGAACACGCGACCTCTGCACTGTTTTTCAGTTTTTCACCGTCCCATTTTTTTTCTCTCTCTAAAAGAGCAACTTTCTATCTCAAGAGGACATACTAGAAGCGTGTTCTGCTCAGGCCTTGTGTTGATGATGCTTCCTGAGATACCCATAATGCATTTGGAGATAAATGCGTTGACAGAGCCGAGTAGACCCGGTAAAAGTCTTTTTATGATGTTCAGCGAAAGGGTGGGAGACTGTGTGGAAGGTGGTTCCTCATCATCAGCCCTCTTATCTGCGTCTGTCTGCGCCCGTTCCAAGCAAATGGAGGTGGAATCAAATTAAGAAGCAGGGGGGGAAAAAACACACACAAGAACAACAAATCATGTTATTATTTTTTTGGTAGCTCCGTGCAAACTGAATTCTGGGGGAAAGCAGTGGAAATCAGCCAAGCAGAAATGACAGCTGAGAAATGTTCCCGCTTTGGCTAATACAAGATCACACACGCTTGCACGCATCAGCAAAGACACGCTTTTCAAATTTCCCACCAAAACATGTCAATATCTACTTAGCATAAAATCCACATACACTTTGAGAGGTAATTGCTGTGTTTGTGTTCATCACATTGCTCAACCAAGTCCATGAAAATGAAAATAAAAAGGAAGTTAAAGCGTTTAATTGATAACCAACCGCTCAGCGCCGTCCCTAAATGTTGTCCCGGTGGGACCTCCTGCGCCGAGCCGGAGCAGGTGGGGCTCATGACGGGGATCGGGGGCTGAAAAGGGGAGCGCGTCCGGATGTTGAGACCGGGAGGGATTACAATTCCTGGCGGTGCTCCCCGGGAGATCATGGGAGCGCCTCCTCCAAACGGGCTGAGCCCAAGCAGGCTGTCAGGCTGAGCTCCACCTCTGCGCTTCTAGCAGGTAGTCCCAGTTGCTTGAAAGGGGCCCCCGCTGAGGGCGGGGCCTCCACAGATGGTGCCCGGGCCAACCCTCTTTATGGCCCAGAGAGAAGCATCAGCTCACATTTCTCTGCAATTTAGCATCCAGCACGTATGAGATTTATTGTAAGGTTGTGTGTAGACACAGGATAGGGGGGTGAGCTGTGGTTTTGCTTCTCGTATTTGTCTCGGAGCGTGATGTTTTTGGCTAAAACGATAGAGGAAGTGGTTTTGGCTTGAAGAAAAACCGTCCTGTGGCCATTCTCATTGAGCCTTTTTAACGTCGTCTGTGCAGTGTGACAGTGAGACTTTTTTTTTCCTTTGAATTTTACTGTTTTTAATTAATGTTCCTCTCTAATTTACCCCTGCGTGTTTTGCCCAGAGATTCGAGCATATGAAAGGTTTACTAATTAGACACACTGTACAAATGATCTTTCGCAAGCTCTGTATCTTATCCGGCGCAATTACATGGCGCTACATTATTCCTGGATAATTTCCAGAAAGAAGCTGCTTTGAGTCAAACTCATTTGTACTCCCTCTTTGGGAAAGGAAAAAAAAAATCTTAATGATTTGAAACAGAAGAAGAGATGTTTGCACTTTCATCTAGCCTAAACAGTCAATTTATCCTCTGAGATTTTGAAAGAATTCTTTCATCTGCCCGGCGATGGTGTGTTGATCACACGGCGAATGGCTTCTCTCTAAAGTCGCCTCTCGTTTGGGCTGATTTAATTGTCGGCGACAAGGCCGGATAGTTAATTTTGTGTGCGCTGTGATCAGGTCGGGTGGGGGTAGGGAAGGCTGGACTTTGCGGGCCCTCGTGACCTCAGAGGAGACGTAAAAATATGCCTGCATTTTTCTTGACTGCCCCCCTCCCCTCAGCCCTGGCCAAAAATCCCCTCAAAGCACAGCCATTGTCAAGCCCAACTGACATTGACACTTGCCCATCTCCGAGCTTTTAGCTGACAAGGCCCAAGACTGGCCTTTCTACTCCTATTCCGCCTGATATGTCTCTGGGTCATGGAGTGGAGGGAGGGGGCGGGCGGATCATAGTCATGTCCACCCTCCCACCTCTCTCGTACGTTTGTTCTTATTTCCTCCCCAGCAGTGCAAAAAAAAAAAAAAAAAATGAGTCTGGCTTCACCAGGATGTGGCCAAGGGCACACACTTGGCTGCCCATGACCTTGCCTGTCACAATCCCTCAACAATTTCTTACCAGATTCCAAAACCCTGCTGGTGTTCTGATGTTTTGGTGTCTAAGAGGCTCCGCCGGGGGGGACGCGCCCCCATGCCTTACGCGCTCCCATTTTTGCAGATAAAACGCCACTTATTGTCTCCCAAAAGCCTCAGCTTCTCTACATTGCCCCAGGATAAATTAATTTTTCAATCCCTTGAGGTTTGGAGCACAGAGTTCATCTTCCTGTCAACAATTCCCTGCCTTGTCATCCCACTAGTCTTTGTTTATTACCTCCACTAATGTTCAGAATCCATTTATTAGGTTGGCCTTTAGTTGTATTTTTTTTTTCCATAACATTTAACAAAAATGATTTTGTGGTGAGCCTTCTCATCTTATTTACCGCTCTCCACTATAGGTGACCCCGACGTGATCTGAACACGCATAATGGGAACTTTTTTACATCATACTTGACTGCTGTTTTGGTTAGCACAGGAGATGAAATGGATTCAGCCATTCACTCTTAACTCCTTCAGTGCCATGGATGGGAATTTTCGTCATGTGAAATACTTTGGGTTGTGTGCCAGTGACAAGAATTCTTATCACCATTTTTTTTTAATAAATGGATAGATGACACTTGAGGCCAGTGCTCTATCTAATATTATGCATATCGAACACTGTTGTTATATACATTAGCAAACCGTTATTTTGCCATCAAAAACACATTTTTCTGTTTTTGTTCATGTTTTATCAAAGGGAAGGTCTGTTGAGATGTTCCAGACGCTACTAAAAAAATTTTGTGTCAACGTGTAGATGTGCAAGGATTGTTCTCCTTTTGTCAAAACTAGCTTGGCGTCACTAAAATTACCTATGTTCACACAGTGATTACTCAACAACGGAATAAAGTAGAATCTTACTTTCTTCTTCTAGCTAAAGAATGGAATCCAAACTTTCATCTGGTACCATTAACATCTAGATAGTCTCACGGTATAATATTCTGTCAGCCTTGAAAGATGCATCAAAATACTCAAAATCGGCAAGTGTGTGAATGGTGATTTCCTAAAGGGGAAAAAGAAACTGAGAGACACTTACGATTGCGGAGACCACTGTTTTGATTTCCATGGAAAAAGGTTAAATATGATTATATTTAACCTTTTTCCATGGAAATTTGAGAAGTTTAGGTGTGGCTCTCAAAACAAGGAGTCATTTAAGTACCTTCTGAAGATGAAAATGTACACTTTGTGGTTGGTCCTAATGAAAATTCTGTGGAAATAACCCCCCCTTTGCAAAATCTTCCAAATAAGCTATTTGTATCAGAAAGCGGGCAAGAGGTCGCTTTGTTTGAACCGATCTGATTGGCTGTCATCTCCAATCTGACCAGCGTAACAGCCCCGTTCCTCGTGGGTACGCTCCGCAGCGCGTCGCCCGGCCAGCCGGCGAAGAACCGGGTAGGATCGGGGAGGGGGGGTGTCCAATCTGAGGCTGCCACTTTCCCTCAGCATTAGCATGTCACTTAATGACCAGTTAAGAGGCAGCCCGGCAAATGAGATGTGACAAGTGCTGCAGAAAAAGGAGTCTTTTTCCCTCATATCACCCGCCTTTCAATCACCGTTTAAACGGCTTGACGGCCTGACATAATTTCACAATAATTATCACTCCCAGTTCTCTTTTCGGGCCAGAACAGAAGTCAGATTGGATCTCGTCATGGGATAATAGTGCCGACCGACAATAACGTTGTGGTTTCCCCTCGGTCGTCAGGGAGCGGGCAGCCGGTCTCGGTCGGCCAGTTTAATCTGGCTCACGTGAAGCAGGAACCGGCGGAAGCCACCTCGGGGGCCTCGCAGGAGTCCACGCAGGAACACAGTTTGGACCTGAGCAAGAAAGACAACAGGTACGCAGGGTCTTGAAACGTTTTGGCAAAATCGCCGATCGTGCAAATCGTCTCGACTGATCGAACGCGACTGAGCGTCGCCGACGGGATGGTTGATCGAAAACGCTCAATTTATTCAAATCCTCTGGCGTCTGAAATTTTGCCGGAGAAGATTGTTTGCCTAAACCCTCGACTTCAACTCAGTCTGTCTTTTATTTCGCTTTTTTCCAAGACAGCGTTTTCATCTTCATTACACTGGCACACCTTGCGTGATAAATAGTAATATTTACCGTTCTCATGCAAATCTTTACTAAACATTGTTCATTTTCCTTGTTCCAGTAATGAATCAAACGGACATGCCGTACCAGGGAATGCATCTCTTTTATCCTCGCTTATGAATAAGGTAAGATCCATCCATCAAAGCCCTTTCATCCCAAGACAAATTAGCGGCACACGGCGGAGCCTGTTTGTTTTTTAATGTTTCACCGCTAATAAGATGAGTTTGTATCATTTAAATTTTCCAGCCATTTTTCACACGGTGTAATTTCCATCGCACCTCGCACAAATTAATATAATGAAGTAGTAGCTGGCTGCTTCACCAGATATATAGTGATGTTTGTTTTCTGATGAGCTGTTTTGAACTCGGGGCGCCATTTTTTTCTTCCTCTTTATGTTTCTTCTCCGTGCCCTGTGTGGCGCTGCGTTCATCCACCGTTTATAAATGATATGATGAAAAACGCCGCCGTAGAAAAGAAGAGGGAGGTGCTACTCATTTTTTAGCCAGTCCAAATGTTAGGCTATGGAAATTTATATGTGTGTGTGTGTGTGTGTGTTGTGAAGATTAAAATGGACAATGTCTTCCATCACATTAATGACAGGTCATCCCCTCATTTCTTTTTACGCATGGGCAAGCGTTCAAGCCCCTTTTTCCCCCATACTATCCCCCCATGACATCGTTATTATTATTGAGACGGACTTGTCCTCACTTTCTACTGCAGCCAGAGAGCTTAAAAAGCTCGTCAGGTTGCCTTTCGGGGGGTTTATTCAAGCCCCCGCGTCACATTAAAGGGTTACCAGTCGGTCCCACGGGACCCTTGGCAATCGTTCCTGGCCCGCTCTCAAGCGAAAAGCTGAATGTTTGTAAATCCGTTTGCTCTTTTCTCCCCTCGCCAAAACGTTTATACGCGCGCGAGTGCGAACATATTGAAGGGCTCGGCATGCGCCCGTTTGTTTGACATGGTGCATCTTGTTGTAGATGACACAGGTGAACCCTGCACTCTTCAACGCCATGCACCTCAAGACGGAGCTGGAGCCCGGCCAGGCCGCCGATAACCCCGAGGCGGCCCAGTACCTCAGCCAAGTTCTGAAGAGGCCCCTGGTAGAAAAACCCAGTGAGGTCTGGAGGACGTACCTCCGCAGGTAAGATAACAACGTTCGCATCGAACTCACGGTCTCCTTCCCTGACTTTGTGTGTGGCTATAAAATGCGTTGCTAGAACTTGCGAAAAGACAAAAGAAAAAGTCAAATGGGGGAAAAATGCCTCTCTAAAGTTTTGATCCGGCAAGAATTAGTTGAAAATATTTTGAAAAGACGTCACTTGTGTCCGGAACGATACGTTTGAATATGGCTGAAAAGTGAGAATTGAAAAGACGTTTTTAAGAAGACATCCTGAGAATCTCAAGACGGCACTGTGTGGAGTTTGCGTGTTCTCCCCATGCTCGCATTGGTCTTCTCCGGACACTCCTGTCTCCTCCCATTCCAAAAACATGCATGATAGCTGTATTGTCCTTAGGTGTGATTCCAAGTGTGAACGACTATTCTTGGTGTAAATTTGAACCATATCGGACGGGCCGCAGCAGAACCCAATTTCCGACGACTATTCCTGGACTAAAAAAAAATCGACTTTGTTGTGCAGCTTTTTTTGTTGTTTTGGAAGGAGCGTAAGTCCATTACCTGGTAATAAATAATATATTATGTTTTGGAAGTACAATATATTTCCCCAGCATTCATTGTCCTTACTATTTATGAAAGCTAAGCATATTATTTTGATATATTTTATGTCCGAATATGCCTGCTTGCAGCCGGTCTTTTAGCAAGCTTGAGCACCACACGGCACTAATGTATCACAGGAAACCCCCCTCGATTTTTTTTTTTTTTGGTCTTAGTCAGTCTAACCTAGACTGACAGGAATCTGAATCGATTGCAATGTACAGTTAGAGAGATTGACGTCAGTCGTGAAACGTTTTCCCCTCTTTCTACGTCAAGGTTTGACACAGATGACTTCTGTGAGGCTCAGTGCGTCTTCCTCCAGAAAGTGCACTTTCACTGCTTGGTTGAGGACTGCGGTGCCCTCTTCAGTACTGTGGATGGAGCCATAAAGCACGCAAAGTATGCGCCGTTTCGATGAAGATTGAAAAAGTATTCCTGATGGTCCTCGATCAAACAAAACTCAAACTCTGCTTTTAGTTTCCATCTCCGAGCCACTCTGAAAGTGAAGTCGGAGCCTCCGTTCAGCGAGAGCAAGTCGTCCGGCGAGGGTGGTCCCCTGCGGCCCGCCGCCCCCGTCTCCATGGCCAACAACCCTTCCGTGGACGTGGCGCATCTCACCTCCTCTGGGGGCTACAGCTCCCCCCCTCCCTCTCTGCTGGCCTGGAAGCAGCTGACCGGAAGCATCCCCCAGATGCCGGCCTCCATGCCCAACCTTCCAGCCAACTCCCCTCTGGCCACCACCTCGCTGGAGAATGCTAAGCCGCAAGTCAAACCTGGTTTTCTGCAGTTCCAGGAAAAGTATGACGATCATTTATTTTGTTGGAAGTTTGTCTGAAAGCTACTACGCAGAACTTGGTCATTTTCTAAGAATGCACTCAAGCTTCAATTTGCGCGCACAAAACTCTACTAGTGCTCTCAAGGCATGGCCTTCAGCTACACATTCTCAAAACATGTCTGATAAGCTAAGCTAAAATGTTGTTTTGCCTTGAAAGATTTTTAGGCAGTATACGGTAAAACATTGAGGTGGGGCCCGTCAAATGCTAATTATGACTTCACGTTTCTGGATAAAATACCAAATGTGCAAGTTGTCTTCAACTTTTACAAATTTGGGAAACAGCAAGCATTTTTTTGTTACCAATTAAAAAAAAAAAAAAAAAAAAGCAAAAAACACTATACATGGTTTAAAAAAATGGGGGGATACCTTACTATAACATAGTAACATATGCCAAAGCAACAAGAAAACAATCTGCCTTGCCATACATCAAAGGTGTCAAACTCGAGGCCCGGGGGCCAGGTGTGGCCCATTACATGTTTAGTGGCTTGCGAAATGCTAATTGTGACTTTGCGTTTCTGGCCAAAATACCAAATGTGCAAGTTGTCTTCAACTTTTACAAATTTGGGGGAGAAACAACAAGCATTATTTTGTTAACAATTTAGAAAAAAAAAAAAACAGCAAAAAAAGACTATACATGGTTGAAAAGGGGGGAAAATGCTTTACATGGTCATGAAAACAACAACAAAACAATTTGCTTTGCCATAAATCACAGGTGCCAAACTCAAGGCCCACGGGCCAGATCTGGCCCGTCACGTCATGTTAAGCGGCCGGCGAAGTTCTTATAAAAACTTTTTTTAACCAATCCAACTTTTGAACAGTGTTGAGCGGCCTCTGATTTCAAAATGCGCAAATGTGTGACGATCATACTTGACAGCCCTCCAACAGAACCTACTAACTACAATGCGGCCCACGATACGAACGATTTTGTTCCGAAACCTGTTACTCAAAGATAAATAGCGCTTTTTCAAGCCTTGAATTCTTTCCGCCTCTACTTTTGCCTCAGCGATCCCTGTTTGGCCACGGACTGCAAGTACTCAAACAAGTTCCACTTCCACTGCCTGTTCGGGAATTGCAAGTACGTGTGCAAGACGTCCGGCAAGGCCGAGTCCCACTGTTTGGACCACATCAACCCCAACAACAACCTGGTCAACGTCCGCGACCAGTTTTCCTACTACTCCCTTCAGTGTCTGTGTCCCAACCAGGTGAGCGCGCCGCAACGACACCTGCCGTCAAGCCCTCCGCCGGCCTTTTCTAAGCATGAAGTATGCCGCCCATTACGCCGCTATCGGAGGTGATTGGGCTCAAGGCTTTCGCAAGCGCGCCTCGCCGTCTTCCATCTCAGCTGGAAAAGACAGTCGAGTCACCCCAGTAATGCCTGTTTATATGTCAATAATGTCATTTTGACTGCCGCATTCTCCTCTCAGAAAAGGCCAATTTAGCTGATATTACCCAATAAATCATTGTCACTGGCACAGTAAACAAGGCTGTCTGGAATAGGGCAAAAATCAGCGGAATGCTCTGCAAATGAAACCTAAATGGCAGCCCCCGCCTGCTCTCATGAGCCCGCATTTGGAAAACCGTTTAAATGAATTCATTAATGTGTCGAAAATCACCCCTTTCACAAAAGCGACCCCCGCAGCCCGTCCTCCCTCCCTCCCTCCCTCCCCCCTGAACCCGGCAGATCTTATTTGGCTCAGTCCTTTGGGAGGTGGGCCTCACCAACAGATGGTGGTGTACAGACATGTTCCAGAGGAGGGGTGACGCCTTCTTCTTCTTGGATGGTAGTGGCCCCGTTCCAAGAGGGAGCCGTTCGTCTAGAAATTGAAATCAGAAATGTTGTTTTTGTGCTCTCGCCAAGATGAAATGTCAATCGGGAATGTCGAGACGATGAAGAATATCAGAGGCGTTAATACATCACAGCATATCGTACATATCGCCGGACATGCAAATAGTCCTCATAACGGTGGTATGTATAAATGAACGTAGCGTAGGAGATTAGTGCGTAGAAGACATTATGGACACTTAAGGTGTGTGAATGAAGATTCACATTTTTCTACAATTCAGAATTGAATAAGATGTCCTAAAATTGGTTTGACAAAAAAATAAATCAAAATCAGCTTCCTGTAGTCAACTTCCGTGTAAACTAAATTGCACTTCCAAGGAAGAGGCATCACATGACAACCAAAAGGTAAACTTCAAAATAAACACAGCAAACGATACAAAAAATGGCCGTAGTACACTTTTATCTTGACGTAAATGGTAAATGGACTGTCACCTATGCTGAGGTTTTCCACATTAGCTAGCAGCTAGCTTCACTCCTCCTAACGAGTCTGTTTTTTATCCATAATATCACGTCACTAACGAACCACACGTATGTTCAGCGTTAGCCCCAGCTAGCTGCTAACAATGCCTGTGTTACATTCAAACGCAGTCGGACATTTCAAACTCAGGCAATAATAGGCTCTCAATTCATTAAACGCCAACAATCGCAAATGCGGGCTTCCTATCGAGATCCAAAAGCTGGCATTTATCAAGAAGAATGATGGGGAAGAAATGACTTTGATATTTGTCTTAATGACAATAAATGTCCATCAAGGCTTCCGTCTTCATGCTATGTCAATCAATCAAAATAAAGAATAGAGTAGCAGTTGTCTCCATTTGTCATTCTGTAGATCATGACAATTTTCTGCACATCTATGGAAACCCTGGTCAGGCAAATCACTTTGAATCGAAAAATAGTTTGAATCAAAACTCGATTCTGAGTAGAATTGTAAATCCACGCCGATGTTCTTGTGTGTCTGGTGCGCAGCACTGCGAGTTCCGAATGCGGGGTCACTATCACTGTCTGCGGCCGGGCTGCTACTTCGTCACCAACATCACCACCAAGCTGCCGTGGCACATCAAGAAGCACGAGAAGGCCGAGCGCCGCGCCGCCAACGGCTTCAAATATTTTACCAAGAGGGAGGAGTGCGGCCGGCTGGGTGAGCAACCTTCTCGTCTTTCATTGCTTTTATTTCATATTTTTTTGTGTTGTTAAAGATGTGCTGTTTGACTAATCTTACCCATGACGCTGCCATCTGCTCACGTCAAACCAAAGGGAACCACACACACACACACACACACACACATCTTTCCCAGTATTTCCACACCATCAGCGCAGGTATTTTCCGCTTTGTTCCGAGCAGTTCAGGCATGACATCATTGATTAAATTCTTCAGATATGACAGGTTTTTTTTTCATCAGTAACTAGTGGGTTTATGCAAAAAAAAAAAAAAACTATACGGATACGAATCAGGATTCTTATTTACTGTGTTCCAGAAGGGATATAAAATGCCTTAAAAACAATTTTCAAAATAAAAAAAAAAGATAAAAATAGAAACACATATGTTTCTTATCCGCTTCTGAGTAACTACAGCGGACGCTTGCTGCCATGGAAGAGACAACAAGACAATGCCGTGCCGTGAAGCCCAACTTCAAAATAATGGTCTCACAAAATGCTTTTATTTTGAAGTTGGCCTTGGGAGTTGCGATTGCTACCAATTAGCTTCATACATTCTTGCAACTGCATTTTTCACATCATGTCTCTCCCAATATCAACACACCACCTTAAAAAAATCATATTCAATTTCTGATCAAGAATGCTAAGAAACCGCTAGTCAACTACAGTGTCTTTGTGCTAAATAGCTTAAGTCTCCAAAATTAGAGATAGTCGCTAACTACCGTAAATCCCCAAATATAAAACACACTTTTTATTCCCTCAAAATGATGGCCAAAAGTAAGGAGGCATTTTATAAACGGTAACTTAAAAATAAGTGGTTGTTTTGGGTTTTTTTTACACAAATGGAGGAAGGTTGATTCGCCAGCCACATTTGACTCACAGATGCGCATTTTTGTATCGCCCGTATTCTTACTTACAATAATTACCGTAACAAGCTAGAGGGCGGACGTCATTTGGTTGTTAGCAGAAAGTGCCGTAGCAGCTAATAGCAGCTTGTGTTAGCTGAGGTTGCTACAGCATTATTTTCAACAAAAGAAGCGAGCAGACCGAACCGATGTCCGAGTCCATCCGTGTTCACACACGGGAATATTACTAAAAGGGAGAGGATCATGTAAAAAATTATGATTTCTCCACTTGATTTATTAAAAAACTTCAAGAGTGCTCTGGTTAGAGAACACAGAAAAGTATTCCATTTGATTGTTTATTACTTGTGGTCTCATGCCATATGCACCCACTCATCAAATCATTTGGAATCAAAACCAGTTTCGACTGGAAAATGTATTCTAAATAGCATGGTGGACCAATGGAATCATGAGGCAGTCAAAGATTCACAAACAGGGTTAAGAGGAATGTATTGAAGTGTTTTCACAATTTCCTGAAGTCAAAGTTAAAGTATGGAAATGTGTATTTCCAAGACCGGTCTTCGCTTTTGAACGCTCTTCACCGCAGTCTTCACTTTTCAATTCAGAACAAAAACCACAGAAGTAAATACGTTCTCCTCGGTTGTTTTTGTTTGCTAGCGTCTTTCTGACTGATGCGTTCGTTGCGGCGTATTTTTCTCAGTTTCCCCCGGTACTAATTTGAAGCGGAAAAATGACAAGCTCTTATTCTCTCACTTTGACCGTCAAGCTTTCGTATCCATGATTTTGTTGCAATGTGAAAGGCGAGGAACCGTTTGCTTCTTTTCCCATTTCTTTTTCTTTTTTTTTTGACGACTCGCAATGACACCTAAAGTCCCTAAGGTAGTCTTACTGTAGCAGCAATAACATCAGTGGGTATCCAGCTTTGTTTTCCTCTTGCTTTTTTGCCCCTGTCAGAAATGAGCAATTAGGTTTGTGTTAGTTAATTAACCGGCTTGTCTGGTTTAGCCTGTTTGCGCTTGGAAGCTGCGCCGTTGCCTCCGCGCACAAACGAATTAAAACTGATCTGTTTTTTTTTTTTTTTTTTGCTGTTGTTGTTGTCTTTTCAGGCGGTTACACAAGCTTTTTATAACGCTTAGACAAAGCAAACAAAAACAGGCCCGAAACAGCTGTTTTTGGTCCCCAGCCGACTCTGCCAAGTGTATTGTTTGAGCGGGGGGGTTGCGCTGCTGGGGGAACTGAGAGGATTAACATGGCTAACACTCCAGTCATAAAGAATTGATGGCTTGCCAGTATCCATGGCAGCGACATTAAACTGAACACCACAGATGATGTTACCTGCTTGGTTTGTGGCAAAAGGCGCGGGGTTACTCTTATTTGCTTAACTTGGCCTGCTTTAAAACGTGTGTGTGTGTGTACTTGGTTTTTGTTACATGGTGGGGACCAAATCCCAGCTTTTGTTGTCTTTGTGAGGACCGCTTGGATTTGTGGGGAGCATTTTGATGGACCGCGCAAGTTCAGACCTCTTTTTGAAGGGCAAGACTTATAATAGCAATGGTTTGAGATAAAGGTCAAACTAATCAGAACTTAGAGTTTAGAGTTCAAATTGGATGGTTAAAGTTAGGGTTAGGGGGTAGGAAATGCATTATGCCTGTGGCATGTCCCCACTATGATTTAAAAAAAAAAAAGTGTGTGTATGTGTGTGTGTTCTGGACAGCTATACTTGTGAGAACTGCTTTGAGTTTTCTACCGTCATAGTGAGGACATTTTGGAAAAGTGAGAAAGTTTATGCTGGTCCTCACTTGTTCAGACCGTTATCATTTTTTTAACTGTATTTTTATTTAATTTTAAGAATTTTCTAGCTATATTTTCATATATATATATATATATATATATATATATATATATATATATATATATATATATATATATTTATTTATTTATTTTTATTTTTTAATGGAGTCTTTGAAAATTCACCTGATTAAGATATACACAAAATGCCCCCCCCCACCCTCCAAATTTTTTTTATGATACCAGTGTCTAGGCTATGTTAAGAAAGAAATGAATTTATAATAGAAAATTAAAAATAAGGTTATAGTTCGAATGAATTAAAGTTTATGCTTCGAATTAAAAAGGGGTTTCCTTTTATTGATGAGAAAAAGTTATCTTATGAAAAAAAAAGGAAAGGTCAGGGGCTAGGAAATGCATTATGTCAATGGCTGTCCTCACAAGTATAGCCGTACAAACAAGTGTGTGTGTGTTCGCTATTTGATGACACACACGTATGGTGCTCTTAA
Organism: Hippichthys cyanospilos; assembly: GCF_059441005.1. Lineage (NCBI taxonomy): Eukaryota > Metazoa > Chordata > Actinopteri > Syngnathiformes > Syngnathidae > Hippichthys > Hippichthys cyanospilos. The sequence continues at coordinate 29,477,650 of NC_142370.1, read as the reverse complement.
ACCCTGGCGCCATGGTTACTGACATGCTAGCACCTGCCCAGCATGTTACTCAATTATTTCCGCCTGCTTTTATAGAAGAGTATTTGATTAAGCACCAAAACGGAACATTCATTTAATTTGAAATCATAAAAGCAATTAGGGATTAAAAACAGGAGGAAAGAGCCGAAGATGTTTCAAAAAAGGGAACAAAAGAGCAAACGACAACAGAGACCCTTGCAAAAAAAAAAAAAAACTGAATTTAATACGGCAATAATTGTGTATTTAGTTTGGCTCGCAGGGGTGCGCGCGCATTATTGGCCCACAGAAAATGAGAATTTATTTATGTAAATTCCTAATTGAATAAAGCATGTCAGTGTAATAAAAGAGCTCCACAGGTTTAGTGCACAAAAGTCCTGACTTGCTCAGCGTGACACCCCGGTGATCTAATATTCCTCCTACGTGCGCTTTCTCTTTCGCCATCGCTATATCGTGAAATTAAAAAGGAAAAATATTGCACTTTGCGTGATCTAATCACAATAACCCCTGTCGGAGCTCCGACATTCAAGGGAAGCGGCTTCCCGCCGTCACGGCGACAAGGAGGTGACAAGAATGCTTGTTTTTTGGCAGGTTGCAAGTATAACCAAGTCAACAGCCACTTTCACTGCATCCGGGAGGGCTGCCAGTTCTCCTTCCTGCTCAAACACCAGATGACCTCACACGCACGCAAGCACATGAGGCGGATGCTGGGGAAGAACTTTGATCGCGTCCCGTCCCAGGTGCGCTTAGAGCTCACTTAATGCTCCCCTATGCTAGATGTGTCAAAACTATGGCCTGGGGGCCATTTGCGGCCCGATTCCGCATTTTTTCCAAGTACTGTATTTTCCGCACTATAAGGCGCACCCTCAATTAATGACATATTTTTAAACTTTTGCCATATATAAGGCGCACCGCATTATAAGGCGCAACAGTAGAAGCAGTCAAAGTTTATTAGATTACAAACCAGCTTTCTGACAACTCCATTCACTCCCAGAATGAATAAACGACTGTCTTATGTTTTATTTTATTCGTATTTCCATGACAGTTTAGCTTTTAACAGCAAGGTTAGGGTTAGGGTTACCCTAACCCTAACTCTAACCCATGTAGTGCAACATTTATATCAGGGGACTTTTCCTCCAGCGCAACCACAATATAGCAATACTCAAAGTAAAAACAATAATAACTCAAATCATAACTCGAAACTCTCAATAGCATAATAACTCAATGTCAATATCAGCAACCTTGTTCAACTGTAAACACAAAGAAGAAACAGGTAAAGCTTACTTTATTACTTCATTCCCCATCTACCAATCCCAATCTCAGTATTGACCCATATATAAGGCGCACCTGATTATAAGGCGCACCATCAGCTCTTTTTTTAAAAAAAAAAATTAGGCTTTTAGGTGCGCCTTATAGTACGGAAAATACAGTATATGTTAAAAATACACTTTGACAAGGCTTGCATCGTTATTTTAAAAAAGTCATTAAAGAATTTGATCGTAGCCAACTAACCAGCCAGCCAGTGTTTTTACATTCCTTTTTTTTTTTTTAATTGAGCCCAGGAATCCTGCTAAAAAAAAAAAAAAAAAAACCTTCTCTCAGATTTTTCATGTTTGGCCAAAGGAGTGACTAAAAATGGCTGGTACTAATCAATCAATTAACTCATTACTTTAGTAATTGATTAGTTTCTTTTCCTAAACTAATCCATCACCGTATTTTCCGGACTATAAACCGGATTATAAAATGCAGTCATGTTCACTCTTCAACAGAGTGAACATGCCTTCATGTTTGGCATTAACATATTTATACAATATAATAATATACATACAATCAGAAACCTTTATACAAGAACTTCAATTTTGGACATATTTTTTATAGTCTTAATAATAGATGAATGAAACTGAGTAATGTACATAAATAACTGGTTAAAACAACAAATTGGATTTGGATTTCTCACATTTCTGACACATTTGTGTGACCCAATTCACACAATTATCGTTGGGACATTATTGCTGTTCCTTGAAAAAAAAACAAAAAAAAACAGGAGGGTTCATATGCTGGAATAAAAGAAACCAAAGTATAAAATTACCATTTCAAACAAACTGCAAACATTAAAAAGTGATAGACTTTGCAAAGTGTAACTTTGTGCGAACCTTTTTATTGTCTGTTTGTTTGTTTTTCCAATGCAAAAATAAACGTGTGGTTCCTTGAGAAGAGCAAGAATTCAAGCTTGTGCAACGCTTCTCACGCCACGCCAATCTGTGACGATCAAGAATTTGTTTGAAAGCAAATATTCCCATCGTGTGTCATTCTTAATCCCCGCGGCCCACATAGTCCCGGCGAGTGCGGATTTTCCGGTTCTTTTTGCACTTTTTCCCCCGGACGCCCTTGCGTAAAAACAAGAATGGAATCCCGCCGCACAAAAGGCCAAAAAGCGTTTCATGCCCTCTTCCTTTTGCGACGTCGCAGGTGATGCCGCTGAACCAGAGGGCGGACGACTTGCATCACGGCATTTTGTCCGGGGCCGCGGCGGCCCATTCCGATATCACTTCCAGCTACTCCTCGGCCACCGTGGAGGACGCCGACGACTACGTGGACTACATGGGAGGCGGGGGGAGCCCCTTGGGCATCTCCTCCGAGTCGTCCAATCAGGACCGCAGCTGCACCAGCACCCCGGTGGGCAATGACGGCTCCCCGGCAGGTAGGGTTTCCATTCGTGCTATGGGGGAAAATCTGCTTGGCTCCGTTTTATCATTCGCGTTTCAATTATTGATGCGATGCGCAAACCAAACGCATCGCTTTTGTGCCACTTCTAAAATAGCAAAATGTATATGAACGCGGATAACGCAAATGTATGGGCATATTTAAAATCAATCGTTATGAAACACGAATTAGGCTTTACGCGATCGGGATTTTGGCGCTCATCACAGAAAAAAGAAAAAAGACAAGATGGACCAATCTAACATGTACAGTCAACCCCCGTTGGTTACTTTAAGACTTAATTTAATTTGTATGGCCCTTCTCAAATAGTGGGGCGCAAAGCCATGCAAATGACCCCACGGAAAAGGCCTTGTTTTGTGCGGACTAATTACAGTAAAATAAAGTCTGGCATAATTTTTTTTTTTTTTATTTCAGGCACTTTGACGTACTCTTTTATTTTTTTCATCTTTAGCCTAACCTGTAACCTGTATAAACTCCGCCCCCCAAAATAGTCGTTAACAGTTGTTAAAAGTTGATATCTACTGCTTCTTTTCTGTTGTTACTGTTAAAAGGATGCATTTTTCATACAATTTTCATACTCAATAATCTTATATAAAATCAGTGTGGCAAGTGGAGGGGCCGCGAAAGGTTCTCTTTCCTGTGGGGGGATTTGCAAAATATAAATGAGAAGCACTGAGTTAATACCAGCCAATTTTAGACCCTCGTTTAATCAAATTTTCGAAAAAAAAAATTAATAGGTCCCTTTGGGTGAATGTCTGGACTCCTAAATGATGTCAAAATATGTCCGTGAGATTAAATGAGTTAACATTAGTAGCAAAGAGCTTCTTAGGCATGCCCGAGATTGTATTAGCTGTAATGTCCTATTTTACGGCTCTTATCAATGGTGTCTGTGATCGATCACACTTTTGGCAAAACATCTTTTGATGTCATCCAAGCAATCAGAACTGTGTAAAGTCTCATCAAAATCTTCATATAAGAAAGAGTGTCCAGATTGGAGCCATGTTGGAGCCTTGCTAATGATTTTTTTTTTTTTTTTTTTTCTCGTGATGGGCAAATAACTCTTCCCTTCTCCGATGGGGGAGAAGCAAGCCACCTCGCTAGCTATCTATCTATCTAGATAGATAAATAGACAGACAAACAGACACCTTGTAAGATAGTATAGCAAGATAGCTAGATAGTTAACTAGCTAGATAGATAGATAGATAGATAGCTAGATAGATAGATAGATAGATAAATAGACAGACAGACACCTAGTAAGATACTGTAGCGAGATAGCTAGCTAGCTAGATAGTTAGCATGCTAGATAGTTAGATAGACAGACAGACACCTAGTAAGATACTGTAGCAAGCTAGCTAGCTCGCTAGCTATCTAGATAGCTCGCTAGATAGCTCGCTAGCTATCTAGATAGCTCGCTAGATAGCTCGCTAGCTAGATAGCTAGCTAGATAGATAGATAGATAGATAGATAGATAGATAGATAGATAGACACCTAGTAAGATACTGTAGCGAGATAGCTAGCTAGCTAGATAGTTAGCATGCTAGATAGTTAGATAGACAGACAGACACCTAGTAAGATACTGTAGCAAGCTAGCTAGCTCGCTAGCTATCTAGATAGCTCGCTAGATAGCTCGCTAGCTAGATAGATAGATAGCTAGATAGATAGATAGATAGATAGATAGATAGATAGATACAATCGCATAGATATCAAATGACACCTGACAAACTTTTATCCACAATCTTTTTTATTTTATACATATTCAATACTATATTTTAAAACTCGGATAAGCCGCAGTGGACTGTAAGGCGCAGGGCTCAAAGTTGCGTCTTTTCTTATCTTTTCTTTTCCGCCATTTGATACTGAAAGCGTGGCTCCAACCTGAAGATATTTGATCGCTGCTTGTGATTTCACATTTGTCCACGCGGCGCCACCCGCGCGGTCATCGTAGTTGCGGCCGGTGCTTACTTGTCTTGACCGGGCCTCATTTTGTATCATTCTCTTATCTTTATCTTCCCTGTTTACCTCCCGCCCCTGTGCGCGTGTGTGTGTGTTTGCGTGCGTGCGACCCCTGACCTGACCCCGTCCCCCGTCCCCCCCCCCCCGCCCGCCCTTCACCCTCTTTGGTCAACCTGTCTCTCCAGGACAAGGCTGCACCACCACCACCACCACCACCACTTGCGCTCCCACCACCCCTGCTGACACTAGCCAATCCGCCGCTCCTTCCTCACCTCCTCCTGCTCCTCTTCCACCGCCGCCACTCCCGCCTCCTCCTTCCGTGCCTCAAGCTGGCCCGCCGGCCCAGGCTACATCTCTGTCTCCCGCTCTCCTCCGACCGCCCCTGTCCTCGCTGCCATACCTCCTCTCTCCATCTTGTCTGTCATACTCTCTGCTCAGCGCCTCTCTGGGAGCCACTCTGAGTGTTGTCATGCCAACCAACACACCAGCTTACAGCCCCATCATTGCCACTCCGTCGCCGGTTAAAAATGACGTCCCTATAGTGCAGGACGCTGCAGGTACTTATCCCCGAAGCAAAACAGCACCGCAGCTGTCACTCACTCTTGAGTCCTGTGCAACATGTTCATTGTGTCTGCTCGACTCGCTGTGTCCGTTCGGGGGAGGGAGACGGGAGAGTGGCGGGCAAAATTTTACAGCTTTCACTTTTCTTTTGATTGCGGAGACTGCAGGGAAATTAGCGGGAGAGTCGCCTTTCTTAAAGGCTCGTCGATCTATCCATTTAAAGGGATAGTGTGGAAGATTTAGAGCGTTTTTCACTACGGCCAGCAGGAGGTGCTGCAGGCGCTGCATTTACCATTGTCGGTAGCTATAACGAACATGAAGAAGTGCCACCCCCCATGTAATACCGTTCAATGATATGATTAGATTTAAAACATACTCCTGGTCATTAAGAACACATTCATTTGCAAGTTTTTGAAATGTACAATCATTTAATGTATTCCTTTTTAATGTAAAACCGTCTAAATCTTACACAGTGTCCCTTAAAACAAAAACGCACATAACTCAAGTTAACTGCGGTGGGAGGCGTAATTTTGTTTGCAGCGCTTACAAACTAACGTTTTACTGTTCAATTTGTCAAGTAGAAAATAAAAATATCACCACTCAGATGATTTGAATGTAATAAGCGCATCCTGTATTTGCACTTAATATTGAATGCTCAATTCTTATAAATTGTGTTCAATGAAACAAAACGGCATCCAAATTTGACTCAAAAGCCATTTAAGTCAATGAATTTGCCTGAAAAGTCGTCAGACTCTTCTCGGGAGTACTCAAATGCTGCTAGCTAGCGGCCATTTTCCGCTAAAAACTTTGCTCAACACTGACAACAGGCGGTGCACAATAAAATGTCAGCATAGTTAAGTACTTTGATAGCCGCTGTAGCGCCACGCATCTGGGAAGGACTTCAAAATAAAAGCATATCAAGGCATTTGTGATGCTATATTATTGTTAGGTAAGGTTTATTTCAAAGTTCTCGTCTAGTGTAGCGGCGTGTTTTGCGGACAATCCGAACAATACCACGCTCCGCGCTCTCTCGCGTTTTCGCTTGTGGCCCAACAAACCAAAACCAAAAATAAAGAGATCCTGTCCTGTGCAGGGACAAGAAATCTCGCGGAGTTGCAATCTTGCGAGATCTCGACGGACGAGATTTGGATCCGTTCCCGTTTACTTAAATCAGGAGTGTCTTACGGGCCAGTATCTTCTACGTTTTCTGGGTTTCTCCTCCCGACGCGCCTCATGCAAGAGGTCAGCTTCTCAAGTGTGTCGGGGAAAGAAACCCGGAAAACATGCTGGATTCCCTCCCTCGAGTTCTCGAGGACTAACTTTGGACACCCCTGCTTTAATAAATACATGCATAAATACACTACGCGGACAAATCCGGCCGTTGCATCGACAGGAAACGTAAATGCTAAAGAACACCGGGTGGAGTTCTAAGAACTTCCACTAGCTTGGTCCTCATCTAATCGTCCATTAACGAGCCAGTAATTTTAATCGTGCCTTGAGTTCGCTGAGCGGGGATCACGTCATTAGCGGCGGGCGCCCCCACATAAAACGGCGTTCCAAAGTCAGTCTCGTCACTTCCTCCCCCTTCGAACGGTTATGGGAAACGGGGGTGGAAATTTGCGGCTCCCCGCGCTTAGTCAGCTGCGAACCACTCGGGACATTAGCCCCGCAACCAGGAAGATCTCACAACGTGATTATGGACTTTGCGGCTTTCTCTTCCGCCTATTCTAATGCGCATCCTCCCTTTTTGACGTTGTCCAGGAAACACCATCTCCATCCCCACCGCCGCCGGCGCCAAGAAGCGCTTCTGGATCATCGAGGACATGTCCCCGTTCGGCAAGCGTCGCAAGACGGCGTCCTCGCGCAAGATGCTGGACGAAGGGATGATGCTGGAGGGCTTCCGGCGCTACGACCTGTACGAGAACTGCAAGGACTCGGGCTGCCAGTTCTCCCTGAAGGTGACCCACTACCACTGCACCCGCGAGAACTGCGGCTACAAGTTCTGCGGCCGCACCCACATGTACAAGCACGCCCAGCACCACGACCGCGTGGACAACCTGGTCCTGGACGACTTCAAGAGGTTCAAATCCACGCTGAGCTGCAACTTCCTGGATTGCCAGTTCTCGGGCAACAGCACCCACTTCCACTGCCTGCGCTGCGGCTTCCGTTGCACCGACAGCACCAAGGTGACGGCGCACCGCAAGCACCACGGCAAGCAGGACGTGATCAGCGCCGCCGGCTTCTGCCAGTTCAGCTCCAGCGTGGACTGCGAGGTTCCCGACTGCAAGTACAAGCTCAAGTGCTCCCACTTCCACTGCACCTTCCCCGAATGCAAGCACACGGTGGTGGGCATGTCCCAGATGGACTCCCACAAGCGCAAGCACGAGAAGCAGGAGCGGGGCGAGCTGCCGTCCGTCTCGCCCAAAGCCGAGGCGCACCGCCACCCGCAGGCCTCCCAGATGGCGCCCGACGCTTCCCGCGGGCCCGGCCGCGCCCTCGGCAACGGCGCCGCGCTCTACCCCGCCGCCGCCGCCGTCGGGCCCGAGTATCAGCGGGCCTACCCGCCGTCGGCCGTCGGCCTGGACGGCTCCCTCAACCTGGGCGCCGACGGCTCCCTCTTCTTCCTGAAGAACGCCGGCGGGCTGGGCCTCGACGATTCCCTGGACCTGAGCAAGAAGATCCGCCGGGAGGCGGCGCGGCTCTCGTCGGGCCGCGGCGCTCCGGACGACGCCGCCGCCGCGTCCGGGGAGGCCGAGGACGACCTGTCGCCCGAGGAGGAGGCCCGGGCCGGGGACGAAGAAGAGGACGAAGAAGAAGACGACGACGACGACGACGACGACGCGGAAGGAGAACTCAACTCCGACTCCAACGACGATTCGCCGGCCGAAGACGAGAAGGGCGACGGCGGGGGCTTTCGCGACGGCGGGGGCTTTCGCGCCGACGGGGGCTTTCGCGCCGACGCTTCCCCGCTGGAAAATCGAGAGGGCGGCCCGTGAAGAAAACGGACGCCGGACAAAGCGGAATGAAAGCGGCCTCGTTGGTCGAGACTCGGCCGCAGCTGCCGGGACGGCCAAAGTAAAAAGACGACGGCCCAAATATGATCGATCGTGTTTACAGGATGACCAACGTTATGAATTCAATAATGCATTAAAAAACAAACAAAAAAAAAGACGTGGAATTCGGCCCCGGTTTACAGGCGGGAGCGGCAATGTAAAGCGTTTTACTACACATGGTTCTTTTCGTGTGCGTGCATGTTTGACTTTAATTTATTTCGCTTTTCATTTTTCACGTTTTTGTGTGAAAAAATAACAAATCTCTATACGACCATCTAGGTGAGTGTGCGCAAAAGAAAACAAAAAAAAAAACTTTGCCCGCATGACCTGCGGCGGCCGAGCACACTTTTCAAAAAACGAAAAAAAAAAGGGAAGTGAATCACTAAGGAGCAACAGGAAGTGGTTAGATTTTGTTTTCCTGTATTATATCTAATTATTATGATGAGTGACTTCTCTCGTTGGACGTTGGACTTCTTCGGGGAAGGCGCGACTTGGATAGCCCGACTTTATCCGCGCTGACGGAAAAAGCCCGTGTCATTTAAGCCCCGCCCCCGCCATCCTCCCACCCACCCACCCGTGACAGCCGCCATCTTTGGTGCGGGGGAAATCAACTCTGTGTGTGGATAGTGCACTTTTCTACTAGCTGACACAAAAAATGGCGCCGGATGACTTGTGTTTATTTTTGTTACCGTTTGCATTACCGTGTTGTTTTGTTGCTGTCAGTGAGAAGCATATCAATCTGTAAGCTGAATTCATGGAGGGGGGGGGGCAAGAGTTGATTAAATGTAGCGGGGGGGGGGGGGGGGGGGTCATCAGCTAGTGTATTTAATATTGGAAAAATGTACAGACCGAAACTGCCTCAAGCGGCGTTACCTTTTCTTCCTCTTTTATTTTTTTTTTGTTTGTTTGTTTGTTTGTTTTTCCTCCCACCAGCTCGCTGTCATGGCTGTAACGGCTGAGCTCCGGATGCGCTAGTTTTTATTTAATATTTATGTCAACTTCCAAAAATGCGAATTTTTAGGGTGTTATTGCACTTTTTAGTTTCATTTTACCATCTGGGATTGAAAAAAAAAAATGATTATATATATGATATATATCTTTTTACAGGGATTTTGCTTTAAAATGATGTTTTAGTTCACTTTGCTTTCATGCACAAATAGATGTTAGTGTGACAAAAAAAAATCTTTGTGATTTATTTAAAGAAAAACAAGCTGTTTTTTTTTTTGTTTTTTTGCTTTGTTTGATGGGAAACATTTGGAAACGAGAAAACGCGCGTGCCGGATAAATGGCATGCTTGCAAGAAACACTAATATGGACTGTGATTTTTAAGTTTTGAACTTCATGGCGATGCTCTTATTGTAGTGCTGAATTATGAATCTGTCACTCTGGTTTATATTAAGCGAATATGTACGACTGAGGAGTGGACACACTGGTTATAAATGATCTCCTGAGCTTGGCATTGGAAATAAATATCCATCGTATAGGGAATAACGATGTGTGTAGGCGATTTTCCTCCAGCTATTGTTTTAAGATGAAAAAAATGAAAAAAAAGAGGTTGTACAGTATTTTCCTCTGTAAAAAAAAAAAATAACAAAATGCTCTTTGAGGAAATTTTAAAACGCATAAGAAGGAAAAAAAAAAGTGAATAATAAAGAGAATACAAATGACGTGATAGTTTGCTTGTGTGTGTGACATTTCTCGGTTCACATTTGTTCATCGGCTTCCGTTAAGCATTTTCTCCAACAATGTCAAAGCTCAAACTCACTGATTAGAATGTGTCTGCTTTATTTAACAAAGTGTTTTCTTTATTGGTCATTTCTGTGTGTGATTTCTTTTTTTTTTTTTTTTCATTAACTGATCTTTTGTTGTTGTTGTTGTTGTTGTTTTTGGTTTCTATCTAGTTTGCTGTGGGCATGCCTCGTTCACAGACTGTCTCCCGGGACTCTCTCGCTAAGCAAGGGATCCTCCTAGATTTGTTTTTCTCATTATTATTATTTTTTTTTTTGCGTCTTTTTTTGTTGTGTTTTTTTTTTTTCCTTTGCCGACAACCGTAGGAGCTGGGAGACAATAATCACTTGAATTTAGTTTCTACGTTTGTACGTGTGTGGCTGTAAAATTGCAGGATTTGTAAAAAGTTGGAAATAAAGAAAATATATAATGACGACATTACAGTACATTTGGTGCTTGAGCTTTTCGGGGGGGGGGCGGGGCCAAAGGTTAAAGCGGTCCGATCGCTGCCTTTTTTGTCAAGTCACTGACGCTGCTGATGTTCCCCAGCTGCTCACAGCTTCCATTCATATTTCATGACCTTGTGGCCTGCTTACTTCGACTATGAATCCATATGGGACATTTTTTCATGAAAATGAAGAGGGGATGAAAAAATAAAATCACACACATTCACACGGGTGGAAGAATCAGTATTTGTTGTGTTAGCCCAGTGTTTCTCAATGATATTTTGCCAAGTCCCCCCAGGAAAGAGAAAACTTTTTGCACCTACCCCACTCTATGAAAATTACTGATACCTACACCGGCACCCTTTTTAATATTAACAAAAGAAAAAGCAACTAAAATCAACTTTCAGGAAATGTTCATTAGTTTTACAGCATTTATGCGGGCTACCACTTAGTCTAAAACTGAAAAAAATAACCAAGTGCATCATAATGTCTGAAACAAAAAAATGATGACAATTCTTATTCTATGGCAATTACACTTCACATGACAAAAACAAAACCACTGTTTGTAAAGCACTGGGTTTATTCATTATATTCCAAAAATAATTGATTCAATTTAAAGATCAAACTGTTGCCATCTTAAACTTTTCAAAACAGTTTTGTATTGCAAAACATGGTGTAATACTTCATGACAGAAAATCACAACAGCAGCAAACCAAAAGGAGAACCACAATGAAATGAATTGCAATATTAAAACATATTGCAAAACCCAATCTTTTATTTTATTTACATTTGATTGAATTATCATTAGAGGACTTCTCTTAGAAGGTACAATTTATTTGTTAGAGAAACTACAAAAGTTTTTGTTCAGTCCAGGAGCTTTAAAGTTCTGCTATTACTGACAATATGGCTTTTTATTAAAAAAAAAAAAGAAAGGCGGGAGGTGGCGCACGGAGCTTCATGAAATCATTGTCCGTTTACTTTAGGGGACCTCATGCTGGACTCCACTCACACATCACACACAGTGCGCCAAGTGTGTCTTCTGTCCCCTGGTCTACAGCTGGTCCCGTCTTTCCTCCTTCAGTTCCTTGTGATGGTTTTTTCTTTACCAATTAAAAAAAGGAGAGGGGAAAAAGGAGGTAAAAACCACCATCTGCTTACCAGCTGGCAGCCTCTATATAATCATCCGATTAAAAAAAAAAAAAAAAAAAACAGGCAAACATGAAAATTATATTACCCCAAAACCAGACGGAAACAACCTCTGAATGCTACGCAGGCTTCCGATGAATAAATGTATGGTTTAAAATGCAAACGGAGAAATGATGAGGGGTACATTCAAGATTACAATGCCTACATTTTTTTTCTCCTTTTATTCTTTTCCTTTTTCCATCTTTTCCTCTTTTCCTTTTATTTGCTTTGTATTTACGAGGGGAAAAAACATTTTTATGTATCTAAAAACCCGTTTTTATGTATAGTAAGGTTTTTATCTGAAAAAAACTGAAAAACATAGCACTATTAATAATAAGTTTGTTTCAAAGCAAAAATAGACTATGTAAAATTGTAAAATTTGTATAATAAGGCATTTTACCGTCCATATAAGTAAACTTTTTTCTTAAAAAATACATATATAGTAACCTTGGTTTAAAATCTAATTTGAAACTGTCAAGTCTTATTCAAAACCCTACTTTGAAACCTAATTTGAAACCCTAGTATGAAAGCCTAGCTGTATTTTATATCTATTCTTTAAAGCCCAAACCCTAGTTTCAAACCCTAATTTGAAAGCGTAGCAGTAGTTCAAATCTCTTATTTGAAACCCAAACCCTATTATAAAACCCTAATTTGAAACCCTAACCCTATTTTAAAACCCTAGCCCTAGTTTGAAACTAGTATGAAAACCAAGCTGCATTTTAAATGTTATTTGAAACCCTAACCCTAACCCTCAAACCCTAATTTGAAAGCCTAGCCCTAGTTTGAAACCCAAGCACGAAAGCCTAACCCTAATTTGAAACCTTAACCCTAGTTTAAAACCCTAATTTGAAACCCTAACCCTAGTTTGAAACCCTAGCATGAAAGCCTACTGTGTTTAAAATCTATTCATTGAAACCCTAAATTTGAAAGCCTAACTCCAATTTGAAACCCTAGCCCTAGTTTGAAACCCTACTAGGAAAGCCTAGCTGCATTTTAAATCTATTCTTTGAAACCCTAACCCTAGTGTCACACCCTAATTTGAAAGCCTAGCAGTAGTTTAAAATCTATTCATCGAAACCCTAATTTGATAGCCTAACTCCAATTTGAAACCCTAGCCCTAGTTTGAAACCCTACTATGAAAGCCTAGCTGCATTTTAAATCTATTCTTTGAAACCCTAACCCTAGTGTCAAACCCTAATTTTAAACCCTGACCTTATTAGAAACCCTAACCCTAGTTTGAAACCCTAGCATGAAAGCCTAGCTGTGTTTAAAATCTATTCATTGAAACCCTAATTTGAAAGCCTAACTCCAATTTGAAACCCTAGCCCTAGTTTGAAACCCTACTATGTAAGCCTAGCTGCATTTTAAATCTATTCTTTGGAACCCTAACCCTAGTGTCAAACCCTAATTTGAAAGCCTAGCAGTAGTTTAAAATCTATTTATTGAAACCCTAATTTGAAAGCCTAACTCCATTTTGAAACCCTAGCCCTAGTTTGAAACCCTACTATGTAAGCCTAGCTGCATTTTAAATCTATTCTTTGGAACCCTAACCCTAGTGTCAAACCCTAATTTGAAAGCCTAGCAGTAGTTTAAAATCTATTTATTGAAACCCTAATTTGAAAGCCTAACTCCATTTTGAAACCCTAGCCTTAGTTTGAAATCCTACTATGAAAGCCTAGCTGCATTTTAAATCTATTCTTTGGAACCCTAACCCTAGTGTCAAACCCTAATTTGAAAGCCAAGCAGTAGTTTAAATTTATTAATTAAAACCTTAACGCTAATTTGAAACCTAATCCTATTCCAAAACCCTAACCCTAATTTGAAACCCTAACCGTAATTTAAAACTCTCACCTGTCAAACGCTCTAACCTTAAATGTGAATTTGAAACTTTAATGCTTAGTTTAAAGCTCTCTTTTTAGAAACGCAAACCCCACTTTCAAACCCTACTTTGAAACCCTAACTCTAGTTTGAAACCCTAAACCTAATTTGAAACTCTCACCTTAATTTGAAGCTCTAATCTTAAACGTCACTTTGAAAGAGTAACGCTTAAAAGCTAACAATCCTACTTTAAAACCTTGACACCACTTTGAAACACTGAATTTTAAAACCCTACTTCAGAATCCAAACCCTAATTTGAAACCCTATATAATTTGAAATCCTAGTCCTACTTTTAGACCATGAACTTTTTGAAACACAGGCCAATTAAAAACCCTAATTTGAAATGTTTGTCTTACTTTGAAACACCAGATTAAAACCCTACCTCTAGGTAGAAACACCAGATCAGCATTTTTTTTTTTACTAACCTTTTTGATTTACCTATAACCTGTATAAATGCTGTTGAACGTTGATTTATATTGTTTTTTTTCTTTTGTTAATAAAATTGTTTCACAGTATACTTATATACCGGTAAGTATTATTGCAAGGATTGTTATGTTTGATTTGTATTTATGCTTGGTTAATTCTTTTATCAGTTTATTACTAACCTGTAACCTGTATAAAATATATATATATATATATATATATATATATATATATATATATATATATATATATATATATATATATATATAATTGAGAAGCACTGCTTTAAATCTCACAGCTTTTGCGTTATCTGTCAACTTTAGCACGAGCGCGGGTTTATTTTGGGAAGCCTTAAAAACAGGCGCTCGTCTGGGCCATCGGGAGCAGCTGTTGCCGCCGAGGCTCCTCGGAGTAAATGGCGACTTGAAACACACATTCATCCAATTTGGCCTTAACGAGAGCTTGTTGGATGCAGAAGCGCCTTTTCCCGACGCGGCGGTGCGGGGACCCGCCGCCGCTCTTCGTCATGGCGCGAGAGCGCCGGGTTTGAGCGGAGGCGCTCCGATTCGCTACGATACATCGCCGCCAGCTGTCAGGGAGGCGAAGCTTTTTTTTGGGGGGGGGAACGCGAACTTCAAGTGTGTCGCTTGAAGCCGATATATGAAGAACGCCCTGGGCTCAGCATGGAGCGCGATCATTCCAAGGGAAAACATGAGAAAAATGTTTTTTCATCAAGCTGAGGCACGTTTGTATTTCCGGGACCCGGCCGGCGCCAATGTACACGTGTACCGTTGTGCCTTTTGATAATAATTCCATCTTCTTGCTGGTTGCGCAACGGTAGCGAGCTCGGCGACATTTCTTCCCTGAAACGCCCTTTAAGCGGTTGGCATTTCTTTCAACTCCATACGACGACAAAAAATAAAAACATTCTTTCAATCTACACATGACACAGCATGGGTTTCGCTGGAACATTCCGTTAGCAAGACTAGACAACCTTGTGGGTGAGAAAATGTTGAAAAGCTGAAAAAACTGGATTGGCTTCACAAGGGCGGACGGCCGGCTGCCAAGATTGTGACAGCGTCTTGCGCAACACGGCGAGCCAACGCGCTTCCTGTGCCAAAACGTGACAATGTCTGACTTTTATTAGAAAAACATTTGTCACCAGCACGGAGAGACAATTTTTCCGTTTGTTTGCAAGGAACAGCGATGATGTCGCCGGGTCACTTTGACCCGGAAAGTAGTCTGAAATCTAGTAATAGTAAGAAAACCCTTGGTCAGTTTGACCCGGGGTCGTGTGTAATTATCCAAAAGTTTCTGAAAAATGTTATGTGTGTGTGTTAGTGTGTGGGTAATCCTGCTAACAAATCATGTGATTACTTTTTCCCCCCTCAGAAACACTAATTACATTATTGGGTCATTTTGACCCGGTGTTTGATTATTTATCCCCCAATTGTGTCTGAAATCTGCATAACGTGTCATGTTTGTTTCTCTGAAATAAAATTAACAACTGGGGTCATGTGCAATTATTCAAAGTTTTCAGGGGTTTTTGTGTGTGTGTGTGTGTGTGTGTGTGTGTTAGTGTGTGGGTAATCCTGCTAGCAAATCATGTGATTACTTTTTCACCCCCCAGAAACACTAATTATATTATTGGGTCATTTTGACACATCTTGTGCTTACAATTTCACTCCAGAAAAAAATTAGTGTGTCATTTTGATCCAGGTTTTTATGTATTTATTTATTTATTCATCAAAATATTGCAAAAAATGTAAAAAAGATTCTTGTCAAAAACTCAAAACTAATATATATTTATATTAATATATATACACCGTATTTTCCGCACCATGAGGCGCACCTAAAAGCCTTAAAAATTTTTAAAAAGCTGATGGTGCACCTTATAATCAGGTGCGGCTTATATATGGATCAATATTGAGATTGGTAGATGAATGAAGTGATAAAGTACGATTTACCTGTTTCTTTTGTGTGTTTACAGTTGAACAAAGTCGCTCGTATTGACATTGAGTATTTATACATATATATATATATATATATATATATATATATATATATATATATATATATATATATATATATGTGTGTGTGTGTGCGTGTATGGTGGGGCTGGGATATTTTTTCTTTTGCGTAAACAGAAACATAAACAGAATCCAGTGGAAAGATTTACGTTAAGGCTTCTTTTTACAAAAACGTTTACTGAGGCCCACCAAAGGCCGGCTTCCATTCGCTTCAACTGTCGCACGAATTTTCTCACCGCCATAAATCGACGTGTCCTAGAACTAGGTTGGATACGCCAGTGGAACAAACTACAAGTAGCAGACGGCAGCTTGAAACAAGTGCGAGGAAGGAATTCTCCAGCGGCGCTGGTGCCACATGGTAGCGATCGGACCTGACCTCAGCGTCACAAGGAAGGAGTGAAATGGGACAAAAAAGAGTAGTAGCTCACGCCAGAGGAATATTCCAGTGGAAGTGCCACAGTGAAGATTGTTGGAGTGGCAAGCGAGGCCTCGCTGACTGCTTTTCCTGGCAAACGCTGAACTTCTTAAGTGCTAAGCTGTAAATTTGCTTAATTTGACATGAGTCTGAGGGGAATGGGATCATTTTCTTGCAGTGGAATGAGAAAGAAAAAAAAAAAAAACTGGCAAGGCGTCCGACAAGGAGTTGGAGCGCTCCAACGTGGTGTTTCTGCTGCGAGACGACGGCTGTAACACGCAGCGGACGGTGTTTGACGGAGCTGTAAAACCACTCCGCTTTGGCGCTAGCCCACTATGACTCACTGCAAATGAAAAGAATGAAAATGAGATGCGCCGGGATGGCTCCAGGAGCTTTAAACCCAAACTCAAAGCGGGGCAATTTCTTCGTGTCATCCTAGACAGGAAATACCTTTTTTTATTCTCCTCGCATTTGCATAAAGACGGCTTTTATTCGAAAGGTCAGTGGCACGGGAACGTGTTCCTGACTATTGGCAGGAAAGGAAACGGAGACGAAAAAAATATCATGCTTTTATTTTGGGATCCTTTGTGTACATTTTTCAAATTCTGGAAACGAAAATCAGCATGAAAAATCAGATTCTATTCATAAGCACGTCCGTTCCGCAGGAAAACTGCAGAATCTTCAACGAGCGATAGCCTTTAGCGAAAAAAAAAAGGTTCCAAGTCCGGCTTGAGGGACAAACGCGGCACGTGGTCAAATTTTATTCACCCCGCAGCTTCTGTAATAAAGTACATATTGTCTGGCCTGTAACCTAACCCAACCTGCTTAGTTCAATTGAAGACTTGTGTTCCCCATCATTTGTTAGCAAAATGGAGGACAGACTGTTAACCTCTGACCATTACGTCAACGGATGAAAAACAAGAGACAAAAACAAGGAGAGGTCCTACTCCCCCATGTTCAGCTTGTCATTTCTACGAAGTTTCTCGTCATTGAACAATTTTTCAAATATGGTCTACTCTTTTATTTGCTCTGTTGTGTGGAACGTAAGTATGCTTGTATAGCGTTACTACGCACGTGACAATAAAACTCTTGAATCTTGGAACGAGCATCCAGTATCGATCCATTGGCCTTGATTATCGATGTATATATCAGTGCTCTTGTTTGCCAGCTTCCCAGACATATAATTTATTTCAATGTGTATCCAACAGGCGCAATATTTGTTGACATGAACATATTAATCGTCGTCCATTCTTTGATTCGGCAAAACTTGACCAATTACGAACGTTTTTGACATCTTTGGTCCGTCATGTTTGTTTTAATCTGGCGGATCACGTTGTCTTGTTCTTACCCAAGATCTCGTTGCCGTGAGATTTTGTGAGGGAAGAAAAGCCTCCTAAAAAAGTGCTATTTTTTTGGCCGGAAACGATATCAACTCATATTTTTGAAGTTATCATTGACAGGTCAAATAGTACACAACCAGGTAACAACGAGCTAAAAACTTAAGGCTTTGGAAGATCGAGACGAGGAACAAAACAGACACGTTGGTATGTATGAAGCTAAACAAACGATCACTGATCACATCTGTTTTTGGTTTTTGCGCACATCTTGTGATTGAATGCACAGTAGACAAAGTTTGTACTTTTCATTGCGCAATTTCTGGGACTCCAAACAGTTTACAGAGGTAAAATAAGCACTGATAATAAATAAATAATGATATATATATATATATATATATATATATATATATATATATATATATATATATATATATATACATGCATAGTTGGTTTCAAATCTTTAAAAAAAAAGAACTAAAAGTCCACAGATCCTCCTGGACGCCCGGATGGCTGACTTTAAAAAGACCGGTTTTAGAAACACAGCTGTGACCTTGATAAAGAGCGCAGGGCAACAGGTGCGAATCACATGTGCACTAATCTTCCACATTACGGTTATTGACAACAGACATTGCACAGGCTGCAGTTAAAACGATGTCATTTAATATCTAATGCATCAGCAATGTGATATTTGTAGCGGGGAAGAAGCAAAGGTTGGGAAGATTCCGTTTGAGGCTAATTTTAGAAAAAGTCCATCATTCACTGAGGGGTTCGGTTACCGCCATCATTTTCTCAGTCTTGGCGACCCTCCGAAACAGGACATTGGATGGACCATCAAGGGGTTTGAGGGTTATTCTATTTCTTTACCCATTATCTTAGTTTTGTAGCTGAAATGTAGCTGAATGTAGCTGAAAAGACAAATACCCTTAAATGTGTTAGCTCACATGGGTTCAGGCCCTCAGTCCAATTAATGGAGAGTGAATATATATATATATATATATATATATATATATATATATATATATATATATATATATATATATATATATATATATATCTGACAAATGTTATGCCATCTCAAAAACAGCCCATTTTTGGTCAAATTATGCATTTTAGGGTATCTTATCAAAAATCTGACAATGACAACAAAAAAGTATTCATGACAATTTCTCTTTTGATGACTTATTGACCCGATTCATCAAGGTTCATGAGTTTTTTGGTCATTTGCATAGTAATCCCGCAATGAAATTCTGTTCACTTACCAGAGCAGACTACATTCCATAATCGAGCAAATAAAAAGGTAGGCAACAAAAAAAAAAGATTGATTTAACTTTTTGATTCGATGTTGACGCATGAAATATTATATTTTTTTATAGTACATGTATATACAGCATCATTTTTTTTGCTACTATCATGATACTGCGTAAAGTGCATCAATAATACAATACATAATAATAAATACAGTACATTAGAAAAAAACTCAAGCAACAGTTATCAAAAACAGCCAATTTGGGGTCAAATTTTGAATTGTGTCATTGACAATATCATGCCGTATAAGGATTTAACATTTCCAAAGCAACACAAAGAGCCGCGCTCCACTCTGCCTCCACTTCCTGTTAGCGGGTAAGTCCAATCGGCACAGACACCTGTTGCTTTGGTGCCGCCCGCAGCTGCGGTCTCTCTCCAGGCTGACAGGCCTTCTCCTGCTTAATCCAATCTGCTCACAACAGCATCACTGATTTATATGCTACATGAGCTCCTGTTTTTTTTTTTCTCTCTCTTTCCGCTCGCGGTTTGTTTCTCTTCACCCTCTCCGAGGTATGACGACTCGTTCCAGTTTTGCCGACAAGGAGCGTGTCATTCTTTTACCTGCTTATTAGGTGGCTAAAGCTAACAGCATGGATGCGAGTGTCCTCATCGGTTTACATGACAAGTATCCGTGCTGCATGTTTTGATTCGAAAAAGTGTCCGAAGAAACTCAAGCGATACGAGCCGGACGGAACTTTGAGTGTTTATATAGAAGGTGATGACAAAGCGCTTATAGTACCGGCAAAGCCCGCGCGGTCGACCTTGGATTGTCAAACGTTCCCGTTTTCACGAGGAAGGAAAGCGACGGTGTCAAGTGGCCGCGCTGCATTCCTCAGACACTTTTAGCGACGCTCATGAAATGTTTTTAAAGGACTTCTTACATCAGCGCTGAGACACTTTTCAGGAAAGTCATCAGTCACTCACAAGTAGAACGACATTGACACCGGTGTCCCAACTGAAAGGTTTCTGCTTTCACCGCTGACGTATATTCAAAGTTGGAAACAAAAAGGTGATAGCGTCAAATTACACACTGTAAAAGTTAAGAATATGAAGCTTTTGAGGGGAAAAAAAAAAGACCTAAAACATGCCATCAGTGTCTAATTACTTAACTTTAGGTCGTTTCAAACTTCATTTGTACTGGTTCACAAAAAAAAAACAAAAAAATAAAATTTTCCTCTTTTGAATCATTGGGGAGATCTGTTAGCATAAAGAAAACAAACTTGATTACTAATAAATATTTGTCCACAAAAAAATAATCAACATAAAGTGCTAGATCCGTTCTCAAAAAGAAATAATTGTAAATAAATAAGTCCACAGAAAAATATTCAACATAAAGCGTCCTTTTTTGGATTACAGTAGAGGTCTGTTAGCAAACTTAAATCATTGACTTAGTTATTAAAAAATAAAATGTCAGACTTGTCCTTAAAAGAAATAATTATAAATAAATACTTGTTGATGGTAAAAGATTCAACATAAAGCCTCCTATCTTTGGAGTACAATAGATTTGAAACAATAAAATAGCTTAATTATTAATAAATATTTGTCCATAAAAAATAATCAAAATGAAGAATAGATTAAAAATGTAATAAATTAAAAAAAAAAAGATACTTGATAGCGCATACTCCAGTCCTCGAGGGTCGGTATCCTGCAGGTTTTGCGATTTTCTCCCCTAAACACACCTGATTGAAATGATTAGGATAATTTTCAAGCTCCCCCAGAGCTGACTAATGAGCAAGTCATTTTAATCAGGTGTGTTGAGGAGAGAAAACCGCAAAACCTGCAGGATACTGGGCCCTCGAGGACTCAAGTTCGACACCTATGCTTTATAGTGATTCTCTCTTGCACAGCAGACTGTAGGAAATTCCTGCCATTTCTTTCCACATATATAGATCCATTCAGAAACCATTGCTAACCAAATAATATTGAATCAAAAATCAATTCTTAATAGAATTTTTGACTCCAAAATCTGATCACAATCCACAGTTTGGATATGTCATCCCACTCTACGTCCCCCCCCAGTCTACATTTGGAATATTACTCTGCATGATCAAGAGTATGATTTTAATTTATCCGGGCCTCAATGATCAATAGTTTCATGTATCGATGAGGCGCATCAACTTCTGCGGTTCGATACTGCATCTCTTCGTAATCCATTAAACTCTCCCGAGAGCTGAAGCCAACATGAGATTTATAGCGACCGAGCGCAATAAATCCACTTGTACATCGTTTAGTGTCTAAGGGGATTTTGGATACCCCGGTCCACGAAGCGGCTCCCGTGCGCATCCCTCAACGACACCCACACTTTGCGCTAACGCTACTAAGTGACTCCCAGTCGGCGTTTTTGCTACGTTCGCCCTCATTGGGGACAAATTGTTTGGCGGGGGCAGCGCCTCGATTTTGACGGGGTTCCGCTCCCCGACCGGGAACCTTAACCTCATCAATCATGCTGCTAAACGGAAAGCACTCAATAGAATGGTGTATCGACGCGCCGCGAACTCCGTTGGTCGCTGGAACCGAGCACTCAGCAGGTGGGATGGCTGAGCGGGCCCTCGGATCGATGCGTGATCCGTGCTTAGATGACTAGACTAGAACTGGTTTAGACCATAACTCTGCACTCCTCCGCGCGCTTCTGGAATCTTCAGGATCTGCCCAGTAAAGAAAAAATGCAAAGGGTCACAGTCCAATTGTGACAATTGGGCTATCTGTAAATAACATCATCGGTCTCCAGCGCTAGCTTGAGCTGCTAACATGGTGCGTTCGAATCCCGTCGGACAGTATAGATTGAAAAAATTGGTCCATGTGCATCAAATGATAATATATAAATACTGTATCTAATGTGGGTTTTATCAGTCTATAATGCATGGGCATCGATCCAATGGTCATAGTACACTTTTATTCTGAAGATGACCTTGGCAGCGGCATTTCATTGACATGCAATTTCATGTTTTGACATCTTTTACTGTTAATGTAAATGACTTGATGGACCTTTAATTGTAATTAAGTAAAATACCATATTTTCCCAAATATAACACACACTTTTTTCCCCTTAAATGAAGGAGGAACATTGATTTGTTAGCCACATAAAGCGTGTTTTGACGCACAGATGGGCATTTTTATGTAGGCCACGTTCTTACCTTCAATAATTACTGTAACAGGACGAGCAAGAGGGCGGATGTCAGTTGACTGTTAGCAGTCGGTTGCTATTGCAACTCAAATGTCTGACAGGATATGAATGCACCGTGTTAGCAGCTCATGCTAGCGCTGGAGTCTGATGCCGTATTGCATAATGACAGCGTAATTGATTAGCGGTTTCTTAGCAACCTTAATAAAGACAGTTTGTTTTTTAAATGGCTTTGTGTTGATGTTGAGAGAGACGTTATGACGGTGATAAAAACGGAGTCGCAAGGAGTAAAGCTAGGCAGTAGCAACCACAGTTGCAAAGACGACTTCAAAATAAAAGCATGCTATGGCCATTACATTGACAGCCATATTTTATTCAAAGTGTTTTTGTTGTTGGACATGGAAGCATGACATGTTACCGCATCTCAAATTTACGAGTTTAACTAAATATATACTTAAATGTACAGTAATCACTTTGTGTACTCAGGAGTGACGTGATTTTTACTTTTTGTGGTTTTGCTTGGCTTCTATATGCTAAACAATGGGGACTCACTGTTTTTATTCATTAATATATAGTAGTACATACTGTGCGTCCTGTATAAAATGGACATTACCAAACAGCATAAAAATGAACATGAAGTGTTTATAATAATGAAAGCCATTTTTATTATTACATGTGCTTCAAACAAGGACATGAGCAGAATTTTCCTAATTTCCATTACAGCCTGACATTTTCTAATAAGCTTTGGGTACAGAGCCAGATGATTCAAACATACAGTAATTGGTTGGTCAGAACAAGTATCGCACGTGTGATGCGGCGCCTTGGTGCGCGCGCGCTATATGAAGGCCATGCGACGGGAGATGAATGTGGCACAAGAGCCCAGATTTATCCTGTCTTCTCACTCATGGGCCCGTCTCCAGCTGCAGAGAGAGTGACTAATTCAATAAGTCAAGTATTCATTTATTACTTTCCTTTTCAATCACGGGACATTTTTTATAAGCTTCCCGCACCCACCTCCACAAACACACACATACTGAGAAAAGAAGCGATACGAATTCTGCAACTTGCAGCCCTTGGTGTCTGTCTGCATCAGAATAACAAAATACAGGCGCAGTTTTCAGTAAAGATTAGTCACTGTGGGAGGGCCTGCCTAATTTGGACCGGGGGGCTTGTTACGGAAAATAACACAATGCAACCGGGCTTTCTGTATTAGATTTGCGCTTTTAGCCTGCTTGACATTTCAAGCCGCATGAACTAATACATCTGTTATTTGTTGATCATTTGATTATTAACATACTTCGCTAACCAAATCAGTTGCTCTGCTGGAGATGCAGACGCAGCACAGCGCACGAATCGTTCGCCGGCCCCCCCCTCACCTGCCGCGCGCAAACACCTTTCTTGATTCGCGTTTGAGGCCTCAGTGAAAAAAAAACAAACAGAAAAACACATTTATCTACACACTTGCATGAAACGAAGCCACTCATCACTTTCTAATCTTGAATTTCAGGCCTTTTATTTCAGCCAAATGTCACCGCGCCGGCCTTGTGAATTATTGACAGACTGACACCATTGCGGAAGCACACATAAAAGGGGCTAAAAGCTCCGGCCCTGGTTGGGATTGTCCTTTCCAATCGCAATCAAAAGCTAATGCTTCTCCGCTAGCGGCACGGTAACATTTTGAGGGAACGAACGAACATGTGTTTCCTGACCCACGGCCGCGACACGCACAAAGCCGTGAATCAGTTTCAATTTGAAACAATCTCCGTTGCCCAGTGATTTCCTCAAATCCTTTTACTCGAGATGATGTCGTTGAATGTACAGAATGAAAAGGTAACCTTTAGGGTTAGGATGAGATTAAAGCACCACAAGATATCTCATCCCTGCACGGAACGGGGTCGAGCAATGCTATACACAACATATTAAACCGCGTGACGGTAAAACACGCCGGTAAACGTGGTGAGAAGGCCGACCAAGGCTTCAACATTAGCGTTTACCATACTAGGTACCTTATGGACACGAACGCCTTGGGAAGTTTTTATTTTCAAGTACTTCCCAGAAGCATGTCACAAAGTTGGTGACAACGGTCGTTAGCGTTTAGAGCAACGACTAGAAAAATGAGCCGCTAGCTAGCAGCGCTCAAATGTCCCTCGGGTGACCCCGAAAGCAGCCCATTACTTTTTGGAGGCGCTTTAAGAGACTTAAATCAAAACTGCACACGTTTGCCGTTGCTATTGATCACTATTGAAAATACCAGGCTGAGTTTTCTGTGGGTCTGATGTCAAACTGATTATCAAAAATGATAAAAACTTAATTCATTATTAGGACAAATGTGTTTTTTGGTCTTCTGTGTTGTTTTCCACCAAACACACAGAATTATTTTTCAACAAAATCCTACAGTAGAAATCCAGGGTGCGCTTATTACTTTCAAATCACTTGTGCAGCGATATTTTGGGTTTTCCAGTTGAAGAATTGAACGGTCAAATATTGGCATATCACAGACGGTTCGTAAACACTGAGAAAAAAAATAACATGCCGTTTACGTATGGGGGGGCATTATTTACCCTTTTTTTTTATATTCACGACTGATTGTGAATCAAATTTGAAAACGCTGAATCCCACAACAAAAATGGCGAAAGCTGAATCGGTGATTAATCGGACAAGACCGGTGAAGAAGGTCAAATTTCAACAGGTGTCTAGTCCACCTCACTTTCATCTCCGGCACCCTCTGGCCGCCTGACTTTGTCCTCTCGTTTGTAGATCTGTCCATCTCCACCTTGACGATCCTCGATCTGCGCGCCTACGTCGTCCACTTCTTCCTGTTCCTGGCTGACGGCGCCATTCTCTTCCTCCTCTCCCTGTACCTCCATGCGAACTTTGTCTTTCAAATCCAAGGCCAGACCTGCGTCGTGAGCCGCGACATCGCCGTTGACGCCGATGGCCCCACCCATCACATCCCGCGGGCTGAGACGTCCATCTTTGATCGGGGACGAGTTGGCTGACTCATTACTGACGGGAGATATGTCGCTGCTGCTGTGGTTGACCGATTGGGAGCTGGATGCTGAGGGCCCTTTCAAGGGAATCTGCCAGGAAGGAATTTTAGAAATAGAAGGAGTGGAAGGAAACTGTCTCCTGTGACAGAAAAAAAAAATACTGCCGTCAAGATATTAAAAAATAAGATCAACTAAGATTTATTCATTGTCCCAATTCATATTTTTGGCCGGGAGCCAATCCCGTGTCTTGTAGGACACGAACACGCTTTCAGAAGGCAGATGGGCGCTCCTACAAGACACGTGATTGATCATAAAACACGCACGCTCTCAGATAGACGCAAGACGCTTCACTGGAGCGTTGTAAATCTCTTACCTAGATTTATTTAGTAATACATTGGAATTTCAAGCGTAAACTGTGATTGTTATCATGTTTAGTCAGATATAGGCTTCACTTTAATTAGGTCTCCGGTCACCGCTAATATAACGGCGGCTCTCTGTGAGACTACAGCCTCAGGGAATGAAAGAGAAACTGAAATTTCAGCTCCCCAGCTTTTTCTTTCAATGCTTTCCCTTTGATGTGAAATGTTGTTTCTGTTGTCAGTTGTCAAAAGTTAAGAAATTAACATTGAAATTGAACACCTTTTCATCCAGTGTGTTTGTCACACATTTACGTAGTTTTGAAATCAGAGGCTGGGAGAATATTCAAAAGAGAAATTGGGAACAAAAACATGCTTGTTTTTTCCCCCAAAATGTTTAAAAGTTGACAACTTTGACGGCCGGCTCCGCCCCCCGGTTTTTGAGTTCGACAACCGTGGTCTAAGGAGAAAAAAAACCCAAGTGCTAAGTTTCGTAAAGTACTTTGCTTTGGCTTGCAACAATACAGACCTAGTTGCCATCGTTAACATGGCTGCTTTACATTTATGTAGTAGGCTAAATTTGTGCTGCTTCTGTGCTGAGAAAACTTCTTTACATATTACTTTATCAAATATCACATATGATCTGTAAATAAGATTAGCAATTTTTTCAAACACTTTTGTTCAGTGTAGTCAAAAGTCTAAATTCTTTCTGAGGTACCACTGGACCGCATACGCTGTGTGGGCGGGCGAGCTAAGGTTTGAAAGTCAACATTACAATTCTTGACAAGCATGCTATCAGTCTGGTTTAGGCTGCTGTTTGTATTGGAGCTGGTGTTTGTACTTTTAGCCTTACTTTTTAGTTGGTAAAATTCATGTGCTTCTTGTTCCTGATGAACACCATTGTTGTTTTAGTTCATTATCTTCCTGCATTCTAATCTGTTATTTACTTTATGAAGAAATTCCAGCCTGGCCTTCCTATTCTTCTGGTGCAGTCGCTCGTGCTTTTGTCTGTGACCTTTACTCAGGCCCTCATGCTGGTTGTTGTTGTTGTCACAATTTTATTTAGTCCCTTTGTTGCAATCACAGTTTCTTGCATCATCTGACATTTTTTGTAGCCTCCACGTTCAACGAAAATGTAACATGTTCTAATATTGGATATCAGGTTCAGGTGTAAGCATCTGCAAATACTGATGACACTTTGTCTCACGTTCATCTTTTGATGTCAACCATGATGTTTTCAGTCTTATCGGAAAAAAAGGCCTATTTGCTTCATCGCTTTAGGAGGGGCGTGGAAACATAATCCTCTTAACAGGACAAGTTGTTCTTGGCTGTATTATGGTTATTGTAAATACCGTATGATGCGTAGCAGCTAGATTACAATAGATAACACTTTTGATCAGGAAACAGCGGTTTGTTTTCGCCCAGCTAAATAGCGTTGCCCTTCTTTGCTTTTCTTTTACGCTCACTAATGACTGAGAATAAAAGTAAGACCATAGGAGCAATAGGTGCCATGTTTACCCATAAAAATATGAAAATAAAGAAGACGGCGCTGAACCGCTGATGATTGCAGTATGCTAATGGGATAAGGCAAGTTGTGAAATAAAAACAATGGTGCAATCTGTAACCTCTAATGCCCCAGTGAGATGATACCCCAAAACCACTCTTGACATTTATGGTTGTCTAAGTGTGCAAGTAATTTGGAAGACCATATCATCTTTTATTAATTCATACCTAAACACTAATGTTTGTGTGATTCTTGACGCAGTACAACAACTTAAAGACAGGTTTAAGACCGCGGCATGACAAGCTGTGTAAGGTTAACATGAACATTTGGTACTGCTATATTCGGGGGGAAAAAAAAAAAAAAAACATTTCTAAGCTATTATCTTGGTAAAAAAGTATAAACTGGGAATAACAATATTAAACTACTACTACTAATAATAAGAATGCATGGTGGTAAATAACCACACACAACAGGCATCCTCCAATAGTTAATAATTCAATCTACGGTACAACTTAAACAGACGCTAAAGAAAATCACTATAAAAGCTTTTTATTTAGCTTTCGTCACGTTGCATCAACAAAACCTGAAGATAGTCCAGATCAATCAAAAATGACAAAAAAAGCAAGCGGCTAGCTAGCACGGCTACAAAAGGGCTCGATGATGTCATCTCTGGTTTGCCTGTGCTCTTTAGCCGGCGGCGAATGTTAAAATAGCAACATGGTGTGGATTGATAAAAGTGCATAAATGGTTCAAAACTGTCACGCGGCGTGTGTGTGCGCGTGTATGTGTGGGCGGGGGGGGGAATAACTTTGTTACCTGCTGAGCAGTAAACCCTTTAAAGAGACTATCTCAGCTTTGAGCTCTCCGACTGTTTGGTTGTCCAGGATGCGACTGGTTGCAGATGCCGCCTATAGAAAAATATGACACATAATGCACGCACCCAGTCAACAAACCTCTTTCAACGGCGCAGCATCGTCACTCAGTACAATAAGAAATCAATAATAAAAAAAAAAAAGCAAACCAACAGGGTCAATACAAAAATCCTAGATACTTGTGAGGTCATGACGGTCACCTCAGTAAGCTCTCCGCAGCATGTGTCTTGAAAGAACTTAATGATAAATATAATTATTTAGATAGTGCGTTTTAATGGAGTCCCAAACAAGCTTCTTGGAGCCGGATCTAAATCAGTTCCCCATATCGCTCTGAAACAGAGCTAATCCCTTAAGGTTTCAAACAGACCGGTTGAAAACGGTGTGTGGTGGAGCATAAAAAGGAACACGCAATGAATGACTTGATCTTTGACCTCAGTTACCTCAGGGATCTTGTATTACATAATCATGAAATCAGAAAGGCTAGTGAGTTGCACTAGGCGCATTATGCCTAGAAGTAGAGGTAAAAATCTGGAGACATAGTGGACTACGTCCAAATGTAAGGAAAAACCCATTTGTAGTGTTTTATTTCAATGTTTTTTTTTTTATTACATAAACTATATACACTATTGAAAAAAGAACTTCAAATGACAACATACCAAGGTGTCCATGTTTCTTATTTTGAAATTCGCTGGCCTTCTCACCACGTTTGGCGGCGCCATGTAGAGCATTCACAAGCGGTGCAAAGCTGGCAGTTTAAACTTTTCACAGTTAAATATACGCATACAAAGGATGAACTCTTACCTCCGGCGATATAATTTCTTATGAAATATGAGTTTTTTTAGTAGCAACATTTCTAACCAGGAAGCAAAACGCACGGGGCTGCCACGACACCTTCATGACGGCTTAACAATGAAACGTTAACCTCTTGCCACATACATAACACGCATCATCTTACACCGATGCTGTCGAGCAACACTATCTCCGACATGTCTTATTAAATATCAAGAAACCTAATCAAACGTCGAGCCCGTGCCGAATTTCAGCTTCGAGATACATTATGTTAGCGTGTATACACACACATTATGTGGAACTTTAGTGTTAAGTGCTTGGCTGCGGGCTAAGTGTTGGGAGTATCGATGTCCGCCGAGACTCAAAGTGCGCTAAAGCTCAAGTGCTGACATATCTCACACACCGCAGGAGCATGTAAGATCTGATGTTTGCACAAACTGCTGATCGAGATCATTGTCAGCATTACGTTCTACGGCATCCACCTAAAAAAGTTCACTTTGAAATAAATGGTGGCCTAGAAGACCCATTAGCAACAAAACCACATTTTCCTTTTATATATTAGGTTTAATTGTATCCTGCACATTAAAAATACATAAAGGTGCACAACTAACTGCATGAAAGACTTTGGTTAAACATGAGAAAGCCTTTTTGCGTGTGTATTTTTACTGCTAAGCGAACGTTCATCAAATTTGTGATTTCATCACGGAGATGACAATTTGCAAACGAGATTTTTGAGCTCGAGGCGACTTCCTGGAAAGCGTATGAAATGGCATGTGTGTGGCTTTGCAACCTATTTAGCTATAAAAATCATTATTTTGTCTATAGTAAATTTGTTGATAAAACTCATTATTTGCGTACAGTTAATAGCTTTAAAAATGCATTTTTCCACTCGGCATCACCAACGCTCAAAGGCCAGGGCCAATCACAGCTCACGTTCTGGTCATGTGACATTCCAAGATGAGCTGTGATTGGTTGTTACATGAGACTTCAGCATGTGACATCATTTTCAGTTGAAAAGTGTCAAATTTAATATAATTTCTACACCAAAATATATTTCTGTCAACAAAGTAATGCTTAGCAGAATAAAACGTTATAGTAGTTATACAGTCAAACACAAAATGTACAAGATATCATTATTATCGTTGTTATGATAACAACAACAATAAATTAAAAGGATAATCCACATATTGAGCCACTTTCAGTTCGGCAATTATTGTTTTGTCTACAAGTAATTTGATGACTAAACAATTTTTCATGTACAGTACCGAAACACATTTTGCCACTTGCTGTTAACTAAAAACGACATCGCGTGTGCTGAAGTCTCAGCGTGTGAATGTCACATGACCAACAGGTAAGATGTGCCTCGAGCACACATATTGTCACATTCGGTCAACAGCTAATGCTTTTTAAAATTATTAATTGTACATGAAAAATTACTTAGTCATCAAATGAAGTACACACAATAATAACTGCTGAAAATGGCTAAACAAGTGAGACGCATTATCAATCATCAACCAAACTCTTTGCACACACTGCGTGTTTGACTGTGTAAATACTACGAATGGAGATTTCCTGCTAAGTATTTGTAAAATAGATGAAACACAGTGCGGTTCATGGCTAGAAAATAAGACATCAAGTGTAGCAGCACTCAAGGACAACAAACAGCTCATCTGGCTAAATGAAGATAAACGCCTCTAGACCATTAGCAAAAAGATCTTTAACAAGCCGTGTTTAAGGGCGCCTGAAAGCAAATGAATTCAGAGTTACTCTGCCGGCAGACACTACATTTTCGAGTAACGCATGTATATTTATGATGGAATTAGTTTCAAAAGGAAGTCCCCAGAGGAGAGTTTTTGAGTGGAAACAATGGTACGGCGCAATTGATTTCACTCTATTTATGTTATTTCCCACCGGCAGTTAGTCTCGCACAAGCTAGGAGGCGGTTTCTAATCTTCTACGCTGTACCCGCTAATAAAGAGAACGATCAGTGAGTTGAGACAACAGGGGCAAACGTGGTTAACGGGCAGATTTGTAATGATAATGGGGCTGAAATATAGCAGTCTGTTTAACGGTGAGGATGAATCATCCACGTGCAAATCCATACTTCAGTTAGGCTGCTGGAAAATAGCAAATGAACCAAGTTAAAATGGTGAAAAGGAACAAAACCATCCCATGCCATTAGACCTTCGGTGTAATTGCAGCCTTTCAAGACATAAGTGCCCGATTTTGATTCGACGCTTACGTCCTTGTTTATAATTAACATACATCTGAGACACACCCCGATTACTTGTATGCACGTACACAGCTACACAAATACTCTTGAACAGCAACAAACCAGGATGTTTTTTTTTTTTTCATAGAAATGTTCAACTTTACATACAATTAAGAAGGCCCGCCATGCTATTACACTTTTTTACACTGAAGGTCTAAGTGGCCAATTCTGATTTAATGCTCATGTCCCTGTTTATACTTGACATCTGGACCAAAGTTCACACACATATACACACCAATTACTTGTATGCACATGCACAGCTAGACAAATATCATTCTCCAGCAGCAACAAACTAGGAAAGATTTAACGTACAAAACATACATTTAAGAAGGCCCGATATGCTATTACACTTTCTTAATGCATGTAACCACAGCGCCGCTTTTTACTCTATACATTTAGTAGATTACAGTCTAAGTTGATG
Source organism: Hippichthys cyanospilos (assembly GCF_059441005.1). Classification (NCBI taxonomy): domain Eukaryota; kingdom Metazoa; phylum Chordata; class Actinopteri; order Syngnathiformes; family Syngnathidae; genus Hippichthys; species Hippichthys cyanospilos. The sequence continues at coordinate 29,446,275 of NC_142370.1, read as the reverse complement.
AGCACTATAGTCAAAGTATATGGATTGGGCTGGAATAACAATAGCAAATAAATAAATAAATAAATAACGGGAACTGAACGCCCAGTGAAATGTATATCACTACGCTAAAGAAGCACAGGTCGGATTTGATAATAAAAAAAAAAAATTGGAAGTGCACTGTTCAAGTTGCTTGAATAAATTACCGTATTTTCGCACTATAAGGCGCACCTAAAAGCCTTATTTTTTTTAATAATAGCCGATGGTACGCCTTATAATCAGGTGTGCCTTATATATGGATCAATATTGAGATTGGGATTCGTGGATGGGGAATGAAGTGATAAAGTGAGCTTAACCTGTTTCTTTTGTGTGTTTACAGTTGAACAAGGTTGGTCATATTGACATTGAGTTATTATGCTATTGAGAGTTTAGAGAGTTATTATTTGCGTTATTATTGTTATTACTTTGAGTATTACTATATTGTGATTGAAAAAGTTTGAAAATATGTCATTAATTGAGGGTGCACCTTATATATGATTTTTTTTTTAATATGTAATTGATTGAGGGTGAGCCTTATAATCCGGTGTGCCTTATAGTGCAGAAAATACGGTATAGACCGTATTTCAAATTAGAGGTATATCATTTTAAGCCTTGTAGATGACAAATTACTTATTTGGCATTTGAATTAATGTTATTCAAACACGTATGGAGAAAATTGGTCTGGTTATGAGTTATGCAGGTAACCCCCCCCAAAAGAAAAAAAACGGGGGTTGAAAATTAGGGAAAAACACTCAACTTGTACATGGAGAAATAAGGTGTGTGTTGCATATAGGCAAAAAAAACCCCCAAAAAACGTCTTTTTGCTGCCATGACCCTGCCTAAACAAATTTTAATTTAAAAAAAAAAGAAGAAAAACTATGAAATGTGTGACTTGAACTACATAATATAAAAACAGCCAAAGTGTATTTGTGCAAGACGGCTTTTTTTTTTTTTAAGCACTGAGTTCAGGGTCACTACACGGCCTCTACAAATGAGTGGTTTCCAAACGACAAGAAATGTTTACTTAGCGAGCCAAGGAAATGCAAAGCTCCATGTGTTTTGGCTTAGAGGCACATTTCCGTGTTGAGACGTCTAATTGGTAAGCGTGGCGCACTTTGAGCGGCGCGGCGAGGCAAACCCTTAAAGCCGCAAACGGTGAATGAGAAGTAGCTCGCCAACATAAACATGTGTTTCTCATCTTATGTCCTAGACCTGAAAACAATTTGCCAATTTCCTTCACGGCCAACAAGTCTTCCTTCGCCGACTTGCGGGGAAAATTTAAGATCTACGCTGTAACTATAAAGCTGAGTTTACGATTTGTTTAATGGGTATTTTGATGTGAAATATACTTTTTATACACTATTGCTCTCCAACAAGGTACTCGCAGAAAATGAAGTCGACACATTTTAATGCAAAGTGTGATTTGAAAATGACAAATGAAAGTGAAGAAAAACATGTGATGTGAATGGAGCTGAGTTTTGCCGCAATTTATCAGCGGGATTCCACTTCAGGGACAATTGTCATTAATAAGAAAAGAAAGAGTGGCACAGGCAGAAAAGCAGTATATTATATATTCTTAAATATACTTGGCAAAAGGCTAAAAAAAAGGAACATTTGTTAACTCGTTCACTCGCAAAAAAAAAATTAAAAAATTAAAGAGTCCAAATTCAGTACCAGCTACTGTATACTGTACTGTACTGGCACATAAGCCGCAGCAGAAAACATACAATAAAATAAATAAGTAAAATAAATAAATAAAATAACGCAGATAAACTACACTGGCCTATAAACTGCAGGACTCAAATCGTGAGAAAAAAGTTGCATCTTATAGTCCCAAAAATCCTGTATATTTTGAAAATGTTCTGTTTTGGGCTTGAGGAGGGTCTAAAATAAGCCGGTAGCGAATGAGTTAAGTGTCATAACAAATGCAAATACAATCTCTCTCCTCCTATTTTGAAAACATATTTCTGCTATTGCGAATGACAGACTAAGCAGCCAAAACTTGAAATGGCACAAAGTGAGCCACGAATTTCTAAATCAATCATGTCCCGGGGAGGCACTTGTACTTTTTCCTCTCAATTGAGCTGAAGCAGATGCGCCCCACATATGTTTCCCTGCGATATCCAGATGCTAGCCATGTGCTTAACAAGCTGTGGACATAAAACATTGTCTAAGATTGTCTATATCCAAGACACTTTTTAGAGCCCAGAGATCATAAAGTAAATTACGAGCCATGTTATAAAAACGGCGAGCAACGCTTCATGCCAGCGCATCACTTTTTAGAACACAGCCACTTCATCTAAACACTTAAAATTCCGAAAAGATTACCAACACTGTCTATAAAAATCAAGGCAAAGACAAACGACGGTATGGCTTAACATTACGGCCCCATAATGAGATGAACCGTACTTGTGTTGAGCAGCTTTAGTTCTGATGATAAACTGTATAATAAGGCTGTCTGTCTATGGCAGTTATGAGCAAGGGCGGCACAGGAAGTTTTAGTGCGGAGAAGCCTGGAGAAAGAGCTTGGCTCCTCTGCTAATCAATCTGGTGAGTTCAGCTGAGCACCTTTACTGGGCTCCTTTGCAATTTCAAAGTTATTGCCTGTCCAACAATCATCACAGTAAGTCATTTCAAGATTACAGGAAAACCTTTATTGCGTTGTCTGCATTGTTAGCCCGTCCCGTACTTGTTGAGATTTTCCGTTATTAAACAAAAGATATTGCGGATGATCGCATGAAAGATAAATGATTTGACGTGAGGGTGGCCTTCGCTATTAGACATAAACGTGGCTTTAAAAACCCAGCATAAAACTCCTAATCGGACGTTAAGAGACGTAATCCACCTCGTGCAAGACTTGGAATGCATCGCAGCATGATTAAATGCTTAAGTGTATTTTTTGAGATAATGCGTAGCGTTAGTCGTTATCGGCAATAAGTGGAACGTGCCGAGATGGTGATGAGGACGACGAGGCGACAACTACCTCTGCTGCGGTCAGTTCCTGGGAAAGCTCCTGGATTTTCTGCTGCTGTTGGACCAGGAGCTCCTGGAGAGAAGTCATGGTTTGCTGTAGCTGTCCAACTGGTAAAACAGGGAAAAAAAATATCTGATAGAGCAAACCTAAATTTAGGGCTGCCGCGATTAATTAATCGGATCCTCGGCGATATTAACATTTAAAAAGCCGGCAACAAACATTTCAAATCAAGTACTTTGTCATCCTACCACCAGGGGGCAATGTTTCCCCAAATGTTTGCATGACAAATGCCTCTGCTTTTTGCACCTTAATATAGTATTTACCAATGTGAAATGGCGTTAGGTTTCTCACCTGATTCTTAATATACACAGTGTTAGATGTCAATAGAGACTCATTTTGAAAAATCATATTGGCAAAACATTGGAATAAATTCGATCTGAAATGACCTAAAATGACATTTGGACTGCTAATTGATTCATATTTGCATGAAAGTAAAACATGTGTTTGGTTCTAAGTAGGCTTCTTTTTTTTCATTGGTTTACACTCAGCAATAAGTGAAAGTCCGTTTACCATAGCTGTGTTGCCCTGTGTGTTTTTGTCATAATTATTATTTCCTTTATCCATTTTAGTTAATTGTGATTGTTTGTAAGTGTCAAGCCATGAAACCTTGTTTATATACTGCTTGCTTAAAAAAAGGGCAATAAATAGACATGTTTGACCAAACATGAAAAGTAATCGTGATTAATAATGGTAATTTCAATATTGACCAAAATAATCATGATTATTATTTTTCTCTCCTGCCAATTATAAAAGATTGGAAAAAAAAGGGGAAATGAGAGATTCTATGCTTTAATTTGGTAGCTTTGGTGTAGAAATATATACTTGAACATGATATCGTGTGGGTATTGAAAATGTGAAAATTTTAAAAAATGCCTAGCAATTTATTAGAATGTAGCTACATTTTCTGGTTGTATCTCAACTTGTGTCACAGATCAAAGCTGCCCACCAAAAACTGTAATTAAAAGTCAGCCGCCATTTGGTCAGAGTCACTACAGGTGGTGGCTGTAAAGAGGCTGCACATACGATAAAGATATTAATCTCCAGAGTCTGAACTTAAATCAAATAACAGTGTCTAACCTTCCATTATCCAGCCAGACACTTGCTTTCTAATGCATCTTAAATCCTCAAACGATCAACAAAGAAAAAAAAAGGCTCTCATTTAGGAGGAGGCTGCCAGACAAAATGTCCCTCCTAATCCGAATAAATATTGTTCATTTTTTCCCATTGACTTTGAAGATTGAATTAGTTCAAGTGTTGGTGTTGGACGCGGGTGTATGATTTCAAATAAAAGCAGGCGCAGTTTGTTGCCCCCTGCTTCCAGTCACGCATGTATTACCAAACAATGCATTAAGTTTTCCTGAGCTGATTATATTATAGAAAACCAATAAACATTCATATAAATCATGAGCGTGTAAAGTGTTAAATCAAGCCTAATAGGATTAACATCAACAGTTATTGTGGCGGTCCACTGCTGAGGTTGTCAGGCCGACGCTTAAAAGCCTGATCTGCAGCCGGCTGGATGGGGAGCACGCAACCACGAAAATGTAGACTTGGGACAAAAGCTTGAGCCGGTTGATGAGGCGGAAAACCAACAGGGACCGAAACGTTGATCTTTCAAAGCGGTGGCACCTGTATTTAAAATGGGTGGGGTAGTGTTTAATATAGGTAGGGCGCTGTTTGATCTTTGCCCGCTTGCAGAATCCAACAGTTTGAGCAGGATTGCTGGAGCCAAAAAACTCATGCATTAAAGCTGGTTATTCAGTTCGGTATCCTGAAAGTGACCAAACTCTCTGAGGGCTGTCATAAAAGTAAATGCAACAGCCCTCTTATAACAAGGTGTCACTAAGGAAATGTCTGCTAGATTGGTTTCTTATGATGCCCTGCCGTATAATGACTTCTCCATATGAGCCGATCAGTCCACCGGCCTGTGTTGCCGACTTCCGAATTACCATTGGCCCGGTTTTTAAACAGCTACAGCCAAACTGTCCATGATCCAACCTTTGACTCCTTTGTACTGACAAAAATGCGTAACTTCTTATCCCCGGTCATCACAGATATGAAGCCAAGAATAATGAAGTCAATGACTTTGGCAAAGCATGAATCAGAAGGCAGCTGCATCTTTGACACACACGTGTGTGCGCGTTCCTGTACGGCTATACTTGTGAGAGCCACTTTGAATTTTCTTCCGACAGAGTGAGGACATTCTGGAGAAGTGAGGATGTTTAGGTTGGTCCTCACTTGCTCAGAACTCTTTTTGAGAGACTTGCTTTTAAATTCTAGGTTTGGATTGGGTTAGGGTTGAGGTTGGGGGTAAGAGTTAGGCTAAAGTTGAGGTTAAGGGCTAGCAAATGCATCATGTTCATGGATGTCCTCACAAGTACAGCCATACAAACACGCTTGTGTGTGTGAGCGTGTCAGTTGCTTTGCTTGTGTGCGCGCGACAGAAAGATGAGACACGATGATATGTGAGGCTTGCAGCTGGTGTTTGGAGGCTTCATATTGTCCATTCGGTAAATTATTCAGTAAATACCTCAATATAATGTACACTACATATGTCCGGGTCTGTATATCTTAATAGCCAGCTGGTCACCAATATGGTGCCCAAAGACAGAGAGTGGCCAAACAGCCGCGCAATTCCATTACGGCCTCAGCGCAACTGAAGTTGTTCCAAGATCCGTTCATTAATTGCCTATGTGAAGTTGCAGGCAAATCATAATGGGAGTCAAGGCCCCGACTCTCGAGCTGTTGCTGGCGAGAGAGACTAATGTAGTCCAGCGTTCAACTAGATACATCACCTTGTTGCACTTGGCACTAGCGAAACATATGAACTTTAACAAAAGGCGATTTGAGCAGTCGGCAGCAGTGAGACGCCCGGTCGCTATTATTCGGCGTAGAGGGGAGGGACGCAGCCAGAGGTAGTGGCAGACAAAGCCAAGGCGGTGGGAGTATTGTAGAGTAATTGCAACCCCCACATTCCAATTGTTGACTACAACAGTCATTAACTACAATAGCCGCTTGGCTACCGCACGTAATAGTAAATAAGCTCCGACCGACACTGGCTGCACAAGAGTGTTATGGATGTATCTTTTACAGTGCAAAGTACATGCTCAAATCAAATCTACTCAGCTCAGAAATGAGAAAAATCCGTTTTAACATTAAACTTAACATCCATAGGTTATACAAAAAATATCTATTCATACCTTGTGCAAAACTTGCCTAAATGACACAATTAAGTAGTTAATATCTACTGGTAACTTCTGTGCAAAACCTCCATTTTGCGATTTGCTTCTTTTCAATTCATCGATTTTTAAAAAGATGAATTAATTTGATTGGTTGCTGGCGAATAACTACTGAGGAGGACGCAGATCTTGTTAATTTTGTTCATGTGTATGCCAAAAGACCACAACTAACAAACAAGTCAAATACCTTTCTGTGTTCTCTAACCAGAGTGTACAGCTTGACGCTCTTAATTGAATCATCTGGAGACACCATAACCTCTCCGTTTTAGTAATATTCAAGTATGAACTCAGACGTTGGTTCAATCTGCTTGCTTCTTTTATTGAAAATAATGTAGGCACAAATTCAGCTAACGCGAGCTGCAGGTAGCTCCAAGAGGCACAGGCTGCTAACATCCAACTGACATCCGTCCTCTAGCTCATCCCGTTACAGTCATTATTGTAAGTAAAATTCAGTCAATATTTAAACGTGTGAATAAAAAACAAAATAATAAAAAAAAATTAAGTTAGCGCTTATAGGATGCACCCATACTTTGGGCCTTCATTTTTTGAAAAAAAAGTGTGTTTTATATTAGGAGGATTACGGGATTTCTATTTCCCTTCATTTTAGTGGGGGAAAAACTGCAAGCATTTCTGTTTGCGAAAAGAAATTCAAAATGAGCGAACTTCTTGAACCGAGATGAGTAAGCGGCATCAGAAAAAAAACGGGCAGTGAGTCCACGCTTTGTTGAAACGGTGTCTTATTGACACCATCCTGGATTTTAATTATATTGACGAAGAGCGAGGGAAGCATCTCCCTCACGCTCTCCCTCTCCGTATGACTCTGACTGCTAGCCTGAGATTCCTCACCTGTCCAACACGGGAGCCGCACCTGTCACTGTGTACTTAATCACCCACAAGGGCCAACGCTGGGCCCGGACGCCACACAGTGCCATGCTGCATGCACAACCAACCAACACGCGCACAAGCGACACAGCAAATTAAAATGAACTTTCTCGCCACCTACGAGGCAGAGCGCGGCTGATGATGATGACAGCGAAGCACTGGATATAGTCGGCGCAACGACGGAAGAGCGATGGAAAGTGGGGGGGCGAGAGAAGGTGGGCGGGGGGGAGGGGAAAGAAAAGTTGTCATTTCCCGACTCCTCATTAATATTCTGAGGTTAAGAGCTTTTCAGCGAAACGTAATTAATTGAGCTCGAGCCTGACAGTAAACAAGCAATTTCAAATTAAAGCAAAATGACAGCGGCATCATTTGTTAAAAACGCGCAGGGCCTCCCAATTTTGGCAACGGATAAATGAGGGAAAATGTTAAGGAGGGAGAAACTGATGAAGATATTAATCTTCACCTGTCTGTGTCAGCGTGCCACTCATTGCTGCGATGTTGCTCTCCATCTTCTGCAGATGCTTCTTGTCCTCTCGGCTGTCCGTAATGAGGGGAAGGATGTATTTCTGCAATTAAAAGCGTGGCATAATATTAGACTTCTCTCCGCTGGGAAGAGGAAGAAAGATGAGTAGGAGACAGTGGCACCAAGACGTGGCAGTGCAGGGTCAAAGACATTGTTTTATTGGACTAGCGCATCATTGTGTAAGCTGTGGCTGATTAAGTGCACATTTCCGTGTCCAAGCAAGTGATTCAAGTATCAGGTGTTGAGGCCATTAGCAGATTAGAAAATGCCTTCGCAGCTGTTGTTATTATTGCTTTAACATTTTAGCCATCTATCAAAATGGTTCCGTGTTCAAGTTGGAGGATCTGATTTAATGTTTTCAATTATTTGCGATCCAGATTCATCCCGCTGTCATTTACTTTTATTTGCTTTCTAACAAGTCCAGGCAAATGACAATGAGTGAGAGGGGTAAAAAAAAAAAAACCCAGCAACAACAAAAACCCATTAAATATCACCCTAATCGATAACTGAAATAACGATAAGGCCCAGAAAATATAATACCAGCCAAAACATTGAAACAGTTGATTGTGTACACGTGCCTCTTTTCCGGTTTCAATCAAAAATGTACATTTTGGTGCATCCCCTAAAAAAAGGACTACCTCCAGAGTCAATCTGGAGCGAGTTTTCTGTCCAGCTCAATTGACACCAGGCCACAGCGAGTAATAAACACTTTTTAGAGGGGGGAAAAATTAATGAGTGTCAACATGCGGCAATTAATAAATAGTGTGACTGAGGTGTTTACAAGGTGCACAATAACATTAAGTATGGACAGAAGCAAGGACATATGGTGTGACTGGCGCTATGCTCTTGTGATATGACAACAACCTGGGCCGTCTCGCCGGGGGATCCCAACACTGACTGTTAACACTGTGTATTTGGCAAGCAAAAGTCTCTTGACAAAAAACAAGTCCTATTGAAAAGTTCATGTCTGGATTTGTCATATTTCAAAGTGGAAAACGGAGAGTCTCGAGAATAAGATCAAGTGCTCAAGCTTCTGTCTACCTCCAAAATGCACGTAAAGGCTTCCACATGCCACTCAGACTGCTACTACAGTAATAACCACTGTGGGATTAATCGCACCGAGGACAAGGGGCCCCATGAGCTCATGTTCAAGTGCCGTTAAGCCTGATAATAACCAGGGTGATTATTTTTAGATGGTCAGATGTCAAAATAAGGGGTTGAGCCATGTTAACCACTATATGTTTTAAAGAGAAAAACATAACTGCGGGGAAGGAAAGGGGTGTGAGTAGACGTAAAAAAAGAGGGTCCTGCTTTAATGTCAAGCAGGATCGCTTTTATAAGCGGAACATAGCAAAGTTACTGCAGAGATGGCGGCTATTCCAGCACTATAATTTATCAAACCAATGCACTGGCCACCAATGTGAATGTAATAAGAGCGCAATGACAGATCCATACACTTCAAAACATATAGCCAACAGACAAAAAATGACCATGAATGCAGAGGAAAAAAAAAAAAAAGTCGAACAGTGTGTGGCCTACTGCACCTTGTAAAGTTGATGACAGCTATAGGCTATGCCCACCATCATGATGGCAAAGGCACCGTAGTCCCTCCATCTGTAGCCTTGTGGACCTTGACAACAGGATCAAATAATTTCATGTCAACAGTTGAGCTGCATACTGTATATAAACCTGAAAGCCTACTGTATGAAATCTGCCCGAGGCCTTCAGAATCAACAGTGCAGGCATCGGTAAAATGTAAGTGAACGGGCCCACGTAGTTATTAGTCGCGATAGCTAATCAGATCACGAGTTGGTGACAGTAAGCCCAGCTAGAAGGCCTCTCATTGAACGTGACAACTGAAACGCACAAACCGTGTTTTTGTCATTTTATTTCATTCATATTCAATTAATGGGAAATAAATGAAATGACAAATATACAAACAATGAAAATGCTCTTATTCAATGTGTAAATAAATAAAATGCATTGGCGCAGCTGTGTGATTGTAGTGGAAGTACAAGAAACTTGTGTCATTGTGTCGCTGTTTACTTTTATTATCAATAAGTAGATGGTTTTGTGATTTATTATTTGGGATTTATTGATGTTTAAATGCTCCGGAAAATAGCTTGCGTTGTACACGAATAAAGTGATCCAATGCCCAGTAATGCATATGTGTACTCCTATATATGATTTCCATCATAAATGATGGTATTATGAGGGGTATTTAATCATGACAATGAAACAAAGCAGACCTGAAAATCAACAAGATTACGTTTACAATTTTGTTTTGTCCTCTTTTTTTTTTTTTAGTTGTACAAAGTTATATTAATGGTGGAAACGCTTTTAGGTTTTATTTCTCTCTCTCTATCTCTCTCCCCCTTCCGCTCTGAATAGCAAAAATTTGTTTTTCTGCATTCTGACAGCCATCTTATACCTGCTGTAAACAAGACAAAAACTGAAGCAAGCAGTAATTAATTTAGTCATTTGTCGATGTTTGGCTGAGTGACAGATACTGTGAAAGTATGTTATTGTCTAAGCTGTCATGAGGGCTAACTGTCAATCTGGGAATTCCCCACATTAGAAAAGCAGTGAACTGAATAAGACATTAAACAACAAAACGTGTACTGCTGACACTTGTTCTTTTAGTTAATCCTGTGGCGTTGAAATGGAGGAAAAAAACAAAAAAAACAGACCTCTGAAGCAGAACACAGGTACAGCATTCTAGCGCCAGTCTGATTTTACTCAATGTGACATTTTCTACTGGTTTCCTATTATTCGGCATTCAAACTGAATGAAAAATCGACCGTTGCATTGTGTGGTATATAATTTCAAGGTGAATGGTATTCGTTTGATACAAGGGCATATTTTATTGCCGCTGCAGCATTCAGGGATGAACCTGTAACCTTCCCTATCTAAAATTTTTGAATCATTCCCCAACATTTATATGGTAACCACATAAATTTGGGTCTTCATCAAAATTATAGCTGCGATAGACTGTCACCTGTCCCACAATGCAGTGCGTCTGAAAGGCCTCAGAGTCCTTGGTATGGGTGGTTGACCCTGGACAAGACTCACTGCATCACTTTGGGTCTTCACCTGCGCTCCCCTCCCCTTTTGGACCTTTCTCTCTTTCTCGGTCTCTTTTTGTCCCACACTTCCACACTGCCACCTTCCTTTTTTTTTTTTTTATTTGGTCACTTAAGCTGAGGAACGGCGGACTCCATCCCCCAGTTTTCCAATCTCCTCTCAAATTTATTGGGTTCAGTGGAGGCCTTCCTGTCCTTCTACCACATGGAAATAGAGATCAGAGTATCCATTACTTCGACAGAGATGGATGCGGGTCCCCATGTACGGTCCCTATAACAAGGACATCAATGGGAGGTAGCCCTCTCTTTTCGGCATGACCCCCCATACAAGACTTCCCGCTCTCACCTCATTATGCAGCTTCCTTATAGCCGTTTTGATATAAAACCCCCCACTATGGACGGAGAGCCACGAGTCCTCCTAACTACATGGCCATCCCATCAACATCACTTTCATTACAAAACATGAGATGCCGGGGGAGTCAAGGACAGTGTGGTAATAAATGAGGGTGGAATACATCCGGAATCATTGTCATATGGGTTAAGCATTACGCAGACTTCATTCTGCATTGGCAAAAGTGGACAGCACTCATAACCTCTTGGGGTAATAAAGACACAAGTTGCTTTGTGGGGTGTTGCCAGGGTGGAACTGTCTGAAACGCACAGTGCCATATTCTAAGAGTCTGAAAGCTCCATCAAAGAGATTTCCAATACATGGAATAATGATCACGTGTAAAGGAATCCTGAGAATTGTTTAAGAAAGTAGAATAACATTCAGTTGAAAGTAGTGACCAATCATAACACTTCAGACATCCACTCTGTATATGCTCTAAATCATTGATGATACAAGTATTAACTCGTTCTATTCTATTAGCTCAATCTCCAATCTTGCACTTTTAAAATGACAAATTTGTCAAATCAATTGACTTTATCGCAGAGCCCTAATCAAAGCAATTGGCGAACCCTTTAAGAACATTTGCAACCTTAACACGCATGTGCTACTTTTGCCAACAATGGTAAATGTTCCAAAGCGCAGAAATCGATCCACTAATTTCAAAATACGTTCATTTTACACGTTTCGTATACTTACACCATTCTGAGGAACAAAAATGAGTGGTTGCACTCACCGTGTGGAACAGCAGCAAATTGAGGAGAGTCGAGAAGTTGCGATGGGCCGACAGTTCTCAAAGGCAGGACTTCTTCTGTGCTGCCCGAACGCCGAATGGCCAACTCAACCTCCTCATCCGTCAAGCCTGCAATAGATTATGACATTTAAGAAACTCCTGAGGTTTTGGTGACTTACTGTACATATTCACAACAAAATGGCTCCTTTGCTATCGTAACGCATACATTAATACTTTAAATTCTCCTTAATATGAGCTCATTCAATTTCAACGTCTGTAAAGTCGAAAGAACGTATTTTCCTTTCATAATTCAAAACTTCCTGAAAGAGTTTGAGGGCTATCCTAAGCTTAAGGGATGCCCATCAAGGGGACAATGTGCAAAGCGTCCCTCCAATGAAATCTGAAACCCTGCAAGCCTATTAACTGTCACCAAAGGCAAAGAAAATAATTCTGTCCACTTCTCCTTGTTATATTTCCCATGTGGAAATTTCATACACCCCAGACGGCTAAAATGCATTATTTTAATTTCTTCATTGTAATGTAAATGTATTACATAAATTTGCAAATGCCAATATAATTTAATCTTCAGATCTTTTTAATGATTTTAGTTTTGATTAAACTGCAAAGCGCTCCCTGATGGAGAATCAGAAGGGAGGAGGGAAAAAAAAATCTAATATGAACATTCTCTTTTGTGGGAAGAAAGGGCTGTAGTCCAAGCTGCATGTTACTATTGATGTGAGTCTAAATTCAATGAACATTGGAGTTGAAACACAGGATGACACACTTTATGAATGTATGAAGCCTATGAAGTAACTAGCCGAGTGTCCCAAAATCTTCAAAAAAACACACGGTAATGATGAAGCACAACTTATGGACATTTTTAGACACATCTAGTATAATCTTATCAAATAGAGTAGCTTTATTGTCTCGTACAGCGGGTAGACAAAGATAAAGGGTATAGGTTGCTCGTAAAAAGTAGACGTCAGTGATTGTAGTCTGAGACCCACCCATTGTTGTGACGGTAGTCGTCCTCTTTAAAAGGGCAATTCTGCCTTGTACAGTTTGTGTATCAAGATAATTAAATAGCCATTGTTCTGCTCATTTCTATATAACTGGGACACCAAGGGGCAGCATAATGCATACTACGTATTAGAAGAAAATTTGATAAAGAAACAGAAGAAGAGGTCTCAATAAAGCCGCCATTTTAGTTGCTGTTTTTTTGTAGTCGTTTTGCATGGCATTTTCAAATGAAAAAGATTGTCATTACACAAAGTGAATGCGCTTTGATTGACACGCAATCTTTTAAAATAAACCTCAATTGGAAGTGCAAGCTTGAAGCAGGTGCTTGTGTCGGTTTATCAAATTGTTTTATTTTTAAATGCGTCATCTGCATCATCAAGCATCATCTGAAAGTTACTTTAAAGACACTATGTACATATAACATTATACAGGTACGATCTAAACGGTAGTGTTTGTTGACCTTAATTCGTGATCGCTAGCATACTAACGCTAATTACAATTGCTAACCGTGAGTATGAGCCAATTTTGTTGGTGTCTAATGATTTATGTGATTAACATAACAAACAGTAAGTGTTGATATCCACTTACATTTCAATCATTTCTAAATTATCTAAAAACATTAAATAAAATATAATAGATTTTGTGGGGGCAGGGGTGCTTGTGGGTGGGGAGGGGTCGATAATTCAATGATTTGATGGAATAGTCTAGGGGTGTCAAACTCGTTTTAGCTTGTAGGCTGCATGCAGGAAAGTCTATCCCCAAGTAGGTCAGACCGATAAAATCAGGGTACATATTTTTATAACTTTAAAATAACAACTTCAAATGTATTATTCTTTTTTTTAATGCTGTTCAAAATGTTACAAGCACAACATCGTTATTAACCATAAAACATTAACAACCATTCACGCACCCAATCACACCTCAGGACAATTTAGTATGTCCAATACACCCACCATGCATTTTTTTTCGAGTGTGGGAATAAGCCGGAGTACCCGCACAAAACCCACGCGGGCTCATGCAAACGCCACACAGGAAAGCGAGTTGAATTTGAACTCGGGTCCCTGAACTGTGAGGCGGACATGCTAACCACCGCGCCAGTGAGCCACCCAACGGTTGAATAATCGGCAACAAATCTTTGCCATCCTGTAGTCTACATAAGGTTCTGAGTGCCAGGAAGTGGTGCGCACCATTTGCTGAGTTTGTGCAGTCAGATTGCATTGTCAAATAAGCAATAATGTGTCCCTGGATTCATCTGACCACAGCAGACAATATGGTGGCAGAGTATTGAGTGAAATGAGCATAGATCTCCGTTTCACTCGACATTTAGATTTGCTTTTCCCTTGAAACCTAAAGGTATGCATGCCACCTCGCGAGTTTAACGAATGCAAATTTTAATGACTGAGCAGTGATGAATTCATAAGAAAATGAAAGTCAAATCAAAATAAAAAAAGTAAAGCTCTAAAGATTAAGCTCTCTGGTCAAAGTACAGCTACAAAGTTGAGCTGTTGGTGCTGATCATTTTGAACACAGCGGCAAGAAATGAAAGCAGCCTTTAGATCCTGCAGAAAAGAGAACAAGATTTTACATATAAAAGGAAAGACTAAAAAGGGTTGGTGAAATTTATTAGAGGTTCCAAAACCTGTAGAATGACCCCTGGACCCCCATTTCAGATCGACCCATGGGGGTGATGAATTTTTAAGACATAAATTACACCTAATGACGACACCATAAAAAAGAACAATAATGGAAAGCTATTCTGTATTTCATTATACTGTATTATTTGGTGCACCTGATACACACAGTGCCTGTTTATGAGTCACAGTATTAGCAGATGCTCAGCCAACGCATTTGCTTTGACCTTGCCATTCTCATTGGGGCATGAAATTACGGTGCTGGCACCTCGATATTACAGCTATAAATACTGTAAACTGCATATCTGGACTACGTTTTCTATTGTCTTTCAACATAAACCTGATCGGTATTTATTTAAAGGAAAACCCATTGCTCGTCAGGTTATTTACAGCTCTATTTCCACAGCCTCATATTCTCTCGGCATTTTTAAGGGCAAAGAGGCAGTGGGGCTCTTTTATTAAATCAATTTCTCCAATTCTGGCACTCCTGGACTTTATGGGTCAGGACCTTGGCAGGACGGTCAATTACGAAAATTGTGGGCTGAAATATTTTGGGTAAAAGGTGAACGCATTTTCTAGGGGGCCTTGAGAGCAATTAGATTTTGGATATATTTTCAAACAAAGATCAATGTTACAAATGATGCCAAGTAGAAGAAGGTCAAGAGGATATTAAGGAGCGGAGCGTAACATTGACACGTTGAATAAGTTGCGCTGATGGCCCTTCGCGTCCTTTTAGTTTGATACAGCCGCTAGAAAACGGCACACGCTCTCATAGGGTATTCATTTATGTATTAAAAAAAAGAGGAGACTGCTCTCATTTCCCTGCTTTTATCGCCCTACTGATGACAAAGTAGGCAAGGCCTCGACTAGGTGGCGCCGTGGAGTAATTTATAACCACATCAATCCCTTTACCTTCTTTGCAGGCCTTGGTCATTGTCATTTTTGTCCGAGAGGTGAGTCACATAACCCCACTTACATATAGCATCCCATTAATATGTGGGATGATGAACCTTATCCTTACCCTTACCTTCATACCAAGTACAGTAATAGACCAACTGCCTACCTATGTTCTCCGTGACCCTCACTGGATGGCCCTCTACTCAGGGTGAAATCTATTATTATTCTGTGACCTCACAGCAAAGGGCCGCACCAGTGAAAAGAAACAAGTCGGGCCATCAATTACATGTAATTTCAAGAAAATCGGCCCTACCTATTTTACATGCAAAGAAAGAGCTTCAGAAACAAACTCGGTACAACTGAGGCTCGGTCAAAGTGACATGAGACATGATGGGAACGTTGTTGACTTAGTCCTGAGAATGAGGTTTTTTTGCTAATTATGAGTGTGTAGCCGCTAATTGTCGAGACTAAATTGCGGCTCCGAAATGGCTTTCAACACTTACTGGTGCCTACATGTGTTAATTGTTGAGGGCGAAGACAGCGTAATCTCCTAAATGAGACGCCATCACATAATATTCCAGTCAAACGGTAAAACGCATTTAATGGTGGTGCCAGTGAGGCAAAATTGCTCAGTTAACGTAGGACCCACGTGCAATTCATTTCCCAACTCCCTTTGCAAAGAAAAAAGAATGTATCTGTTTCATATCAGGATTCATATGACATCGAGGTGACAAACTTTCAATTTTTCAGCCGGTTCATTCAACAAGGACTCGGAGAGGGCAGCTACAAATATTGGACTGCATAATTGCCAATTCATACCCCGGAATTGACAGTTGAGGGAAAGCAGAAATTATATTTTTCAATGAACACTGAAATAAAGCAAACTATTAAGATGTCTTTGAAAATGGGGAGATATGACCACAGAGGCATCCTTCAGCGCATATTAGGGCACAAATGTGCAGTGAAATAATATGCACGAGCAAGATTATTGTGTAAGGATTCTGCAACATGCAATCAAAGTGGGTCCCATTTTCCCCTTCATCAGCTGTCCAGCGTAAATATTGCCAGCAAGAGGAATCCAATTTAAATTCCACTCTACCCGGAGATAGTATTGTTTCATTTTATGTGTGCTTTGACATTTCTGGCTGTTAATATAAAGTAAAATCCAGAGGTATTTACATAAATATGACATTAAACTGTATTAGAAATTAAGACTGACGGATCTGCAGTGGGAGACGCAGGATCATTTGACTTTCTAGATCAAATGGCGAGAGGACTGAGGCTGTATTTACGCTGCAATGCACAATTTCAGACTTAGTTTGGAAGACCAGATTTTAAAAATTAAAAACTGGGACACGGCTAGGTTGCTGATTGTGAAATATGCAATAAACTCTCACCGGGAACTATTTAGAACAAAGTTATCGCTAGTCAATCTGGTGACTAATGGTTGTGTTATTACTTGAACTAATGCTAGATGCTAACTTGGATAACAAGAGCCCTCTTTTTTTTTTTTTTTTTTTTTTTTACTTGGTCCTGGTGTTGTGCCATCATAATAAAATTTGCCTCTGTAACTTGGGTTAGCATGAGGCTGCTCTAATTTTTGGTTCGTCAAATAAATAATAAAATGTTTCAATGCACCCCCTGCCTCACGGACTAGTCACTGCTTTTTGATGCATTGAATTAGTGTTTCTATTGACATATGAGATGTCCTACCGTGTGAGTAGTCATTGAATGTATCTCCAGTCAATCATGTGAGAAAGTACAAGAGAATATTTGTTTTTTTTGCTTCTCCATGTAGCAATCAAGCCGTAAATGTGACCACTGTTTTTTCATTAAAATTAAAATCAATTGGCACCATATACCTCACATTTGGAAAGATTGATGTATATAATATGAAGCGCTATGTCAACGTTGTGACTGACATATGCATGGACCAAACAATTGACATATTGACTAAAGAAGGGGGCTAGCGAAATCCCTTTGTACCCGGGACAAAAGACTCAAACTTCTGACTGTCCCTGTTCAAAGAGGACACATGGTCACCCTGGACTTAGTGGCTATGTGATATATGATTACCTCTACACATGCATTTCAAGTGACAGATACTATTTAATTGTATCACTAACTTGCCTCATGTTCCATGTAATTTACTCTTAATTTGAAAACAGCTACACTGTCCTGTTTCTATCAAGGCATTAACAAGTTATACTTGCTGATGCCTGCAGAAACAGAGTTAAAATCTCAACTACCTCCTGAAGTGCTTTCACATACATGTACTACCATATGAGAACCATAGACATAGAAGACGGCAGTCGATTCTGAATTTAGATTTTTGATTTCATATTAACTGATTCTTTTAAAAATGCCATGAATCGGGAATTTGAAACACACTCACACACACCTGAATTCATTTATAACAGTCCACCACAGATAAATGCTGTATATGTAAGGAAGCTCCGTGGTGGTTGCATCTATAAAATTGATGAGAAAATCATGAATACTGAAAATTGACATTGTGACAATTTCCTTGTAAATGTCACACGTGCATACAAGTATTGAAGATACAGATGTTATAAAACCCAAAACATAGTAAGCCATACATAAACAGAGCACCTACTGTAAAAAAAAAAAAAAAAAAAAAAAACCTTAACCGCAAAAAACACAGGAGCCTCGTCAGACAACAAAAGACTAAAGATGTCAAGTCAGTATCAGACTGCAGAGTACACACTTTCTTAAAATAAATGATTTGATTCCTAGCTTTACTGTTGAGTGCCTGAAGAGTTACCCTCTCAAAACGGTAATGTACTCTGTGCTTAGTGTTTCATTGCTGGAGTTTCTCTCATCTTTACAATGTCTTTCCCTGAGATCGATGCCCACATGCAAATTGAGGAGGCTTCTTGTTCAGATCTACAGTGGAAATAACTTTCCAAAATAAATCTGCATTAAAACATCATACATATTTCATAGACTTGAAGTGCAGTAACAGCAAACAGTTTTTCGACTGCAGCAAAGACTTTAAAACAAAGAGGAAAGAAAAGTGTGCGGTAGTATAAACGTTTGATGACAAGGTCTTGTTTTAGGGTTAGGGTCTATTCTAGCAAACAAGCTTTACTACGACATACGCAAACATCAAAAGGCAACAAGAGCCAGCAAAAGCGTACCAGCAGCAAACATTAATTCGGTTTCAGGTTCCTGAGCCAGCTATGGAGCTTTTAGACTCACTTTTGGCTTTTTAAATGCTCTAAATCTAAAAAAAAAAAAAAAAAAAGTCCTCAGAAGCACACCCCCTTAAGTTAACAACTTTTTTGAAAACCAACCAAACTTCAATCATCCTTGAATTTGAATCCTTGAATTGTGTGCCACAGCACAACATATTAAGCACATTATACTTAAAAATCCAAAATAAGTTTCGGAACTTATTAGTGTCTGCATTGTTTTAAAAGCAATATCTGTCAATGGCATAAAATAACTGCAAGGCTTCAAATTTACAGCAAGAGTAAAATTAAGTTAAAAGGTTCAAATGCTGGAGGCAATATTGAAAATTCCATTGAAAATGCAGAGGGGGTTTGTCAATATTATTTTTCCTGAACCCAAAGGAGACACCCAACCGTTGTGTCATTTATTCACAGGGCCGGAATCATACACTCTGTTGCTAAAAAAAAAAAAAAAAAAAATCGACCATATTAGATCCCCCAGAGCAACAGCCCTAACCTTTCACCCGAACAACCAACTTTACATAAACACGAAGATAACCGGAAGTCTACCCTGCTGCATTTGCCAATACAAATGAAGAACCATTTACTCATCTGCATTGTATAGCTCTCATATTTTTTTTTTTTTTAAATCATCGTGATGTTATGTCATTGGAGCGTTGCAATCCCCTACCTTTTTTCTTTAGGAAGGCTTTTCTGGTGGCCAAAGGACTCTGATGTACTTTTGGATTCTGAAGAAATTTGATCGCAGTAGAAACCTAAAAACAGACAAAAGACAAACACAAGGCCAATGTTGAAATCCACGTGAAAGTGAGCATTTTCAATTTCCACGCGACTGGTAAAGACAAGTATTTGTTCTCAGTTTCGAAAGAAACAGAAAGGCCAATGAGTGGCTTCCTTTTAACGGAGATTGCTAATAATGGAGCCCACCTGACTACTTCCAAGCCACTGTAAATGGAGAGAATGACCAAATCAGCAGTTATAAAATTAGCCCATCAAGGAGTGCTGGACAAATGGAGTATGGAGCTTAATTTGCTATTACCCTCTTAAAGACAAACTTCCATTCTTAAGTGCGCACTGAAAGAAAATCTATACTTAATGCAGAGGTGATCATTTGTATCTAATAACTTTAGAATCCTAGGCTGAAAACCTCTGTAATTCTTCCAGTTAAAAACCCACCGTGATCAAATCACACCGCCTCAATGTTGTAATGACTTGAAACGTTAATGCACTAGAAAGTTAAATAGCATCAGAACATCAAAAGTTTTAAGTGCACTGCTTTCATCGATTCTATTATGTTTTCCTTTGAGATGAACTTTAATTTTCCGTCCGAGTATGCATTTCCAAGAATTGGAAGAAGGGAGGTAGGGGAATCGTCCGTCAAACTGCATTAAACAGGAGATTTGAAGTGGGCCGCATGAGGTGGAGGCCTGGGAAAATGGATAAATATGTAAGAAGTCAGAGAACGGGGGGAAACAACGGGAGATGAGGTTTAGATGACTTATTATCACACCTGTGGTCCCTGTGATTCAATGGAGAAGTCATCCCTCTAATAGGTTGAAAGGTTTTGATTACTCTTCTTTTCTTTTAGTGTTGAAAGATACAAAGTGATTGAGAGCCCTGCCAAGTAGTAATTCATTTTTGGGTAATGGATTGCATATAGTGTGCCGTGCGCACCCATTTCAATCCAAAAGCGCACCCGTTTAAACATGTCTGGAGGGTGTTTGAGAAGGGGCCGTTGCGTAACAAGCTCGATTTCTGTGACAAACACACACAAGGCTATCAAATTCATGGATCTTATGGAAGTATTTTTGACTTTTCATTAGTGTGTGCAGATTGCAATTAAGGTCAAAGCGAATTTAGTATATTTTAATATAAGAGGGTACATACATAAAATGTATCCAGGAATCCAACGGAGGTTCTCTCACGTCCTAAGTAATGCGACTATATCTATTAAAATTGACCATATGTGCAAGAGAATTGTATTTACTAGACAAATAAACAGTAATGATGTAAAAGAGTGGTCTTGATGTACAAGACTCCCAAACGGATATATACATTGTAAGTATTGGCTAAGGGTTTAGAGGTTTTTGCCCTCATTCACAAAACATAGTTGTGAAGAATTTAATTGTTTCATTACAATTTCATTTTAACAATAATATCCCCTATTTATGATCAAACTATGAAGCTTTTTTTTTTTAATGGGATTCTACCGTCCACGCTAATTACAAATTCGATAAATCCTTTTCTGGTTTATTATGTATGTGACCTTTGAAGGATATATTTAAGGATTAAGTGTCACCTTTGAGAATAATTAAGTCCTTATTTCCAGAGAAAGAAAAAAAAAAATACACTTTTAAGTCCTAAGGGGATACTGTATGACACCCAAGGACTTGAATAACAACACACACATACATACATAAAATTATTATAATATTATTATTGTTTTTATTATTATAAATAAGTAAACCAAATAATACATGGATGTTAATGCAATGGCCGTTATATGCTTTTATTTTGAAGTTGGCCTTCATAGCGTTACTCTTGATGGTATGTCATTACATCACTACTAACGTCAACACACCGCACCAAATAATATGCAATCACTTATTAAGAACACTAAGAAACTGCGAGTCAATGACATTGTCTATGTTAAAACTATGTAATGCATTCACGCTGCCCAATTCAAACAAAATTTAAGGGAAGTTTAACATTTCAGTAATGTTGAAATTTAGAAAAACCTATTACTGTAGTAAATGCAGGTACAATTAAAGTAAAATTTGCTCTGCTGTCTATAAGAATTATTTGTTTTTCTTTTCCATTTTCACACCTTAATTCCCCCTTTTACTACATATAAACATCGGTTCCAAATATTGGTCAGCACTTCCATAACTAATCATTGATATTAGCCCGGAAAAGAAAAAAAATGCTCTTACAGGAAGTAATATTAATAAAATATTGTGGCCGTGTTAACCGTCAAAAGCACAATATGTATGAAAGGTCCAAGGCTAGCTCAGCAGCAAACTAATGAGGCACATGTCCATTTGGTTAGCGGTAGATCTTTAGGGAAAGGAAAAGTGCACTTCTTAGCAGATGACATAGAAGCTTTAAACAAGTTCCACCCAGACATCTCAATCAATTATAACCACATTGCACGGATTTTAGTCTTGTCTTGTTATTGACTTATGGATCATCTCATTTATAGTGTTGGGTAGCACAACCGGGCTTTCGGGAGGTGGGGTGGATAACAATACAAGATGTTTGCCTTTGTCACAATCTAAAACAAAAATAATGACAATTTGCGCCGATGATAAAAACGAGCATATTTATTTTTACCACATTTTTTTGTCAAGCTCTTCCTGCTAATGCAGCCCAAGCGCTTCAGGTTAAGGGCAATAATCATTGCAAACCAGATATCCATTAAAGTGTGAGGTAAAGCTGAAAAAGAGGCAAAAACTCAATCAGAGGAGCAGAGACCATTAACCAACACACTTACCGTGAGTGAAGTTGATGAGCGAACAGGATTACAGCCATGTTATTGAGTTTGAATTGGACAAGACTTGCGCTACACTGCACAAAATTAGAAGTGTAATGTGTTGATTTGTGCTAGATGAGAATCAAATGTGCTTAAGCTCAGACCGCATGGTGGGGGAAATCCATGCAAGCGGTTTAAAAAATACAAACAAACTACATGCTTTTTTTGTGTTGAGGTAATCCTTTTGTGGTTCAACTTTCACACAATAATTTCTCTGTGTGCTTTGCGACATGTTTGTGCACTCCTGGAAGTGTTAAAGATTCACCCTAAGCAGTTTAAGTCATATTTATCATTAATCTGAGATCTACTCTACAACTGAACGTTTTCTTACTTTGGATGACATGACGAATGTAGTATTTAGCTGGGAGGTGCAAAGGGGGCTAAAAGGAAGTCATTAGCAAGTATAGAATTTGGTCTCAGTGTGAATCAATTAATTCCCAATTGCCCTGGCCTGTACATTCATGGAAAAGTGCCCCTGATATGATAATAGACTGATAGACATGGACAAAAATTGTGTTACACCGGTCTCACATTTCCAGCCCTAAACACATATTAGGAGTAGCAAAAGCAAGAGAAAGTGAGGGAGTGAAAAATGACACGATTAATTGTGTGCTTTCATCATTAGCTGTCTTGTATGACTAAACCAAATACCTTCCTGATGCAAGAGCACACCTAAAAAGAAATTAAGTTGAAGTGAAATTATTGCGTTTCTTTCACTCGCCTGACGGGTTGATATAGCTAACAGCTCTCTTGTATCTTCTTTTAAATGACGGGCTGCAAATGCTTTTCGAATTGTGACATCATTCCCACCTTTAAATGACCTTTAGCGGAGGAAGCAATGCCTCATGGGTGCAGCTATAGAGAACTATTGACCCTGTTAAAAATCAGAAAGCTAGAGCACACTACACAGTCCTACAAAAAGAATACCAGACCATGTTTTTTTTTTTCAATTTCTTCTTCATTTTAATGCTAGGTACCACTGAAGGCATTACATCTAACAGACAAAAGAAAACAAGAATGCCTAAAGCCAGTTTTTTTTAGCAGTACATTGTTGTTGCTATTTATGTATTTTTTGCGATTATCAAGAAAACCACAGGCAAAGACTAAATTCCAGT
This sequence comes from Hippichthys cyanospilos, assembly GCF_059441005.1. NCBI lineage: Eukaryota > Metazoa > Chordata > Actinopteri > Syngnathiformes > Syngnathidae > Hippichthys > Hippichthys cyanospilos. The sequence goes on along the minus strand of NC_142370.1, from coordinate 29,422,968 downwards.
TCTAAATTAAATTGTAAAGGGTTATTTTGTCAGCATTATATTTGTCGAAAATATGCTTTGTAGTACTATTTTGGGACAAATACAGAAAATTTCACAACTGACTAAAATTCATCACCTGCATATAACAAATAAGAGAAAACCGGTCAAATATATATTTTATTCTAGCCTGCAACTGCTAAAAAGCAAAAGTGTAAATAACTTATGTCTATATCCTGTGCTCTTAGAATGTGGTCAATTTTTATTGAATGACGCCCGACGTTTGAGAATTAAAAGGTCAAAGTCACCATTTCAATACACGAAACACACAATGGAAAACCCAATTGACATTTTGGTTTAAAAATAACATACAACAGCGTATCACTGACGGCCAGGGGCAAAGCTTCAATCAGGATATCAAACTGGGATTATGCAATTTTTCAAAGAGAGCTAGACGGAAATTTTACTTTTGTTCCCTCCCTTCAGACCACTGGCCAAAGTTTCCATTCGGCTTGGTTTGCCTGTGAGCACTCTATCATCAGAAATATGGAAAGGCTGAGTGGTAAGAATAATTGACGGGTAAAAGTACAGTTGATTCACCAAGGTCTATGAAACAGTAAAACCACAAATAGACAAAAATAAAAATTATATTTTCAAATGTAACACTGATTCAATATAATGGGTCAATTTATCTGTTCGACGAGTTTAAAAATACATCAAAAAACCTCAACAATTGCAACATCAACACTGAATGATGCCTTTGATGTCCTGTTTTTTCACACCCTCTTATCACATAAAAAGATATGTAGCGCATAAAAAATTGCAACATTTGCTGTATTTGAATTTTGTAACTTCATATTCTCGTCGTATAAAGAAATTGGCCATTGCGGAAGAGACACAAGTGATGATAAAAGACTAAAACGTAAACTGAGCGCCCAAGTTGCGTAATTAACTATTTTTACATGCAGTTTTGGACATATCTACATTTTAGACCACGAGACATTAGATCACAGCGGAAGTTGGTAAGGGAAAGTTCTGGTAGTTGTTGTGGAAAACTAACATGAAGCTAGTGTCACGTAACAGTGATTCTCACGATCTTTGAAACATAAAAAAAAAAAAAAAAATCATGTGTCGAGCGGCGAGGTCGCTTTACAAGTTCCGGACATTGTGAAAATACCTTGAATGCACCATGTTGCTTGAGTATCAGGCATGTACCACATGTAGTGTAATTCCTGAGTCTGCTTGAAGCTATTAAATGAAACCCCTTGCTGGAATTTAAAGCAAAACTAAATATATAACAAAAAGAAACACACCTTTTATAATTAAAATTTACAACAAGAATCCCTTTCAAACAATGGTTAGAACTAAAGCTAAAATAAATGGAGCATAACGTTCAAATGCAACAGAGAACTAGCATCGACTTCAGCAGTGATAGTCCATACTATAGCGATTATTCAAACACATTCACACAGGTAATATAACATGATTACACAAAGACAAATATTCTTTTCCATCTGTGAAAAATGAGTTGGATATACAGTATTTCAAACGCAACTTGCGACTAAAGCATAGTCTACACCGAGCCGTGGTTTTTGCAAACTTTCGCCAAATGTCTCCGGGTTTCCTTGTGTGCCCAAAACCAAATGTTTTCAAATCTTCTACCAAAGTGGAGATTTGTCAAATCCTTCGGATTCGCGTTCACGTGTAACAAGCTTAAACCGGAAATTTGAACACGCTACTTTTTTCCACCAAAAGACTTAGACACTAGTGACGTCACATATGCATTTCCGATTGGAGAGAGAAGTTTGTTCTGATTGGACATTTCAGAGGCTGACGTTTTTTCTGACTGGACAGAATTTGGCGACACCACTGCAGCATAGTGATTTGGCATGCTTGTAAATGAATGAAACCACACACAAAGACGGGGAGATTATGCCTGGTTAAAAAGCCTGGTTACGTGTAGACAAGGCCTAAAGTAGTATATCCTTACCGATTTATTTTGTCATTGTTGTTTCAAATTAAACTTGAAATAGCATTTTTAAGGGTTCAAAAATGATCTTTTGCTCAAATTGCAAAGATACAAATAAGTACTTTTGTTTATCTTACAAACATACATTTCCACATGAACTGGAACAAAACCTAATGCCAGAGATCCCAATTTAACACTTGAGAAAATAACATAAAAAATAATGAAATAGAGATGAGGATTATGCTTATTCATAGATTTAAAGTATGCAAAGATGCAAAGCAACACATTTATGGATGTAGCAGATTGACATGAGGTTTGAATTTCACGTAAAATTTACAGTGTAATTTTGTGCTTGACAAAATTAATAAAGTGTTCAAAAAGACATGTGTTAATAAAAGTGATTTTAACCTCAGTGAAAACTGACTATTTTCTCATATTTTTCAAGTCCGAGGCCATTTTTGGCGAAAGATTAGTCACATTAGGAGGTAATGAGACCAACCAGACATGAATAAAATCATGATTTGAGCATCAACACTTGAAGTGTCAACATGTGACAACGAGACAAAAAACATTGCGTTTTTGAAAAATTGTTCAGGTTTTTACACACAATAAACACTGGTGGCCAAGTTTTGTATCGGTTTTCATTTCGTCTCAAAACAGTTTTTTGTAACCGGGGCTTGACATTTTCTGGTTTTGAGAATGCAATTCGGGCAAATTGCGCTCATGTCTTGGGTATGCCCTTACTAAACGACTGTCCCGAGACACGTGAATGTATTAGATAAAGAGACTTCATAAGATTTGGACAAAAAGGCTTAAATAGGCCACAAATTCCTTTTAATTTAGGTAAAAGGCCCAAAGTATGAGCCGGGCGGTGCTCTGAGATATGAGGGTCATCAGATATTAACCCGTGGCACTTTAGCAGTCGGGGGTGCAGGAGGGGAGTAGCAATGGAGCACAACAAACTACTTAGCCACCACAAAACATTCCGGCCTCTTCTCAGCTGCAATCCAGTAATGGATACTTCCTCAGCTCCTCAATTGGTCAAAATGTTTTCATACAATAATTTAATTCAGAAACACATTTACAAAGCAGGAGTAATCAATTTTAATTAGTTGATTTTTTTTTTCCTCCATTCGCATAAAATTTAATGTACTGCCATCGATCTCTTTTGTTCTTTAATGCAGTGCCTCTTTCCTGTAATTTGAAGCTTTTCTTTTTCTCCCCCCCCCCAAACAGTCAATGATGATATTCTGTGACAGATAGAATGTGCTAGTCAGCAGAGGGAACAGACATACCAATGTAACTTTTGATCAGAGGAATGTACCCAAAATGCAGCTTAAACACACATGCATAACAGATGAAAAATCTTCAAGTAACAATGAACAAAACTGACACAAAATAAAAACCTATGGTGAAGGGACCAAATGTTTCTTATTGTATTTTGCGCACACAAAAGTTACACAACGGCCATCAAAACATTAGGTTTGATTAACTCCTCAAAAATAAATGTTCACCCTGATGGAATCTTTTTTTTTTCTTTTAACTTCAAAAAGCACTCTCAAATTAATAACATTTGTTTTCTGCAACGTTCTGCATGCAAATCTCCAAACAACATTTATTATTTTATCATTACATACTATTTTATTATGTTCTCCGACTTTTAAGTTCAAGGGTAAAGTTAAAAACATGTTTTAGGGTCTACATTGGAATGATAATGTGGGCTGGCATCGCCAACAAGTTCCACATTAAGACGATTTTGAAGCCATGTGTTTTTACTCCCCAAAACAAACTTATGGAAACCACGTTTTTTTTTTATCCAGTCATGTGTATTTGATCAGGTCTGATTATTTGACAATTAGATATTAAAGCGGCCAGATAAACCACGCCGGCTTTTCTTGAGCCCGACCCCGCACTGTGTGTTGTCCTTCACATTATCAAGGCCCGGCGGGCTTTCACATTCAATTAGCTGATTGAGGCGAAACGCAAGCGGCACCGGCAGCAAACATTGTGAAGCTTGCGTCCAACAGACACACCGCAGAAGTTGCGTCGCGGTGTCGGGAGAACCGAGGCCTTCGTCACAGGCAACTTACTGCGACAAGCCTATCCTCTAAACGCACAAACAACAAAGTTGGCTCGCGTGTATGCCGTCCTGTCACCTGCCAAATCGACTAATAAAACTACAATGGTGAGTCCGGTGACAGCAGGGAAGTGTCCTTTTATTGATCAAATTATTATTTCTTGGGGTACGCTGCGCCAACCTGGCGACATAGTCCTAACAAAGACAACCAGACAGATTGTGACATTCCCGTGACATTATAATCACACGTCAACCCCCTCGCCAGTCAATAGGCCGAGCGAGCTAATCGTGTGTCCTGGATCACCAATTTCATGGTCTTCAAAGGGGCAGGAATTGGTGGCATGACCCTCCACACATGGGTGAGAGCTTTCGTTCCTCTCTTAGAGCATACCCGGGTAGAGAAAGGAAGGATAGTGTCAGGGGACTCACACTGAGGCCAGACTGGATCAGGAAAGGATTAACATCACCATCTACTGGTTAAGAGCGGTACACGTGTTTCCAAAGGAGAAGGGGATGACGGTACCCTTGTGGCCTGTCTGACATAGTCTTGTCAGAAACATTTAGACACACTTGCCAAAACAATGGCATATCTACAGCGGCGGATTAAGTCAGAATGCAATCGCCGTCAGAAGAGGCGGAAGACAAAGAACACAGACTCAAGGAAAAAAAATGGTGGTAAACTCCCTTACTAGAGGCCTACAGCTATTTGTGAGGATGTGACCTATGGGAGCGGGTTAAGCATCAAAGGAGTGTAGTGCTGACGGCATCGGAAAGTAACAATCACCGGGCTCACAGAATTAGAAGTTATCTTTCTTCTATTTAAGCCCCCGCCGGAGTGCACCGACACGACAGCTCGTCACATCAAATAATCATTCCTCATTTCAACCTATCCGAACCGGTCAGGCTCCGCACTGATGATCTCATTGTTGTAAAATGGCAGAAAGTCACAAGTGTGGCGTTTTGTTTAGACGTGACACGTCTAAGCACGGCACGCCTAATTTCATCAATTCAGAATTAAGTTTTATGAAGAGCAGATCAAAAGCGTCCCCCATTACACAGTACGTACTTAGGTACAGTATCAGGTTTGATTTATTTAATACAAAAAAAGGGAAAAATATTCAGACAAAATATGAATACTGATTTTAAATCATTTTAAACAAATTTAACATTTAGAGCATTTATTTTATTTTTTATTAACATTTATTTGACCATTTTTAGCAGTAGGAAGTTTTTTTTTTTTTAAATAAATTAACATAAACAATTAACACTTTGAAAATAAACATTTTTCTACTTGCTATCAACTTAAAAAAAACAACAACAAAAAACCCACCAGGACCAATCATGATTCACCTGTTGGTCCTTCAACATGTGATGTCAGTTTCAGTCGACAGCAAGTGGAAAAAAATGTTTTTTGAAGTATACACTTATAAATACGAGTAATAATACGTGAAAAATAATGTAGTTATTAAATAAACTCATTCACTAACAAAGATTGATCATTTTTGTGAGGTACACACTTATGTTTTTTCCCAACATTTTCAAATGTTAAGCTAAAGGAATGACTAAAAGTGATTGGTAGTAAAAGGGTCAACTATAGACAAAATATGAACTTTTTATCACCAAGGTTAGCTAAATAAGTGGAGGCCCCTTTAAATGCCTCGATGAAGTAATTAGCAATCCTGACACCTTTACAATATCTCGATTTAGCTGGCTTTCAACGCTTCAATTTTCCAAAAACGGGATTGATCAAATCAATTCAATTTATTGCCCCGCCCTACTTTCTCCAAAGAAGACAGATGAGACCCACAAACAAAAAAAACACGGACAGCTCAAACAAGTAAACATACTAAGAGCATTATGTTACCAAGTCATGTTTGGGCTTCGGGGACAACCAAAGAGAGGCGCACACTTTCCATCAGATTGCAGACTGCCAGAACCACCCATAAAAAGAATCCAGGTTGTATTTATTGCAGAGCTAGCGCAATAAATACAATGCGGATTGCTCGAGAAGTTCATGGCAGCTACAATACATGCAGCCATCTATGATTCTAATCAAAGAGAAAGCAAAATAGCCGTGCCAGGAGAGCTGCAGTAGAAAACAAATGCAATATTCATGTTAATCACTGCATTAACAAGACGTTGACAGTCTTGACAATCCGGCGATGATGGGGAAGCCGAGACGTTGAATAATTGTTAGGCGAGCTAGAGGGGATGGTTGTTTTTTCAGTGCCATGCTGTTTCACGCCGGAACTACACTTGTGCCACTTTGCGTTCAAAAACAGATTTTTTTTTTACTGGCAAGACAACAGAGCTATATTGTATACACAAAAGGGGAATTTTATAGCGATAGGAGATTCATTTTTAACAAGACTGAGCATTTTAATAAAATACATCTGAAGTGAGGCTAATTAGGCCGCATAAGTTACACTGATGCGCGCTTTAGTTTTAAGATGATTTATTTTAAGACGACGAGCTCCATTTTTATGTTACCCTTAATTTATTAGCACGCGCTATCGTTACTTGAGATAGCCCAGATAAAACCGCAATCTCAGGACGCCATACACTGAGAAACGCTGAAATCCCATTAGCATTTTGCTTTCATTATTTTTAATCAAAACCAGAAAACTGACACATTAATTAATAGCCATTACCACTTTGCCACTCTCTCAAAGAAAACGTTGTTAGGAAGGCAATTAACTTCACAAAACAACGGGAGGGAAAATAATTCCAAAATCCCTAAACAAATATAGATATAAGATCTGCAATATAGTCTTTGTTGCCATATCGCTGATATTACAATCTTGACACAACTATTAGTCACTATGTTATTAATGAAGTTACTCAATTATTTTACATTATTAGTGTATATGCTTCCTTTTATGCCAGCAATACATTCATGTGCTTTCAGACAAATATATTATTGCGCACCTAGGAATTTTGTTGATTACGGCTTGAAAAAAATGTCAAATCTCACTTCAACTTCCACCACGCCCATTGCATTGGACTAAGTTGTTCAACTAGAACAGCCAACATAAAGTACATCATTTATATCCCACCATATATTTCCGAAGTGACGCAGAAGCATTTTGTCAACTTGCGCGGTCCCTGTTCAATCTTTATAAATTACTACGAGGAATGGATTGCAAAAACAAATTATTTTATTGGTATTTATGCACGTATGGCTTTAGAAGGTGCTACGAGGCAAACAGGAAATTACTTGATTAGCCCAACTTTGGAACACAAAGAAAGAAATATGATATTGGTGGCGGGCCAATCAAATGTCATTATGATTTAAATGGTCACTCTCAATGCAGATATCTACATTACATGGAATAAAAGCTTGCACGTATGTATGGTAAATACTTTTTTTTTTAATTTAGTACAAAGCTAACTACATCTTAGCCTTATCTATTGATTCTTTAATTAAAAACTCGCCCAAAAGGCATTACTATGAATTACATAATTAGACTGGAGAATTTTAAGAAGTGTGGTTTACAAATTGCACTGAGGGAAAGGCAGCATTTAGAGGAAATATCTGGCACTGTTGGGTGCTTGCCGACAAATGAGCAGATAATAACCTATGGTGAAGGGATATGAAATGGGGAAAATAATACTCAAAGTGTCAATTACAAATAATTATCCTTTAATATCAAAAGCTGGAGTGCCTAAAACACATTTTCACAGAGTGCTCAAATCAGGTGCCATTTTTATCCTTTTCCTTGTTTTTCACTCGTGCCATTTTTATCCTTTTCCTTGTTTTTCACAATGATTAGCAACCCAGAGATGCCAGATCGTCATCACGTCTCAAAAACAATCTGGGTATTTTGTCAGGAACATTTTCATTTGCTTTGCAACATTTGTGTTTCATTCAAAACAAACACGTGCCAAAAACACAACACAAGTATTATTTTATGAAATAATTATATAATTTGAATATTGCATAGAAAAAATGACAGCCTTCTTAGTTTTTGTTTATTCAATAATGTCATGGAAATAAATACTTTGTAGACAATGTAGTTTTTTTTTTTTCACAGACCCGTTACAATATGAGATTATGTGGTGTACTAACAAAATTAATTTAAATAAAACAAAATAAACAAAAAGAGATATGGTACTGTAGAAGGCTGTGGGGGGGAAAAGTTGACCAAATAGGGTAATTCACTTTAAAATTAGGTTGAAAAAAGATATCTCCCCGAACCACCGCCAAGACCATGTTTGCGCCACCCTTTTCTACAGAGACCTTTCCTTCAGACACCCACCGTGTTGCAATAATGACGGCAAGGGAGAAAGACTCCCCCAAAAAACAGTGGACAGCAGGAGTTTGGAATCATTTCCAATTTAAAAAGTGACAAAAAATTGGATTTTTGCAAAGTGGACCTGGCATGCCGACAACATAGGAATACAGGAAAGTATTGATCTCATAGCAGCTAACAGGCATCTCTAGTCGCAAGTTTATGAATGGAGCACTGCTAAAGTGTCATCTATTGGTGACTTTAAGGACACTAACTATTACATGTGCACCAACTACTCGTCATTGTTTGTTGACCTTCCATGGTAATTTAGGGGTGTAAAAACTAATTTTAGCTTGCGGGCCGCATGGAGAAAAATCTATTCCAAGTGGGCTGGACCAATAAAATCATGGTATATATTTAAATAACTTAAAAATAACAACTTCAAATGTATTATTCTTTTTGATTACTGTCCAATATAGTGCAAGTACAACATCACTATTAATAATAAAACATAAACATCAATCAAAAAAACACAAGTTTTTTATATATTGAAAACAATTCAGCTCATTTTTATACTTTACAAAATCACCGCACACGCCGGACTAAACTCGTTTGCAGCCCAGAACAGGCCCGCGGGTGTTATGTTTAACACCCATGTAGTAATCGCAAGCATGCTAATGCTAATCTATATTGCTAACCAGTTAGCGTAGGCATTTTGTTAGCATTGTTGGTGTCTAAAAATGCATATTTATAGAAGATCATTTGTAGTCCAATCCACTTCTAATAATTTTCAGCTTTAGTAAAATATATATATATATATATATATATATATATATATATATATATATATATATATATATATATAATCCGTTTTAATGTATTTGTAGTGTAGCGTCAAGCCAAATATTCTATTTTGTGCTAAATTTGAGGATAGCTTAGCTATCAATTTAGCATGGCTTAGCAAACTTTGCTCCTGTTAATTACTGCTCGTCCTTCTTTTGCGACAGAGATACATGTATATAAATGGAGCCCATTCGTTGACATGGAAGCAATTAGTGACTTTCATAGCGGCTGCTGTTTAACAACACTAGCCAGACATGGCTGCAGAGCTTCCCGCATCATAGCCAGATTGGCATAAAGCTAGATTTGTACACAGAGGAAGACGTGTGATGACCTTAACAAACACGATCTTGATTGGTTGGTAGAATCCAAACATTGACTCAGCAAATCACAAGCAACGGTACTTGCAGAACAAGCCTGTGATAAGCCACTCATTCGCTCACTGAGAGAGCTCCAATGTAAGCAACCACATATTGTCCTCTTAGGAGCGTTTTTGACATCTTCGTAACAGAGGAACACATAGCAAATACTCGTAACAAGAGAGGCCAAATCCGACACTTGGTATCTCTGAATATTGGGCAGAAAGCAGCAGCGCCGTTGTTTTCGTTTGAACACACATCTCAGTTACCGGGCAGAAAGATGGAGGGGGAAATTACGGTTGGAATGTTCAATTAAACTCAAAAGACATCACAATTCAAGCAAAAAAATATGCTGACAAATAAATAAAAAGGTCTCGCTACCTGAATTAACATAGTCATTTACCTATTAAAGTCAGGATGCTTCCTGTCAATCAACAGCCATCACATTTTCATTTTGCGGCGGAAAGCGGGTGTAATTGCTTCTCATACTAATCAACACAACTTGTGTAATTATGCCTTGAAAGTGACATTGGAGGCTGAGAGCGATGTGAGCAGTCCTGACAGCGTAGACGTCTCCGATTCATCAGGAGATTTCCAACCTCGCTGCAAGGAGACAAGCCACTCTTCGACCAAGTCGCTCACTCAAGCAGTTTGCGACCGTAAACACAAAGAAAAGATGATAAATCAAGCGGAAGTAATTACAAAGCAGAAACGGGAACGAAGCTCAGCTTGGTGAAGACGCTTTCCCCACAGTACTGTAGCAAAACGACTATAGTGCAATTAAACCAGTGTCATACTTCTACAATTTCTCAAATAAACACACTATGACACTTCACTGAATTGTGGGACAAGGAGGAATTACAGCATCGTTACCAGACTGTTTACTATCCAGAGACAAAACCAGAAAAACACATTCCCAAACAAACATTAAACTGTATCGAATTTGGCTTAATCGCAGACTTCACACATGGTTTCCAAACAAAATTTCGTGTAAAACTAGCTCTGACCAAAAACATTTCCCTGAGCTACATCTGTAACTAGTCACAATGTGGCCCAGGCAGGAAGGTCAAAGCTAGGTCAAAAATAACAGCTAAAACCAAATAGCCACGGAAAAATGACAACAGCTTCAGTACGGTGAACTTTTCGGTGAATTAAAGGATTCTCAATTCTCTCATTAAAAAAAAAAAGCTAGATAAAAGGCTGTGTTGGTAAAGCAGATCCAAGTCCAGATCCGCACAAGCAGAAACCACAAAATAGATCAAATTCATAAACTGGGCTGGAATCATCTGGCCTCATCATTTCGAATGATGTGGGTGGAGTTGCCAACATCAAAAAGAAGTCAACTGGTAATTTTGGCACACTATTAGGGGAATAAGCAAAGTGATTTCATCTGCAAACACAGACAAAGAAGAGATTTACGGCTTATAAAAATAAGTTCTTAGAAAAATAGAAAATCTCAACGCCTTGAAAATGAGCTCACGTCATGTCGAAAACCATTCTTCCTTTGCCGGCGAAGTGCATTGTCTGACGTGAAAAAGAAGCTCAACGGGAAAAGTAGATGTGATTCACCCCTAATGAGTCAAAAAGTACGTCCTGCGCTTAAACAAAAAAGTCCCACCCAGAAGCTGTAAACTCATTTTCCCTTATTCGAGGCAGCAATGTCGGCAGCAAGATGTGCGCTGAGCACGCACGATAAATCTGACGTGAAATCATAATCATAAAAGCAATTAGCTGACCCTGTGCCACTCGTCCTTGGACATGACAGTGAGAATTCATTCCGAGTCCTCTAAGGATGCTGGCTGCGGGGTTGAGTGGGGTGGGTTGGGGAGGGCTAGTGCAACACAGCAACAATAAAATTGAGGGCCCTTCCTGTATCATTAACCACTGAAACAAGCGGCACATGATGCACCGAGACTGTTGTGCTGTATAAACAACTCTTAGACTTTTCAAAGACGGGCTGGGTATCATCTCGCTCTGGTGTACTTTTATCTGTCAGAATCGACTCAACGTGAGGTCAGGTGGTATCGCCGTTTATTTAACTTGCGTGTCAGAAATCAGGCAGTTTCTCACTTTCACTTGCACACCCAGTAATTACACAGAGGGCGGACTAGTGCCTGCCACCTAGTGACCATCTTCCTCAATAATCATGAAATATCTCCGAGCCTCTTGCCCCCGCTCGGACCATAACTCTCCTTTACTGCGGACAACTCCAATAAAGGGTTACAATTACAATTAAAGTAATGAGCAAAGAGGAAAAAAGGAAAGATCTCTGAAGGTTCCCTTGACTAACTAAATGGTAGCCTAGTTTCCTGACAGAATTGAGTTAACATAGGAGAATCATCAGTGACTCCCAAATAATTAATTTGGAGAGTGCTGGAACTAGCAAGCCCTAAAATTCCAAATAATGAATATTAAAAAGTGATGAAGGGGAAATATGAATAATTAGGGATAAAAAGAACCTCCGCGGTCATTTTTACACCTATTCTTTTGATAACTCTGAAAATTAAGGGGTGAAAACTAACATTAGAGCCGCAACTACGAGGGGTTCTCGCAACCCTGGACACATTGAGGTCCTGGCATGTTGGGAGTCTGGGCACATTGAAATGTAATAATAACTAAATATCTTTTGATGAGGCACTCAAAGTTTGAAGTTGTTTGGATCCATTTTTTTTAAAACTTCTTGGCATGCATGGAGGAAAAGGAGGAGGTCCTTGTATTAACCCTTCAGACCTGAGCATCAGGCTGAAGGACGTGACACTTTTGCGTGTCTAAACCAATAAATACGCTGAATTTTGATTGTCGCCAATTCTGGGAGCTGATTAGACAAAAACTTTATCAATCAAAATGAACTCATTCAGTGCTATGGGCGAGAATTCTCGTGTTTTAAAATAGTAATAACAATAATAACATTCTGGTTAAATACATTCTTTTTATGGAAAGGAGTTGACACCCTTGACTAATACTTACCTAATATAAGCCAACTGAGCACAGTAGTGATAACTGTGACCATTGGATGGCAGTGTTTCCACACACCATAACACAGCTATTACCAACATGCAATTCAAAGTAAGGAATGGAAATCAATTTTTCATATGATACCATCCATATTAACATAGACATAGCACACAATATTCTGTTAGCCTTGAAAGGTGATTGAAAATGCTAAAAATACTGGCCCTCTGGAGGTTTCCTTTTCCAATAACGCTTGGCACTGAAATTTAAAGTGATAGTGTGTAAGATTTTGACTGTTTTTCACAACGGCCAGCAGGAGGTGCTACATTTACCATTGTCTTTAGCTATAACAAACATGATGATAACTAGGCCTATGATTATATTTAAAACATCCTGTTGGTCATTAAGAACACATTCATTTGCAAGTTTTTGAAATCTACAATCATTTAATTTATTCCCTTTTATTGAAAAACACTCTAAATCCCTCTGTGCCTTCATTGGTCATACAAGAAGGCTTTCAAAACGCAACTTAAACAAGTCAAACGTAAACTGCTCATTTTTTATCATTTGATTTGCCTTATTCACAAAGTTTCATGAGGTTTTAGCTAGGTTTAGACCAGAGGTGTCAAACTCATTTTTGTCGCGGGCCGTTTTGTAGCGAGAACTTCCTTCATTGGGCCGATATGTTGAGGAAACCAAGTCGATTTTAAATTGTCTCATAGTATTATTACTGTACACAACAAATTGATGGCTTAGTTGTTTTGAAATCAGAAGTAAAGCAGCCTAGTTTATTCATTTATTGTTTACATTACTGTAATAGAACAAACCAAAAAATCTCAACTTTATTTTTCATTATACACGACAAGCTAAAGTTTTGCAAGGGTCATGGAAACTTACATGATTTACTTTCGCGGGCCACATAAAATGACGTGGAGGGCCGGATTTGGCCCCCGGGCCTTGAGTTTGACACCCGTGGTTTAGACAGTTACAAGTAAGTAAGGAACCATCACTTTTGGCCTGGAAAAAATTCTATATCAACTCCGCTGCACCTAAATTCAAAAGAAATGAATTTCATGAGTTAATTTTCAGTAAATCTTTTTTGTCTTTAGTTTTGTCAGTTTCAAACACAAAGCATTTTAATATCATTCAGTGTTTTTCTTTCTTTAATAGAAACGTACGAAAGATTTTGCACGTTTGTGATTTTTGTATGGTGCCATTGGGACGTGAAATTTGCTTCTAAAACATACATCCCAACAGACAGTCAGAGAGTGTACTCTAGTGTAGAATCGTGAGAACTGAAAATTGTCCCACCAATCCGACCTCCCCTGTATTAACACTACAGCCCAGAGAGGAGGAAAAAAAGAACTGTTATGACCTCAGGCTTAGCGGTACAACCACCGTGTTACATCGTTACATCATAAAAAAAAAGAAAGAAAGAAAATCTCCAAATCTCTTCACACGAACATCTGCCTGCCTGCAAGGCTGGCAGGGGAAGAGCAGTCAACAATTCTGATGAATAAAGGCTTCAGACAGAGTCAAAAGGAGGCAGTATCAGCAGTAGCGCCTTCATGTTTGTGGCTGTACTGATTACTGGTGGCACACGCGTCCCCCGCCAAGCAGCCAGGTGCCTGCGCCCCGCCAACTCCTGTGCTTAACACGCAACCTCTGTGGTATGACGGCGGCTGCGGAAAGGCGACAGAAATTTGGAGACTGCTGAGCCGCAACAGAACACTTCAAAGCAGCTTATTTAACGCTCACTAAATTTTTCATCATAGTCGCTAAATATCCTGGGGAAGAGGAGCTTTTGAAGTTGCAGCAAGAGCAGGCATGTTTCTACAATTCTGTCCCACTCTATAAATACAGGTTTAAAAACCCTTAACATGCGCAGTTTTACATCGCAAACAACCTCATGCGGTCACGTAATTAAATCTTTCGTGCTGTATAGACATTTCTCTTTGTAATGCAAATAGATATTTACACACCTAACCAGCAACAATATGATAAGCATTCGGGGAGCCCGGATAAAACTTTTTCTCTTTTGATACGATACGGAGGGTATTGTCTGATGCCGATATCATTCCCATACAATATAAGTAGTAGTTCCATTCATACATCCGATAGCCGGTGCCTATCCCAGCAATCTTGGGGAAGTAGGCGGACTGGTTGCAGGTCACACAGAGATGAGCAACCATTCATGCGCACATTCACACCTAAGGACAATTTAGAGCGAGGGGTGTCAAACTAATTTGTTTTTTTTATAATCGTGGGCCACATTTCAGTTATAGTTTCTGTCAGAGTGCCGGAATAAATTTTTGGTGTGTTTGTCACAGACTTACCTAGTTTTCAAATAAGAGACCTGTAAAACTGTTCAAAAGACAGACTGGGATCAACAAATTGTTGCTTTTTTTTTTTTTTTCAAGATGACTTGCAAGTTGGCTATTTTAACCAGAAACTTGAAGTCAAATCAGCATTTCGCGGGCCACATAAAATGGTGTGGCGGGCCGGATCTTGCCCCCGGCTTTGAGTTTGACACCCGTGATTACAAGTGTCCAATACAATTGGATTGCATGCCCAATTTCAGTCACAGATGTTTAGATTTTAGAAACATACATAACTTTAAGTTAATTTCTAATTAATTTGTGATTGGCGATTGACAAAACAAAACACCATCAGCCAGAATTTGGGACACGTTTCAAATACAGCAGAGGTTAAATGGTTAAAACTGCATCTGTTAAAATAAATTAAATGATGGCGGGCCCACTGTCTTGGTGTTGTATATAAATCTTTTGATTTCTACAATAACTCAATGTATCAAATTTTTTAAAAAAAATCTCTGGATAAGGGTTGTTCTATATGTTTAGGTGAGATTTGAAAAGAGATTAATTTGAGCCATTAATTAAATTTGTATTAATTTTTTATGAATAAACCAATCATTTTGGCAGCACTAACATAACATGCTTTTGCAAGCTGTTAAAAATAGTTTAATTTTGTAGCATGAAAATGCCTAGGTTAACCAGTAGCAACACTTTGTCAAATTAATGACATTTCTTGGTTAATTTATCCTTCAATTTTAAGATTTTGGTAGCACTAATTGCAATCACAGTTAAAAAAAAAAAAAAAAATAGAAATGGCCCTACTTTATCTTTTACACAGCGGAATTTGCTTTCCCCCAAAATTGTTTTGTCTGGCCATTACACACAGATTAAATTTTGATTACGGCCTACCTACATATATAATGAATTAAATTTAAGAACATAGCATTCCGTATACTTTAAGGGCAGAGATGAAAACAGTGTGAACAAAAAATGAGTGCAGGGAAAGAACAGCGACATGGGAGACACCCGAAATAAGCTAGCAAGTGTCAATGGCACAATGGCAATGAGCTGTAGGTAGCCGGCGGATGGGGAGCGGTGGGGGTTGGCGGAGGGAGGGGGGGCGGTCAAAGCAAGGCTGGGGAGACTAGCGGGCAAAGAGCGGTGCCGGAGGCAACAAGAGCGGCTGGCAGCGACTGGTACACCAGTCAAGCATGGCCGTCCCAGTCACTCCCATCCGCTCTCTCTCTCGCGCTCTCAAAGCAGGTCCGGATCTGCCACTTTGCCCTAAATACAGCTGGACCCTCGCAAAGGAAGGCCCACATGCTACAGTTTCTCAGAGACTGCCGATTTGGGCGAGGTAAGTCCAAATCTCTTAGCTGAACTGGTATCCGCAGTCTGACACAAACGCGCACACAAATGGTATACAAATGTGTGTGCGCGCACACTCGGCCTGCCCTCTCTGTCACTCTCGCTCGCTCAATGCCTTCCCAACCCTGCCAGCACTCCCTTTCCTCTCATCCAGATAAAATCCTTTCAGACACAAATTTCAATTATTCACCTCATCCAAATAATGCCATGTGACAAGAATTATCCCTACTGTAATAATCCACTTAACTGGGAAAGAGCAGCTCATCAAAAAGAGAAAGGAGAAAAGGGACTGCAAGTGAGGGCAGTGGTGTGTGTGCGTGTGTGTGTGTGTGTGTGTGTGTGTGTGTGTGAGGTGGGGGGGCACTTGTCAACCAGTCTGGAGAATCAGAACCCTCCTAACAAGAATTTCTTCCCTTTTTGAGAAGGCCTTCTAGAAGCGCAGCGAGTTGATGAAATTGAAGTAAATTGAAAGAAAGCCTGAGAGAATGCGCCCACAATCAATAACCCCAGGATTAAATTAGCCTTGGCATGAAGACATGATGTGGTGGTGGTGGTGGTGTGTGTGTGTGTGTGTGTGTGTGTGTGTGGGGGGGGGGGGGGGGGGGGGGGGGGGGGGGGGGGCGATGTGAATGATGGTGAATGACATTGAGACATGTTGCTTAAACAATAGCCCACTCTTACCCTGGATGCTATGCTGCACCCATACAAGGACATTCAATGTACAGGTACACTCTATGTGATGTGTTTCCTCTACTGCTTGGCAATTCCAATTTTTTATCATGGTCATCACATGGGAACTTGCTTATGTGTACATATAGACACTTTACACATTGCCAGTGAAGAATAGCTGATTCAACTTAAAATGTTGCCAACTTTGTATTCACCGCTTGCATTAAATACGTTTATGTCATGTAGTCAATGTTTATATTGCTCAGGGGATGCTACATTACCGACAGGAGTTTTAGCAGGACAATATTTAGCCAGAGCGTAATTATTCTTGGGAAATATAAAAGACAATGGAAACGTGTAAAATATTTAATATATAAATGTAGTGTGCTGTGAAGAACATAGCAACTTTCTGAACGAACTGAATAACGACACTTTTTTGGAAAAACATATGGGAAACTTACACTTCCCATTTATCTGATTGGCTAAATCATATTTGTGGTTATTGAACATTCTATGCAAATTTTACGATCGGATGTAAAGTTATAATTTGCCAATCCACATGTTAAGACATCGCATCTCCAGTGATTCCCAAGTATACGTTTACCTTCCATGAATTTTGAACATAAAAATAGAATACAGTGGCCTATTTGCATGTGACAAAACTTTGCCACCAAAACACAGTCATTTCAGCAAAAAAGTTACAAAAACCTTTATGCAGCAATTCTTTATCCTTATTTCTTTTGAGGGAGAAAATGTCAGGAAACTTTTGTGAAGACACTTGGGAAATATTTGTTATTGGGAAAAGCAACGGTACATACAATTGGTTTCAATGATCAAATGTACTATTATGCATCTTTATTTATATGTTCCTTAAACTGAGGGAAAATCTGTCTTATCGATGAAGTTGTATTTAACGACTGAAATGTGACTCTTACCAGTGCTTCTCTGGGGGAAGAAGGTGCATCATTACCAAGGGGACGGTCAGCCTGGGTGGAAACAAGAAGCGGTATTAGAGTGCCACCTGCTGGATGACACACATTTGCTTATGTTTCATGCCGCTGAATGATCTTGGCACTTTGTAATAAACTATATTATCTTCCCACCTATCGTACCGACCAGTTGCTTGTTTGACAAACTAGGCCAGAATGTCCATCATCATGAATGTAAGCACAACCCATATTAGCTTTATTATTATCATATTTGTGCAAGTGCATAGATTATCTAACTGATCGTCTGAGAATATTTTGGGGGGCTATTGTGATAACATTAAAGGGTGGGCGATTAAACAAATATTGATTAGTTTGGATGTTTAGGAGTTAACTTTCAACAATTATTTTGCCGTTTTTATTGCTCAATGTGTTCCTGCTGATGTCAACCATAACTCACATTGACAACTTGCCTGCAAAAAGAGAAGAGTTGTTTACAAAAGCAGTCAGCGTTGATAACTTTGTCAGTATATTTACTAAGTGACATTTGCAACCACTTTACCTACTATCTTCCAGCAACAAGAAATTTTATTTAAAAAAAAAAAAAAAGCCCGGTTAAAGACAGTTACAGTCAATTGGGCTGAACGATGTCAGATGTGGTTCCCATTTATGCATCGCAAAAACAGTGATTTATTTTCGCATTCAAAACTTCCAAAGCCAGGTATGATATTACAAGCTGCAAATATCTTGGCAAGGTTTCCTTGACTCACCTATGCAACTCTAAATAAGAGCGTGAGAAAGTTTTTGGAGGTGTGGTGTTACAATAAAGCTTCCTTTAACGGTATGGATGAAACAAAGCACTTTGCCTTCCTTCTATCCATGCATCGTTAAATCAATTCGGTCATCTAAAGCAATAAAGTACTTTTCTAAATCGATGCACGGGGGGCAGTTTCAAACATCGCTTGCTATCAGAAGAAAAAAGCAACTATCATCATATAAAGGATGTGTTCTCAAAATGAATGATTTTTCAAGTTTTTTGTGATTGACAAGTGATAGTATACAACTGTTTGGGTCGAATCATTCTGACAGGAAGGAGACTGGGTTTTTGGGATAATTAAAACAGAATATAGTGCTCTATTGAATGTATTTTTTTTCTAAACTTGGAGCATATTTTACTGAAATATTTACATTATTTAGTCATTACTTTTGGAGCATGTTTGCACAGAAGCTATTTTTAAAATCTCACGTACCTCCAATTTTAAGAACCACTGAGACAGATGGTTGTAAAAAGCGTTCTCCACTCATGGGAAAAGAACAAGTGTCATAGCTAAGCATTTATTTGAGAAATGTAAAATCCCATGAGGACACCTTGGTCCATGTTCCATCGAAAATCTAAACACTAGACATGTGGGTCAACTACACCTCATCTTGAGTGGTTAATTTCTGCACCACTAACAGTTTACTGCGCCACAAAAGTGATTAAAAAGTTCATTTAGTAACGAAAGTTAGTACTGCAATCAGAAGTCACAGTTAGCAAGCATGGAAGAGGTCATCTACACTATGCATCAAAACTGTCGATGCCACACAACTTGGTTCTTGTATATTTTCAAAAACGCGATTATGGTGTAAAGTGACAATTATCGGTTTGGACTAAAAATAGTAAAGTTACAAAAGCCATCTCGGCGTGTCAACTTCTGATCGCTTTTTAGAGCTGCGTTGCTATCTAGCTATGATGCTAACAATTTTCGCATGGAAATGGCTAATTGAGATCAATCTAATTGACATTTGGACAACATTGTGCACGTTGCACGAGTGCTAACTCATGCATATGGGTATTAAAAGGCAAGTGATATAATTCGACGACAGTTGACCTGTGCTGGCGGATCAGATTGGTCCGTAGATGCCATCTTCCAGTTAGCAGCAAAGGCTGCTCGATGATTGATTATTTCTGCCTGAGCTCAAAGTGCACTCTCGCTGACCTAAACCCTAGATTATCTTAAAATATGAATTAACTCGAATTTTTTTCTAATTGAAACATTATATGCATTCGACAGTTTAAATGTATAGTGATTTTGGGAAATATTTACAATTGTTTCTGAAAACGATTTCCGCAGAATTCCTAAGTAAAAGAACTACATATCCCAGAGTTCTCATAGTCAACGCCGTTCCCGGATTCGAAACTGCCAACTAGTTGTCTACCGCTGTCTCATTAAGCATATTAGTTGGACGTTTCTGCGCATAATGGCGGATCGAAAGCCGTGTAAGGTGTGCAACTTTACACGCCAGAAGTCATATGGCTTGGTTGTTCCTTCGCTTGAGGAGCTGAAGGCAAAAGGTGAGATGCTACACATTTTAAATACAACTCCGTTGATGCTTAGCTTTATAAAATAATAATGCATGCGTTCAAATAGCAAAGGTAAAATCTTATCTAATTTTCAAACTTATGAATGAGCCTGTGATCGGTATTTATCTCATTGATTTCACGCCCATTGGAAGGTACCGAAAGGTATTCAATGCTGTATTGATGTGTTACTAAACAGACGCCTCGGCCACTTGCTGTCCTCTTAAGTTTATCTCATATGATCAGGAACTGGCTTTTCGTCTAGCAACATTTCAAACGTGCTGAAACTTGCAGGGACTGAACGTGAAACGAGTCAAGAAAATACCTCACTCCAGTCATCTCATTCCTTGAATACTAGTCACCACCAGGCGTTGCCCCAAAGTTTTGCTCAAGTTCACTTCATTGCACAAAGGGGAGTTCGGCTCGATGTTATGTTTTTAAGAAGCAAGTCACTCTTAATGTAAAATATGCTTGCCCCGGCCAAAACATTTATGCCCAATGCAAAAACATCTTCCATTTTTTTTCACTGTCCTCGGGGTCAAAGGTGATCTGATGTCACTTCACACTGATAGGCAATGTAATGAAAACAAAGTATCACAAGAACGGAGAGCTGATGCAGATGGCTAAACACACATCAGAATATGGTGCATTTTGCAGACTTGTGGGTGTAAGTGGGAAGTTAAACTTTGATTTAGCATGTATTCATGTAAACTGAGCCTCACTTGATTTCAAACGCCATTTTCCAGTTTGTACTGCTTCTGGATATGCACAGGACTGACAGTTCACAGCAAAGAAAATGAGAAGCTATGTCGTTATTCCAATTTTGGATTAAAAAATACTTTACATCTGCACTGTCGTAGCCCCATGTTATATTGTAAAAGTCCTGAATGAAATTATCCATTCATTCATTTTCTTCAGGACTTGTCCACATTCGGCTCATATGTGGGCTCGAGTCTATTCCAGCTGACTTTGGGCAAGAAGCAGGGTACACCCTGGACTAGGGCTGAACAACCAGTCAAATGAATTAGATTAATTTGTTGTTTGAAAATGAGATGAAACGGGAAATTGGGATTTTGCAAAAAAGGCAGAACGCTGGATGGGTAGTTTACAAGACATGCTTACAAGAGGTAATACCCAATTGTGACATTTTAAGGAATACTGCACTCATTTGTCAATTTTTAGCTGTAAAATATTAATATTTTGTCTGTAATTTTCTAGTTAAGTAACAGCCACTTTTAGACACAATTTGAAAAAAAAAAAAGCTAGATAAGTACCCAGTGTTGAATATCTGGACCCCTAAAAACGTGAAATTAAACGTTTGGGATTGAATGAGTTCATTTGAAACAATTATTTTTCTTGCACAATAAATACTAGTTTTAAAAGACATTTTTTTTCACTTGCTGTCAACTAAAAATGACACATATGCTGGAGGGCTCTGCTTCGGCTGGTGAACATCACATGACCAACAGGTGAGCCACGATTGGTCATTGCCTTGATGTCATTTTCAGTTGACAGTAAGTAATAAAATGTGTTTTTAAAGGTATTAATTGGACATGAAAAATATTTGGTTATCAAATTACAAATGATTCAAACAATTAAAGGACAATTATTCCCTTGAAAAATGTATTTTAAACCTTTCAAACCTTTGTTTTGTTAGCGTGTGTTTTTTTTAATGGGAAAACATACGTTTTTTTCTTCCTTTGCAAATAAACTAAACAAGAAATTTAAATTTTTGATAGGTCTCTCCACAGCTGAGAAAACCAAAGAATCACGAAGCTGAATTGATGATTGTTGTTGTAATGCATCAAACTCTTCCATTTCAGGAAGCGAGTTCCTTGGCTTCACACCACATGACCCGGTCACGGTGGTCTTAGAAGACGATGGGACAATAGTTGAGGACGAGGCTTACTTTTGGTGTTTACCCTTAAACACAAAGTTCATGCTGCTGCACGAAAAGGAAACCTGGTCTCCGCTTCGCAGGGGTGAGCATATTTCAACTGGCCTTGATGCTGAGGTGTCCAAATTAGGGCTGCACAATTAATCGAAATTCAATCGCGGTCACGATATTGCTTCCAAAATTAATTAACTGATCCTCGACGATCAGACCAGTTCAATGAAAAAGACAGCTATACTTTGTCAAATTCAAGCACTTTGTCATCCTACCACTAGGGGGCAATGTTTCCCACATGTTTGCATTTTGACTTTTAAAATTTCCCTACAAGTAACGTGCTTGGTTCTAAGTAGGCTTCACTTTTTTCCATTGGTTTTGCTCTCAGCAAGTAAGTTAGCTGTGTTGCCCTGGGTGCCATTTGTTTGAAATATTATTTATATTAGTTTATTATTATTATTATTTGCAAGTGTCAAGCCTTGAAGTCTACCTCATTCATTTGGTACCAGCCTTTTTAAGATCATCCTTTAACCAAAAACGTGAAAGACAAAAAAAAAAAAGAAAAAAAAGAGAAATAAGCAATTCAGATTCAATGTCTGGCCTTTTGAAAAACGTAAAAATATGTTTTTGGGATTGAATGAGTCAAGTACTCCAAAATCAATCACTCAATCATTTAATTTGCATTTTTTTTATACAGGATATTACTGTGTGTGTTTTTTTAAAGCTATTTTCCAACTATTTTTCTATAAGGCAAATAATTTGGGATTTTAAAGATTTTGGGGTTGTAAGTGACCTTGTAACCACCCAGAAAATGTCATCTCCCACATCTAAATTTTACATTCAGAACTAAAACAGGAGCAATCTGTTGTAAGCTCACCAACTGTTAAGCAGTTACTTTGGAATCATTCAAGTGATATTTTCATAGCATAAAGAGCAGGAAACGTTTTTTTTTTGTAATTTACCGATATCTTTAGTCGCTATTGTGTTATAAAGAGAAATGTTACAGTTTAGTTGCATATTTGTGTATTCGTTAAAGCCGAATAGCATGTAAAACTAACTTAATAGTCGAGATAGTATTTTTTGGCTATACTGTGGGTCACTTAAAAAGGGACCTGGGGCTACCTCTGGCCTAATTTATGCTTATATTTAGTTTATTTCTAACATCTTATATACCTCTTGGTGTTTTCCATTGCAGTTGATGGCGGCACAGCATGGATGGCGAGGGATTCTGTGATGCTTGAGAGTGACGTCGTGGACACAGCCAGTGGTACCGCACCATGGTTGGACTTGGCCTTGCAGCTGAAACAGGACCTAGCCAGCATCATCCTCATGTGCGAGGAAGACTTACAGGTGGAAAAAGCAGTTTTGTTTGACACATTTTTTTTTAATCAAAGAAGAAGTAAAATGCTTCTCTGGGATGTATCTGAAAAAGCCTATACAAACAGCGCATTCCATTATTTGTCATCTAAATGAGTGCTTTATGTAAAAAAAGGGCGTCACATGCCGTTCCAGTGCTTAGTGGACGTCCCCTGCCCCGAGCTAGCTTCCGCTCTCGGCTTCCAAGAAAAAAAGACAGAGAACCTTCAGGAAACACTGCAGAGGGTTTTGGATCGTCGGGAGGAGGAGAGGCAATCGAAGGAGTTGCTCCAACTCTTCCTCAAAGCAGTGGAGAAAGAAGACGGACAGCCGCAGGAGGAGAGCAGGCGGCCCAGCGAGGGAGGTACGATCAAATTGGCCTCTTTAGCAGCTTGGCGTAACGGCCTCTACTCGCCGATCTCGGTTGAGGCTTTCCTTTGTGGAGTTCGTATGTTTTCCTAGTACAAAACGCGGCTTCCTCCCATGTTCCAAAAACATGCTTGTTCAATTGTTCAAGGGTTTTTATTTGTCCGTGGCTGTGTGAGCTTGCGTGTGGATGGCTGAACTAACTTGAATCTGTTTGGAAAAGGACACTCAGGACAATAAACTATATAGAATACAGAGATCAGGCAAACCCTACTATTGTATTAGTATTCAGTAAATTAGTAAAAACATATCTTTATATAGATATTTATATAGATATTATTATTATATTATTAGGTGTAAATATATATATATATATAATATTTATAGAGGGCATCTGTACTTATCATTAATTTATATATATGTATATATATATATATATATATATATATATATATATATATATATATATATATATATATATATATATATAATCAAAATTAATACATAATATAATACAAGAATACTTATAAAGGGGTATGAAATTACTACTTCCTACTCATTTTGAAACAGGGTACGTTTTTTTTGTTTTGTTTGGCTTTATTTTCAAGTCCTATCTTTTATCTTTTTCTTTTGTATGTACAAATTCTTATTTTAAATACATTTTATATGTTCCAAATAAAAAAGTATGAATTCTTTCAAAAATATTACTTAATTCATTGACTCATTCATGTTTTCCCATTCATCCATATTTTTAATAAGTGCCCTGCAGAAGATTGGCATTTATTATATTTATTATATATCAGATTGAAAACGTTATCAATGATAATGTGTTTTATGGTAGTCAGGTTGATGTCAGCAGCCACTAGGTGGAGCTTTTGTCAAAGTTAAAAAGTCCCTTCCTTTTAATGCATTGATTTTTATGGAGGTAAAGAAACAACCAAAAGAGCAACAATTTCTCTTGTGTGTTTCGGCATTATCGTAGGTACTGATGTGCCTGATGGGATGGAGGTGGATCAAGCGTCTGGATTCAATTCCAGAACTTTGATGGTGCTGAAAGGTAAAACAAGCCCAGAGACCAGACTGTCCACTGAAGACCTCCAGGTAACACACAATCATCTCACATTTCTTTACACTTTTCTGATCAATTAAAAATGTATTTAAAAGCGTGCATGAGTGTGTGTGTTAGACGTCCACATTATTTCCAGATGCACTAAAATTTCTATATTAAGTATATCGCTTACATCATCATTTTCAGTCAAACTGTCACCTTTTTAAAAGATGTGCTTGCATCCAGTGTTTTTTTATTAAAAGAACCGTCATAGTTCATACTGTTCATATTAATTCAAGTCAATTCAAGTCCACGATGTAACTGGATGGATGGATGATTGTAACAACTGGCATTTGAATGAGTTAAGATGTTAAAAACAAACATTTTGACACCCTTTGTTGATGCTAGTTCTTTGTAATAATGACGCTTTCCAATATTCACAAACAGATGTGAATACATCATACTGCCAAGCATTATTTTTTTGAGGGCTGTCTGCTCGTCAAAATGGATTCATCATCAAGTATTCAGTTGTCAAATGAATCAACCAACCTCTATTTTAATCATTTAGAGCTATTTTTTAATGTAACATTGTCTAACTTTAATAATTATTCTCTGATTTTGGTAGTCTTTCATGAAGGCAGATTTATCTTTTGCGTTTCATCAAAGTAATAATCATAAATTGCAAACACTTACTTTACATTTCTCAGTTGTGTTTTTTCTTTCTCTGAACTAATTAGAGAAGAAATGATTTTGCAATGACATTTTATCCGATTAAATGATGGAATGGTCCGCACTGTGCGCCCTTAATGATTTTTCACAAGTTCCTTTCTGTCTTTAGGCGGTGGTGGCCAAAGGGCTGGAAACTATGCAGCATGTGCTAGGATGGGACAAAGCCAGGACGTCGACGCTGCTTCAAGAGTGCGAGTCGGAGCTGAAGCGACGACTTCAGCAGGTCCAGGCCGCGCAGTCTTTGAGGGGCGACGTCAGCCAGACGGCGCCCAGCGAGAAGAACGACGAGGAGAGCCAAGCGACGGCGCCTCCAATGGGGAAATAGTCTGTTACCTTGCCCGAGCACAGACTCCTAAGTGCTTACGCCGAGCGCTTCAGGGCCAGCAGAATGAATTCGCACTGGGTTACTGCTACTATTTTTACCGCTGGAGCTCTATAAATGTCAACAAGGTTTGTGGCGTTTGGTACAACTTTCAAACCACTTCAATGCTTTTGCCTCAAGCAGAAGCGAAGGGATTTGCACAAGTGTGTGTGTGTGTGTGTGTGTTTTTTTTTTTTTTAATTCAAACATCTGACACTATCCTCACATATTCCTTATTTTGACGATATGATGCTGTGATAAGAACATCACATGCATTCTTGTGAAATTTAACGTCTAATCTTTGTCGACCACCGACGCGAGGGGGTACGTTTTCATTTGCCGTGGATTCATTTTATGACGTGGTTACAATTGACATGTTGGTTTTAATGTGAAGAAAAAGAACTCCGAGAAGCGGATACAAATATGTTTCTGTTCTCTGATTTTTCTTGCTTGAGGCCAGTAATCTTTAAATAATAAGAGTCTTGTTCGCTTTATTTATCATGGAGAGCTCCATTCCGATCATTATTAGAGTCACAAATGAGTTGGAGTCTATTCTAGGGAGGAAGTGGACTAACGCTTGGAATGGTCCCCAGCCAGTCACAAGGCGCATATAGATGACAATCAACATCCCTTTTTTACACCTATGGACTATGGTGTCTTCAATCTAAAACAAGGCTCAAAATAAGCATCGCTGTTTGCTCAGTAAATTTTGGACTTGATGAAGATTTATGGCACCAAGCACCCGCCAATGGTCCCATATGGTTTTTGTCAAGTCACATTATGGGAGGTTTTGACAAATTGCTGTGCAAGCAGTCCTTGAGTACCGCAAGTACGCACGAAAAAATATTTTGATAGTTTTTTTTTTCATGTAGTGTAAAAAGCCAACAAAGCGCTAAGGAAGCCAACTTCAAAATAAACACAAACGTAATACGTGGACGTCAATGCAATAGTGTGCTTTTATTTTGAAGTTTTTTGTTTGTTTTTTTTCCTCTGAGCACTGGTTGTCCCAATTAATTCCGCCTTTATCCCAGATTATTGCCATCACATTACATTGCTACCAATGTTAACACACCGCCGTTAACCCCTGGGGGAAATTTTGTCCCAACTCAAGCTTTTTTTGATGTGTTTGATTGGGTGATATCAAAGGAAGGGCATACAAAAAAAAACACTAGGAGGCTGAAATATTGCATAGATTGTCAAAACTTTGTTGGACTTTCAATATGCCATGCTGCCGTCCCTTCTAAATGCTTGAAAATGGGAGCTCCTGAGGTACCCCAATTTAGCCCATGTCAGGCTCACTTGCTGCCATTCAGAATTAGAAATCTTGTCCATTTTGGACATATTGTAAATCGATGTTTTATCATACATTTCATGCATTAATCTTTTCAACGGCAACTCACAAATAGGGCGCAATAGAAAATGTTGTGTTGCCACTCCAAAACCACCAGGTGGCGCTTGCAGCCAACTTCTGACATTTGCAAGCCTTTCATTAACTTTGATGATTGGCTTAGCCTGGACTGCCACAATGCAAAAGTCTTCAAAAGTCCTAATACTGTAATCATGAGATATTAAATCCTATTTCAATTTCATAAACATACAAATATAGTTTATTTACTTTTGTTATCGCATTTTAGTTATCGTACATAAAGTGGGTAGCCCCTCCCCCCAAAAAAGGTTATGTATAGATAGGGCTGATGCCACTAACATTTCGAGGGGTTGAAAGTAAAGATATTTTTATATTTGACGATGTTATGACCCTTTAAACGTTAGCCCCAGTTGGGTGGTAATAAAGCCAGGCTATTAAAAAATTCATGGAGAACAGGGGTTAAAGAATCATATTCATTTCCTGATTAAAGACACTTAAGAAACCACATATCTGTTATGTTGCCATTGTATGATACGGCACCGGTCTCCACTAGCTGCTAATGTGAGGATGAGACATATGGTGCATTCAAATGTACTGTAATTGAACAACAGGAAAATAAGGCCACCGATGAATCAAACTTTAACTGTAAAAATAATAATAGTTGAAAATGTCATATTATTATTGATGGAAAAAACAACAACATTGTACCAGGTCCTTAGGATCAATCTGCAAAAAAACGACTAAAAGGCACCTGTAAAAATTTTGCGCAATCCCCCCCCCCCCCCCCCCCCCCCCCCCCCCCCCGCGAAAAAATAAAATTGTGGTTATTTTGCCAATAGAAACACACAAACACTCGTATGTTGCTGGTTTGACTTTTTTGGGGACAGGTTTGCGTGCAAAGCTCTGACTGACACACTGATATAGCTCTAGCTTTGGAGCAACATTATTTCCAACATGTACAGTATGCAAATAGTGACAATATATTTGTGTAAAGCCTGACCTTGGTCAAGATACGGTTATACTCGAGCGCACGGACTCATTTATCATTTTCCTAATAAAGTTAAGATGTTCTTCATTTCATTCACGCAAGCTTCACTGCACACGCCCAGCCAACAATGGTGAGTAGCGAGAATGGCGCTTTATCTTTGAGTGATGTCAAGCCAGCGTGAAGTGTTTTTATGAAACTTGCGGGACTGCTTTAGCAGACACATGATGCAGGTCCATGTGAGTCATGTAAGACACGCTCTTCTCTCCGCTCGACACACATGACAGTGCATTGGATTTTTCACAAGGGTGAGTCTTACGCACGCTGAGGTCACAACGAGTTTGGTCGTAAGGATTTTGATACGTGTGACGTATACGGCACGGTCCGTTAAAGCTGGGCGTCTCACTTGACTTACCCTCGGATGCTCGCTGCATTTTGGATGTTACTGCTTTTAAAGGGACAGTGTGTAAGATTTAGACCGTTTTTCATTGGAAAGGAATACATAAAATTTTTGTAAACTTCCAAAATCTTGCAAATCAATGTGTTGAAGACCAAAAGTAGGTTTTAAAAATACTCATAGGTATATTTATCATTAAATATATTATTCAGGGGGGGGGCACTTCTCCGGAGGCGGCCATGTTTGTTATCGCTATGGACAATGGTGAATGCAGCACCCCCTGCTGTCCGTAATGAAAAACTGTCTAAATCTAACACACTATCCCTTTGAAAACAAATCAAATTTGGGAGTTCAAGCAATGAGGGATAAGAAATGCAGATTATAAATTGGTTCAATCTGAATGGATGGACACTAGGCTACTTACTAAAATCACACTTTTTTTTTTTTTTGGTCTACATGGCATCAACATTATACTTCCGACTTAAAATTTTTACTGAACACTTATTTCATGATGCCAATTCGACTTACATCATTTTCTGTGGGAAAGCTTTTTAAGAAAGTATCTGCATCACAGAGTACAGTTTTGTGGAAGAAAAAAGAAATACTGTTGATGCCAATTAGAAAATCGAAATAGAATATGTCATTTTTAATCAGTGGAGCCCTGCCTGTATTTTCAATATATTCATGCATATGAGGCAGACTAGAAGCAAGTTGGCAGCATGTTTCTGCCAGACATCTTAATGGATGTCATGGTGGGCGTAATTCCTGTGGAATTAGATCCGACTGGGCTGCTGTGAGAACAGCTGATGGATTTTTCAGTCATATTGTAGTTTGAAAGTGCAACATACGTTTGCATGTTGAGCGGCAACCTTTGTGGACTTAAAGCGCATTTTAGTTTTGCTGTTGCTAAAGCAATCACTTTAAAATGTTGTCCATGATAGATACTAACTCATTAATCATTTGTTTTCCTATTTCTATCATTATATGCTTTGTAAGTGCGTGGACGATGTTTGAATCTAACAAATCATCTAGCTAGCTAGAAATAATCCATCTTCTTTATAGAGTATAAATGATCTACATCAGTAATATATCTTCGAAAACAAGATTAAGCAACATAGCAGTTACTATGATGATATGCAATATTGCTGGCCTAAATCTGCATTAGTCATTGAAGAAAAGAAATGACTAAATCTATACAAGGGTCCTTCATTGGCACCTCAGCACTCTTGTGTGCTCCTTTATCCCACTTGTTGGGCAGAAATGGATGAAATGCCAGTGAGCAAGTGTAAAAGTGCCAGATAAGAAGCAATTTAATGGTAGTGGAGTACCCTATAATAAATGTTTTGACAGAAAAGTAGAGCTGGAATTAGGTAGCAAGAAACTGCATAATGTGTTAAGGTTAAAAGAGTAGCTTTAACAGATCTATGGGCCCAAAACTGCTTTTTTTCCGTTTTATTTTTATTTTTTTTAACCGAACCGACTGTATTAAATTTGATCGCCCGATTCACACAGAGAAATTACTATTGTCTATCAAAAAGCCTGTCCAATCGCAGATCATGAACCTTTTTTATGGTCTCAGTTGTTGGCGTGTCATTGCGTTCTTTTATTAAACGAAAATGTCATTGCACAAAATAGCTTCTTCGAAAATGTCGAAAACAGTGGTTCTCAAAATTGGGGGTCCGCGAGTCCGTGGCTTGACTGCAGAGGCTCCGTGAAATAATTTGGGTGGTGTTGTGGAACTGATTTACCAGTAGTTTATCGTTTGGATTTGTGCCTTGTTTGGCTTAGTCTTTTTTTTTTTTTTTTTTTCGCTTCTGGCTGCTGTTGATAGTGCATTTTGTGATGGGGAAAGACATTACATGTGGTTATTAATAATTTAAAAATATATATTTTTTTTGTTCATTTCCTTTTATTTTTATTATATTGTGGAAATATTCTCGAGTCTTCAATAAAGCAATAAATTAAACCAGTGTGATATATTTTTAATTGAATTATTTTTAAATGTGTGTCTACAAATGCGTGCTAATGAGGCCATAAAGCCAGCATTTTATTTTCTAGTGCTATTTTTGACTAAATAATTGGCAGCAACATTTTGGGTGGAAATTGACCAGGTTTGCTATGAGGAGGTGTGCAATTTTTATTTTCTAAACTTGAGTACAGCTGAAAACTAACAAATATACTTGTTGTCAAATTGCATATGTTGCTGAATAAAAAGGGCTCAAATGATTTCTTTTGTTTGTCTCTGCAAACATTTGTTATGGGGGTCCTTGGAAATTTTGCTTGATAAAAGGGGTCCCTGACTCCCAAAAGTTTGAGGACCCCTGGTCTAAAAGACAATTATTGTGCCTAGTTTTATTTGTATACACTTCAGTCAAGCTTCAGTTTCAGTATCGCTTGCAGATTTCATACTTGAATACTTGATCATCCATCCTTTGTTTTTCCCACTTGAGTCCGACCTGAATGCAACATAAACTTGGTGACTTCCGGTCCGGATGCTGTCTGGTCTCGCCGAGCCGCAGAATGGTCCATACTCTCGTCCGTCCGTTGAAATCTTCCAAATAACAAGCAGTGTGAGTGATTTATGGACGGCATGGTTCGTAGTTAATATGCAAGAAACCACATGGGCCGACAGTACATCACCTTGGCAGGGCCAAGACAGCGACAGACGGCCTACGCGCACATGAGGACGAATACATTGTTGGGTCACTGCTTGCAAGTCACGTG
Organism: Hippichthys cyanospilos; assembly: GCF_059441005.1. NCBI lineage: Eukaryota > Metazoa > Chordata > Actinopteri > Syngnathiformes > Syngnathidae > Hippichthys > Hippichthys cyanospilos. The sequence goes on along the minus strand of NC_142370.1, from coordinate 29,391,724 downwards.
ACTAACCTTCAACATATCATATGGACAGGGGACATCCGGGTGTCCCTCTATGTCAAAAGGCTCCATAAAGTCCAGGATTATTTTGTTGCCTTCTGGAAGACGGATGGTGTGGTTGCAGCGACTCATGGGTGGGTATGGGCTGGGGTAGCCTGGGCTCGTCACATTTCCTGACAGGTTGGTCAGCGTTTGGCTGAGGCACGGCACTGGTGAGATACAACATAAAACATATCGCTCTATTACATTTGTGCTCAAGTTACTTCCGTATATCAGACTTTTGAAATTGCGCACGTTCAATCTAGTATGAAGATCCTGTTGTGGTACAAAGTCTATTCTGTTTTCTTGAGGAAGCAGTGACATGGAAGAATGTGAACTGAAGAGCCACTCTTTTTTTGGGGGGGGATGAATAATTAAACAGACACTAAGAAAAGCCCCAATATTCAAACAATAAAGAACAATCAGAGGGATTAATACATTACATGATTATTATAGGCAGTCCTTGGGTTACCAATGAGATCCAGTTCCATGATGGCGTCGTAGCCTGAATTTCCGCATAAATTGGAATTAACCCTTTAATTTTGATAAATAACTTCTAAATGTGTAAATAACTATCCAAATACAGCTATTATACCACATACGGACGAGGGTGAGGGTAAAATACGGACTTTGTCCTTGATAATAGTCTTCATCGTTGACCAACTGAAGCCTAAGATTTACCCATGTCTGTCGGCATCTCGCCATTTTTCAATATTCAGTTTTGTTTCCATATTATTCCATATTATTGGCATCGCTAGAGGATTCTGCTTTAGTTTTTGAGGCCATGATGTGAAATAGAGTGGGTAAAAATGGCGAGAAAACCGAGAAAATAATGGAGCAGATAGATAGATAGATAGATAGATAGATAGATAGATAGATAGATAGATAGATAGATAGATAGATAGATAGATAGATAGATAGATAGATAGATAGATAGATAGATAGATAGATAGATAGACAGATAGATAGATAGATAGATAGAAAGCTAGCTAGCTAGCTGGGTGGCTAAATAAATCAAGATAGATACATAGATAGATAGATAGGATTTAAATGTATTTGCCAAATGTTTACTCCACATTGGCGGCCCCACGCTTCCATATATTGTTGCTAATTGATATCTAAAGTCGCCTTTGGGAAAACAAAACAGAGAGTATCCCTCCACACATCCATCAGAAAAATTCAATTTTCTTAATATGGATCCAATAAATTGGTGATAAACAAAATTCATAATCACAGTACATCAGCCTTGCAGATAAAAACAAATATGATGAATATCGCATTGTTTCTTCGACATGTTGCTTTGAAAAACAATCTAAATAAGCATCAAAAATAAAAAATACAAATACATATTTGAACTCCTTATGGCGCCATAATTGATGGCATTCATTAAGGCCGCATTAGTGACGTAGCAAGTGTGCAGATGTTGTCCCAGACAATACAAATGATTGTTGCAAAGAGGCTGTAATTGACATAATTAGTCAAATTTGAGGGCAAATAATCTTTTTTTTAACCCAATAATTGCATGATTTATCTCTTTTCTTCCTCACCCAGTAACAAATAATCAAGTCAAAACACGGCCAATCAGTAACTGTGATGTATTGCCTCATGTCAGCACACTATTAACATTGCTAGGTATCAATTTTTAATCACAATCTGAAGTTGCTTCGCCCCGTGTAGACTCAACAATAATCAGTCCATTTTTTGACAGTTTTTAGAATTACATTATCCATTCTATTTGACTGTTAAATGTCTCAGCAGATACAGATGGAATGGAATCTACAGCATCTTACTTACCTGTACAAGATATTTTGTTGGGATGCAGAAGAAATCCTGGCTTGCATGTGCAGTAATAACCACCGATGTAATTGTGGCAAAAATGGTCGCACGCTCTCTCTTGGTGCATACTGGAGCGACACTCATTGATGTCTACAGAAGACAGCATCATCACAGGGTAAATATGCTGTCTCCGTCCAAATGATTATTATTGATTATTTTATATACAGTGTATATATATATATATATATATATATATATATATATATATATATATATATATATATATATATATATATATATATATATATATATATATATATATATATATATATATATATATATATATATATATATATATATATATATATATATAGCTGTATATAGATATATATAGATATATAATAAAGAGTTTGCGGCTCCCAGTGTTGTCTTATCCGTGGTAACTGGGTCAAAATAGCTCTTTAAAGGTCAAAGGTTAGCAACCTCTGGACTGGAGTAAACAAAAACAGCCAGATTCATGCAAATGCTTGCCTTTAGCGAAATGAAAAATAAAGTGTCACTATTCTACGTTACCTTCTGAGGTGTAAAATGCTTGGAAGCCGGTGAATCGCTCCTCGTTAGAGTAGTCGCTCCTAAAGACCACTGACATGCGGTTGCCGGCTGACAGGATGACGGTGTTCCTCGGGGTGCTTTCATCGTTCTTCTCTTCATCTCCACAGAACCTCACGGTATCGTTCCCTTCTGCCAAAACCTGTTTCGACAAGGTCGAGGCACTTCGAAGCGACAATCAAATGGAGTGTGAAGGCCGTTACCTGAATGTAGTCGTATTCGCACAGATTTGAGGGTTCGACGCTGAAGTGGGTGAAGTAGAGTTTGACCCTGTGACCCTGTGGGACGGTGATGTTCCACACCATGTATGTGTTATCAGGGTATGGCTGGGGGAAGTTGGGGGTGGTAAAGTTGCCGTATAATCCTGTCATTTCCACACTCAGCGACACATGGAAGAGGCACAATAGGACAAATATGGAGCCACCACTATCACAATTATGTATAAATATGACATACCTTATATATTTGTTTTTAAATAAAACAGAAGAAAGAAAGACGCTCACCTGGTCATGTTGGCATTAGTCCTCAAATAAGTTCTCGCTCGTCTCCTTCAGCTCAGTGCTCTCTGGGTAATTGAACCTGTGTGTCCACCCCAGCTGACAGTTAGGTAAACAAAATGCGACAGGCACATGATCGGTGTCATCATCACCCACCTCCCTTGGTCACAGATGTCAGAGAGGCTAGACATCAATAATATGGCCAAAGTCTTGCTTCTTCATCACAGCTTTTTACAAGTCGCTCATCGCTGACCTTATGAAAAAAAAACATACAACACATTTATAAAAAGAAATGACGCCAGAAGTTAAATGTCACTTTTTCCAGTGACTCGGTATGAAATAGAATACCTTCAGCCGCCTACGTATGTTTTCCAACTAAAATGCTTTCTTATTCATTCCAAAGTACAACTAAATCAAATCCAGTCAAGCTCAAAATGATTAATAGGTGTTTCAAGCTTATTTATACTTTCATTTTAAGTAAAAATAATGGGAAAAAGAAGCTTCATGAGCCACTTGTGATATTTTTTACACCTCCAGATCAGTGGTTCTCAGTGGTGGACCGTCAGGGCCAGCAAGGCCTTCTTTGCTGGCCTAATAAACCATAACAATTATAATAACTATAATAAAAGTCGATTTCATTTTAAATGTGTTTTTTACCTCAAATATATATATTTTAAAAATAAAACTATTCTTCAAATTCTGTTCTTTTCGTGTCATATTATGACCATTTGGTTACGCTCCTTCCAGTGTTGGAGTTGTTGGAGTTTTGAGCCAATTAGAATCCAGCAAACTTGTGTTGCCAGGCTGTATGAAATCGGCCAGGGCCCAGGGCATTGTACCGTGTGCAAATGTGCATATGTGAACGGGCCCATATAGTTAATAGACAGTTGCAATAGCCAATCGGGTCATAAGGTAGCCATCTAGAAGACTCACGATGTACTTGATTGGTTGCTTGCTGCAGGAAGGCGGTGCTATGTTGATCAACTTTGGAAGTTAAATAAGGTTATTAAAAAGAAAAAAACATGTTGCTCAACCAAGCTAACCGTGTTGCTTGTCTGATCTGCACTAAAGGCGTAGCATTGGTGTCACAGCGAAGCATCCACGTCAATAGAAAATGACTTATTAATGAAAATGAAACGCGCAGACAAACTCTACAAGCAAGTCCTTGAAGTCGGGATGGAAATGGAATTTGTATTGAAATAAGTGGAGGACAGCCTTCTTGGTGAGTCAAGCATTTGATTTATTTAGTTTTTTTTTATTTTTAATATTCAATTAGTGTTATAGAAAAAAATGATGTTCTTATTTAAAACTGCGATTTGTAATTTAGCGTACAATCTTGTTAAAGCTTGCCTGCTCTCGCGATACTGTATAATGATAAGTTTTAATTGCTGATGCGGGTTTATTGATGTTTAAATGCTCCAGAAAATAGCCGGTATCGCCCAATAACGCGTACGTGTGGGTTACTGTGAAATACACGGACCGCCACTGATAATGTTAAAACTAATATTAATGCAAAATATCAATTTTTTATAACTTTTAACAATCAGTAGTTTTTCACAATCCTCCCAAGAAAAACCCGCAACGACAACATTAGTTTGGAGGAAGAAAAAAGACGTGTAAATTGTTATTCATATGCGAAAAGAGCGGTTGGACTTTGATGCAGATCAGACAAGACTCATGCAGCTAATTATTTCAGAGGCTGCTGTCATGGGTATTAAGTGGTGAGACAGTTAAATAAAAGCACCAGAACAATGATATGCTTTTTCCCTCCTCCTATTGCTTTCAGCAGACCATCTCCTTTTGTTCAGACATAATCACAGCAAACCATTAGTCATATTACCAACACTTTACGAGTGAACCCGGACAAATACTGGATGTGTGTTTGATTTGTCTGCGTGTGCGTGCGATGCTTGAAATGTACAACTTCGTTAAGGTAACATAAAATGGCGGAGTTAAATGATATTTGTTTTGATAGCATGCACATATGTGTGGGGCTTTTCACGCCAGACGAATTTAACATTTTATACGCATTTAATACCCAAGCAGACATTTTCTGGCCAGCAGTGAATTACTATAATTATCCACATAAACATCATTGTTAACTGCGTTTTGCATATGACCTCTCCGATGGTACTTTTTCAAAACGATGCCGTAATGTGTTCATTTGGGGATGTTCATTTGCGATGCCAAGGCACTTTTTGATGGCAGATGTTCTTTTTTCGTCCAGCTGCCACTCTGCTTTTGACGAGTCAGAATGTCACCCTCTGAATAAACAAACACTTCCTGGAAAATATCTACTGTAGTCATAAATAACATAATGATACTGGGGTTTTTTCTTGTTTTTTTTTTTTTCAAATAGCTCATTAGTCATTCAGGTCTGCCTTTTTTTTTTTTCGTTTCCTCTGGTCGGGAAAATACATTTTGAAGTGTCAATAGGCAGCTTTTTTTTTGGTCTGTCATTAGGCACCGGTTGTATGGTTATACATTGCAATCAGAGTGATTACTGTAAATTTGTCTTTTCAATTATCGGCGGCTTTTCTCAACATTAATTGAAAAGTTGCAAAATGCTGCTGGGTGACACGATGTTCTAATTAGCACATTTGTGACATCACAGCATTCTATTCGATGTGTCAGCCCTTTCAACACATGCTTGCTTGTCACATGCTCATCAGCCATGCTTTCATACAGATAATTTTACAGTGACGTAGGTGTATGGAAAGTAGGAGTATGTATTTGGTACCTGGGTGAGAAAATGACCTAAATCAATAAAAAAAACATTGCCACTGCCATCTTGCAATTATCAAAACCATCATTATGTAAAAAATTTAGTTCGGAATGTATCTGAACTACAGTTTATCTAACATGATAAGAATGTAAAACAAATAAAAGACATCACACTGACCAGAAATGCTGCTTATTAACTCATTCAACTCCAAAGATGTATTTATAAGTCTTCAGAGTCCTGACTTTCAATCCCAGGTGCAGTGGTCCTTCTACTTACGAAATTAATTCATTTCTTAAGCAAATTTGTAACGTGACTCTTTCATAAGTAGAGCCACTTTTTACATGTAAATAGCCTAATCCGTTCCAAGCCCCTCAACATGCCCCCAACTCCTTTAAATGGATATTAATAAAATTGCAAAATACATCACGTAAAGAATAATAATAATAAAAAACTTTAAATTTATCATCATAATTGTAGCAGTACAAGAGAGTTATTGTCATATGTATAGTTGTACCACACAATGAAATTCTTATTCTGTTGACAATATTATTGCAGTTCTCGTTTGCCTTGAGATGGTGCTGGTGTGTTGGTGATGAGTGCAGAGAGAGAGAGAGAGAGAGAGAGAGAGAGAGAGAGAGAGAGAGAGAGAGAGACCTTTTTAGGAAGTTTAATTTGTTTGAATTCATTTTTATTTTACTTTTTCAGTGTTCTTGTAATCATTTAAACGTCCACAGGAGCAATAATACATGTTTTTTTTTTTATTATTTTGAGCTTAACTTTAGTTTGGGGTCATGCAAAGTGCTTCCTGTGTGATGTCATTGCTAAAGTGCTAACGACATGCTAACAACGCTAAAGTCAGACGCTTCAGCCCAAAGTGGTATGTTTCATATATGGTTTTATGTGAATATGTACAATGTTAGCCATAGCTAATGTCAATTTTATGTGTGTTAGTTCTACAGTGTAAATTGTTGGTGGGAAGTCGGGATGAAACAAGTAAAGATGAATAGTGGAAGCCCACAGTAAGCATCAATACAGAAAAACGTGTCTTGTTTGTAGACAAGCCAGCATATCGATAAATTATATATCACAAACTGTAACAAATACGGTAGATATCACGGGTTGTGATCAAGTATTACATTACAGTCATGTTAGGGTTATCTCGCATCAAATAATGCCTTAAGGCTATCATTCAAGCTTAGACCTTTGCCAAGTGACTCTGAATGTCACTCGAGGGTTCGACACTCAAATGCCACAATGATTAGACATCCCAGGACGGCAAACGACTTTTTCATATTTTAATGCTTGAATGTTTTATTGACAGAATTGTAAAGATTAATCGCATACAGAAAAATCAAGCTTGGGTAACTGACGCTATACCCATTAAAAAAAAAAAAAAGTAAATAAATGAATTTCATATAAGAAATGGACACAATACTGCACCAGCGCTAAGTGGCATCTTGTCACTGAATAAAGAAATACACGCATAGTTTAGGCATTTAAAAGAAAGGCAGAAATACTGGCAGGTATAGCTGTATTGCACAATAAAAACTAAACCTCATTAAAATCCTTGTGCATAAACGCTTTTAAAGGCGTAATAATTTAAGTTATTTATGAATATGTTTTTCTTCAACCACTCATTGTTCAATGGCATCAGTTCTATCCATACATATGTAGGTTAAATTTATTAACACCCCCCAAAAATTGAAAAATGGCATGGTCTGTCTTTGTATTTTGTGATGTGATGATGACACTTTAAGACATACAGTAGCAATTAACAGGTCTCTACCCCAACCGACTGTCTCGAGGTGAAACACAAATCAACCAAGGAATTTTCTGTTTGCTGCCATAGTTTGACCGCCGCTCAACGGAATGCTGCAAAAATCGCAGGAAACTTAATGTAATAAATCCCATTAAAATACATCTCAAAAATTGTAATTATAGTGGTTTTAGATGGTTCAAAATTTGGACAATGATTATTTTTGTACACAAAATCTCGTACATCCAGCTGCAATCACAGAGCAATGTCAGAAATGTCGTTGCATTTTGAATGCTTTAATCATCTGCTGGATATTTTTTTCCTCATTATTTTATGATATCGTAAAAAAAAAAAATAGAAGGAATTTCCATCATTTGTAACTCAATGCCACAAGTGTTCACGATGGACAATTCATTTTCCTAACCCTTCCAGTGAAAACAGCACACCACCACAGTAAAGCATTTGCTAAATGACAATGTACTGAACAAATACATGGAGGATGTCGAATAATCTCTTCAAGGCGCCTTGTTTAGTAACTCTGCTAAGCGATGTAGCTAGGAGCTAGTTTCCAAATGCGTCAGCAGTGAGGCCATTTACAGGTGCCGCATGTTCTTGTGCATATCGCATCAATAATGAAAAGATGTCACACGCGCACGTGCATTAAGTCCAAAGTTGCAAGGACGCAAGGAGGATGTCGGCTGTCTGCGCGCGGCGCTCACGCACAACTAAGCGTTGTGCTCCCTTACTGCGCCTTAAGCAAAGTGCTTCCTTCGAGGAAGTCAGCCAGTCATTAAATGTGCAGCAACCAATTGAAAAGATGAAAGAACTGCAAATGTTTACATCTGCCAAGTGCACAAAAGGCCAAACCAGAGCCTTGGAATCAAATCAAAATCTGGTTTTGAAAGCTTTTTGCTTTATTATGCATGATGTTCGTTTCCTTCTGCCGGCGTCAATCTTGACGCAGTATCTGTTTGAACATCCAGGGACAAGAAAGAAATCATCTTCCTAGAGTTATTGGATACTTTAGGAGAGTACAGTATCTGCTCGGCTATCTTCACCCCCCGCGCCTCCTTAACCGCCACCTACCTCCGTTGTTTTACTTTCACACGCCGCAATCACAGCCCACTTCAGCCACCTACATGTTGTAAATTGTAATTATGGACTTGAGTAAGTGGAGCTGTGCCGCCTGAGTCTAACACGGAGGAAATGTGGACTTGATCCACTATAATTTGCTCGTATGCTTGAAAGTGGGACAGAACTGTTGCTTTTTACAGAGCGTATACCTTACTGCAAATGGAGCCAGTGTTGACTTTGCGTCGTGCGTGTACTTCTGAGGTAACAACAGGTGTGATTAAAGTGGTTGACTCTCAGGGCCAGGAACTTTCTCCTCTGCTAGCCAAGACACAATCGAAAGCACTTTCCAATATCTAAATTAATAATGTAGTATGTATTACATGAATTTCTACCATATCATTTCTTCGGGGAGTATACTGTATTTATTTTATATTTATATGTTTTATATTATATTTCACTAAAGGCCGTGTTGGGCAAGTTACTTCAAAACTGTAATGCATTTCAAAGTACTTGGTTACATTAAATTATGACTGTATTTGAAACGTAATGCATTACACTACTATTGCATTATATTGCTCTCACCACCATGGCTGGTAATATGGATTTGTCATTCTAAATGTAGCTCATTAAGTCATTGCACATCCAGTGAAGGATTAAGCTTAAAACCAGTTCAAATCATTTAGTCTATATTATACAGTAAACCTTTAAAGACAACTTTTTTTCTTTTTTACTTAGCTTAAGAGCATAGTGATGCGTTGTTCATGCCATAGTACGTTTCACAATTTCAGTGTTAATAATGTACTCAATTTTAAGTTCCGTCAGCTAGGTTAAGGGAGAATGTTTCAAAAATAGATGGCTTCAGTGGGGCTAACGTTAGCAGCTAGCCTACATCGTTGTTATTGTGTATCATTTTGATACACGTTGACCAGAACTACAGTATTTATAGACAATTAATAGCAATTGTACAATTGAAAATTAGCTTACCTTAAAAGTTAGCTTACCTTGTCATCAGCGCTAGTTGTGACAGGTCTCTTGCCAACAAGGTTTCCAAATCCTGTGGTGAATCCACTGTGGGAAGCGGTAGCATATCTTCTCCTAAATAATCTCCTAACCTCTTGAGGTGGAAGTGGAAACCCTCAGCGAGAGAGTGCAATCTTCCGTGTGTTTTCCTTTCGCTAAGTTACTATGGCACCGCTCTAGATGGGTTGTCAAATTACTGGTCCTATTTTGTGAAGCAGACAGCGTACAATGTGCATCTAACTATTATATTCTTCTCATCTTTATCTCTAACGAACTGAAAGTAATGGGCATATGTCCATCTTGTGTATGTAATGTCTGTATCCAACTTGTCATCTGCTGCTGCCACATTAACCTCTGCTGTAGTAGATACTAACAGCAACAGTGACATATTTTGAGATATTTTTTTTAAATCATATCTTTATTTTTCGTGCATCTAAATTGAGATTTTAGACACGTCTTTCACTATAGATAATGGTCAATGGAAAGAAGTGACGACCATAGAACACACATATGAGTCAGCCCGATTTGTTCAAGAGTTATCAGTACAAACGGGAATTGTTTGGTGTCAAAGCGAGTAATTTGCGTCTATTCAACTCCCTCTGAAAGGTAATCCAACTGCTCTCACTAGGTGATATGGAGCACTCGAGCGCTGCTAGCTAGCGGCTAATTTATGCTAGATGCTGCGATAAATGCAGGCAACAGGTGCTGTACAATACATCATCAGTCTAATTAAGTCCATTTTAGAGCCCTGAATTAGCACTTGAATGTGATTTCAAAGCAACGTTGTGATGACTATGAGTCAACTTATCATTGCCACGACCCGCTTCCGGGTAAAACTTCGAAATAAAAACATCCCAAGGTGCTAGTGCAATGATATTTGATATGGTAATGCTTATTCTGAAATCCTCAGCATATTTGGGGTTGTATTGTCATGCAGGGCATTAAGAGGCAAGTCGATTTTCCTGTGTACCCCATGTCCAAGTCCTGTGTACCCCACGTCCTGTCAACAGAAATCTTGCGGTGTTCTAACTTATGAATTATGGTAAACATATTCAAAGTGGCCCATGCATGTCTTGATTTTTCTTGATGTGGCACAAAAACACGGCCGAGTTAGACTTTATGATTTATTGGTCACCATGTTTCTAAACATCCTCAGGTGCTATTGATCAAAAAGGATCCTTGATGAATTAATGTTGAGACTTTGTGCGCTGGATCCCGTTCCTGATGTCAGGCCCATCACTCTTTCAACGCGGTCCGCCACAGGTGCCTTTTGCCACACATAACAAATACGGTCATTTCCTCACTAATTCAAATTCAGCCTCAGGTTGGGCAATTGGGCCGGGTCACCGTGAGGCTCTCAAGCTGCACGCCATGAGATTGGCGCAATAATGAGGAATGGCACAACAGGTGCGGCGCTTGTCAGCGATTCCTTCATTATGTTGATTTGCCACCATTACGCCTCAAACTCAAAGAAGTCCACAAACTTGTGAGAGACTATGGTAAACTCACAAAGCAGATTTCAGTGCTATAAAATGATATAACAAGCCGAAGGACCTTGACTCAATAACTCTGATGGGGGTACGCGCGATGATTTATCCGAACGATAATTGAGGGGACATTTTCTGGTCTGTTAGGCGAGAGAAAAATGGCATTAACATGAAACATGGATTTCCAATACAAGCAACGTTGTTGGCGGCAGAGAGGAGTTCCCATGCCATTAATTCCCAGCAGCAGTCACTGTCGCCTATGCTGCACTGACATTTAGGATCCCAATAGTCACCGTCATGTTTAATGTCTATGTGTGCGCACGCGTGTGTGTTTGAGCGCGTGCTTCAGCCCGTGTCTACGTCGTGGCCTGACCATTTGACATAATAGGATTTTGTGTTGTTACAGCAACTGCAATCAGGTGTATTGCGATGCCACAAGGGCCCAATTGTCCTGAAAATAGTCTTAAGCAGGCCATTGTGGGACCCTCATCTGCTACTGTGGCAACAAATCTATTATAGGTGCAAAGGCCCTGCCAGACAAGGACTGTTCGGGTACTGGTAACAAATCACAGGAGTGTGATTAGAAAGCTGTTTTGTACGCATTGCACTGGATTTAATCGTGCTTCAAAAACAGATTGTAGAGCATCTTCTGGCATCTTCTAACACGAATGGCTCCAAGTCTGGAATAAAAAAAAAATAAAGCAAAATCTAAAAAAAAAAAAAAAAAAAGTCCAAGCAACTTATCGGTACGTTTACAACCCAATCTGATCGATAGAACAGGAAAGAGATAAAACTTTTGCGAGTATTACAATTTATATGCAACTAAAGTAAGAGTGGCAGAGCAAGTGACGTAGTTTGTGCACCAATTACCTGCATCATTTGCACAACTGTTATTATATTGTAATTACAGGACCAGTCACTTTATCCCTGCTTGATGAATCTCCACATTGTTTGCACAGCTGTCCCCGTTTACTACTATAGCACAGATGCAAGCTCCTACATTGCACAAAGACCGTATAGCAGTGGGACTGTATAGAAGCAAATGGGAGTATGTGTATCCCTTGTGGTACGTGAAGGCACTTCAAGGGTGAGGTTCTGATGACAATTGTGCTGGTACTAGCAAATGTAACTTGCCGTGACATGATCAGTACGTTTCTTTTCAAATAAAGTGCAAATCAACTGAATAATCAATTGCTAAATTGTGGTGCAGTGACTCCTTTGCAAAATGTTGCGTATATTATATTATATAATTATATATATATATATATATATATATATATATATATATATATATATATATATATATATATATATATATATATATATATATATATATATATATATATATATACGGGGAGTCTTTTTTTATGAAAAAAGATCATTTTAAAAATTAAACTGACTGCAATTCATTTGTTAACATGACACCCCTAATTATACTTAATTATTAGACCCGACTGGAACGCTACAGACAGTCTTAAGGTCAGATATGCTGGTTTAAAATCAAGATAACTACGACTGTAATTAGTTGATCTGAATCAATTTGTTAATCTGGCACCTCTATATATTACACACAAATATTTGTTTTTTTTCTTCTTTTCCAATAATAATTTTCACTAAATGAACTAATGGGCTGCTGGCCCACCAGGCAGGTTTTAACTCCTTAAATATTTTGCTTGATTAACTATTGTACTCAATTTAATTTGGCTTTAAAGACATTCCGTTATTCACGGTCAACTTTCCATTACCAGCATTAATTTGAAAACTCACAACATTTTGGCTAGAAACACACTGCACATTTTAAAATGTCATTATTAATAACAATCTTGACAAGGTGTGTTTTAGCGTGTGCGCTCAAGGCCACAGACGGGTACATCGGCATCCAAATTGGAACATGGTCACTATACTTGCCGGCGTTTGAGATCCCAATTTCTAAATGTGGGAGGCAGCTCATTTTCTGGGGCCCAAGCTTTGCGGCGAAAGAGCACTCAGGGCCCTGTAATGATCATCTTAGCTTAGCGAGGGCATTGTGCACTTGAATAAGCCATCGGCCGTCATTCGGCTCCGCCGGGAATAACGAGCTCTCCGTTCCCACCACCGAGGCCAAACAAGAAGAACGGTGGAAGAGAAATCCATAAAAGACACTTCAGTATGGTGTGAGAGAATGTAGAGGGCTTTCAGTCCGAGCTATTCCGGTTGATACGGTGGTGAAACGGTATTTGCTAAATGGATGTAGCGCGTGATCGTCAGCCATAAGTCACCAGTAACTGCTCTACTGTTGTACGAAAATACACACCTTTTACTTGACACTGGTAATGGCCCTTGCCCAAAGTAATAAAAATGATTCATCTCTATTTATTATTGTACCCCAAAATGACTGAAATAGGGCACCCAAAATGTCGCAGATTAACTATAGGAGTCTGACTGACAGAGATGGATATCGCCGCCAAGGGCATGACAAATAAATTAAACCTCATCATGACTTTCATCTGCTGTTTTGTCAGATTTTCCTTGTAATTAATCATTATAAATACTGTAGTATATTCTCTAATAGAATTGTAAGTATACTATGGATATAGTAGTGAGGAAGTGCGGAAAAAAATCGATGCGTTTACGGTTACAGCAAGAATTAAAATGAAAATTAAAACATCCAGCAGTTATACGGTAATATAATAAGAGCAAGTAGCAGCATGACTCCCAACAACTAATCACAACTGAGAGGAAAATCAATAGTATATGCAGTGATGGCTATACTTCAGCCGATTTTCAGGAATCCGTTTTTATTTTTCTGATGACTTTTTAATTTCACTGCCTGCACGACGAAAGAAAAAGGATCATACACTGAAGGACATAATGTCTACCGTGGTTGAGATGTTAATTGATTGCGATGGGGTGTGTGTGTGTGTGTGTGTGTGGAGGGGTCGTATAAGTCGGAAAAAACAAGGACAGCAGCGACATAATGGAATGTGAACCAGAGAACATTAATGGAGCCAACAGAAGATACCGTACTTCCTGTCCTTGGCCTCGTTTTTGAGGATTGTTCAGTGTTGTCTAGAGGAATTAATCATCTTGTACCAACCTGAAAACTATAAGTTCAAAGTATGTTCACGTTAAAAAAAGGAGGGCAGAATAGCAGTACTGTATTTTCAAGTTCAAGTTTCAAATCCAACCAGAACTTAAAAATTGTGTAAGTATACCTAAATCCGTATCCTTCTTAACATTAACAAAAGAAAAAAGCAATATAAATAAACTTTCAACTAATGTTAATTCTTTTTTACAGTGTTTATATGGGTTACAGCTTAGTCTAAAACAGAAAAAATAAACTAGTGCATAAAAGTGCCTGAAACTAAAAAAGAAAAATAAATAAAAAGATGAAAATTCTTATTTTACTGCAATTACACTTCGCATGACAAAAACAAAGTAATTCCCTGGGGTGGCACCCCGCCCCACTATTTGAGAAGCACTGAGCTAATCAGAACCGTCTCTATGAGGAAAAACCTCCTCAAAATGGACGGATGGATAAATAACGAGGACTGGAGACCCCAATCAAAATTTGTACAGCTAAAATTTTAACCTTTGTAACATTAACTGACAAAAGAAAAAAAGTAATATAAACCCACTTTCAATAAAATGTTCATGTGAGTTTTTACAGAGTTCATTCAGGTTAGTCTAAAACTGAAAAAAAAAAAAATCACCTTCAAAGCATCAAAGTGCCTGGAAGAAAAAGTCAATCCATATTTAAATTTGTAAACATTTGACCAACAGGACTGTTTGATGCTGAACATAAATAAATAAATAAATAAATGTAAATCGAGCTGGAAAATTAACATAAAATATTGATTTTTTTTTACATCTAGTTCTAACGAAGAAACAAAGTGGGCTACATTCGGTAACCAGCGTAAACCGAAGCAAACTAAAACATGAAAAGCTTCACTATGCCACACTAAGCAGGTTTGTATTAAAACAAGCTAAGGTTATTCAACAAAACAAAACCGGCCTGATAATTGATTTCGTGCCATTTGTCTGTGGGAAAAAAAAAAAGCACGAGCACACTTCATCACCATTCCTCCATACCATCTCCATCTGAGTGCTAATTGCACTCAGGTGCGGCGACAAACAAGTAGGAGAAGGACAATTTGTCGTCTTTAATCAACCAAACATTCATGTTTCTGGAACGGGGAAAGAAACCGTGGTACCCGCCTTACAAAAGTCAATAATTTGCTCTAATGGTTTTGCTCACTTTGAAGATGTATTTCCTCCTCCTGTTCGAATCGGCAACGCCACTTTTCAAGATGTCGTCCTTTCTACTTCCTTCAGATCAAAAGGAAAGCAAACAAAATGCTTGGCTTGCAGGCATCTGCTTTGATGTTGCCCCTGTGCACGCTCATTTGCGCGCCGCTGAATGAAGTCTGGAGTGACCGGCACCTCAAATTGTCTCGGGTTTAGAATCTGAGGTCTTAACCCCTGAGTGTCTGGGGATTTTTCACTAGCCTGGCCTCATCGTCACCCAACCTGGGCTGACTTTGAAAGGGTCATAACGTTGTCAAATATAAATATATATAATTACTTTCAACCCCTCGAAATATTCAGTGGCATCAACCTGTGGGGACTTATGCCCCCTTTGGGAACAAAAAATTGAAAAATGTGATAATAGCAAAAGTAACTATGCTGTATATTTATATATTTATGACATTAATAGGAAAATATAGGAACATTTATGTCATAATTAGAGTATAACGCATGTTGAAGACTTTTGCATGATGGGAGTCCAGGCTAAGCCGATCATCAAAGTCATTAAAAAGCTTGCATAAGTCATAGCTTGCCCACAAGCTCCACCCGGTGGTTTTGGGGTGCCACCACAAAAATTTCTAATGCGCCCCGTTGGTAAGTTGCCCTTCAAAGGATTCATGCAAAAATCGGGCGAAATGCATGATAAAACATCAGGTTTTCAATATGTCCAAAATTGGCAATATTTCTAATTTTGAATGGCAGTAAATGAGCCCGACATGGGTTAATTTTGACACCAATAGGGTTGTCAAATAACTCTTTACCTCTCGTTCCAAAGGGTCGGCATCGGTGCATATTGAAAACCTCAAAAAGCCTGATTTTATATATATACAGTGGGCCCCCGGGTTACGAACTTAATCCGTTCAGCGGCTACGCTCGTATCTCGAATTGCTCGTATAGCGGGCAATCCAAACCCATGTTAATTCGTGAATGCGTGCAACGCGCGCAGAAGCCTTAGGTAAAATCATCACGCTGTATACATATATTAATATTAAGTGACATAATCTACTGTACAGTTGCATTGAATAACAAATACAAAGGAATAATGACTTTTACCTTTGGAAAGACGTGACTTGTGCTGTGATAAGCAGAGATGAGCAGAGATGAATGCTCGAAGTCAATACGGTAAATCAGATATGCTATTGGTCTTACAGTGTCAAAGTAACTTTTTCAGTCAGGGTTTTCTCTACTTCCTTCCATCCCAACCAGCTGTGCCATCAAGCTAGATGAAGGCGTTCGGCCAATAGCATATCGGCACTTCTGTGATTGACGTGTGACGCCGGCCAATAGCATCTCCGTGAGTGAGACCGGGTCACCTTAATCGACCAATAGCATATTGGCGTCTCCTTGACTGACTGATAATTATTCGCACTTTTTTTTAAACGGTTGGAATGTATTGACAATTAATTAAAAAAAAACACACATTTAAACCAATGACAATTCTTTGTCCTGCAATCGGCACATTTAATTTCATGTCAGCTGTTTTTCCCTTTAGCTGTACAAACACTACACTTAAATGGTAATATATTTAGACACCGTGAGTGAGACAGTCAGTGTGAGATTGTAAGACCAATAGCGTTCACGTTACCGCCATAAGTATCTGTCACTGATTGTAGATGACGCATCTACTGAATATGTTGATGCAGTTAGGCGAGAACATTTCTACATACTCAATGGCTGGTTTGTCGGAATGCTCGCAAGACGAGAGGTTTGCTCGTAAGCGGAGGACAAAAATCTCCCTGATCCACGCTCGTAAGGCGAATTGTTCGCAAATCAGGGTGCTCGTAAGCCGGGGGCTGACTGTATATATATATATATATATATATATATATATATATATATTTTTTTTTTTTTTTTTATATGATTTGTTGTGTGCCGCAGTAAAAGTATAAAAACTACCAATCCCTACGGGCGCCTTGTTCCACGCAACAACCAAAGCATGTAATTATATGACGATAAGCACTTACCATCTTTGGACCGTCTCCGTAGATTTTGCAAGATGGGTCATTAAAGCGCTTTTCTTGCAAGTCCCACACTACACTAAGAGAAGAATTAGATCACAGCAACCTTTAGTGTTCCAGTGATGATTCAGTCAGTGCTGTGAACAATGCTAACTCAACCTTTGCACCTGCAAAACGAACACATTTCTGAGTCATTATCTCTTATTCATCATGTTCTGGCCAGTGAGAAAATGATCCAGTGGTGGAGATAAAACACACTGTGCTTGCCTTTCCTCCTTGGTAGCATATTTAAAAATCTATTCAGAAAGTTGGCCTGATAGAGCACGTTTATCTGCCTCACAGTCGAGCGTTTCTGGGTTCAGTTTTTAAATTGTGCAGTGGAGTTGGTATGTGTTGGTATTTTAGCTTCTAAAAAATGCCATCAGCGGAGAACAGGAGGAAAATAAGAACTTGAATGAACGGTAGCGATAATAAATGAAGCCGGAAAGCTTTAACTATTTATTTAGGTAGACAAATAATGACCAAACCTCAATAGCTACAACATCAGCTACATAATAACTGCAGATTCTGCTCTATTTCAATTTTTTTCTGTTTGTTTTAATGTGGTGCAAACTCTTAACCACAAACACAAATTTAACATATGGAAACAAATAAAAGAATAAGGTATCCAGAAAAGTAGCTCATTCTTGCCACATAATTATAAAAAAATAATTCCCAGATTGCTATTCTATTGAAATACTTGCGTCCTTATGAAATGCTTTTTTTTTTTGTATGGCGAATAACAGGATTGGCCATTAACACGTACGAATAAATTAAGAAGATGGTTTGCCTGCAAATGGTGTACATTTACAATGCATGAGAAATGGACTCGTGCGTGTGAGGAAATGGGGCAGCAGCTTTCTGTGTCTGATTTTTCTAGGCTGCGGGATTACAAAATTGAAGGCATTGTGTAAACTGGAAAATGAGAGATTTTCTTTCGATTTAACGACCTGTGATGAGTTAGTGAAGCACACGGTTGTGAATAATTCAGGACAGTTGTCAGAATTGCACAGTAATTACTGTGACCAACTAAACACTCTCTTAAAGATTGATTATTCATCCCCAAAGCATTATTCTCGTTTAAATGTTTAATATGGATGCATTTTTATGGAACTACATTTATTTAGCTTATGTGTGTTATAGACCAGATTTGGTGAAAATGGCACAGTTCTGATTGATTAAGATAAAGTTTTGTTAAATGAAGATGCTGAAAAATACTGACCTTTTTGGGGAGAGGAAGAAGGAGATTTTGGGCCATTTTCCATTTTCTGCAAATGTTTCAAAACGAAGATAGTTGCATTTGACATCAGGAAGTGATGTCAACCCAACACAACTTCTCTTTTACCTCTAACATATATTGTATATTATACGACTATTTTCTGTGTCATTTTATAATGGTAATAAATGTTTTTGCTTCGTGTGTTTTTGCAGACTACACCATTTTGTGATTCTGTGTTAATAACAACGGTAGTCAACAATAACGCTTCAACTCACGCATTTTTGCGATGCAACACTTTTCTCAGCAGGTGGAAAGACTGATGTATTTATTTTACCATGTCCAAATATTACAAGATTTATTCTTTACCCTGAAAAGAAAGATGCCACACCCATAAATTCATACATAGTATACATAAAGAAACAGATACACAAATACAGTACATGTGTTGATGAGTGACACCGTGCGTCCTGTGAACTCCATCAATGCTGCACGTCTTGAGGTGATGTGCACAGCTGAGGTCCACGACAGTTCATGAGAGGCTGAGGGGGAACTGCTTTTTTTTTTTGTTAGCAGGAGGTGAACGTTTTCCAGAAGAAGTTTTTGCAGGGTGCCTTGCGGTCACGCTGAGGCAGTGATAGCCTGTTGTAGACAGCCCTCTCCTCCAAGCGCGATTCCAGCGGCTCCTCCGGCTCCTCGGGTGATGTTTCCTCCGGGAGCATGTTGGTGTCCAACGCCCCCTCAAGCAAGCTGGACACCAGCTTCAGGATCAGCTCTTTGCGCTGTTTGCTCAGTTCCTGGCCCTATAAAAACAAAGGAGCACTAGGTATTTAGTTCTCTTGTGCACTTCAAAACGGGTGACAAAAATGTGACAATTTATATAAATATATCAATAAATCGACTTCATTTCTATTGACCAATCGTCAACTATGCTTGTCCATTTGTCTGTATTATACACTACATTAGGTACACCTGCTCACTATAATAATCTTCAAATGATTAGACGATTCCAGAATTCTACTGTCACAAAAATATTTAGTTTTTGGCTTCAGAAAGTATTTACCCTTACGATTTTTTTACAATTAAGTATTTTTACAATTCTCGAGTAGTCATTTAACTCTATATTAATTAATCAGGATGAAAAATGTCCCAGTCTAATGCAGTACAGTCGTGCATTACTTAAGCATAATTAATATCTATCTTAAACTGTATTTATCTTCAACACAAACACATATAAAAACCTATATACATAGGTGTACATACATATAGAAAAACGCATACAATGCTGTATGTATATGTATATATATATATATATATATAACTTTTCTGTGCCAACGTAATGCACTTTTTGAGTCCTCTGAAATGTGAAAAATGAAACTTTTGATCTTTTCCAGGTCGTATCAAATGTTGCATGCAGACTAGCTTGTTATCTAGTTAATAAAAGCAAAAAAAATGTTTCATCCTCACCCTGTTCAGCACTTGCAGCCCTTGCATAGGGCTCCTGTCCTCCGCAGGAAGCACGGCGGCTGCTCTGACACTAAGCAGAACCCCCATAAAAGCGGCTAAGACCACCGGTATCTGCATGCTGCGACTTTGGAGAGAGCCACTGGGAGCGCCGCGAGATCCAACGCAGGAGAAGGAGCAGCAGGAGTGGAAGTAGTAACGGGCAGTAGCTCAGCTGGCGGTCACCAAATTTGCAAGAAGGAGATGAAGTGCTTTTTCTCATGCCCCTCACTCTTTTTATACGGCTGGCTGACGCGAAAGGTGGTGGGAGTATGACGGAGTGGGTATGCGTGTGGGAGTTTGGGGGTGGGGAAGGGTCACGGCAGAACAAATAGAAGGAGTGAACAGTTAACCTTCATGACATGGTGGATGCATTCGTGTGGTCCATCTTCACAACAAACAAAAACTTGCACAATAATCTAACCAAAAAAAAAAACAAAAAAAAGCTTCACGCAGCCAATCTAAAGGTCACATTACACCCTAATGCACCACTCAAACATATAAATAACCAAGCTGACTTTTTGTCAATGATGCGGCGCCCGCGTCGCATCGCTACTGATGGGCTATATGACACCTTCAAATGACAATCGAATGGTCTGACACGGGAACCGACTTCAGGAAACGCACGACGAAATCTGGCCCGAGGAAGCGTTTCAAAAGAATGACAATTTTCTTTAGTGAGGAGATGGAGCTGAGCTCGAACCTAGCACGTCAATCTAACAATCCAATTTTCATGTTCTATCATATCATGAACAATGGCGCTCTTACGGGTGCTGACTGTACTTTGAAAAGAACTGAAGATGTCAGAGCCAGGACCTGTCATCTTGCAACTTTTAATCAGTTGCAACTGAATACAAATCAGAGTATCCTTAGAGCAGTGAATAAAAGTTAGGTTAAAGTTTCTTGTGTTGGCAGCTATCATCTGCTTTGGCAAGCTCCGCCTAAGAAGAAAAGAATACTGGACAATGAACCGAGCCTGGATGTGAATCGAAATACAGTGGACCCCCGCCATATGACATTTATCCGTCCCAGAGTTGGGCTCGAAGAGCTAAACTGTGGTAATTAGCTAATGCGCGCAAAACCCCAAGTAAAAACATCAAACATAATTTTATATACAAACCAAAAATGAGTAACAAAATAGTAAAGAAAGTGCTACTTATAATAAACATGTGTGTAATCAAATAACATCGCAAATAAAAAACATAAAAAGGAAAAATGAAATTTTATTTACCTTTGAGTGACGTGACTTGAGCTAGTTACAGCCACATTCCCTAGCGAGGGTAATGATTTCTTGATTATCTCCAGCTTTGTTTCCATAGTAATTATCTTCTTACGTCCCCCTTTAACATCACTAGCCATCTTGGCTAACCAATTCAAGTTGGAATTAAGCACTAAAATGCACAATAAATCTGATATCGTAAGCACTCACATGAGATCAAGTCTTTATCGGCATTTTAGTGACATCACAATGCCGACCAATAGCAGACCAGCATCTTAGTGGGCTGACCAATAACAGACCAGCATCTTCGCGATGCCGTGACGCCAACCAATAGCATAACCGGCATCTTAGTAGGCAGTGACGCATATAGTGAGATATGAGCGTGGTATGACTCGCATAGTCATACACACGCGCACTAATGGCCACGTTTGAATTTTATAAATGTTGATGCTGTAAAGCGAGCAAAATGCCGTAACAAGGGGACGAGAAAACTTTGTATTCCGCTTCGTAACGTGAAAAAAGTAAGATTGGGACGCCGTAACATTAACTGAGCTTGTTAATGAAACATTGAATATCCAAGCTAAAGGTACCCTTTAACTAACAAGCACATTGCATCACTATGCCACCAAGGGTAGCAGAAAATAAAACTGCTATAGACATTTTACAAAAGCCAAACTGCAAACATGTTAAGACACCTTTCATACTTGCACTGCAAATCAAGAAAAACACGACCACTATAAGCCTCTATCCCACAGAAGGGCAAAGCTGGCGAGTGTCCGCTAAGGTAGCTGCTCCTTTGGCCTGGTTATCACTGTTGCATGTTCCACAGATGTCCCCAAAATAGACAATAAATGTTGTACTTTCGTACATCTTCCTATGCCAGTGATGTAAAGGGAAACACAAAACAATGAAATGTTCTTTCATGAGAAAACAGAAAGGTACATAATGAACCTGCATCCTGCTTGGTTGCCATGGCGAGCACAGACAGGCTTAATTATCGGTGGTCTCCCATCCAAATAATAGCTATGTTAAGTTACTGCATAGTTTCTTACAAAGCCTAACATAAACTAACATAAAATTAACAGCAACAGTCCTAGGAAAAACATGCTAATGATGATTATTAACTGGTTGGTAACTGGTAATCATGTTTTCTTTTCCAAATGAGACAAATACTTTTTTACGTTTTATATTTGATAAAGTGCTTGGTTGTGGAAATAATGGGAGGGAGACAGAGAGAGATATACACACACACACACACACACGCACACATATATATATGTGTGTGTGTATATATATATATATATATATATATGTATATATATATATATATATATATGTATACAGTATATATATATATATATATATATATATATATATATATATATATATATATATATCTATATATAATAATTGTGAGGCTTGCACAGTAAAGTTAACCCCACCTCCACGCACACACATACCCAATACATTTTTTTTCTTGAAAAGATTCGTCATCTATTACCAAATGTGACGTGTGCAGACAAGGCCACTGGCAGAGATCAGAGCTTTTTTTCCATTCCAGTCAGTACATCTTGGTAGATGCGCGCAAACTGATTTGCTGTGCTTTCAGATTTGGTTTTGGCGTGTTGAGTTCACTCTCTACTTGATCGCTGGATGGCCCCGAGCCCATCTGGAGATTAAAAGAGTTTGGAAAAGGCTCCAAACCAAGGCTCAAGCGCCGTCCGCAAATAGTTTCCGTGTCGTGCAAGAGACGTCAACGGAGCCGTAGCGCATCAATTCACATGGCGTGATTTGATGTGATTATTACACTTAATACGTCGTCTATTCTGATCCTGCATGACGGAATTAACACCAATAAACACTTTAATATGGAATGTTGACACATAGGCGGACGATGCTGTCTGCATGAATTATGTCTGATGTATCTGCACTTTATGACTTTCAGTGCCACTATATGCTCTATATTAGGCCACATTGAAAGGTCAAAAAATAATAAATAATAATACGATAAAATGAGATACAAGTTGTAAATGTTTGTTTTTTAAGTTGTATATTTGAGAAAAGACTTAAATTTCATGAGACCTTTGAATAAAAAAGCTTGTATTTTTGCAGAAAAAGTATGAGAAGTTTTGTTTGAGATCCACATTATTTCTCAGAAAAAAAGGTTAACTCTTATTCAAATAAAGACGTATTTTCTAAATAAAAAGTGGCCTACTTTTTGAAAACTTCCAAAGTTATATTTTATACAAATATATCCACGTTTTCCTGGAAAGAAAGTTTTCAACTGATATATTGAAACCAACTGAAATATCAACCACCAATGATTTATAAAGGAGAATCTTGAAAATGATCTAGGGTGCCCCAACTTTTTCATACCACTGATGACGAAGTGTCATTGTCAAGACAAAAAAAAAAAAAAAAAAAAAATAGATTGATCTTAAGGCGAGCTACAGCTGAGATTTTACAAGCTACGTAAAACAAATATGAGGAAAATAATGTCATATTTGACGATAAACTACTCAATAAATAGTTCTCTGTACTCTTCAGATGTCTAACGTAGTATCATCGCGCCAGCGTGTGAAACATAAACATTGGAACAACATTAAATCAAAGGCTGCCATCTTCTGTCTGGAACGTTTAAGTGCAACAGAGACACAGCTACCAACACTCAATTTATAGATAAAATAAAAAAAAAAAAGCATATGAAGCTTGGCGTGTTGTTTTTGTGCATTATACTTACCAAATACAGTTGCAGGGCCAACATTGTGGTCGCGCATGAAGGCAAAACTCAATACAAGTCCCTTGAAAACACTTGTTGGACCCTGAACTGTATGCGTAGTTGGTTCAAGATAAACTAGCTCAGGCGGTGTTTGGTCATTTGTCAGTCATGTGATAGACAAATGATTAGTGGCAGGGACAGCACAAACCAGATTCTTTTAGAAAAAATAAATGAACACGTGGTAATGTTTAACAATAACGTTAGCTAAGCTAACGTAAGCTAGGCGAAACCGTCCACATACAATGTAAATTTCATTTACAATGCTTTTATAAATCAAATAAAATGTTTTTGTTTTTTTTACAACATGTTGCTTTCATTTACAGTATATTTTTCGTTGAAAAAATATGGTTTTGTTCATAACGTTTTTCTTTTATTTACTTTACATTCATTACAACTACTTTTTCGCTTGGGTGTTTTCATTATATTGTGGATGTTTTTTTTCCCCCATTTACACTTTTTCATTTATTTTTACATTTTTTCTCCTTATTTTCTAAAATATTAATGTAATTAATATGTTTCAATAGTATAACCCCGCCGTATGCAAACATTCCATAATGTTCTCATACAGGCATGAATATTTTACTAAATTACTCCTTTTTGAATTACACTCCCAAAATTCAAACCTCGCTGGAAGAAATGCGCAAAGATGTTATGAACCATCTTGTGGTGAGGGAACACTGTGCCCTTTTGAGTGTTTCCCCTATTTTGAGGCAAGGCACACACATTTGGGATCAGATAAATCTTCCTGCAAATTGTCACAAAAACATCATCCACATACAATCTTAGGTGAATTCACACAGAAATGATTCAATGGTCTCAAGTTACATTGTTTAAATGTTAGACTGAACACCAAGCTATTATTCATTCGAATGATTGACATGTACCTTCTGCCATCATATGAAGGAGGATGCCAGTGTTCTGTTCGCCACATGTAGCTCGCATCGCTGGATGACCAGTATTATTATTAATTTCCTGTACTGAAATTGATGGCTCAGTGGTCGGAAATCCCCGATGGCAGAGTCACATCATTTCACATACGTCTGAAAATGGGTCGCGCTGTGAAATCAAAATAATTTGAAAGTGATCTATATTCACAACTGTTTTTTTTTAACAGATTTATTACAATTAACGTTTCATAAAAAAAAAAATCCTTCAAGCATTTTTTTCAGATTCCCAGCAATGAGTGCCAGATGCTATCTTAAAAAACAAACTAACAAAAAAATGTAAAATAATGACGTCCCACAGTGAGAATTAACACAGTACAATCTTCCTACCATTATCCAAAAAAGTAATTGCATAACCAAAGTGTTTTTACAAATGTTTAGTTCTAAACATAAATTATAGCACTCATATTAAAGCAGAGCATCAAGCAGTTGTTGACTTTTTAAAGGGTGCGTTTTCTACCTGACTGTTAGTATGTACAGAACCAGATTCAAGAAACAAGCCGCTGTGAGGGGCCCTCGTTTCCCATTTCATGTGTTTGTATTTTTAACGTATGCAGACGCCATGCGCTGATGTTCCCATGGCCAATCAGCATATTCATTGAAAAGTACAACAGAACATTGCAATTACATGCAATAATCCAATGGCATTTGAACAGCACAGTGCAGTTCTTGAGCATGAGGTCGGGGTTGGATGGCGTCATCATCAGCTCATGAGACGAGCTCGGAATAAACATGACAAGCGAAAAAGATGAAGAAATAAACCAACACTGGTGTTGTTGAAGACATATACGCCCACCTCGCAATCATGTCTTGAAATCTTGAGGAGGCTACATTTTTACCGGGGGGCTTTGTCGGTGCTGAGGAGGAGCAGGAGGAGCTGAATTAGTTCAAGTGTGGACTGAGGAGCAGGCGGAGGACAAACTCGCTGCTGTGCGGGGGCCAATCAGGCTTCTTTGAGAACCTGTCAGTCGCCGCGGAAAGACAGTAAGAAAAACAAATTGTATGCTGTGCTCGAGGCGATTTGATAATAAAACAAACTTGGACTTGACGTGGCAAATTTGTCTGTAAGTTGTTTTTTTTCACATAAACTAAGAGACACAGGATGAGATACAAATCCCTCGAGACAAGACATCTCACAAGATAGTCCATGAAAACGAGACGACTTTTGCAAAATTTGTAATATAAAACGATGCCTCACAAATTTACCTGTTTTCAAAATGTTCTTTCACTAAGCAAACTGAAACAAAATTAATCGTCTCACAACTCCAGTTAGCTGCGGTGTATGGCATATTTTTTTCTGCAGTGTTTGCCATGTATGCCAATACTTTACCAACATATTTGTCCACTGGAAAACCAAAATATCCTCACAGGTTGTTTGAAAGTAATCCAAGCATTCTCAATTCATTTTTGCTTGGTGAAAAATATAAACGCAGAAAACCAAATAACACATTTCTGCTCCATTACGAATTAACAGGACCTGGCGCACATACGAAAATGCGAACGAGCTAACGCATACGGGGCGGCGCTATATAACAAGGTGAAGATAAGAACTAATATTAGCTAGTATGTTATCCACAGTCAAGTTGTTGGATCAACAAAGGAACCATTTTTGGCCATATTATCATACATCAACATTCTTACAAATAAAGTACAACTCTGACATTCATGGTCCAGATTTCACGGTGACAAAACAATGTGTGCGTAACCAACTGGCTGCTCTCAAAACCACGTCATCCTTCTCACTACAAAATGTAATATCAACAGCGACCAGAGTTGGCGCTAAAAACAAAGATCAAGCCAAACAAGTCGGAAATTAATCAACTGTCAAACTAAATCAGTTCCAAAACATTATTTTGGTTGAAGCCCACGCAGACCGGTACCAGTTGATCCACAGACTGGTGGTTGGAGACCACTGATTTACATCTATTAAAATGCCTAAGGAAAATAATCCGACTCCTCTCGCTAGTCGATTTATAGAGCGGATTCAAGCGGCCACCTAGTGGCTGATTTATGCTAGAGGCTGCACAAAATGCAGGCAACAAGCAGGGTACAATCAAATCTCTGCATAATTAAGCATCTTTTTTCAACTTCAAAATAAAAGCCTTTGTGTCTATACGTTATTTGGTATGGTAACGTTTATTTTAAAGTCTCACCATGATGAGCACTAAATAGTAGTGAAGCCCATTAACACATGGATCGATCTCTAATGGCAAAAAAAAGAACAGCAAAAGAGATCTCATCGTATGCAGGGACAAGAAATCTCATGGCTTTCTAATCTCGTGAGATGTCAATGTACAAGATCTCGTTACATCACTAATAAATAGAAATAATTGCCCCACCCACATTAGACGAATACCCACTTATTAAGCACACTGACCTTTCTTGCAAATTCAGGGAGGACGAACGCTGCTTTGTGAATGTCCGTGTTATAATATTTCAGGTTCATGCTTTCTAGTTCTCCTTTCGACAGTTCTTTGACCGGCTTCTGGAAATCTGTTTCCTGAAGAAAATATTCAATCGGTCATTGGGACCAGCAGACAAGTTTGTGTCATATTTTATATCTCGACTTGAGGATACTGCTGGAAATGTGAATTTCCCTACGGGGATGAATAAAGTATCTATCTATCTATCTATCTATCTATCTTATCCTGGTGCAGGAAAAAAAAAATACTTACAGGGTTCTTACTGCAGAGCATGAATCCAATTTGGCCACTGGGATAAGTGGGGATGGTGCCGTAGGCGTAGTCCACCACTGGGAACAAGGTTTTGCAGAAGGTTTGCATTTCCTTGATCAGGTCCAAATGCAGCCATTGACACTCTCCTGTGCACATGACAAGGACAGTAGTGCTTGTGGCATACCTCTGTCAAATTTCACACAAAACTGAAATATGAAAAGGTACATTTCTACTTCTAAGCCCTGAACATGCAGCTGAAAGAAAAGACGCTGTACAAATGTTTAATACATTCATTACATTTCAAAACAAATGGAGGAAAAGACAATTTGATTACGAAAAATAAAAAAAATAAAAAGTGCAAGGATACCATCGCCCCGGTCAAAATTGATTCTTGGTGGCGTTCACTCTCAGCACCCCACATAACGCCCCAAACCAAGAATTCTTGAATCCCACTACAGCCAGTTTCATTTTCCTGTTATAAATATCCTTTTGTTGAAATTTATTGAGCATGTTAAGAAGTATCACGAGTAAACCCACAAAAGAAATTCAACTACTACCCATTCCCGAAAATTCAAGACAAAGAGACAGTCAGCCATTTGCAATTTTAGCACTCTTTTGGGGGTTATTTTGACCATTCTCCAAACAAACCTAATTCCAGTATACCGAAACTTGGATGACACAAAATTACAAGTTCTTCTTACAGTGTGTGGGCGGAGCATTGCTGCAAAATTTGATGACCTGCAATTAAACACAAACCTCCAAAAACTGAGGAAGGTTTTCCATGAACTCCCCATTTGCACTAAGGCTCCACCCTAAGGAGTTTCCTATGAACGCCCAGCTGGCACAGTAACGTCTCTCTCCGCTCTCACATGTCAACATAGCTATACTATGTGTTGGCGCATATGTGCTTATGCAATATGGAGTGTAACAGGAGAAGAAAGCAGACACTTTAACCTATGGGGAGACTTTAACCTATGTTATTTTGGTCGCTTGTCCACCATTAGTGGGGGGAAAAAATATGGAATGTGCATGTCAGATTATGACAAGGACCCATTAACATTTTTGGTGTAAACTCTGCATCTTTCCAAGAAGATCTCTATAGAAGCTTTACGATTCGATTCAATGTGGCTTGGCTCAGTATGAGAGTATGATGCAATAGGTTTCTTCATTTTCATTTTCAAACATATATAAACTTGACAGTATTGCAAATGCGGCCCTAGATACATATTGATATAATTTAAGGTAGAATAAGACTGAGTTAAATTTGATATGTTTCTTTTATGTTAGGACCAATTTTCCGATTCAAAAGTTTTTATTACAATCCTAAAAGAAATGAAATTAAAAGTACCCTGAGAGCAGAGAATTCCGCCGTTTGTCAATGCTGTCTTCATGAGTTGAAAGTAACTCTCCTTGAATAAACTCTCAGCAGGGCCTGCAACATGAGCACATAATAAATCATATACATATGGATCCCCTGATCTTAACTCCCCAAAATGGGCAATGGATAAATTAAAAAAAAAAAAAAACCTGGGGAAGCTACTGAATCTAAAGTGCTGATATACAAGGTTATCAATGACAACATAAGATGAAGCACCGCAGGAAGTGGACCCTTTTTAGAAGCGAGATGTCAGTACGCTTACCGACAGGGTCGGACGAGTCAGTAATGATGACGTCAAAGGCATCTTGGTTTCGCTTCATAAACTCGAAGCCATCTCCAACATGGAGGGTGAGCTTTGGGCTGAAGAAACCCTTTGCCATGCCCGGAAGAAACTTCTTTGAGACGTTAATGACGTCCTACAGAGGAGACGAATAAATAGGTTATATTGCCGTCATATGTTTGCTATTGACGCTATCATAAAAGAATTTGATGTTGGCTCATGCCCAGTGTCACTTATGAAGATGGTCTCCCAATGTAGTTGCAAAGCGCAAAATAATCCTAGCTTTTTGTGAGACGTGTTTATTATGATGATATTTTGAGCACAAATTGGCTGACTGAGTTATTTGGACTCACCTCGTCAATCTCACAGAGAACCACTGACTCTACCTGCGGATTCTTCACAACTTCTCTTAGCACGCCACCATCACCGCCCCCAATAATTAGGACCTTTAAACATGAGACACAAACTTATTGTCAGCATCTGTATAGAACAATTGCCAAATAAGAAATGAACTAAAAATCTCACTAAATGTTTATGAGTTCTGTTTGAATGTATACGCTACCTTCTTGGGGCAAGGGTGGCTGTACAGGGGAAGATTGGCAATCATTTCTTGATATGCAAACTCGTCCCTCTCCGTGCACTGGATCACTCCATCCAGTACCAACACGTTGCCGTATGTTTTACTGAATAAATAGTTACAAGAAAAAAACGTCCGCGAAACTTTAAAAAAAATGCTTAACTTACAGTTATATCAAAATCACTTGTCGGGAATTCATTTAAGAACATACACACAAGTTAACTAAATCTATCGCAGTTTTGTTAAAGCGTTTGAGAAAGCCGCTATTAGTTTTCTAGGAAATGTTTCTTTGTGTCAAATAACTTCTATCGATATCTTGAAAATAACAGAACATTGGTCAAAGGGGACCCGTAGCAGCTAGCAGCGTTAGCAATGTGCAGGGGCAGCAACAAACCTCTTGAACACCAACACGTCTTGAAATTTGGATTTCTTGTGATAGAGGACCTCCTCAACTTGGAGACTGGTGGCTTGGCCGGGCCATAAGGTGCACGTCTCCTTAAACCAGCCGTCCCTGATATTGTCCATGCCGGCAGCCCGTGAGCCCAGGTAAACGTGTTAATAAGGCAGCCAACGTGACACGCGACGGAGATTTGACACTTACGATATGACTGACAGCCATACTTGCTGCTTCGCGTAGTAGCGAATAGCAGACGCCTGACGTCACATGTCAGTAAAGCGAGCCAATGGCGTGTGAGGAAACGAGCTCTCAAAACATAGTTTGCTTGACCTGTCACCATCAGCACCGCCCTGAGGCCCACGTGAGGCTGAAGCCCGGCGGTGAGTCAGTGCGGCTGCGCAGTTTCAAACACCGAGGACGATCGGGCCTGCACTCATGTGGGACTCTCACGTAAATATGAGATGGAAAAATAAACAAAAGTTCCTAAAGAATCTCCCCCTTTCATACGCCAACCTTAACCAATGCTACGCGTTTTTTTTTTTTAAGTTAGGGGGGTTGACCTATAACATGCCATCAGTGTCTGATTTATTAAACTTTAGACCCTTTCAAACTTCATTTGTATCGGTCCAGGAAAGAAAAAAAAAAAATCAATCCTAAGTGTCGTCTTTTGGGTCATAGATCATATCTCTTAAACAAAAAGCATCCTGTTTTGGGGTTACAGTAGATCTGTCACAAAAATAAATCAAACTTAATTATTAATTCTGTCCACAAAAATAATCAACGTAAAGTGTCAGACCTGATGTAAAAAAAAAAATAATTATAAATATTTGTTCACAGAAAAATGTTAACCATAAAGCATCGTGGAATTACAATAGATATCTCTTCACAAAAATAAATCATTAACTTCATTATTAATAAATATTTCACCCCCCATAAAATAAAGTATCAGACCTGTCCTTGAAAAGAAATCATTATATTTGTCCAAAAATATTCCAACTTAAAGTGTCCTCTTTAAGGATCATAGTAGGATAAAAAAAATAAAAATAAAATAAAAAACATGAACTTGACAGGTAACGAGAGGTGGCACATGACGATTTGGGTCGAACCATTCTAGTATGGGGAGAACCTGAGTTTTTACAATAATTAAATTGAATTACCTACTGAATATAAAATTTGTTTTACAAACATATTTTCCTGAAACAATAATTATTTTTAAAGGATTTTTGCATGTTTGTTTGTTTATTTAAAATCTCTAGTACCGCCGAAGTTCCTTCAAGTACTCCCAGGGGTACTCATACCCCCCATTTGAGAACCACTGATCAATGGTAGATCACATTCTAGATTTTCATTAATGTTAAGACAAACTACTGGGGGAAAAAATTCCACAGTTTGGTGACATTGTTACATATTACAGTTCTCAGCAGTTGCATCAGTCTTTCTAAAATTGAAGGCAGTTGAGATGCATACATTTTCATAATAAAGTGAAAACCAATGCATTTTTCTTTCCACCATCTTTAATAGTACGCTGCTGGTATGCATATTTACAGGGACACATTGATGGGAGACTTGCATTTGTCATATAAAAAGATAAAAATACAGGTCATAAAAAGGAATATCTATCTTTTGGGCCAGTTGTGACGAAATCCTCTGCAAAAAAATAAAATTAATGGTTAAGTGACAAGGAAAAACGATATATTATTTACAATATTACATTTATTCACCTGTTTGAGGTTCCAGCTAAGTATGACAAACTTCTATTTCCAGCTCCTGAATTATTCTTTTTCCCAGTTGCCAATTTCTGTGAAGAAAAACGAAATTCACTAAGCACTAACAAAACTGTTAAATTGTACACATTTATATAACATGATAAAAACAAATACCTTTTTCTTAGGGTCTTGGGGTTGCCTGTTTGGATCGAACTGTGAGTTGTCTTTTGATTTAGTGGCTGTGGAAAAAATAAATTCATAAAACACACAGTGATTAAGTAAATATTGAATAGCGTAAGTCTGCGGTGAAATTGTTATTTTATGTTTACGTAGATAAACGGAGTAAAACCTCAAACCTGAAAACACTTTGAGGTCTGACTGGCTGTAGTCAAAAGGCTTGAAACTCTCTTGAGGAGGCCCGTCGGTCTTTTTCTTCTCTGCAGACTTCTTTTTTTTACTCAGCTTGGGAGTCGACTCTCCAGCCTCACTGGGGGCCCGCTCACGTTTCTTTCCCTCCTTTTTTGCGCATTCCTGATCATATGGGTGAATCACGTTATGATTACTTGTTAAAAAGACAACAGGGCTTGACCGTGCTGCACTAAGGCTGTCAACGATCTAACGTTTTTAAAAGATGTCCTTAAAGTCAACGTCAACATTAGCTGACAACATTAATTAGCTACTACGGAGTCAATAACTTCCTGTTAATACTTCTAGAACTGCTTCCTCAGGACTTGTGCTTTTTAAAGTACTCACGGTGGCTTGCTGGCGCACAGTGGCCACATTCTGCAGGGACTCTTTGTAGCTTTCTTTAGCCTTCTGTCTTTCCTCTAATGAAAACAAAAAAGCATGAGGGTTATAACGAGTACTATTAAAGAAAACTGACCATTGCTAGTATAGTGAAGGGCAGTGTATTTGTGGCTCATGAATTCAGTGAATCGCATCGTCTGTGGAAGAGATTCTAAGCTATTTACGGGACACCTCATTTTTTATGTCCTCTTTAACACTGTGATGCAACAAGATATGACTGTTGTATCAGGTGTCAAGCAATTAAGGATTTGATGAATCTCAACTGGAGACATCCATGTGGATTATGTTTAGTCTGGGTTGTTTGTGAAAGTGTGTTCACATACTACTTTGTACATGTATAAAAAATGATGTATCCATCACTATAATCATTACAGGTTATGCCCTCATTTTGTTTTACTATGTTCCCATAACAAGTCAAACGGTCACACTTTATTTAAAATTCAAAGATTTTCTTGCATCCACAGGAAACCGCTAAATCACCTGCTGCCTTCTTTGCTTTTTGCTTTGCTTCCTCCTTGGCTTTCTTTGCAGACTCCAGCTCCCTCTGCTGCTGTTCCATACTCCGCAATTTCCATTTTTTACTGATCTGAAAAATGAGGTTAAGGTTGTGCTTTCAGTCTTCATTTGGTTCACAATATCGGTGCAGGTACAGAGCTCACGGCTTTACCTCATATATCTTTGACGAAGGATCGAACTTTGCATTCTCGTTGACATGCACGCCGCTGGTAGGCAAATACTGAAATCACAAAAGAATAACTAAATATTGTGCAGTGCTTTAGAGAGAAAACTCATCATTCCGCAAGGCAATTATCTGGTCAACTTACCATTCGAAAAGGGTTTTCAAAGGACTCGGTAATTCGTTTAGCTTTTATTTGAGCCACAGAAAGCGACTCTTGGATTTCTTTTGTTTCTGGCTCCTGCCAAAGAAAAAAAAAAAAAACACTTGTCAAGCCAGCCGCCTTCGCTTCGTATTAAAACATTGAGTCAAGCTTAAGATTACCTCAAACAGTGTAATTTTGGCAGCTGCCACAAGACCTCTAATTTTCTCAACATCTTTGTCCGATCTGTCATCGTCATCAGAGAAGAGCACTCCTTGTTTAACAGGAAGTTCTGGGAGACCGAATAATAGCTCAAATCAGCAACTCTCAAAGTTATTGTATTTATTATAATATATAAAATCATTATGTATGAATGTTTTTCCTATCGTTCAATTTTTATGTTCAAAATCCGTGCTCTGTGGCTTAAAAAAATAAATATGAAATATACTGTACTTTTAGATATGTTCTCTGTTTTAAGTTTGATGAACAGTACATTAATGCTTCCTCGATTACTGCAGATTGGTATTGATCATTATAGTAAATTCAGGCCTTTGTGATACAATTTTTGCATGCATTGTCGATCATTTATGTCCGCCACACCTGTCTTCCTTTTTCTGAATGTGGCTTTTCTAATAATGACTTTTTTTTCCAGACCTCTTTTGGTGGAAACATGTATGTACAGTACAGCTCACCATCAGCAGAAAAATGAGGCGCAGTGCCCTCAGGGACTCTAGATGTATCATGAGGACCAAACAATGTAACCGCGGCCTGAAAAAAGAGCAACAACATCAAAATCATCCCAAACGTTCGGGCTTGACTGCTGTCAAGTAGCATGATTGTGACAAACAGGTCACTGACCTTCTTTATTGTCGTCAGCCCCTTTGCTTTTTGCATTGCGATTTCAGCCTGTGTGCAAAAACCCAACGTAGTGAGAAATTTGGAAGCAGCAGCATCTGGAAGGGTAGAATGCTTCTCACCTTGAGGAGAGGCATTTCTCGAGCCTCCTGCACTAACAAATGGAGCTCATTGACCTGCTGCCTGACCAGCGGAGGGACAGGGTTACAGCAGGCAATGATACCCTGAGGCTCCCTGAGTAAAACGACAAAACACTGCGTTGAGTTTATGAATAAAGCACAAAATTCAGGCAGGAAGCGGTGAAAATAGATGCAACAAACAGATTATTATTAGAGCGGGAGACTGAAGCCAACCTACTTGGGTAGCTCTTCAGATATCTTGATCATCATGTGCATGGGCAGGACATATCTAGGAAAAAAAATAAAATAAATCAGCCGTACTGAGAACAGCACACCAAGATTTTCACTGAACACGTGAGCTGTGAAAACCTGTCTGAAACAGTTGAGCTCTACTGTATCTCCAAAGCTCCTACCCGGTGCTTTCATCTTCCTGGCGAGCCAGCTTGTCCCTCCAGGCGAACAGTAGTCTGAAGGCAGTGAGCTGTTGCGTGTTAAAAGACCTTTTCTGCTTCTTTTGCACCTCCAGATAGGATTCATCTGTGAAAATTGGCTTTACATATTTCTGCGAGGGAGAAAGAACAGAGTGGGGATTGTGACTGATGGAAATGTAAAATATTAGTGGAAAGACAAGAAATAAAGCAGACAAATGTGGCAGTTCAATCTGCTCGGCAAAGTTGTACAAACCTTCAGGCAAATGTCTTTGCTTCTGCTCCAGACGTTCTGCAGCAGAGCAGGCTGACCATGGTTGAAGTCCAAGAGCTGGGCTTTCATACAGTCGTAGATATAAAGGAGATAGTGGGTGTCACTGCGGGCGTAGTGCGCCATCTCATCTGGCAGGGGCCTGGGGTCAGGTTAGCGATTTGAGTTAACTGCAACCACAAAGTCCACAAAAATCCAAGTGAAAGTGACACCATACCGGATCCGCCAATCAGCAAGCTGATAGCGTTTGTCTGAATCCACGTTGCAGTAGTGCTTGAGCAGGTGGTCAAGGGAATTTCTGGCCAGATTTAACATTCGACTGGCCTGGTGCGTGTCAAACATGTTGACGACATACAAGCCGAAGTCCCTCTGTAGCCACTCGACGTCCGAGTCTGCTCCATGAAACACCTGAAGCCAAAAAGAGAATGTAACATTTATATCATTCTAAAGTTAGCGTGCCAAACAGATGCGCTGGCCATTTAATGATTCACAAATAAAATGTGAAGGTTGCAATACTTTGACCACAGAGGGGTTGGTGAAGGCCTCATTCAGGATGTACATCTCACTGCGGAGCTCCAAAGTGTCAATAATGAAGTCCTCCTCTCTGGTGGAGATCTGCATCAGACAGGTGACTCCCAGGAAGCTCCTGTATGAATGATGCTGTCATGGAGTAACGGGATATGTCATTTAGAAAACTGGCCTTGAGGAACGACATTAGTTTGAAATGCGTATGTACCTCCAGGTCCACTGCAAATTCGGACACCTCGTTTAGCTTCTCATTCAGAGCCACCAGATCCTCCAGGGTTTCAATAAAGGAGCACGTTGTCTCTTCTAATGGTTTGTACATCTGAAAATATGGATGAATGAAGATGAGAACACACTAACAGAAAGATTTTACAGACACACACTTAACCCTTGCATGGTATACGATCATGGTCTGACACTCTTCTGCATAATCAGAAGAGCCAAAAAAAAAACACATATGGGTTAAAAAGCACATTTCCCCATCCATAGAAGTGGTATTTGAAGCAAACGTGTGTTTAATGGATGTCAAGCTCTATTTTATAATCAATCTGTGCCAAATCTTTGGCATTTAAAGCAAGACACCACTGAAAACTCATTGTTCTTAAATGTTCATAAGAACTTTCCTGAAATACTCCAGTAGCCTAATCCAAAGTACCTTAGGCTCCATCTTGGACAGAAGGCTATCTGGTACAGTGAGATGATCCAATTCAAACTGGTAAGGGTGGATGAACCTATGGCAGAAAATAATTGAAACTTTGCAAAGGAAAAAAAAAAAAACGTCAAAAACATTTCGCGGTGGTAAAATCCTTACATGTCATCTTTGTGTTCATGCGTTCGCTGCTGGTGAATAAAGTCGGCCAGTGCCGCCGGGACATCAAGATCTTCCGGTCTCTCTTTATGGATTTGATTGGTGGTGAAAACTGGATAAAAAAAAAGGCAGACGGGCAAGAGAATTGCTTAGTCAGGATACTGATACACTGGCATCTCACTTTAGCTGGTTGATAGAAAGTCAGGAAACACAAAACATGTTTTCATAACATGTCTCATATATAATGTGAACAGCATCTTACATGATGGAAGTGGTTTCAGCGCATTGGGCTTGATAAAAATCTTGGGAATAAACGGTGTATTGCTGTTATCGACTTTATCCTTGAATTTCAGCTGAGGTCTTTGGATATTCTTGGCTTGGAGCAGTCTAAAGGTCTCGCTACTTCGAGAACCCGAGCCCTGATCAACAGAAAAATTGTTTCAACTCAGGTGTGAGTCAGAAACTTGGATCTGGATGATGAGAGGCGAATCACCCAACCTTGCGATTCCAGCTGGAAACGACGATCTTGGGAGGCTGAAAGCCTGAGGGCATGACAGGTTGCTGGCCCCTGTTCACGCCATCGGCCTCATCCAGAAGAATCCCCTGGTAATTGGATGCAATCACTCAGGTTGGTTTGTGTCGAGCATTTTATGAAGCCATCCGTGCCAGAGAAAAACATACCACTTTCTCCAGGATTACATCATTCGAGTCCACGACCAGGTCAAACCTCTCCTCCAACCCAGTGAGCTTGTCGCGGTCTCTCATTCGTGATCGGCAGTTATGATGTTGCATGATCTGACTCATGCTAACATAGAGACACAAATCATTATACTGTATGTTCATCTCTAGTAATGCTAAATTAGGTTTGACAATAAAAGATGAATGAGGCAAAAATTTAGCAGTTTGACTTTAACTTTCACAAATTCACAAGTGGATCTGATACAAACCTGTGCAAAACTAATGAAACAGATAAACTTATATCAATCAAAATGAATGGAACTTAAACCTCAACCCCATGGAGCATACATTTTAGATCAGAGTGAAATGAGGAAGCCCACCAAACAAACAATTGATACAGACAACAGTGAGTCTGGAACAGCATCAGAAAAATGGAAAAAAAAAAATATTGCAGGATAATGATTTAGAAATAAATATTTGGCTTATTCACTTTAATTTAATTTTAAGTCTATCTTGGATATTTGCTCATGAATCAGTGCTTTATTAAAATACAAAAAAAAAAAACACTGATGCAAATGTAAATATGTACCCATAAAAAAATAAGATGTCATGTTGACTTCTGTCAATTTTAATTTATGGGAAAATAAAGGAATTGGTTTTGCAGGAAATTATGCATTAAATAGCAAAAGTCGACAATTTACTCAGAGGGTTGTTTTAATCTACTTTACAGTGGATACCTTCCCAGTCAGACATTTATTGCCACATCAATATGCTTGATGAACTCACCAGAGCAGTAGCTGATCTCCTTGAACTTCACAAAACTCCTGGAAACCGGGGAAGCTGCGATAGAAATCAAACTCATCCCCACATTGAGGCAAGCCGCCTGATGCTTTGGTGGCCAACAACACTGAACCCAATCCATACTGCAAAGAAAAGACATTCATTAACTCACACTTGAAGACATGCGCAGGCAAATGTCACTTTTGAGATTCGAGGGTGCTTTTGGGGAATGATGCGGGTAAAACTAGAATGACGAGAAAGAAGAACGATTTTCCAAAAATATTAAAACAGGTTCGAGTGTAGTGGACATAAACAAAATAATTTGGAGCAATGATTTAGTCGCCTAGAAACATAAGGGGGTAAAGGAATCCTTTAAACAAATAATAATAATGATAAAAATAATAAACCAGTGCTAAAAAAAGTAACATTTACAGGCCTTGTTATGTTGAACTATATGTTTAATTGTTTTCATTTTCGTAGACGGTGAGCATGTTTAGGATAAGTATCCAAGAACTCTGAAAGGCACCTTGAAAATTCAAGCATATGTAGTTAGCGTTATGAGAATTGAGTTTTTAAAGCTATTTTTGAACAAAACACATTTCTTATTGCTTTAACTTCTTAGAATGTGAATCACAACTGTGATGAGTGGAGGACAACTGAAAACCAATCGTCAAGACTATTTTAATCATCGTAATACTGAACTAGTGGATTTAAATGTGTATTACTGCAAATATAGTGAAAACAAAATGAGTTAACGTGCATCCACGAGGAACAACTCGTAAAATGAACTCTTAAAACACACGCACGCACGTACATATTGCACCGTACAAAACACTTACTTTGACGAAAGCATCGACGTCTTTATAACCAGGACAAAACTCTTTGTCTTCTTCTTCTTGGGCGTCAGTAATAGTGTCGCGTGAGCAACTGCTTGCGGGATCGTTTTTATTTACTGAGTCCATTGCTGGGTGTAATTTGGTTACATGTGAGACATCGGCTAACTACTTCCACGTTTCTTTCTTTTTCGCCACTAATAAAATGTACCTAAATGTGGACCCGCTGTACTGTAGCGATGTGGCATGAAGCGGCAATAAAACGCAACTGCAAGTCTTAATTAATCTTGGACGATGTTTTTCTTCTTACGGTTGACCGAGAAGATTCAAGAAAGATGGTGTTCTGGTTATTCGTCATATTTTGCTCGACATTGTAACGCTCTCTCTGTTCAGTGAAGGCGTACGTCAGATGCATGTTTGACTGCACTAACATGTTGGTTCCGGAGGGGAACAGTGTTGACATGAAGTTACACTGAGCGTCACAAATGTCTGCAGATGCGAATTCATTTAATATTTACAAGGTAAATTTTCATACAAAATTTTAATGTGCATTACGTTTGATGTATGGAACGTTTCAATTCAGAAAAAATATAGATGAGCCCGTATGGCGAGCGAGTCGTGCGAATTACGTCATCAACACGCGCTGACCGGACGCGTGCAACAACAGTGGCGAGCAAGCTGCAAAGGCGAAAGGAAAGGTGTAGAAATGCCTATGAAAGGACGATTCCCGATCAGGAGGACCCTTCAGTATCTCCAGAAAGGCGACATCATTTTTAAGGACAGAGTGAAGATCATGACGGTCAATTACAACACGCGCGGAGAACTCAGCGACGGAGCAAGGTCAGTGAATACTAGTAACTAGCCAAGTGAAGCACAGCTTGCTTACATATCCATAAGCACACTCACTCCTTTTTGTTGTTGTTTCTTCTAGGAAATTTGTGTTCTTCAATATTCCTCAGGTTCAGTACAAAAATCCCTGGGTCCAAATAATGATGTTCAAAAACATGACGCCGTCGCCCTTCCTGAAATTTTATTTAGGTTTGTATTCATCTCCCCCTCCTAAAATCTAGTACTACATTTCAGTGTTTCTCAGCTCCTGAACAATATCAGATACTAAACCTGTGCAAACATTTTGCAACACGTCATCAATCCAAAACGTAAACAAAATGGACTTTTCGACGGCACAGTGGCTGGGAAACCTTTTTTTGTTTTTTTTTTAATGAAAAACCATCTGACTCGTGTCTTTGGTCTAGATGACGGCGAACAGGTGCTGGTGGACGTGGAAGGCAAGGACCACAAAGACATCGCACAACACGTCAGGACCATTTTGGGCAAATCCCAGTAAGAATTTATCCAAAGCTGAATCCTTAGCTTACCTGTTGCCCATTGGAGGCCCATACGCGCTTGTACTGAGTGTTTGACATCTAATTTGAGAACTGTGAATACCTGCACAGAGTTCAGCTTTGACAATACAGATAAGTCACATTTCCTCAAATTCCATTTCAAACATATTTGTTGGAGGTGGCCTGACTACTGCCATCAAATTAAAAGAAACCTACACTTCAGCAATCCAGAATTCTGTTGAATCCCACCACACTAGCCGCGCTCTCACCTTAAAGTTAACATTAGTCAAAACGGTTTCAATCAACCATGTCTTAACAGCCAGTTTTATTTGTACTTGTGTAATATCGGGGCTCTTCAATCCTGATCCCATCGGGTCGTCGTCCTAGATTTTTTTCTATGTCTCCCTTTTGCATCTCGCCTGATTCAAATGATTACTCAAGCAATGGCTGCAGAAGCAGGGTAACTGTGTAGGGAGACTTATAAAACATCCAGTAACTGGCCTTTTGAATTAAATTGTCTTGTTTGTGCCCAGGACAGTGTTGGAGGCGGAAGCACAAGCCAAGATGCAGGCCTCCAATCCCGCCAACTTTGGACCAGCCAAGTACTGCCTGCGCGAGTGCATCTGTGAAGTGGACGGTCAGGTGCCATGCCCCGGCACCACGCCGCTGCCCAAAGAGATGACGGGCAAATACCGGGCCCAGATGAAAGCGCAGCAGGAATGAAGAGTAGACTTTTCCTGTGGTGTCTCACATCTGCCTGTCATCTGGAGCGATTCACAAAGATGCCAGGCCGGCTATGTGATGGATCGGACGCTCCTCTTCTTGCAGGACCATGTAAATGAGGCATCCTGCGGAATGGGAATAATGAGCGGTGCCGCCAAAGATGGATTTCAAACTCAAAGTGGTTTTGGACTTCTGTGGGGGCTAGACCTGCAAGCAGCACAAAAACGTTTGCTTAGTTGTGTCCCCCCACAGAGCCCCGACCACTTTGCATTTCAAATGCATCTTTTGTGAAACTGCTCCGAGAACTTTTATGAACGCAGCAGACACAAAAATGAAATAATTGTTTCACTTCTTTCCTTTTTTTACTTGTGCTGGAGTGTTAATAAAGAGCCAAAAATGTCCTTCAGTGTATCAAAGGGTCCAATCCTACATGTTATTTGTGGGGTTGGGAAACATTTGGTGCCGGTAAGCAAGCTTCAATACTGGCTGGCTTTCATGCGGATGTAAAAAGCAGCAAGTTGGTGGGACATCCTGTACGAATAAGAAGACACTGCAAGACGCTTATGTCCATCAGTCCATTAGTCAATAGCAGAAACTGCCTATGAGATGTGCTGCCCATTTTACATCCTATCTTACTTCCTTTTGCCTATGAAACCTCCATCGCTGGCATCGGGCTGAAACCTCAAGTCACATTTTGGTGAACATAGTTGTAAAAATTAAAAAACACTATCCACACATGTAGGTTTTGAAACATGACTGCCCAATCTAGCGTTGACAATGGCTTGCACTTTTTCATGATGCAATGCTAGTGTTCAAATGAACTTGCCAATTTTGAAATTCCTGCAAGGTTTGTCCATTGAATTTTCAATAACATTGAGTGGCTATGTCAAGTCTGACAATTTCAAACTGTGAAAAGGACAAAACCTTATGTCAACATGGAATCTGTTTCCACATCCGAAAATCACAAAAAAAAGATTCTTAAAAGGCAAAGCAAAAACTGTAGTGCTGTAAAATGATCCTTGGAATTACTCATTTGATAAGATCAGTTGAAGGAATAATGGGACAATCTGGTACGCGTGCAAACATTTGGTGCCCCAGGTTACTTAAGTGATTTTGACGAGGACATACACGGGGGGGGGGGGGGGGGGGGGGGGTAGATACCCCTAATTTGGACATAGATTGCACATGAATAAAATGTGTTTAACATCATTTGAATATTTTTGAGGAAGGGTGGAAAATGAGGCCAGTCGACCGCACGTAACCAAAAGTTGGGTTCTCCTTCTGCACTTTGAACATCTTCAAGCCAAGTGTACAAACGCTCCAAAAAACTTGAGAAGTGGTTTTAGTGGCGTGCTGAGAATGTTTGTTAAGAGCATTCTTATCCCTGAAGTTGGACGTGAAGGATCTGGCGTCTATTCTGGCTGGAAGTGCTGGGCTGGCTTCAAGGCTTGCTTCTCTTTTGTTCCTGCAGGGTGCGCTGTAGCTCCCTCAAATTCTCCGCAAGCAGTTCCACTTCGTCGAGTCGACCACTGAGCTTGGCGTCGAAGATGTAGGCTCTTATGTTGTCGATCTGCTGCAGCAGTAGCTCTTCTTCAATCAAGTCCACGTCCCCTTCCTCATCGTCCACCTCGAAGGGATTGCTGGAGCGTCCGGCGTATGAAGCGTCTGCGCTGTCGCTAACCTCTGACGCCTCCTCCGCGTCTTCGTTCTCTTCAAAGGGGTTGCCGGGAACATGGTCATCCTGCGTGTCCTCATCCTCGTCCTCGTCGAAGGGGTTGTACTCCTTGTCGGCGTTCCTTTGTTCCCTCTTGATGTCCTCACAGAAGGGATTGGACGGATCCTCTTCGATGGGAGTTGAGGCTTCTTCAGCCGCTACCTTCCGTTCATCTCCGTTCGGTGGCGTCACCTGGCCCCCTAAGCTTCTTAGCCTCGGAGGGGAGTCCTCATCCTGCCCGATATCCAGATCGCCGTCTGGGGCCAGATCCAGAGTGTCCTCCGGAGCAAAGGCAGGTCGCTCGTCCGCCACGCGTTGGCTCTCCTCCATCTCCCGAGCCTCCAGGCGGCGCAGCTCGCTCTGCTGCAAGTCCTCCTGGTGGGCCAGCTCTCGCGAAAGCGCAATGGCCAAGCTGGTTTGCTGCCGGTCGTACTCATCCTGAAGCTGCCGCAGGTTCTCCTCCAACATGGCCACTTCGTCCGTCCTGTGAGCTTCGCGCGCCTGCCGCAGGAAGGAGCGGATGTTGTCCATCTGCTGCAGGAGCGGGTCGCGCAGGGCGCCGCCCGTGCAGCCCGGTTCAGCCGAGGGCAACCAGCCCTCGGCTTTGCTCGGGCGAGGGGGCTCGCCGTTGACGCCGGCGGGCGCACGGTTTCGCTCCGACTCCTGCCTCCTCTTTAGAACCTCTTGGGCTGCCTATGAGCCAGGAAAGCCTAAGTCAGCAACAAGTCCTTTACCCAAAATGCAGTGTGCCGCCGCCATCTTACCAGTCTCTCCTGTTGCAGCCTCTTCTCTTGTTCCTGTTTTCTCTTTTCTTTCAGCTCTTCATATTTCTCCTTGGTCGGGAGGGACATGAGCCCGAGCAGCTTCTCCTACCACCAAGATGAGAATTTTTTGGGACTTGTGTCAGTGGATTGATGACTCTTATGGAGGGGATTCTCAAAGTGCTATCATCAATTTCTGATGTCTGATTTGAAAAGTACCCAAAAAAGCTATGGAGGAAAGCAAGGTCTCGCAGATGTTTGGAAGGAGCCGACATTCACCTGCACAAAGAGCGTGGCGGTGTAGCGCACCATCTTCTGCAACTGCAGCGCCTTGGGTCGCGGCGGTGGCTCCTCCTTCATCCCCAATGTCAGAATCTTCTTGCTGAGGGAAGAACGCAGCAAAGGCGTCACCGCCACACTTGAGCACCCTCGCACTGTTGAGCGCACCATGGACACTTACCTCAGAGCATCAATCAATTCGTAGTATTTTTGAACCTCCAGTCGCAGTCCCCCGGCCGTCTCCAAATTGTACGTCGTCTCTCCGGCGCTGCAACACAAGGCACTCGCTGTTCAGTTCTACTCCAAATGAGGAAAAAGTCACAGGTGCTTCTTGGGTACTCACTTGAGTGACTCAGCCATTCGGATGTATTCTGGCGCCTTCTCATCTACCTTCTCCATGCATGTCCTCAGCCTCTGATGGCAAGACCGGGCGGAAGACACCACATATCGAAAGAGTATGACTTTTCGCTCCAGGGATCCCTCATATGGGGCCCTCTCATTAACCAAAGGCAGATTCATCACAAATACCAGGGGTGCCCAAAAATGCCAGTACGACAACTTCAGCAACCTGAATGGGGTCAGGATGCTGTCGTGACAGCGTTGACCCACAGGGCGGCGCTCGAACTCTATTGAACGAAGGAATGAGCGGTGAGGTGCTTGTGGCTGTTCATTTACAATGGAAAAAAAAAAAAAAAGTGCTTACTTGAGTTCGTCCGAAAGTCCGACTAAATTATTAGCTAAAACAGACGATGAGCGTTCAACTTTCTGTCAGCCGCTTTGAAAGAGGGCCGATTTGAATGCGGTGTTCAAATGATTATTTAGCAACCGTCATGATATCCAGTATGTTCTCGTTTGCTATCAGAAAATACAACAAAAGAACGTGGCTGTGTGTGATATTCAGGCTACGTCATACTTGAAAAATCTTCTGTTTTAAATTCAAACAAATTCTTGTAAACCAGTCAAATGTTCTACCTACAAACCATGTTAGTTGTTGTAAACTTTAATAGACCAAAAAGTCATCCTTATTTTTATTTATTTTACATTTATCGTTTATCTGCCAAATATTGGAATAAGCAGCAGCCTCAACAAATTCCTAGCAGTGGGGCCATAGTCCTATTTTATACAGCCAAAGTAATATCTAATCATGCGGTTATTGTCTTTTTTTCAGCACTGATACAAGCTTCTTTACTGCAAAGCGTCTTCGGATGGATGTCAGTTTGCATAGCAGCTATGGGACTAACCTGGTAAAGCTTGA
Organism: Hippichthys cyanospilos; assembly: GCF_059441005.1. Lineage (NCBI taxonomy): Eukaryota > Metazoa > Chordata > Actinopteri > Syngnathiformes > Syngnathidae > Hippichthys > Hippichthys cyanospilos. Next base: position 29,346,792 of record NC_142370.1, on the reverse strand, counting down.
CGATATCAGGCACAAAGTCTTTTTCGTCCAACTTGCGCTGCCTCTTGAGCAGCGTGTCCAAGCAGTGGGCGCAACAGCGAATCCTCTCATCGTCCTTGTCGTCCAGCATGGACGTGACGCTGCTTAGGCTGCTCAGGCTGCCTCTCCTGGAGCCCATCCCGCTCCCGCTAGGAGACTGGCCTTGACCGTGCCCCCTGGGGACACTCAGAGCCTCGCGTGTCCCACTGATCAGCTTTTCTGGCAGTTCAGACAAAACAAACGGCATGGGTGCACTGTACTATATCCGCAACTCGTAATCTGATGAGATTAGTCTCGCAAAACACATAGAAACATTCCATGAGTTGAAGGTTGCACCCTTTCATGCAAGCATACCATCTTTTCCTGTCAATAGATTGCCACCTTACATTGTACATGTCCCAAATTCACCCTTCAAAAGCATTTTTTCCTCTGTACTGGTGCACTTGTGACAGCCTCCCAATTTGTCGCTGTCCTTAAAATCAGAGCAAGTAATAAAGACTGCAAACATAGCCAAAAGTGTACAAGCTCTTGAATCCAGCTTAACAGCAATACTATTTTCCCATTGCTATGATAAAATGATCATTTTGTGCTCCAGCTCTCCAGTCATTAATTTGTCTTTTAACATATTTAACTTCATTCTTTTTTCCGCTTTCAAATTGTTACGCGGTTAATGATATGAAGAACACCCTGTTGAATTAATGTCAGCTTCAACAAGAAGTAAAAAGAAATTACTTCTTTTTTTTTACGTTTTGGAAAAATAAGATGACCAAAATAAATGCTCTATGACTATCGATTGATCGACAGACAGACAGACAGACAGACAGATAATTGCATATTATTTCCAAAATTCCCAAGTTGAGCTTTCCTATGAAACAGACTGGAAAGCAGTGAATCTGTAGCTAACAAAGCCAGTCGCAAGCAGACACAAGCGAATACGTACGAGCAAGGGGCAAGGGGACAAAGTCCATGCACTTCCTGCACATGATGGAGCCGCACAGGCGACAGTGGTGCCGTCGGTTCCGGATGTTGAACTTGCTCCCGCAGTCGGGACAGAAGGGGACATCTGAATCGTTGACCCAGGGCACCAATGACTTCTCCATGGCTGCAAAGAAAGCGCGATGAGGATGATGCAGCGCCAACTTTTGCAGGCACGCTCATCCGGCACAAACCTCGGATCCTGGCCGCGTCAGAGTTAGCCCTGTCCAACGATGTCAGCTGAAAGAACGCATTTTTGCTTTTCAGCTCCCATAACCCGTAAACAAATATTGGGCCATGAGCGCACCTTCTCAAGCCTGATGATGAGCTTGTTGACCTCCACCACGTAGTGATCGATCCTGGCGGCACGTTGTTTCTTGAACACGTCCAAGTGACTTCGCGTTGCTCCTGCAAGACAGGCTCGCGTTGGTTTGTCTGCAGGGAGGGCTGTCCCCCCCCCCCCCCCCAGGTGTCGTTCTCGCAGTCTCACCCAGCTCTTGGGGCTCCCACATGTACGGGTCCACGCCGCCATAGTAGAAGGACTCGTAGCTGCTGGCGTCCCCTCGCTCGTCTCCGTCTCGCTTCAGCAATTTGTCCTTGGCTTTCTTGGCCTTCTGGACCAAACCTGCAAACGCGCAGCTGTTTGACAATGTCGAGCTGTCTCGAGCACTGCCATCCATCGGTTTTCAGGAGTGCTAGCCTTCACTTGTGTGCTGCAACTCATCCCAGCTGACATCTAAGAGACAATGTGCGCCCTGTACGGGTCACAGGATGCATATAGACTAACACTAATTCCGACGAGAGTCAATTTATTAAATTTTTTGAGCTACTTTAGCCAAAAGACAACATGAAAGGTGGAAAGTCAAAGGAAGATTTGAACCCCTGACCAGAGAGCTGTGAGGCAGAGTTGCTAGCACATTGCCTTTTGTGCCATCATTAAAAATTTTCAAAAGGAACAAAAATGCATGCATTTTGATTTTGCTGTGTCTGGACTGTGTGGCAGACACGGATGACCCGGACTTACTTTTCAGTTGTCCTCTAACGTGGCGCTCCTCCCCAGAATGCTCATCTTCGTAGTGCTCTTGGAGTTGGTAGAAGGACTGCAGGTCCTTAAGACAAAGCGGGCAAAGGAAGCCCTCCTTCACCTCGCCCTCCGCCTCTTCAAAAGGGCTCGGATAAAACCCAGAGGCCATGACGCGAGGGATCCCGCAGTGATCCTCGGGTCACGCCACCAGCGGGAGGACGGCGGCCCGTGTTTGCTTCTCCTTCAACCTGTCGTTGAAGCAAAACCAAAATGGTCAGCGTCTCAGATTGCTCACTGTAACAGAAGATTGGGTGGACACCTTATCACTTCCATTCCTAACGAGTAAGATCACGTTTTTCAGGAGGGGCAATGCTACTCCTGACAAAGCCTTGCTTTTGGGATGCAGACAGTAATTCTCATGGATGATGTCACTGGGAAAATAACTTAATCCGCCATTTCGTTTTAGTTCATGCCAAAGTTTTATGACATTTTGGTGAGTAGCAAATGCAGGCGTGATTTTGATCCGACAATACATGCCCCCCACGATGACGACTTGTTTTCCAGCAATGCTGTAAATAAACCAGTTGGCATAATGTAATACTACTAAGTTGAAGATGATTGTACGCGTCTTTAGAACTCGTCGACATGGATGCATGCATAACTGCTCTTTCTGGCAAAGGAGGATTGTTTGCTCATATCTTTTCGTGGCTGTGCTCGTTTCCGAAAAGTGCCTCGTTTGAATGAAAACCATGCATTTCTAACTCAATTATAAATAAGAAACGTTGATTGCACCTCATAAGCAAAACACCTTGGTGTGTTTTTTTTCGTTACCAAATGAAGTTACCCGGAAAGCTTATTTTATGTTTTTTTCAGCCTGTCAGTTTGGAAATTGAGTTGAAGTGTTGGCGAGGTGGATTCAGGGGATGCAGTAACGCTAGCTTGAGGATGCTAACGGCGGCTATTGCTCTACCTTCTCGCATCTCGCTGTCACGAAAGAAAAAGTGAAGGACGACGTAACCTCGCGAGCAAAGCCGTCCTGGTCAATTGAAGCCGCTTCTGACTTACATTTTAAGCGTACAAGAAGCGTTTTGCAGCTGGACGACAAAATCAACTGGCCTGGGGCGAGCCTTCAGCCTGCTTGGTCATGTGACACACAGGCCAGGAAGTCAGTACGGAAAGCCAACAGGGACAATAAGCGCCACTAAAAACTACAAATACGGAAGTTTACGTGGGACAACACATACAAGGAACCCCGCTCATTTCCTACCTATATATATATATATATATATATATATATATATATATATATATATATATATATATATATATATACACACACATACATTTTTTTTTACATTTTTTTGCAAAAATTACAAACACAACAAACACAAGCATCAATTAAAAAATGGAGTTATACAAAACATAAAATTGTCTTCCCAATTGGTGTTTCGACATATTAACTTTTGCAAAATATTGTTTCTTAAAATATTATTTCAATATTAATATTATAATTAATATTTTACTAACACACCTTTTGTGTCGATTGTGTTTGTGTCACGATAAGTCTTTGTTATGCAAAAAAGACTAATACAAATTTGGCAGTGGGGTGTGTCTCTAATTCAAGGGCGGAATTGTGTTTTTAATTTATATTCAAAGACACATGGGAAAATGTTTACAATTGTGAAAGATTAAAAGTTTATCAGATGTCATTTGAACGAATGAGCCACCGGACGCAAAAATGGTGTGGCACTTGCTGACAATTGATCACTGACTGGCTGTTCGGCAGTGAATCAGTGCACAACATAGAAATAGACACGAAAGCAAAGTAACAGTTAACACAAAGGCATTATCTAGTAAGCTCAGCAAATTTGCAGTTTACTCAGACTTGTTTTATTCTCATTTTATTTCACTAGACTCTTGACTTTGGCTCGTATAATATTGAATGAGGAACATACGCACACATGCCAGGTGTTGTGCCCATCTTGCAACCCCATAGAAAAAAATCCAGGCTGCGCTAGTGTCCAACTTCAAGCAGAAATGTTGAGTTTTCCACGCCAACTCAGGCCAGTGCAAGCTTAGCAAAGTCTTAGTTCATGAACCCACGACATCTTTTTTTGATAAAACGATAAAGTCTTTTATGGGCACTAAACACGCACCAACGCGTGCACACACGTACGTACACACGCACACGAGCACACACAACAACACATCCAAATGCCGCAAAAACACACATTTGTGGGATCGATCTGCTAGGTTCACTGAAAAGAAAACAATAATTTTCTGACACATCATGTGGCGTCATCAATGGTGACAACAGGCTCAATTCAAAGCGTTTGTTTGAAGAGAAAATACATTCAAAAATTGCTTTTCAGCTATAACACATCGTAAACTCATCTCAATTGTTTTGTATTTGCCTTCTGTATTGGTCAGTAAAAAATAAGCATAAATTCTCTGGTCTTTATTTTTCCTATTAGCTGCCCTATCTATAGGCACAGGCGAGTCATTGAGATGATTGATGAAATATACTGAAGGTCACACAGAAGGGAAAGTAGTGGATTTTATTTGAGTTGGTTTTAATCACGAGTAATCATGATGCAGCTACACATTACAGAGGCATATAGAAATCCCCAATCTAGTGTCCCTCCTCGGGAGCAAACCTTTTGCCCGGATGCTGCCTCTTCTCGTCATGCTTAATGTGGTCTAAAAAGTCGAGCAGCAAGTTAGTCTTGGCACATCTGACAGATTCCGATAGGTCTTCGCAAGGACTGATCGCGGCCAGTCCTGGACGTGCGCCGCTCACTGTGCGCCACGCAAGGGGCTCCTGGATGTCCTCTTCTTCTTCGTCGTCGTCGTCGTCCTCCTCCTGCTCCTCCCGGTCCTCCTCGTCGCCCGGCTGCCGCTTCCCGGGGTGCTGCCGCCGGCTCCGCGGGAGCAGCACGTAGCGCCGGCCCGGGTGCTGCCGCTTGGAAAGTTCGACGACCGGAGGCTCCAAAATGCGCCCACCGGAGGAGCGCTTTCCCGGGTGCTGCCTCCTTTCAACGCCCGTATGCTCTCGGCGGGCGGCCTCGTCGTCCACCTCCTCGTTGCGCCGCTTGCCCGGATGCTGCCGCTTTGTCAGCCAGGCGGCCTGAGAGGAGAGTCCTCCTGCAGGGAGGAGGAAAAGGGGAGTTCCGCTACTCTTGGGTCAATCGGCTGCTAGAACACAAGCGAGGCTTGCGTAATTATGCATTTTTGGTCGCCAAATGATTCTCATTTACAAATTGGAACTACGATTGTATAACGTTTTCAAATACTCACCATAATAGCTGAAACTTTTATGCTCTTCAAAACAATTTAACTGCAATTAAAAATGAAGCTGTAAATTTTTATTCTACTCCAAATTCCACTTCCACATTTCTTCGTAATTGCCTTACATTCTTTTCTGTTATGTTTGCTTGTTTACTCACCGCTAATGTCGTCTTGATCTTGCATCTTTCTCAGGATGGTGCGCAGCAGGAGACTCTCGGCTGTGTGAAGGAGGAGGTCGTCCGGCTCCTCCTCAGCGGAGACGCTCTGCGCTCTGCACGCAGTCATCGAGTTACACAGCAGGACGGAAGACAGGAAGAAGATCTGCCATGTCGACTTCATGCTGTCTTACTGTCTGAAGAAGTAATACAGGGAAGTTTCCCTTAGTCCTTTCCACAAATTCAACTGCGCGCGCTACCACCTGTTGCAGGGAAAGCAAACTCACCTGACCTCAGCTTGGTCCCCTTGAAGTGGCCGTCGACGATGCCTGGATGATGCTTGCTTGATGAGACGGTGTTGGAGGCTGAGCCTCAGGTCAAAACGTATGCGCGCACACGGCGCTGCGCTCGTCCTTTATACGGCGCGGATGCGCCCATGCACGGCCACGTCACGCTAACGCTCCAGTCGGTACTCCTTGGGCATCCCAACTCGCTCCTCGATGACGTCATCGATCCGTGCGCAAGATGTCCGTCCCGAGTGGGCCCACGACCGTTCAAAGTAGCGATTGAGAAATCGGACGGTCGAATGGATGTGACGTCATTTGGACAAACTGCTCACGGAAATAGGAGCAAATTCTAAAAAGCGTCTTAACAATTATTGAGCGAGCTCATAAATGATGCACAGTTCTTTCTTTCAACGCATAGGCCGACTGGAATTGGGAGTCACAGAGAGGCTGGAGCACATTCAATTTTTTTCTAAAAAAGTTGAAAATTAAGTTGTGTTTAGCTCATCCAATGGGATCCAAATGTACATCAAAATTTGTCGAAAATTTGGGTCGAGTCCCCGTTTTCTCATTTCTGCAAGAATGAAATGTATTAATACTAAAATAATATCCCTTTTAAGATTCATACATTTCTTGCCTTCCAGCAATTTACACCTTAAGAACTTGCAGCTAGAAAGTCCCGTGGTCAAGTCCACTCACTTAGAAAACAGTGGTCTCTAATCAAATCCTGATCTGTTCTCATCCCTTGCATCTCCCAATCTGCTCCCTCAGACGATCATGTTTCATCCAGGTTTTCCTCCCTTGTCTCATCAGTTAATTGCATTTAGGTTCCTGTTTTGTTTGTCACGTTATTGTTTCTTGACAGATAGATAGATAGATAGATAGATAGATAGATAGATGGATGGATGGATGGATGGTTGGATGGATGGATGGATGGATGGATGGATGGATGGATGGATAGATAGATAGATAGATAGATAGATAGATAGATAGATAGATAGATAGATAGATAGATAGATAGATAGATAGATAGATAGATAGATAGATAGATAGATAGATAGATAGATAGTAAAATAATCTCATGTGAGCTGCCTCACCTCAGGACAAGAACAACCTGAACAACAAGATAAGCCTCCAAATGTTGTCATTTTGTTTGCGTTTTGGCCAGAGTGTCATCAGACTTTGGTGCTCGCTTCACTGACTTGGGCCTCATTTGGAATTTTACCACATCCTATTAGTTACTCTTTCTAAGGAATCTTGGACTTCAAGTCCACAAGGCGGGAATTTGCTCAGTCAAGGAGCTCATTTAGCTCTGAAGTGAAGAGAGTTAAGTGCATATTCGCACCTCGTAGAGGCTGAAAGCACTCAAGAGTCGTTAGCCTCCCTTCTCCACTCCCTCATTAGGAAAATGTGGGAGTTTGGCTTCATTTTGCCTTCTCAGCATCTAAGGGTAGAATTTCACATGAGTCCTGAGAGTCGAGCCGTCCAAGAACACATCAGTGTCAGGAGTGTGCAAAATGGATGTTGGAGAGACGATTACTGCGGAGGAACCCTTGAGCAAGGTATAGTCCTGACCGGTCTCTCTTACATGCACGTTGTGCGCTCATCAATGTACATCGGACTGCTCCTTATTGCTTTGAGGAGCAGTTTTACCACTTTGGCACTTCATTTGGAGAGCAACCTGTTCATTTTGAAGAGCATGTCTTTTTGCGGGCGGCTGGTGGTGCAGGTGGAAGAGTGGTTAGCATGTCTGCCTCAAAGTTCAGAGTCCTGAGATCAATTCCAACTCAGTCCTTCATGCTGAAGCAGGGGATTTATGATTGGGATTTATAATGCAACAAAAAATTGATTCGGCTGAAATTTAGGCTTCGTATATGCTTTGCTGTGTCGAAATGAAGACATTTTACCAGCTGCAGCTTTCCACCAACAGAAACAGACTTCCGTTCCTTGTTTTCAAAATATTAATAATGTGACCTTATCAGTGTATACTGTCTTGCGCGATACGAGAAAAATAATTCTACAAACTGTTTGATTGCAGATAAGCATTTTGGAATCAGAATTGGAAATAAATGATGACTTCAATATTTGTTGTAATTTGTTCAAATTAGGTGGCTCGGCGGCACAAGGGACCCAAGTTCAATTCCAGCTGGCTCCTGCCTTTCTGTGCGGAGTTTGCATGTTCTCCCCGAGCCTGCGTGTGTTCTCTCTGGGCACTCCGGCTACCTTCCACACTCCAAAAACATGTATGGAAGGTGTATTGGACACATTAAATTGTCCTTAGGTGGGATTGGCCACGTGAATAATTGTTCGTCGATGTTTGTCCTGCAATTGGCTGGCAAGCAGTTCAAGGTGTCCCCCGCCTACCTCCCAAAGTCAGCTGGGATCAGTGCCAGCAAGCCTGCGACCATTGTGAGGATAAGTGGCTATAGAAAATGCTTGTATGGTTGGATGGATGTTCAAAGTAGAGAGGAACATTTTCATCAGCAAAATGTGTGTAGAGTTATAAAGAGGCTGAAAAGTTGAAGCTATGCAGTATTGATTTGCTTTCTTCTTAATTGACAGTGCATGCCTCGTTTGCTCGCCTTGGATCTGATTTTGCATTCTCACAGCGTTTGATGATTGCACACGCTGTCCTACGGAACCAATCGGAACACCCCGTCGGAACACGTCTCGCCTGTTGATTGAACAGAAAGACCGGGTACATTTTTTTACGACTTAAAAAAAAGTTCAGATCCAAAGAAAGGGAAGTCCTCTTTTGACTGTGTTTCTTTTTGTGATCTGCCATCTTTGAAATGACAGAGACGCGCATTCTACTTGTAGGGGGCTTGGCCGAAGACTAGCTTGATTGGATCTCTCTAAAACACAGCGGGAATCGCTTTTTACGACACGCATCTATATTGGGAAGCGCTCGTGATTGTGATTCTCAGATCGGTTTGATTGACGGGCCTGATGAGCTTCGGAGCAGACACACTTTTCACGCTCACATAGGAAGATGTCAAAGATTATGAGAAACAAGTTAGGCTAGAAGAAGACACCCCAGTCTCCTTCGGCTAAAAAATGATGTCCGCCAGACTGCATCGGTTGCTAACATGCGGTTGGTGCCACCGGAAAAGTTTGCAGATATCTGAAAATCATGAATTGATTACAAATCCAGTTAGCTGTGCCTTAGAAAGTTTTTTTTTTTTTTTGTCAATGAACTGGTGTATTTGTGGAACTTAGGAAAATAAAGAATACTCCTTTGAAATGTAAATGACAAGATTGTTTGTCATATTTACTCAAATTCATTGCAATTTGGAATGAAAACTGTTTATTTTGGATGTCTTCCTCATGAATGGACTAAAAAAGATAAATAATATTTATTTTATAATTAGTATTGTAATAATTGTAGGCAAAAAGTCCCTAACAAAGAAACGGTTGACACAAGGATTAGCATACTGATGTCATGTTTGAACATGTAAATGGTTCCCTTCAAGAAAAGTTTGAAAAGTTATAAACAATTTAAAAAGGATTTTCAAATATTGAGATTAAAGTGTTCTTGCAACATTAAATAATACATAAATAAATGATAGTGAATGTGAGCACTAGTCACAAGTTCAAATTCAATGTTTTTAATGTGTTTTTTCTGACATTTGAATGAATATTGAAGTCATGCACCTACACGCTAGGAAAATGTTATGTTGACAACATTATGTGTTTTATGTCTATAAAATTATGGCAAATCGGATCGTCGTCGTCATCATTATCGTCGTCTTGTGGTCATCGTTGACGTCATCGTCGTTGACGTCATCGCCATTGTCTACGACATCATCATCGTCGCCGTCACCGTTGTGTTTTCTTCCTGTGAAGAAAACGTCTGTGAGAATTGCAGGTTACAAATCCCTAGACCAGGTCATCAGGGGCTTTTTGAGATGACCTCAAAGCTATTACTTGTCACGGTTGCAACAAGTGGATACACGGGTGAATGTTAAGTGCCATCACTTGACAGGCCGACGGATGAGACACACTGGCCGGGTGATCGGTCCGACTTGGCGATTTCCGGAATGAAACGTTTTGCCAAGTCATGCTCGCGAAGGGCCAATCGAACTTTCACGAAGGATCCATCCGGCAGCAGGTGGAGGTTCTCACAAGTCAGCTTTTCCCCGGAGACGGTTGAGGCCGAGCCGTCGCCAGAAAACAAGAACGGGCATTCCTCACTCGCTGTCACGACCCGCGTCGGTGCTAATAACATTGAGTTGGACTGAAAGCGAACAATGCTCAAGAAGTATTGTTGGATAGCTTCGTCTCATCTAACAAGGTTGCTTTTGGTCTTCCGAAGCCGTGGACGTTTTATCTGGATTTGGCTGCTATTGTATCACGCTAACATCCGATCAATCTGGACTCTCCCGGGATGAGCAAGCGGTCGTTTACAGGAAAGAGCAGCACTGACGGCCTCATCAGTCCCACCAATTAAATTGTCCGCAAGCAGGGATGAAGACGCAAAGTGTCTCCGCCATCTTTGGGGAGTCTCCAAAGGTCACCGGTAGACAATTGTTTGACTCTTATTTGTCTCCTTGAGGAGAGACTGACAAGAAAAGGCAAGTTTCCATTCTGAGATGCAACCGATTTTTTTTCCTGTGCAAAGGCGTACAAAAAGTAGTGCGTTGAACAAATGCAGATTTTAGGTTCAGTTTTTGTGTTAGGTTTTTACATTTTTACTGTAAAGCTCGCGGTGCACAATGTGCTCATTCGTCAAGCATCTTCAGCTCAGAGTATTTTTTTGCATTGCTGCTTTCCATTTGAATAGCCAAGCCCCCCGTCATTTTCATCACGAACAGAACCCTATCATTTCGAAACTTGATACATTTTTCCCATGCATGATGCAATTATTTTCAAGTGGACTAAGTTCAAATGTGACATTAAAAATAAATGGCGCTTTCATAAGAAAGAAGCGCCTTAGTATTCCTGCAGTGTTTGCCTCCATCATTTTTTTTCCCTCCGAATCAAGGTTTTGGCCCTAGGGCCACATGGATGGTATTCTCCACTTGATGTAATTTAACGTTCCTAGATAATAGCTTCGTGACGAGGTTCAGACGGCCGGTTCAAGACCGACACTCTGTCGCGCGGCCCAGTGAGATTGATTCTCAGTTTGGAGTCGAAACGCTAATGGACTTTTGGAGTGCAGAGTTGAGATGAGGGCCTAGCTTCATCCTTCAAGTGCTTTGATCCAATCAGTGAAATGGAGGAATTATAACAAATCGCCAGATTGACATTGAGCTTGCCAATGGCGTCCCTCTGCAGCGTGCCATATGCGCAAACATCCGAGTGGGCAAAGTGCTTTCTTAGGCTCGCGTGACTCATGCGGCCCGTCACTCAGATGTCGCGCGTCCCGGCCTTCCTGCCCTAGAGTATCTTCTCTGCTGACAGGCGGACCTCGGAGGATTCTCAAAATGTACACTCAACAAATCGTGGCTAGTAAATAAATACACTTCAGTCTCATTTCGAATAATCACATATTTAATTGGTGCATTTTTAGTATATATTAGTTGTTTATCCCCTTCTCTGGTGTTGGAGTGCACAAGGACTTCTCACACCTCTATGTGTACATGCACAGGTCTTCCTGTGGAGTTTGTCTATTCACAATATAAGAAGTTCAACAACAAAAAAAAACGTCAAAACCTTCCAAGATTCTGATTTTTCCACATGTTAATAGGAGACCGGTTACATCCCGCATTGGTCGTCAGTCACTTTCAGGGCACATAATGAAAAGTAACTACCGTAATTTTACAAATACAGGATGCGGATTGATGGCTTGGTCCACATTTCATAGTAAAACTCAGCATTTCACCAACTCTATCTTTTGGAACTGGAACTTATCTGCTGCACCTCCTACATGCTAAGGATCACTTGTGCCTCAGCATGCTACTAAGCTTGCTCATGGGGATGAAGGCAAGTGGATGAGTCACGAAGACAGAAAGTAGCAGTTAAGTGATCATTGAATAGCGCATTTTTAATTTTTTTATTTTTAATTATTTTATTTATTTTTTTAGAAATGTGCAAGACACAGTTGGATTTGAAAGCCCATTGATTTTAACAGAATTGGCGAATGGAAATTTTGCATGCACATTGGAGATGTAATTTGAGAAGTGTCTTCAAAGCACTGCCAGTTACCTTGAGGGAATTTTGGTCTAAATAGGAGCAATAATAGGGGTTCTTGACCAAGTGTTTTGCGGGAGTGAGGTAGATTGGCATGGGCAGTTACAGACACCTGAATGAACAACAGCCACATATATTTCTTGAGGAGTCAAATATTGCTGGGAGGCTGCAGTGTGCCATCTGCAGGAGGCAACTGAAGAGTGCGAGGCAGGAGGGCTTGTTATTCTGCGTGAGTGTGTGCGCGTGTGTCTGATGGCTGTGGACTGGGGGCCATAATGGAGGAGAGAGCGCATCAGGCACACTCAACATTGAAGCGAGAGGAACTTGCGGCACAACTCCACAGAGTCCTCTCCACCTGTAATCAGCCGAGCGAGAGGCCAGTCACACCTTACTTCGCCCTCCATGGAAACAAGACATCTTCTTTTCGCTTCTCTTTTTCACTCGTGGCACCCCCCCTCCCTCCGCCTCCTTCCGTCCGCATTAGCATTAGTCGCATTGTGTTTCCTGGATTCATGATTCCAAGCATTTACTTTAAAAAAAAAAGTATAGGCCATTTCTCTCTCAATTTTAGGCTTTCACACGCATTCAACTAGAAAGCTTCTCAAATGTGAGTCAGACTTGCTAACACGAGCGAATCATTCGGAATAGGCCCAAATATTGCAGGATCTGACAGTTGTTTACCTATCACATTAGCAAATGATGAATACGATGCCTCTTTGCAGCTCTAATTGCAGTGGAAGCAGAAGGTCGCGCACAGACATCGGATGAACTGAGTAATTGACCTCAGACAGAAGTGCCTGACTTTGCTTGTCTGAGAGACACACACACCCACACACACACAAGTTTTTTTTTGTTTTTTTTTATATTGGGGACATGCCATTGACATAATGCGTTTCATACTCCCTAACCTTAAAGGGACAGTGTGTAAGATTTAGACCATTTTTCATTACAGCCAGCAGGAGGTGCTGCAGGTGCTGCATTTACCATTGTTCGGAGCTATAACAAATATGACCCCCCCATGTAATATAATTTAATGATAACTAGACCGATGATTATATTTAAAACATTCATTTGAACACATTTATTTGCAAGAATTTGAAATTTATAGTCGTTTAATTTATTCCTTTTTAATGAATGAAAAATGGTCTAAATCTTACACCTTTAACCTTAACCATCACAACAGATTGCCAAATCCTAGTCCTTACCCTCATCTGAATCAAAATCCAATTCAGACCCATACTCTGAAAGTGAACTTTGACCCTCAAATAGAGGTCTGAACTTGTGGGGTCCATCAAAACAGTCCCCACAAGTCCGAGCAATCCCCACAAAGACAATAAAACTCGGGATTTGGTCCCACCATATAGCAAAAAAAAAAAACAAGCGCGCACGCTCACACACACACACACACACACACACACTCACACACACACATTCATGCTGACAAGTGGACTTTCTCCTGTATCCCCCTTAAATGGACTAATGAATGGGAGGCCTCCACTTCTGTCAGCGGAAAAGGTCAGAGAACATTTGTATTGTGTCACAAAGATTTGTTACTTGTGTGTAGCTCTCTTGACAACAACACAGACTACTGCTGCGCCCACAACGAGGACGTAGAGCGCGTTTCAGGCTGCACGTTTCAAATGAAGTCAATATTGGTCGTGCGGCGGTGTGAGGGTGCATGTGTCTTTTAATTGCTCTCACCATTACATCGCGCAAAGACGTCCCTGTCAGGACATCTAATAAGGAGCCGTTTTAATAAGACTCAGACCACCCTCTCTCTCTCTCTCTCTCAAGACTAACAACTTTGGCGATCTTTCTTCTTAGTTCCTTTCGTGAGGTGGCATGTTCACATATTTGTGTAAAATATGCAAGTTTTGAGATCTTGCAAGACAGGAAGTCCCGTTGTTGTGATGTTGATATGTTATCAGTGATTGGGGGTGGGGAACATTGGACTCAAAATAAGTTTGGCCATGTGTGATTGCAACTTGGCGGTAGCGACAGCGTTGGGAATCATCTATTCAGATGCTTCATTCTATTGCTTTTATGCCAGATGGCCGACTCTGGTTCCTCGGTAATCACTCTCATTAAATTATCTTCAATCAATACAGCTTGCTGCTGCTGCCACTTGTAACTGCAACCTGACTTTGGAGCCACCTCAAACCAGTTGGTACCCCGCCAATAGTGATGGGACTTTCGGCTCTTTAAAGGGACACTGTGTACGATTTAGACCGTTTTCATTAAAAAATGAATCAATTCATTGATTATACATTTTGAAAAACTTGAAATAATTGTGTTCTTAACGACCAACAGTATGTTTTAAAGAACACGTCTAAGGTCTCATTTCAGTGCACAATATGTCTCAGTCATCGTTACTGCAGCGTGACCTTTCACGATATGTACCTTCTTTTTCTTCAATCTGCCTGCACTCATCTAAGCTTTCAGCATTTTTTTTCATTTTGACAAAATGTTCCACAGCCCAAATTGTTGATACCCTTTCTCAATGAATGAAATGGATTCAGATGCTTGAACCAAGCCTATATAAGTGCGAAAGTTAGAGTTCCTCAACAGTCAAAAGTTTATTAATATAACAAATTCAGCATAAAAATGGTTAGCTTTGTCCGCTATGTTTTTTTGCACAATTTTGAGCTCAGGAGGTTTATGTTGATTTTCCTTCCGGAATCTCCATGCGTAAAATGGGTTTGTTTGCTAAGAATTCATTTCATTTCGCATTCATTCACGTTAAAAGCTGTTATAGTCGTCATGTGTGGAATGTCCGCTTTGGAAGTCTGATGACAGTTTTCAAGTTTTGCTATATGAACCTCCAGATTGATATGCAAAGGCCAAATGGTGTGAGGAGAACTTTGTCCCAGACAGGACCATCTCATTGTATAAATAAGCCAAGATTGACTGGGCCTCGTTTGAACCCAACACTGAATGAGCTTTTTCTCCCAATTTGACTTACTATCGACCCAGCAGTTTGAAGAGTCAACATGCAATTTAGAGGCTACTATTTTGGATCTCAGTTGAAGCTAGAAGTTTGCCCGGCAACAGTGCTCATAAACTGTCAACTATCTGTACATGCTTGTGAAGATATTCACCAGTCTGTTTAGGTCATTTCATTCGTAGGGATTTGAATGGATTGCAACTGGCTGGTGTAGTCCCAAGCGGTCCAATGAGAGTCCAAACGTCTACCAAGATAAACAGAACAGTCCATTTACCATAGATCAGGGGTGTCAAACTCATTTTTGTCGGGGGCCATTTTGTAGCGAGAACTTCCTTCATTGGGCTGATATGTTGAGGAAACCAAGTCGATTTTAAATGATCTCATAGTATTATTACCGTACACAACAAATTGATGGCATAGTTGTTTTGAAATCAGAAGCATTTTAGTTTGTTCATTTTTTGTATATATTACAGAAAAAAAAATCTCAACTTTATTTTTCATTATACACGACAAGCTAAAGTTTAGCTGAGTTTAGCAATCGTTCATGCAAACTTACATGATTTGCTTTCGCGGGCCACATAAAATGACGTGGCGGACCGGATTTGGCCCCCGGGCCTTGAGTTTGACACCTGTGCCATAGATGGACTGACTTCAATTCATTGGACATCCACACAGGTGTCAAACTCCAGTCCTCGAGAGCCGCTATCCTGTTTTCGAAATGTCTCTCTCAAACACACCTGATTCTAACGATTAAGATCATTTTTCAAGCTCCTGCAAAGCTTGCTAATAAACTAATCATTTGAATTGTATGTGTTAGGAGAGAAAACCAGAAAACATGCAGGATACCGGCCCTCGAGGACTGGAATTCAATACCTATGAACTACACCAAAGTCATTGATATCAAACCCTTTTACCTTTGATCTTTTGAAATGATGATGAAATATATTTAACTGTTTAGGCATTTCACTGCCAAGAAGAAGGCAAAGGAAGTTTTACGTCCTTATGACGAAATGAACACAACCGGAGAAAGATAGTTGTGTTTCCCCTGGGGAGCACGCACATGATTGAAGAGTGCGCTCACAGTCGGGACCCCCGCAAACGGGGCCCCAAGCTTGGAGACGATCGATGGACGCGTGCTGGCCTTCGCGCACACCTTCCCGGCTCTTCATTAGCGACCAGCAGGCTCTAATTGCTGAGGGCCACTGAGAGCCGGCATCCTCACCAAAGGGTCATCGGCATCGGCCGCTCGCGCTAATGCTTTCCATTATGCAGCGTGCCGGACAAAACAGCCCGGCCGGACCTAGCATTTCCGCGCATGGCCGCCTTGGCTCACACACTTTGAAGCGTTCATTTCAAGCTTCCGAAGAGGACTTGCAAAAAAATGCCAGATGTGTATCTTCACCAATCAGCTCAGGGACACAAATGTCCTCATTCACTAATAACTCGCACTTGATCTAATTTCATCGCTTAATCAACATAATAGACCTTTTAATTGAGTAATCAAAACTAATTTTTTACAGTGGCAACAACAATTAGAAAGCTCACTTGCAATCTAGATGAGAAAATCCTCATCGGGTTTCGACAAGAAGTGCAAAGTGCAGAAGAGCCTCAAAAGTCAGGCATTAATCAACCGTCAAATTGTAGTGTTTTCTCACAAAATCCAAACACTGCTTTTTTTTTAACTTGAATCTTTAACGTGTCACTACTCTGGTTATTTACCCACCTTTTTCATCTTGTTGTGTCTATATGAATGAAACGGAATTGCTATTTTGATAGTTGAGGAGCTGCACATTTCAGTGTGGATAAACAGCTTTCTGGCTCACACACCCGAATATCAATCATATTGATAAAGCTCGAGTTACAGTATGCCTGCGACACTGATAGACAATTCAAATATGATTTTACATCAATTCCTACATCCTGCAGCTTTCGGTGCCCCCTGATCAGACAAGACGATCCAGATGCGGCAACAATACCTAAAGGGTTCGTTTGGACTGCGTTGAGGCCGTCTCTTTGCCTGCCGACTGGCGCTGGAAGCATGGTTTTGCATCAATGTTGTCATCTAGCGGTGTATTTTGTGTACTGCACCGTGTTTGATAATAAAAACGTTTCCTCGCGTCCATCTTTTAGTGATTCCAGTCCACAGGTATCAAATTCAAGGCTCGGGGGGCAGATCTGGCCCACCACATCATTTTTTATGACCCACGAATGTCTGATTTGACTTCAACTTTCTGGTTAATAGACCAACATTTGCAAGCTGTTTTCATCTTTTAAAAATTTTGTTGGAAAAAAACGGCATTTTGTTCCCAATCCCTCTTTTTGAACAGTTTTTACCATCCTATGATTTTAAATCTAGTTAGAAGGGTGACCAACACAACTAAAATGTATCTCTGACGGAAACTAGAACCACAATTTGGCCCGCGATTGACACTCCTGTCCTAGTACAAAGTATCAGCTGCATTGCTTTCTCTTTTGACAGAAAGAGTACCTTTTTTGTCATATTTGTATGTTGTTTTTTTTTTATGCTTTCTCTGTTGCAGGACCCTCTGCTGAACTCAAAAACCAGACCTGCATTCCAATTGCTCCCTGCATATGTACTCCTGTCTTTTTTTGTTTGATTTTTTAATTGTAGAACACATGTTTAGTTTACTTGGGTGACAGCAAAATCTAAATCTGTAAGGCCACTTTAATTTTTTTAACCGACTTATTAAAGATGGTAAAACCAGTCAATCGTTCAATCAAGAAGCTGCATTGTTGATTATATTATTTAAAAAAACGACGTGTCAAGGCTTTCTGTCAAAGATGATCAGGCAAATAGTTGAGGCTTTTCGTTTGTTTGTTTGTTTTAGGTTTTTAGGTGGTCGTGGCCCCGCATCGTAATTGAATAGATCCGCCCTTCCACTTATCTTCAGCCCCATTCATGAGCAAAACAAGATCAAGCTGCAGACTGCTGTCCCCTGACAGTAGGCAGAAAGTGACGCAATGAAGAGAAATATTGATATTGTTTTATCTGTAAACGAATTTGTGTCCTTATCTAGTTTAGTAC
This sequence comes from Hippichthys cyanospilos, assembly GCF_059441005.1. Lineage (NCBI taxonomy): Eukaryota > Metazoa > Chordata > Actinopteri > Syngnathiformes > Syngnathidae > Hippichthys > Hippichthys cyanospilos. The sequence goes on along the minus strand of NC_142370.1, from coordinate 29,328,926 downwards.
TTGTCTTAGATAGGTTCACGTCTTCGCACTTTTTCAACAAGTAACTTGTGCAAATGCCCGCCTGAAGACCACTTCGTCGAGGGCTATGTCTACAGAGTGGGACGTCGAACTGAGCAAACGATCTCTGTTGACGTTGGCGTGTTGACGTCATCGTCAAGCGGGCGGGGCGTAGCCGGGAGCGGACAGCGGTCGCACGCGCGCAGAACTGGGGCACCGCTAGTCAAGCAAGTCCGGTTCCGACCGCTACCTTCGCCAGCCATGTAAGTGTCAGCTTCAACGTGCTTTCGGGGCTCTTTAGTGCAGAAAAATGCGCTTTGTAAGCGGAAACACGAGCGCGCATCGCCGCCGTTGCCACTTGACTGGACTTGGCACGCGAACGGTACCGTCAACCTGCTGACAGCTTCCACACGCACGCGCCGTTCTTTGAGTCCCTTTGCACGACCCACACCGTTACGAGTTTTGCTTCCCAGGCCGGCGATTGCCCCCACCCCCCTATTTTTTCTTTGAATAAATATTTTTTACGAATCGAAAGATAGTCGAAGATAGATTTTTTTTTTTTTTTTAATGATGGGGCATCTGCTCTGATACACGTCGTGCATGTTGACAGATGTCAGGTACACGCGCAGACAACACTGGTCCAGCACACCCTTGTAAGCATTTATATAATGCCCGGATGGATGGCTGCTAATAAGAATCATCATAATAACAATAAAGAGATCACAAAGGGGTCACATCAGATCATGTACTTTTGAAGCAGATGGACACAAATGGCATTTGGACAAAATATATGCTCTTATCTGAAATATGATTAACTTACTGCACATATAAGTTAAGTCCTTGCTAGATGTACCAAATTGCTTATCCTTTATTAATGTGTGCCAGATTCTCAAGTAGAGTTTTGCTAAAGGTGACTGCATGCTTGGAATGATGGTGGAACGGATGAGATTGAACTCAAGACCAAACGTCACAGAATTTTCTGAATGTAAACGAGCTGATGCTTGGAAGTGAAGCCCTCTTGAACGGGCCTCGCAGCGACTGTCACTCTGTCATTCCAATTTGACGCCGGTCACAAGAGCACATTGTCTGGCGTATGAGCGAGTCCCGCATTTGTCCAAACGAAGGTGAAATTCCTCTCTAGAAGCTGCTGTTTCTCATGGTAACAAGTTGCCTGCTTTTCTGGCTTCTGGACCCTTTTTGAGTCGCAATTAGGCAGCGCTCACACGCGCGCCTCTACGTTATTTGTATTGGACCTTGGAGGCATATGTACTGTACTTACTGTTAATAGAGGGGTTTGACCTTTGTGCTGAAGTATTAACTTATCCCAGAATTCTGTACGGTTGATAATTGTGTGGAGCTACTTGGCATTTTCATTGCTCATGCGGTATTCAACAAGGTACAAATAATATTAGTTTACATGACCACCAAGTTGTAGCAATGGAGAAGTAAACAGGGACTCTAGACAAGTAGGCGAGTGTGCACTTAATTACGTTAAGTCCATAGGTGTGATTGGGTGCATGAGTGGTTGTTCGTCTCTGTGTGCCCCGCGATTGGCTGGCAACCTGTTCAAGATGTCCTCCACCTACTGCCCGAAGAAAGATGCGATAGGCACCAGCAAGTCAGCGACCCTAGTGAGGATAAGCGGCTGTAGAAAATGGATGGATAGTTAAAATATTAGTTATTGTTATCATTAATTAATATGAGTTAAAATATTTTAACAGCCTTTTTAATAAATTGTTAAAATAGTAAAGACACATTCTGCACATATGTGTGTGTATTATACATACAAATGTGTGTGTGTGTGTATATATATATATATATATATATATATATATATATATATATATATATATATATATATATATATATATATATATTTTTTTTTTTTTTTTTTAGAGCTTTTTAATTAGCTACAGTATGATAGGAAAGCACTATAACATTTTATCCCCATTTTTCCATTTGTGGGTGTCCCAAAACATTTGTCAACATAAAGTTGATACCAAGTTTTATTTTAGTTCATTTTGCTCTGAATGTTAATCAATATTTGTAATTTTTGTGGTCGGGCTCTTGAGGTGAGGGTCTGTCAACTTAGAAGCTCCTTAATTTGACTTACTTTGCACAGCACAAGTGCTTTTGTTCCTTACATGCGAGCCGGATCCCCGAAATGAAATTTAGCTGCCATTGCAAACATTTCTAAACACACCTGCAATGTAGTCGCTGTGTGGTGCGTTTGCATGCGAGCGTGTTGCTGTAAAGTCCAGCGCCACCTTTTGTCATCTGGGCCTCACGGTGGCCGCTCAGCTCACAATAGGACATTGTGCCCGACTCGGTCCGGGAACTACCTTCCATTCAGCCATTCAGTCGCGCGCGCTCCGCTCCAGCGGGCTCGACCCGACGGGGCCGGGTGAAATGTACGCCGGACCGCTGAGCTCCGACCCCCTCTCTCACTCCTGTCGGTTTTGTCTCCCTTGCCAAAATCAAGTGGCATCGCTTATCGCGCTTTTTACAGCATGCTGAGTCATCCCCACAATTTACACACACACGCGCACATGGTACAATAGCAATTGTTCCCGTTTCCTGCCAATTCTGTCTGGACGCGGCTGCTGAACCAGATTAAGTTTTCGTTTATGTTGGTTCACACTTGGCTGTGCACAAATCGCCTCGGACCGGAATAGGGATCGAAGTAGACCGAAAAAAGCGATCGCAGAATCACCATTTTTGGATTGGAATCACAAGCCCTAAAATCACATACTTGTTGCATTTTGACAACAACTGCAAGTGTTTCTACACCACATTTCCTTCAAGAACCTGAAAATATTCAAGCTGGGCTATATGGCTCATAAAACTCACAAATTTGTTCAGTCAATTTAGGTGAGTACGATTTTAATCGAAGAATAAACCTGACAAGCGAACATTTTTCAAGTGGTTGATTTATTAATACGTATCCTTTGGAAAATATTCAGATAAAAAAAATCACTGATTTAGAATCAGTTTTAACAATATTTTTAGCTTGTGCAAAAAAATGCTATTAACAGCTTGCTGGTTTAAAGGAGTAGTACATTTATTTTCAGCAGTAAAATGTTTATGTTTTGATGCTCCAGAGCCACTGTCAGGCAAACCAAATTGACGATTGAAATGAGAACTTTGTTGACTCAGCCATGTTGGTTCAAAAAGATTTTATTCTGATCACATGCTGACGTCTAAGGTTAAGTTCACATTGCAGCCTGAAGTGACCAAATTCCTTTTTTTTTTCTGACCTGTATCCGATTTTTCATTGGCTTTGTCAACGACGCCGCTCTGATATTTTCAAATTTGATCCTGACCACTTCCGTGTGTCATCATGAATTCGATCCTTATCCTTTTATCATGAAACTTCAGTCTGAACGGCCAGCAACAAACGTCACAATTCTACACTCAAAAAAACAGGAGCAGGTTGGAAAAACCAAACCAATAGCAGACAGGGAGACAACTAAATGGAGGGAGAGTGAGGTGTGTTTTTGTCTCACTGTCTCTCTCCAATTCACTCGTTCGGAGCGAGCGAGTGAGACGTTGCTGGCACCGCACAAAATGCTATGGCCAAAAACCTCACCGAATATTCTGGCTCCAGTATGACAGCCATTTCCACCTCTGTAAACACTAACGTTAAGCACGCCCACTGTATGTGACATCCCGGCGCCCTACAGTTTCAGGTCATTTATAGCTCACATTTAAGTCACTTACAGGTCATATTTATTTAGTAATGTGAACAACCTCACAAAAAATCTGAAAAAAAAATCATAATTGCTGTAAGCATGAATCCCTGTAGAGTGTGAACGTAATCTTGAAGAAGTATCTAAAAAAAAAAATGGCTCACCGTCCACTCTCTGCCTACCTTCTTTTCAAAAGTGTCCCACATAATCATTACCTATGCATGTGTATACTCAAATTGCCTCTCCCTTCGTTCCTGAGACCGGAGAACCAAACTCAGTTTGATAGCTCGCCACCTAGCGTGAGCGCAGTCTGACAAACCTGAGCAGAAGGTCAAGCCGCGGTTGTCAACAGTGCCCACTTGTTGTTTGCAGCACCACAGTAGCGTCAGTCAGTGATGGCGCCGGCCGGAGGGGGGGGCGGGCCCGGCCGGGGCCGTCTGTGAGGTGATGGCTCTTCCACCAATACGGTAGCTTGCTGGTTTTAGCTCCAATCTTGGGACGCCATTGTCACCGCCACAAGGATATGACTGGTGGAACACGTTTCCATAGATATATTCCGCAGACTGATGATCTGAGTATTTTGAGGTCAGTGAACGTCTCTCTAATGCATCTGCTGTCTTGCAGGTGGTGGACAAGAATGAGAGTTTCCAGGTCATGACGTTGTGACATTTGGGCTGATGGTAGGTGTTCTTTGACGTATTTTGCCTCATGTATCATCGCCCTGCTGCATTATGACTTATCATTGTATCTGCTTCCACAGTGTCCAGTCACATCATTCCAAATTCAACATATTCTAAAAACGCATGCTTCGGATGTGATTATTTCCTCCTATTTTTCATCTGGCCATTATTCTGACATGCATCTACTTCCACATTATCCACCATACTCATATCATTCCGCCTTTCTCATTCCAAAAACTTGTGCAGAAAGGCATCCCGCAATGCTTTGCTCAACTATCGTCAAGCAATTTCTCGATATTTATCGTATTTAAAAAGCAAAATAACACAAAATATTTCTTAAACACTTAATTCTAACGTGTGGAACCGATGAACGCCTGTCAGAAGATCTATCCCGATGATAACAAGTAGTTTTTTTAGTGTTAGGGTTATAATAATATAATATGTTTACATTTGGGCCTGATTGTGATGTAGTAGGGTCACATATGCAGCCAGCTGTTGGGCACTTGGTGAGCATATGCGCACCAATCAGCTAAGTCAATCAGTGACGGTTATTATTCCCTGACAGCAAATTCTTGCTAATGATTTTCACTATTCCATAAATGCCCGAAACGGTCCTCATTCATTTCCATTCCGCTTCGTTCCATCTCATTCCACATCATTCCACATCCATACGTTTTCATTCAGCTCATTTCTCTAGACAGTGCAAATGTCTGGTTTGCTTTTGGGGCACTGGTGTTTCAGGCAAAGTAAACAGTCTGCCAACAGAAATGTGAATGACCTGGCATATTTTCTGAGTTTTATTGGACTCCGTTTGACAGGTTGTCATTTTTGGCAACCTGCCAAAACCTGCCACGAATGCCAACAACATTCATCCTTTCCTAAGCCCTCTCCTCTCTGTGCAGCGGTCTCCCTTTTTTTGAACTCCCAACATGATCTCCACCGAGATATCTGATATATTCATCATTGTCTTCTCACCTTCAACTTTGCCGATTTTTGCTGGCTGCGCACGTGATAGCGAGGCTTTATGCCACTGTTGGGTCGGACTCCCGTTCCCTTGACGTCCTCTGTAGTTTCAGCAGGCGGCCCCTCCCGCTGCGCCTCCTTGGACTCCTCGGGGCCCCGCTTCCCCGAGCCGGAGCGATCCGCCGCCCCCTCGGATCCCGCCGCGATGAGGCGCGGGACCAACCCGCAGAGCCGGCGCAGTCGGGGCTCGGGATCTGGGAGCGGAGACCGCGACCCGCTCCTGAAAGGCAGCCCCCGGGCCCCGCATCGCCGCTACACTCACGATCCGCAGCAGCACGTCAGCCGCCCGCGCTCCTCCTCTACCGTCGACGCGGCGCCCAGCAGCCCGGGGGGTGACGCCACGCTGTCCTCAGGCTACCAGTCGACGGATGAGACCGACAGGGTGAGTGGCTCGTCGGCGCGGTCGTCGCAAAGCTTCTCCACCGCCAAAAAAAGGCAATCGAGAAGGAGTGACCTTGGCCTGCATGTCCTACAGCGGAGATGTGTTGAAGGGGCCACATCATGTTGGAAAAAAAAGGCCATTTGACAATTACATTACTCATAATATAGTTCTCAAAGCATAAATACAAGTTGTGCTGTCAAGAGATAAGAAAAAATGAGTGATTAACGTCTGACATTATTCGGTCTAAATATTCTTATGTGAAAATTACTGTGATTAAAAATAGAGGTTGTTTATAGATACATTGTATTATTGTCACAGATCAAAAGATTGATACACAACAATATAAAAATGACTTTGTTCAATAATTTTAATTGACACTTTAACATATGCAACTGTGACTGAGACGAGGCCCAATTGCTGGCTGAAACGTTTAGTTTCAACCCTCAGCAGGAGTAGTGCTGTTTTCTTTTGCCAATTGCCTGATAATTACAAAGTTATATTTGAATAAAACATAATCCCTCCTGTCTGTCACACACTTGCTCATAACTCAAATTTAATTTGGCAAAAAGCTTTGCAATGGCATGCTACATCCTTGTGACTGTAGTTAGCCGTCACACTTGGGTGCTTTGCGTTGATGTGGCAGGCTGAACTCGAGCTGCTTCTTTAGTAAGCAAACTCCTTCCTACCGAGAATGCATATTACTCAAGCTTGATCAAACTTGGCATCAGGACTTTTTTTTAAGTTAAATTTACCATTCTTCCGTCCGACAACCCTCACATCTTCCATTTTTACGTTTTTCCTTCTAGTCTTGAATTTGCCCTCCCAACCACAGCAGCAGGCTATCAGTTTATGGCAAACAAATTGAAAGCCAATCAGTATCCAGGGTGTGAATGACCTTTGTTGTCCAACTGCCAACACAAGCACACGAAACCCGATGCAATAAAATTGATCTTATCAGCATACAGAAAGTATAATTAAAGAGTTGAAATCTGATTAAAGCAATTCAAAAAATAATGCTTTAACGAAGACTGTAATCAATCACAATCTGTTTGTCAGACACATCTAAAAAAAGCATGGTCCCATATCCTAACCAAACAACACAGGCTTGGAAGTAAACAACAACGTAATCACATTCTCTTTTGCTTTGTAGGTTGTTTTTTTTCAATACAAACATCGCTTGCATTAAACTAACCAAATAAGTACGGCACAAAGGTTCAAACAGCAAACCGACACTGAGTGAAAGAAACTCATTTTTGCATTTTTCGCAAATGGCAGGCATAGGCGGATAGACGCCTCATGCTGTTCACGTGACAACTGTGAGATCAAGCAGCCACCAGAGGACGCTGTTTAATCAGTTGCGTCAGCCCCAACTTATTCGTGTGCTGGATGCTTGGTGTTTGAACCTCGGCGCTTTTTCATTCATTCATTCTTCTGAAGCTTTCTGAAGTCATGAACCAAAAGCAAGAAGCTTCATTTTGCTTCTTCCACTCTCCTGTAAATGGCCCATTCATCATAATCGCTTTCATCCACATCCTGTTGGGCTTTTTAAATCTCTTGTTGAAGACTATGTATTTCCAACTCGTCTGTCGTCCACCTCTTTTTGGGCTTCTTCCATGTTGGTGGACCATTAATCACCATCTCTCTTTTCTTTTCCAGCCGCATCTTTTTGACCTTTGCGTTCATGTAAGTGACCCATTCCTTTCCATCTTTTCTTTTTCCCGTATCTTTTTGGGCTGCTTACCTCTCCCTTTCACTTTCTATCTTTGCCCCCATGAAACATGCGGCATTCAGTCCAAGCCCCATTCCCCCCAAGACGGTGCTACCACAGCACAGGATCAGTTATAACAAACAATACAAATACAATATAAAACAATACAACAATCTTTTATACGTTTATTTCTTCGTTAAAATGTTAAAGATATTGGTGCTCCTGTGTTAATGTTCCAAATCAATTTTCATTTGTTTTTATGTTTCAGCATCAAATGGTTTAGTTTGTCAATAACTTTCTAGTTTAAATTGGGAGTGACTTTTATTTCAGGCTATTTGATGCACTTTTTTTTTTCAGATACAGGCTAACCTGTATAAACTCTATAAAAAGTAGTTTATATTTGTTGAAAGTGGATTTACGTTGCTTCCTCATTTGTTAATGTTACAAAGGAAACAATTAGATATAATTAACAATTCTTGTACAAAATAAAACATCACTTATTTATCGTCACAGCAGCGAGTGTGTGGGGGGCAAAGTTTTATTTTTCTCGGGACGCCTTTGTAAAAAAAAATATTTAGAAGCACCGCTATAGCAACAGGGAAGGTGCTCCGGTGATAATTTTGTGTCTCCATTTGCACTTTTGGATCTATCAAAGAGATAAAGATTGTCATCAGGACCGCACTTAGCATTCTTTGTCTTTCTCAACAATTTTCAACTCCCCCCTCCCACGCTCTGCTTTCCTTTTTCTCCCCTGCGGTGACATGAGGGAGGTATTACAGGCAGGCGGTCAAGTCATTCAGCTGCTGCGTCGTCCTCCTGCCCTCGTCTCTCAGGGTCAGGGTCGGCTTTGTGGGTGACAGCTGTCTTCTTGTCGCGGGCCGCGTTTCAACGTGTGTGCGTGTCAATGACACACGTGTTAAATATCCTGTGTGTGTGACACAACATTTGTGCACGTGGGAGTGGGAGCAAATGGGCCTCTGTCCTTTTCCTAGGCGGTGTCCACCTGAAATGATTGGACAGGAGGGCAGTGTACTCGTATATGCTTTAGTGTGTTAGTGGCACTACATTAAGTGTGGCTTGGAGGTTCTGAGCTGTTTTGAGAAAGGATGGTGCAGCACTTGAGTCTTTGTGGACAACCTTCTAAGGTAAGATCGTGTTTGTTGACATGGAATCTTGCGCAAATGCAGGTTATGCTGAGCCACAAACTGGCAGCTTCTACCATCGGCTGGAACGCAGAAAACGTGTCTTTGGTGAAATGGAAGCCCATGATAAGAGCCTTTAAAAAAAACAAATGATCGACCCCGAAATTGTGTCGTTGAGCTTGCAGTTTTGGTCTCTGTGGCGAGGATTAAGAAGGGACCAGGTGCTCCTCCTTGAAGAGGAAACACCGGTATAAGCCAGACTTACATGGGTCAAACCATTAATAGAGAAGATAGAAGAATGTTAAAGGTCCCGTTTTTGGTATGTGCGGAATCGGTCTCTTGCCGGGGAGTCCCAACTCCGATCCCATCTTGGCGACCGAGGCCGACTTTGAACAGGGTGGTGTGCCGGCACGCTAGCCTGCTTGCGTGAGGAAGTCACGTGAAGAACTGGGCTGGCGGCGCACCGGGCAAGTTGGAAATGCGAGCTGTGAGCTCACGTTCGACCCGCTCTAGTCATCCAGCGCTAGGAATAGATCGCGACCCAGCGTGGGCTCTGCTTAATTTTTCAGTGACTCGTACTGTCATGTGGCCAAGTCGTCAGAATAAAGAAGACATCTGAATGATTTCCCCTTTGACCTTACCGCTGATTGTTTTCACTAAGAACTTCATCAGATTCATTGCAAGCTTTGTGTGTGTTACTGTGTGTGCGCGCGCATGCACACACGTGTGTGTATGTGGGAGGGGCATGTTGAAGTTGAGTGCCGAGTCATGCACGCGTGTGCCGTATATGATGTCAGCGGCGAGTGACTCGCGCTCATCCGTTGTGTTGTTTTTTTTGGGGGCCTTCAGTCAGTTGGTTCTCTTACACATGCCGTTGTTTTCACAGCCGCTATCACATTTTGCCTCATGAGGATAATATGCTCTGCTTTGACCCACATGTCGCCGCCCTCAACCAGGAAAATCCTATTCAGCAATGATAATAGCTGTGGCAATAGCATATAGAGAGAAGCATATGGATGATATGCTCTTACATTGGGTGGCTCAAGTTCACTAACCTGTTGCGCAGATTTAAAATTCTGCAGTCGCAGTTTTTTATTTATGTGGTAGGATGAACTTGATCAGCTTCTGTGGTAAGCAAACTCCACACACATTGCCAAAGGTGGCGTCTGGGTGTTTTTTAAAGCTACGTTTACCATTTATCAGACCAATGACAGCCTTGTGGTCTTCAATTTTCATGTCTTCCTTCTGCTCCTGTACTCTTTCCGCCCACCCATAGCAGAAGGCTACCAGGTTACGCCAAACACAATGACGGCAAAGCCTCTCTGACATATTTGAAAAGGAGGCTTTTCTTTATCAGGCTTTGACCGCCGGGCCAAATAAAAGCCCCTCCCCTACTTGCATGGAGTTTTCTACAATGGTCTTATGCTCCCTTGCTCATTCGCTCAGCCTTCTCAGCAACAATTCTCTGTGGACCCTTTTTTTTTTTTCACATTCATTCTTTGGGTCGCCGTGTCTTTCTGAGGATTTTCATCTGGCTCCAAAAGACATTCGGTGATGAAGCATGGTGTCCTCACCGGAGACCCTCAGTTCTCCTCTCCAGCGATGCAAGCTGTGTGTGATGCTTTTTCAAGCATCCAGCTTCTCATCATATTGATTTGACTTGACCTTTGACTTTTTGACTTTGGTGGGCTGGGCTGAGTGCCTCTTGCACTCTTAGCTCAGTCCACTTCAAGTCATGGCTGATAGAATTCTATCCCAAAGCAATGCTGGCTTCTTGTTTGGAGTTAAGTGAAAGCTTTTGAGTCAAGTGAGCAATGAAGTGGATCGAAAGTGAGGAAGTGCCAAGTGGTTACCCGCCGTTGCGACCCCATTGTAATGCCACGTGCGCGCTTGTTTCTTCTCGCCATGGAGGTCATCCTCAGCCTGGTAACTCCTGACGCCTGTCAGCCGCCGATCCCCACCACTGTGAGTCTTTTGACTTTTCATCGTCTTCATCATCCAACTTGAAGCTCCTCAGCTTCTTTCTCATTTCAGTCATTTTAGGCACAATATTGCCTGCTACAAATAATTCAACAATCATTTCAACTTGGCGATGTAAATTGCATGTGTGTTTGTTAGTGACTTGCCCTCTTATCCAGCTTTACATGGGATTACGTAAATTTCCATATTTACTGAATGGGATTGATTGTTAGCCCTTTGGGGGGGTGTTAATGCTTCTTAACTTACATGTTGGAGCACAGCCTTAATTAAACTCAAACCATGGAACTCAAACCATGCAACTCGGGGAAAACAAGATCAAATGCAAAGTGGCTTGGCAATGTGTTTTCAAATTTGCATTTTTCTTCCTTTGAAAAGATTCATGATGTCTAAAAACACCTTTATGATCTCAAATGAGGCAATTATGGCTGAACAATTTTAGAAAGATTTATTTGCTTTCTTTCTGTCAGAATGTACAGCAACAGTAAGTAAGTAGTATGTCTATTCATCCATTCTCTTAGCTGCTTATCCTCAATAAGGTCACTGGCGTGCCGGTGCCTATGTCAGCTGTCTTTGGGTACAAGGCAGGGCGTACCCTGAATTTGTTGCCAGCCAATTGCAGGGCACACAGAGACCAACGACCATTTACTTTCACAAACACACTTGAGGGAAATTTGGAGTGTGCAATACACTGACCATGCATGTTTTTGGAAACTTGTGAGGAAACCCATGCAGGCACGGGGAGAACACGCAAACTCCACATAGGTCGGCTGGAGCCGGAATGTAACCCACGACCTCTGCCCCTGGGGCGGGCATGCATCAGTCTACCCCCCGTGCTGCCCTAGTAATAAATGACTTGTAAAACTCCAGTCCTGGAGGGCCGATATCCTGCATGTTTTTGATGCTTCTCTCTCAAACACACCCGATTGGAATGATTATGATCATTTTCAAGATCGTGTTGAGCTTGCTAATGAGCTAATCATTTGAATCAGGTGTGTTGGGGCAAGAAACCTGGAAAACATGCAGGATGCTGGCCCTCCAGGACTGGAGTCATTTTAGATTTAGAGTCATTTTGAGAAGCGCTATTAAGAGATTAAAACATTGAATTGGAAATGGATCAATAACTATTACTAATTGAGCTAATGCCGAGAAAAACCCTGTTTTTTTTAACATTTATTTTATTGTGGCAGATTAAAAGAATGCTATACAACAAACAACATAACGGTGGCCTTTGATGAGTCTCCAGCTGCGATGTCAAACTCATTAGAGCTTGCGGGCTTGCGCATAGAGGAAAATCTATTCCAAGTGGGCTGGACCAATAAATTCATAGTACTGTATATATTTATATAACTTTCAGTGCCATGGATGAGAATTCTTGGGTTTTAAAATAGTAATAACTATAATAAATAAAAAACATTCTCGTCAAATGCGTTTTTTTATGGAGGATAGCTCACAGCCATGACTAATGCTTACCTAATATAAGCCAATTGAACACTGTAGTGATAACTGTGACCATTGGATGGCGGTGTTTTCACACTTACAACACAGATATTACCTACATGCAATTCAAAGCAAGGAATGGAAATCAATCTTTCATATGATATAGACATACTGTAGCACACAATATTCTGTTGGCCTTAAAAGATTAGTGAAAATGCTAAATATACTGGCCCTCAACAACAACTTCAGATTTATTATTCTTTTTTCATACTGTCCAAAGTACAAGCACAACATCACCATTAATCGCAGGCCATTAAAAATACTATTAATCATGAAACATTTCAACGTTTCCATACATTGAAAACAATCTGCTTTTTTTTTTTTTTTTTACTTTGCATTACAAAATCATCTCACGGCCGGAATAAACACATTCGCGGGCCGGTTTTGGCCCGCGGGCTATATGTTTGACACCCGTGCTCAACAGTCTGTTTTGCTTGCGATTTCTGTACTCTCCTCTTATCATGTCGGTGAATTACAAAAGCAATTGGAACTTCTCGGCACATGCGCTGGCCCATTGCAAAGCGTCGTGCCACTTTGTCCTTCTTGATGGCGATAGCGGCACTTGAGCGTAAGTGCCCGTCCGCGTTCTCCCTCTCGGAAAAGCCGAGTGACGTGTGAGCTGCTCTAACAAGCTTTACTGGGATCACAGGCTGTTGCGCAACCTGGCCCTGGATCAAGCGGACCCAGTTTGGGTTGTCTTGAAGTGAAACCAGCCACAGGGCAAGAGAATAGATTTATGTGCTGTAATCCCCCCGCCGACATTCTTTCAACCCCTGGCCCATTTTGTCAGCGAGATATCCGGGTCTGCTTTGGAAGATTCCTTCCTTCATGCGTTTGCGTAAGAGCCAGCCCTGCGCCCAAGTGTCGCAAGATAACGGGAAGCACCTGAATGGCCGCTCGATTGGCTGACAAGTGACGGCGTTTTGGGGTCAGCGCCGCCTTTCTTATCAATGCGCCTTGTACCTCGATCTCCAGCTGGCCAGCTCAAAGGCTTGGAGTGACTCGTCCTTTGCCCTCCTTATCTGGACGAGAACGTCAGACAAGAGGGCGTACATAACAGAAAAGTGTACTGGAAAAAGTACCGAGAAGGACGGTAGTCCTGGAAATCGTCGTGAAATGAGAAACCGTATTATTTGAAATAAAATTTCTGCTAAACCGTCATTCTATAACAGAAGTTGAACACTAATTATATGTACTGCAAGTGATTTGTGTGACTTTTTTTTCAGCCGATTAGATTTGCCAGCTAAAAGCTCCCAGACACTTGTCCAATTTGGCAGGCAACCCTTTAAGAAAGCATGTGTACAAAGTCCGACTGGTTTTTCTTGTCTTCCTGTTTGTGTTTTTTTTGTTTTCCATTGGTTGGCACGACAGGCTCTGATTGGCTATGACTTGATTTGGGCTCAAAGCTCATGCCTCACTGCCAGTCTTACTACATCAGTGGCTGACTTCATCTTGCGATTCACCTTTGCTTCGAGATGGAATTATATGACCAAATAGTGCGCCAGATGGAAGGGAGGTGAAAGAAATGAAAATGGAAGTGCAGAAGAGGAAATTAAGAGGAAGTAGCCAATGAGAAAGGGAATCAAAAGGAGAAGTTATCTTGGAGAGGTGGCTGCGGCGGTGTATGCGTTTGAGAAGATTCCTGATGGGATTCAAGGGGCAAATGGACAGTTTGCGGTGTCACACACACGAGAATACGATGTGCCTGCCTCAAGGCTTTGAGAACAAGAACAAATCTGAATAAAGCACGTCTTTGGTGTCATAATTCTTTTGTTTGGAAGAACGCATTTCCCCAAAGACTTTGAAGTTGGATGACTGTGGTGAGGGGTCAGGGCCAGCAAGGCCTTCCGTTCCTTCAAGCGCTCACCTGGTGTTCAATCCAGTCGAGTACATTTTGACTTGATTTTCAGAGCACAAGTTTTATAGAACCACAAGAAATTTGCTTTTTCATCTTTTAGAACGATTTACTTATAACATGATGAATGAAGGGTGTTCATCTTTTGTTTATGCGTAGTGCGAATTTTTGCAGGTTGGAATAAAATGGCTGTTTTTGGTAAACACTTAGGCCTCCTATACTATTGTATTTGAATGCTGGGGTTTAATTTTGCTACTTGGGGAGCTCTATAATTTTGGAGAGGTAAACAAAGTACTGTTTCACACCATTCTTGTTTTATTGCCCGATTTGGCTTGTTAGTTGCGTAATCAGTCTTAATTATGCCCACATTTCTTTCAACTATAAAGGCAAAAGGTGCGTGTTTCTGTGGAACCTGTGTGAAAGTGGTAGAACCACAGTTTTCAGGAATGAACAGCACCACATTTTCTTCACTGTCAGCGTTGACCCCAAGTGTTACGTAAAGGTGAAATCTCCTCAGGCGTTGTTTGATGGACAGGATGACGTCATCCTTCGGACTGTGGGGGCGGGACCGGAAGTGATGGCAGCGTCTCACTCCGCTGGCTTTGAGTGTCACAAGTTTCACAACTACTGTAGACTACGGAGTTGCCTGCAGCGGCAGCCGCTCCTGTGCCAAGCGCAGGCCGGCAGGCGGGCAGATCGGCACTCCCGGACTGACGGTTGCCGACGTCGTAAGCAAATGCGACCGTCTTGCCCTTGCTTTTATCCGAAATGCACTGGGAACAGCTCCTGCGTTTGGGCAACGGGAAGGTGAGCGCCGATGTGTGGATGCAAGCGCGTGCCACACTTTTAGAAAAAAGAAAAAAAATAGCTGACGGGAGTCTTTAGTTCTCTGTCAAGTGTCACCTGACCCGATGCGGCGGATTAGGGAGTCCGATTCATTTTTAAAGCACAAATAAAGTACACGCTTTGTGCAACACACAGAGGAATATTGAATTTGATAACGGTTAAAAAAAAACAATATTTAGTAAGGCATTTTGTTAGAAATTTGTTTTGAACTTGAAATGCGAGGGCGAACGATCATCACCTGCTCCACTTTAACAGACTTTCTCTCAAAATGGTTTCTTGATGACAAATTGATCGTCTTATCTGTTCCAGTGACAATTAGTGACAAGCAGAACTAGGAAATTGCTCATTCTTCCGATAAAAGTGCAGTATCTGATGCCACCCTTTGTAAGTGCTTTTTTGTAACCGCAGAGACGAAAACCTCTTTGAAGTTATTTCAAAGAATGGTATATTGTAAAGTTATCGGCGCCGTACCGACACTTTGTATCGGCCCCATCTCGAATAAGAATTGATTTCAGTCTTCGGTTCCAAACTTAACTGGTTCTGTTATCCCGTTTGTAACTTAAAAAGGGTCCTGTTTCTTTTTTAAGTGAATGACAATGCAATGAATCCGTTCCAGCCTAAAAAAAATAAGTTGTACTTAGGTTATCAGGTTAACACACAAGATAATAAAGAAATGAGACACAAAGAAGCCTGATCGAGAAATGGGAACAATGGGGAATTCCAACTCAAGTGTTTCTTCCTTGCATCCCTTTTCATTGTTGAATTTTGTCTTACCAATGCAGACAAACTTGTCTTTCTGTATTGGTAAAAGAAATGGGCTGTCATTTTGTCTTTTAAAAGAACAGTTGTATACAAATTGAATCGTTTCTATAAATATTTGTATTGACCGGCTCAGGCAGTCAGTCACCAGCGAGCACTTTCCAGTTGTCAAACGCCAAAGATGGCGTAGCGGTGCCGATTTGGCCCTCTGTCTGCTTACACCAAGGGAAGCACCCTTTTTTTTTCTTTGGTAAAATCCAGAGGCAAACCACCAACCAAAAATTTTAAAATGTGAAATGCTGTATCCTATATTAACAATATCAAGTCATTCTAATCAAATTCTTATCAACAAAAATCAAATAAACACCGTTTACCCTTTAAGATCTTGTCAGTACAGTGCTGCCGCCTATTTGCAAAGAGTATTGACTACGCTGCAACACACAACTCTCACAGTCCACAATGGCAAAAAAAATGACAGAAATTGGATAATTTCCCATAACACACCTGACTATCTTGCAGAACATTACTCTGCCACGGCACAGTGATAAAAAACAACAAAAATGATCTACTCTAATCCCCTCAAGTCACTGTGTAGTCCTAAACAGAATTTAGGGAGCCAAGGATGACTAAGAATTAAGAGTGGTGGCTGCAATATTGGGAATATGGACGAGCGTCATGTTTGCTGCCTAGCGGAGAACTCGAGCATCTTTGGAAGCTAACATTGATGCTAACTATGAAAGCCAAAAGTGGTCCTCCCTCAAGCTTCAAAAAACATCATGGCTCCTCATGTAATTTTGCAAAAGTTGAAATGGCCAAGAAAAAACCCTGCATGAGACCTATAAAGTTTGACCGCATGTGGCCCTCACAACTTCTCACTTTAGATGACTATTTGCAGAAAAGCAGAAGCTACTTCTCAGTCCGTCAGCAAATAACCAAACTTTACAACGACCCTTGCTTTTTTTTTTTCACGCTTTGCTCTCTCAGGTCGAGCGGTCCGAGGTGAGCGGCTTGGTTCCGACTCCTCCCGCGGTGGACTCGGCGCCGGAGGACGCCGCTCCGGATCCTCAGCGCACCAAACAAGCCGTCGCCCAACTGCAACAAAAGATCCTCAAACTCACAGAGCAGATCAAAATCGAGCAGACGGCCAGAGACGACAATGTGGCCGAGTACCTCAAGCTGGCAAATAATGCCGACAAGCAGCAAAGTGCTCGCATCAAGCAGGTATTTACCACCAGCACATTTCACCTCTTGGTGTTTTGGATATACACTATTCTCAAATATAGTCATGTATTTCACTTAATAGGAAAAACCTCAAGTCAACATAATTATGTCACCTATACTCTTCAAAGTCATTCTTCAAAGGTTGGTTGGCAACGCTAGGCGCTAAGCTAGCTGGCTTCACAGCAGCACAGACTTCCATACATCATATGTAACTAAATAGGTCTGAACATTTGGGAAGAAACAACCCAAAAAAAGTGCACCCATACTGTTAGAAATTCTCTTGACATATTCTTGGCAACGTTTGTCGCTAAGCTAGCTTGCGCCAGCAGCTCGAATTTCCTTATATACTGTTAGTAAGTTTGTGGGCAAGAGCAGCAGCCATGAGCTGTGTGAAACAAATCCTCTCCTCTGTGATGACAAATAACTTTCAAATCAAGTAGCTCTCTCACCAAAGGCGAGCAAGAAGTCACTAAGCGTGCAAATCGCTAATGTTGGAAGGACCTAAAAGGATTGTGCTTTGTGTACTGTAATCTTTTCAAAGAACTGTTTTAGGTTGGAGAGCCAACAGCTACAAAGTATTTGGCTTACAATTATTACACATTTAACCATAAATTACAATGAAAACCACAATAGCAAGTTAGCATACACATTATCAGCGGAACATGCTAACTATCTAGGTCAAAAGCAAAGGAAACATTTAATAAAGTAGTGCAATAGGTTTTGCCTTACTTTTGAGAATGTTTTGAAAGGACTGCCTCACTCACAAAACTTATGTCGTTTTATTTTTAGAGGAATAACGTTCTGATGGCGTGATTGTAGTCTCCGCCATGTTTGTTAATGTTGCTATGCGTTGAGATGATTGCACTCAACCTTGATTGGTTATGAGAAAAATGACGATCCTATTTTTTCCTCGAATCGTTTCCGCCCTGTTTGAAAGCCGACGTGTTTTCTGTCGTCAGGTGTTTGAGAAAAAGAACCAGAAGTCAGCGCAGAGCATCCAGCAGCTGCAAAGGAAGCTAGATCACTACCACCGCAAGCTGCGGGAGGCCGAGCACAATGGCGTCCCGCGCCAGCCCAAGGACGTCCTTCGGGACATGCAGCAAGGCTTGAAGGACGTGGGCGCCAAAGTGACGGGCTTCAGTGAAGGCGTGGTGGACAGCGTTAAGGGAGGCTTGTCCAGCTTCTCGCAAGCCACGCACTCGGCTGCCGGCGCCGTGGCCTCCAAGCCGCGGGAGATCGCCTCGCTCATCCGCAACAAGTTCGGCAGCGCCGACAACATCGCGTCCCTCAAAGACTCGCCGGACGAGCCCTCGGGGGAGGAAAACGTCACGGCGCCGGCACGTTCGCCGGGCCTCGCCGGCCACCGCCTGCTGTCCAGTCCCAAATATGGCAGCGAGGACGACTGCTCCAGCGCCACCTCTGGCTCGGCGGGGGGCAACAGCGCGACGGCGGCGCCCGGCGGTCCCCCCGGCGGGCCTCCCAGCTCCAAGGGCAACACGTTGGAGAGGGCCCACGCCTCGGGCTTGGACCCGCTGCTGCAGGAGCTCCGGGAACTGAGGGAGAGCCAGGCTGGACTGGAGGCGGGTCTGGATGCCCTGAAGGCCCATTATCAACGTGACTATACACTGCTGGTGCAGGCGCTGCAGGAGGAGCGCTTCAGGTATATCTATATCCATCCATTCATCAATACATACTTCCAATCATTAGCCGTATCTGTTCATATCCTCTCTCCCCTCTATTGTTAATTCTACCCATTGTTTTTATTTCATTAATAAAGTCTCACTCTCAAACTTGATGTCCAAGAATGCTTGGCTGTCCAAGTCCCGTCAACAAGATCAGCTGTCATTAAAAAGTTGATTTCATAATTTTGTTAACCCTTAAAGGGTTATGTATAGCTTGTGCGAGGAAAAAATGCGCTCCAATGAATTGTACCTAAAACATGTTTAAAAGCAACAATACCTGAATGACTTCAAGCAGATGTATTGTACTTGAAAGTTAAAGTGAACTTTGCTAAACTGCCAGGTTTATAAAATGATAATACAATAAACTACTGTAACATTATTCAGTTTTAACATCTCCTTCAAGTACCACTAGAGGGCGCCTCTAGTTATAGGCTTTCCCCAGTTAGGACAGTCAGGCCACTCGAGTTGGTTTCTCTTTGTACTTGGATCTTTTGCAAAATAAGTCCACATCACTGCAGTTGATAATAGCCATTGGTCCTTTGTATCATACAGGGCCTCTGATTGGACTGTCATATCAGCAGATGTCTTAGCATGTCCTCCTCTTGTCCACACTTAAAGTCAGGCAGCTGCTGTAGTGTGTGCTTCCTTAAGCTGCTTACGCTCCAATGCGCATGTGTGGGGGTGTGTGTTCAGGTGCGAACGCTTGGAGGAGCAGCTGAACGACCTGACAGAACTTCACCAGAACGAGATCCTGAACCTGAAGCAAGAGCTGGCCAGCATGGAGGAGAAGATCGCCTACCAGTCGTACGAGAGAGCGCGAGATATCCAGGTTGGCCTTGTCCGTTGGTTTCACGTGCTTTGCTTGGCCTGGTCTTCTGGTCTTGTCTGGGACGGGGTGAGGTGGCGCTGACAGAAGTGCGGCACTGTGACGTGTGCATGTTGACAAAGAGGAAAGCTGAATCCCGCAATCTTTCCAATAGGTCTGGCACCTTTAGAGTTGCTCTGCTGCTTTTCAGCGTCTCTTTTCCTTGCCAGTAGGGGTTGCTCAATATCTGCATGTTTTAAGAAAAGACAACACTGGTAGAACCTGTAGGTGTTAGCAGCTTTTGTTAACCGAGGTTTTGTCATATTTTCATTAAAAGAATCAGGCAGACCGAACCAATGTCTGAATCCATCCGTGTTCACAAACAGAGGCATTAAGATGAGATTTATTCAGTGTTAAGAATTCCTCAAGCGCACCAGTTTGTATTGTTAACTTACCTGTGTTATCTTATTTTGAAATAGCTGCTTTGAATCTGGAAGGCCACGCTGTATTTCCTGTTTATGTTCTCTGCTCGTGATTTAGCTTTTAGCGCTGTTTGCATTAGCCAAGGCTGTTAGAAGAAGGGCTATGCAACACAACAGTTATTCTACACAGCGGACATTTTACACATCCAGACTTTTTTTTGCCCCCTGATCAAATGTGAGCATTTTTGGTGACCTGGTTGTGATTGTGTTTGCGCAGGAAGCGCTGGAGGCGTGTCAGACACGGATTTCCAAGATGGAGCTCCAACAGCAGCAGCAGCAGGTGGTGCAGTTGGAGGGTCTGGAAAACGCCACGGCCAGGACGCTGCTGGGCAAACTCATTAACGTGCTGCTGGCCCTGATGGCCGTCCTCCTGGTCTTCGTGTCCACCGTGGCCAACTGCGTGGCGCCGCTGATGAAGACGCGCTCCCGCTCCCTCTCCACCGTCGTCCTCGTCGCCCTCGCCGTCATCCTGTGGAGGAACTGGGACGCGCTGTCAGGTTACGCTCAGCGAGCCCTGCAGCCGCCGGGGTGACGTCCGACGGAGGAAAGCCGCCGAAAGCCCATCGCCACCGTCCCGCAAGGACGGCTTCAGGCTCAGCCCAGCTCGTTCGTAAAATACGGCTCGAGCTCGACTCAAGAGATGAAGCAGCAGAGTCCAGAAAGGACCGGACTTGTTTATGTCAAAGCAACTCTTGTTTGCGTAACACAGTGTTGTACTCTTGTTTTTTTTAATGGGTTTTAATTAATAGCATCTTTTGTAATTAAGCTAATTTTATTCAGTACCGTGTAGCATGACATTCTGCCCGCGGCAGAAGTTGAGTGGGCTCACCTCAAATGTGCGGCGAATAGTCTTGGAAAATGCTGCCACTGGCCGTCTTCAACCAGAACCTCAAGTTTTTTTTTTGTTTTGTTTTTTTGCAGTGGTGAGATGCGCTCCGAAAGGACCTTTTGAGTGTCCGACCTTCTTGTGTGCTTCCACGCCATTTCCAATGGCAAACTTGATGCACTTTGATTTTGCTTTTGAAGTGAAGTGGACCTCAAGGCAGACTTGTTGGTTGGGATCCAAACCTAGATCTCAAGCTTGTGCTGCGTTTTTCTGTCAAATTTAGACGAATGAGATGTGAGCCACGAGTATTGTTCTATGCGTGACAAAAGTCCACTGTCCCAGTAAGAGCAATTTAGCGGTGAAACTGGTGCCAGGCTGAATGGAGATGGCCCTCTCGGGAGGCTATTTGGCTACTTTAGAGCAGCTCCTCTCCTGCATCTCATCTCTGCTTGTTCCACGGTGCCAAATCAGAGTGGAGGCCTGCCACCAATGGCCACACTCGATTTGATGGTGATGGGATGAGGCCATTTTAAAATTTGACAAATCGGACGCGTGACAGTGGCCAGCTGCACTTTTCATAGTCTGACCACCCTGAATTCTCCGCGCGCAACCCGATGGATTTTAAGCTGCACTTTAGCCCTCGATTCGAGGTTGACTATGGTCAAGGGAGTCGCTCGGATGGGGATGATGGCAAAGCTCCATTTAGCTTCCAGAAATGTAGTAGGAAATACTGTATTTCCTTTGGAGCGAATTAGGAGCTAGCTGTTATTTGACCTTGATGATGGTTGGGGGATAAACCACTCTAGTGCCTTCTGAAATCTGCTTTTCCCAGTGTTGAAGTAATAAAAATGCATTCCCAGCTACTCGCCTTTGTTTTTTTTGGAGACATTGTCTTTTATGATATGTGACTGCGCTCAAAAGTGAGTGGGGAAAGATGCTCGGTTCCAGGTTATAGCACAAATGCTGATCTAATAGTCTATGGGCAACGTCAAACGGCTAGATATGTTGCCAAAGTTAATTTATACGGATTTATATCCAGGTGAAGAGTAACAAACTACGTACTATATGTGTCATATCAGACAACATGAGTTTAAAACCACTTAACTGTGAAGTAGACGTTCTCAAATTGTGTGCGTGTGTGTGTGTGTGTGGGGGGGGGGGGGGTGACGCAGGGGGGTAATTGCACATCCACGACACTAGGTGGTGCAATGGTGTTAATGTCAAAAGTGCGTGGAAGATGCAAACTTTAAATTGCTGTCAAGTTTTTTTTGTCTAAATCATAATGTATAATGATTGTTGTTAAGAAAAAATAAGCACAATGTTGTGTACCTTTTTCTTCATGTTAAAATGAAGATGATGCGCTCGTGGTTATGTTCAGATCAATTTACATAGATCAATTGATCAAAAATGTTTAAGGATTGACATTTTCAGGCAATTTGATGCATTTTTAAGTTGTTATTTCTGTCTCAGACTAACTTGTATAACCCCTGTAAAAGTAAATTTAATATTTAAGTTTATTTATATTGTCTTTTTTCTTTTGTTAACGTTAAAAAAATTGTACAATTTTGAATATACTCGTCCATTTTCTTTCTAGATAACGATCTTATTTATGGTCACCGCTGCGAGTGAAGGGGGTGGCTTTGCAAAAATAGAGAAACACTCGTTAATCGAAACAATGTTTTATTCTGTGGGGACACGCCTCCTTCCAAGCGTCGAAAATTGTCATCACGCGGCCACCAGATGGCACTGTTAAGCCTTTATTACTTCTCACGGTCTTCTCTGGATGCGGGCGTGGAAAGTTGAGGGCAGCTGAATCCGTGTGATGCGAGTGCTCTCATCGGAAAAGGGTGGGGGGTGGGGGTCCTGGTGTGGGGTGCTTATCACGAAGGAAACAGGTTGGCGTGGAAGGCCCCTTTTGTGTCCAGCTGCTGACAGCTCTTCTGACCCAATGTGCACTTGAAGCTCTTCAGGTTGCCGCGCAGCCATATGGGAAACGATCTGCTCTGTGTTTTGCGCTGAATTCATTTGCATCAACCGTGCAGGCTCTTAACATTTCTTCTAGGATAAATCTTGTGCGCTACAATTGAAAGCGCGAATTTCCATTCTAATGCGCGAGCATATGCGCTCGCCATCCAGAGATGACAACTCTGAGTGGGAGCGCATGAATATTTAGGAGTCGTGAGACCAACTAGAGAGTGTTAACAAGTTGAAATGGGGAGCGCTCGTGTGGCCATCGGTTTACACTTTAATTGGAAGCGAAAGCAGCGTGGTGACGGCGACCTCGTGACCTACCGTCATCTTCAAAAATGAGCCAAGTGGGCACAACTTTCTGCCTGTGATGATCAAGTGATTTTCACACTAATTGCATCATTTCAATCTGGGGCGTGATCAAAAGAACATGTCACTTGCTTGCAATAATTCCAATTCCGAGGTCAGAGCAAATATGCGTGCAAAGACAGAAAATAACGGAAACCAATTGGAACGAAAGTATCAGCTTGTTTTATGTGATTAAGCAGATATTTATATCATTTCAACGAATCGGTCTGAAAATTATTTTTCACGAACACTTTGTTCATCCTTGGCAGTGACACCATAGCGTGAGCCGTAGCCGCCAGTTACGACGCCAATCTTAGTAAATAGACTATCATTTTCATAACGCTTTTCTAGGTACTTAAAGCGCCTTACACTCACTACTTTTTTACCTGCTGATGACGCAACATCACTAGCAACTGGAAGTTCAGTTGAGCTTAGAAAAGACAAGTCAGCTCAAGCAGTCCTGCAATTTTTCTGACATACCTCAATACAGAGTCCATAGAGTCAACATTACCATAAAAAAAGATTCTATTTGGTCCCAGTCTCAACAGTAAAATATTCAAGATAATTAAGTCTAAATTTTTGCCCAATGACCAAATTCCCTGTCTTTTCAAATGCAAATGGACCTCTAGGAGTTTTGCTGCCCGGGTTATACTATTTGCATTTTTTTTTTTTGTGCCCTGGGCTCGGTCGAAGGAGGGAAAGGCGAGCGGGTTGGGCTCGTTCGCTCGGCTCGGAGGCGCGCTCGCGCGTAGGGGGGGGGGGGGGCAGAGAGGGGGCCAGAGCAGAGACGATCTAGGCAGGCAGCGGAAGCACGACTCGCTTTATCGCGTCACTCCGGGTGGAGGCGCGAGGCAGGAAGCGTCCCTTCCTCCCGGATTGTCGCCCCTGCAAGGGACAACGCTCGATGCGCCCCTCGGCCCAGAAGACGCGGAAGCCGACCAGAAGGAAAGATGCCCCATCCTTCTTCTCCTCGTCGGTCGGCGGCGACGGCCGTGGCTCTGGCGCTCCTCGGCGCGCTGGCCCTGGGGGCGCGCCGGAGCGCCAGCGCGCTGCGCGTCCAGCACCAGTTCTCCGCCGCCAACCGCACCAATAATTTCGCGGTGGAGCCGGCGTCCGGCAGAGTGTACGTGGCGGCCGTCAACAGCCTGTACCAGCTGAACGCCACGCTGAGCGTGGAGGCGCAGCGGCGCACGGGGCCGGTGGAGGACAACCTGTTGTGCCACGCGCCGCAGCTCCCGCAAGCACCTTGCCAGCACCCCAAGTCGCCCACGGACAATCACAACAAGCTGCTGTTGCTTGACCACCGGCAGGGCGTCGTGCTGGCCTGCGGCTCCGTCTACCAGGGCTTCTGCGAGCTCCGCGACATCGGCAACATCTCGCGCATCGCCGTGGAGTTCCCTGCCCGCGGCGAGAAGACCGTCTTCCCCAGCATGCTGAACGTAGCCGCCAACCACCCCGACGCGTCCACCGTGGGGCTGCTCCTGGGCGGGGGCCCCGGCGGCGCGGACACCCGCTTGCTCGTCGGGGCCACCTACACCGGCGCCGGCACGCGCTACTTCCCCAAAAACCACAGCAAAGAAGACCTGCGCTTCGAAAACACCCCGGAGATCGCCATCCGTTCCTTCGACGTCCGCGACCTGGCCAGACTCTTCACCTACGACATCAACCCCTCCGAGGACAACGTCTTCAAGATCAAGCAGGAGGCCAAGGGCAAAAATAAGCTCCACTTCGTGCGCGCCTTCCACCATAAGACCTACTCTTACATCGCCTTCAACAACGACGCCAAGACGGGCCACAAGGAGAGCCAGGCCAACAGCGTCCTGGCCAGGATCTGCCTGGATGCCCCCGGGCCCAAGTCCGGAGGGCCCGAAAGCAGGAAGCTCACCGAGTCCTACATCCAACTGCCTCTCCAGTGCGGCGCCGACGGCGACATCTACAACCGCCTCCTGTCCGTCTACCCGGCCGTGCAGGAGGCCTTCCTCTTCGGCGTCTTCTCTAAGGGGGACGGCAAGTCCGCGCTGTGCGCCTTCAGCTTCGCCGACATCGAGGAGGAGATCCGCCAAGGCCGCAGGAGCTGCTCCAACTCGCCCAGCGGTGACGTCCAGGTGCTGGACAGCGTCATCCAAGGCTCCGGGGCCGCCTGCGTTCGCAAGTGGAACCTGGTGGTAAGCGAACGCCCGCCACTCATACGACGAGAAAAAAACTTGACAAGAGACGAATAATTGATAGGTTTGACAACTATGTCATTGGGTTAGAAGCTGCTCACCGAAAACGAGTTTTCAGGTTATGAATCCGAACCTAGCGACATTAATGTACATATCCCGCTGAAGTGTTTGAAAATAGTTATGATTTCATATCCAACTGTGGTTAAAAAGTCAAGCGGGGAGAGTCTCAGTCCCCAAATTGCACATCCATCCAATAAATGAGGCCAGATGGTTGCCAAGAGCCTCTCAAATCATTTTACTTGTTTCCCTTGTTTCCTAATTTTTAATAGAGCCAAGCACAATCTGCTTCTTTCTTGGTAATCGCGGCACATTGTTTGAGGTTCAAGCAAAACCAAACGTGGCACCTCAAGAAATTGTTTCCAGATAAGAGCAATTGTGAGGCTCAGTCACCGTGTGACTGGATTACGACTATTTGTGTTTGTTTTGTTATTAATTGTCCAGTTTGGCCCAACTACAAAAAAATGTTAATAATTGTGGTAAGTGGCTTGTTCTTCATGGACAACTTCCAGCCCAGCTAATTTGGATCTTTGAAGTCCAGCATGAATGAACAAAAAAAAAAATACACCAGGCTAAATTTTGAAATCCGTTTTTCCAGATGCATCAAATAGCTTTGACTCCATTTCTAGTGAAAAAGTGACATTGCTTGCGCCACGCTAACGTCGCTGGCCCGATGCCGCCTTGCCGGCAGCAAGCAGAGCCGCTTCCTCGCAACTGCCCCAAATTGCGGAAGCGCTACAGTCCCCGAAGCCTAACAGTTCTGGAAGGCCGGCCGGAACCGCCTCTCGCCTCCGGCAGCCCGGCGAATGGCGCTCGCTATTGGCTCCTTCCCGCCAGCGTCTCTGCGGCTTGCGTTTTACGAGACCGCAAAAATGGCGGCCAATAAAGACTCGCATTGTCTGTTTCACACACAAATTCAGATGTTATCTTGCGCTTCCAAGTAGAGTGCGTGCTCTTCAATTCATTTGTCTGTGTGACATGAGAGCATCATCACATGCTGGAGTGCACAACCACAACACACGCAGGAATGCGATGACGATGACGATGGTGATGAAGATGAGGTGCAAAACAAGCGGCAAATAAGGCCCGGCGGCTTCTGAGCTTGCGAGTATTTGTTTGCAAACGATTGCCAGTCTACTTGTGCTGCTGCAGGAGCTTTCAGCTCAATTTTGTTAAAGGTGCTTGCCTTCGAGCTAGTCAACTCGTCGCTGCCCACGGCATCTCAAACGCGCTAAAAAAACTGAACATGAGGATGTAAAAAATGTCAAAAGCCATCTTGAGGATTAACATGGACAAACATGATTGGTCCCGCCCCAACGCTTATTCCTCATGCATACCAAACACAATCTTTCCCCAAAGGCCATTTCACGCCATCCCTCCGTCTTCTTTATCTTCATGTCGGCTGAGATCATTTTGCACGGTCACACGCCGTGTGGCCGCCATCTTTGTGGAAGTTGGAATGAGCTTGGCCTGGAAAAGTTTCCACAGCAAATCAATTTATGATGATTGCTATGCGGGAGCTTTTTTTCGCCGCTAATTTGCGCTATTTTAGAGCAGGTGGCATCGTGTGAAACATCACACTTTTCTGGAAGTCTTCACTTTTGGCAATTTGGTCTTCCTTGTGGCTAAGCTGAAGTGCAACTAAGCAGCCAGACCAAAGCAAATACTCAGCCAGATCTGTTGAGAAATAATCAAACACCACTTCTGTTGACCTTTTTTTTTTGGAGCAAAACCACACAAAGAGTGTGACTTGTCTGTCCAGCTTAGACTTGATTTGTGAAAATAGTATTTGTAAACTCTGTTTTGATAGAGCCCGTCAAATGTGTTACAGATTTAGTCTGAAAATACTTGGTCAATGTGGTCCAAATTTAATCCAGAATTCATTGTTGAAAACTGGGTTGTGTTTTAGCCTGCACAATTTGGTCAAAATAAAGTCCAAAAATAGTCATTGAAGCTATTAAGCTAGCTAATCATCCATCCATTAACTGTAGCCGTTTATTCTCACTAGGGTAGCTGGCTTGCTGGTGCCCATCCCAGCCAGGCAGTGGGCAGGGGACATCTTGGACTGGTTTCTAGCCAATCGAAGGGACCACATCATTCAAGAACCTGTATAATGTCTAAATTCAATCCAAATATAGTCGATAAAGTTTGTGTGTTTTCCATGTCCAAAATAGTCTAAATTTTGTCCAAAATAGTTAAAAATTAATTGTGTTTAGCTCATTCAAAGAGTTACAAATATATTTCAAAATCTGTTAATTTATCTGGTTTAGAGAAGAGCCAGTATTTCCTATTTTGACCAAAAAGAATTGCAGGACTTAAATGTATTAACACCAAAATTCATAAGTATATTTTGTGTTCAACAAGGGGATCTTCATATTTGGCTTGAATGCAAGCATCCTATAACCTGCATATGTTATATGCATCTTGATATTCCACTTCTTGATATAACCACTCCCTCTGAACATAAAGGTTGAAGTTCAATTCCCATTTAAAGAAAACCAAAATTACGGGTTAATTATAAGAAAAGACTGCTCAAACCAGAAAGGTTTGTTTCAGTTGTTAGAGAACCTTACAATAAATCAAAGGAAACAGGAAACTAAATACACTAAAAACTGACAAGACATCAAGGAACACCTGGGCTTGACACAATAGGTGCAGGGAGCTGTTTACAAGAACAGGTGGATGCAATCAAACTATCAACAAACTGACACAAGGGGAACAAAAACATGAACTTAAAAACATGATCAAAAATAGAAAAAAAAGCGCGGTATTTGTTGTGTTTGGATTGGTATGGAGGTTTTCTGTTCTGAACCAGGACATAACATTTGGACAGACATAAGAGAATCCGTTTCAATGTATTTTAAATCAATCGCCTGGATGTGGCCTCAGTCTGCCCACTTGCTTCTCTCCTCGCTATCATCTTGGTAAAATTCCCCGTGGATGACGCCGCCCGTTCTTGCGTGATTTTGCTGACCACAACAAGAATTTGATAAGCGTTGAGTGAAGACCCTTTTTAAGCATTTTGAAGCGTGAGCAGCTCATTGCCATGTCTTGTCTCAGCTGTCATCACTGGGCTCGTTAGTCGCTTTATGTGCTTCTCCGCTCCATCTAACTGAGGACTTTCTTATGTGTGTGTGTGTGTGTGTTGCAGCTGCAGCCGGAGCAGCTGGACTGCGGCGCTGCCCACCTGCAGCACCCCCTGGCTCTGCTCAGGCCCCTGAGGGCGCTTCCCCTCTTGCAGTCCAAGGGCTTGAGCTCGGTGGCTGTGGACCACGTGCTCAACCGCACCGTGCTTTTTCTGGGAACCTCCAACGGACGACTTCGAAAAGTAAGACGCCACGGCGGCGAGCTGCTTCTGAAATACGTGCCGCATTTACACATTGCATTGTTTGCTTGATTGGCATCTAATTGAGGAGTCATTTATTGCCATTGTCGGCTCGAGGAGTCAAAGATCCATTTGAAGTGGGCTGGTCGTGAATGAGGTGATCACGAATGACATGACATCCATCATGTTAATGAGTACTTCCATGATAATAATGATCGCGGCTCGGCGGCGCACTCGTTAGCACATTCGCATCACAGTTAAGGAATCCGAGTTCGAATCCAGTTATCTAGGGCTTTCTTGTGTTGAGTTTGCATGTACTCCCCATGCCAGCATGTGTTTTCTCTGGGGTCTTTGGGTACGCTGAGTTTCCGCCCACATTTCCAAAAACACGTGTGATATGTATATTGGACACTCCAAATTGCCCTTAGCTGTGTTTGTAAATGTGAATCGTTGTTTATGTGTGCCCTGCGATTGGCTGACTACCGGTTCAGGGTGGTCCCCACCTACTGCCAGGAGACAGCTGAGATTGGCTCCAGCAAGCCCTTGACCCAAGTGAGGATAAGCGGTTAAGAAAATTGACGAACTACAGCTAGTGCTGTCGAGCGATTACATTTATTTGAAGTACCGTATTTTCCGCACTATAAGGCGCACTGGATTATAAGGCGCACCATCAATTGATGGCTATCATTAAAACTTTTTCCATATATAAGGCGCACCGGATTATAAGGCGCACCCTCAATTAATGAAATATTTTAAAACTTTTTCAATCACAATATAGTAATACTCAAAGTAATAAAAATAATAACTCAAATAATAACCTTGTTCAACTGTAAACACACAAAAGAAACGGGTAAAGTTTACTTTATCAGTTCATTCCCATCTACGAATCCCAATCTCAATATTGATCCATATATAAGGCACACTTGATTATAAGGCGCACCATCAGCTTTTTTAAAAAAAATAGGGCTTTTAGGTGCACTTTATAGTGCGGAAAATACGGTAATTAATCGTAACACTTTTTTTGTAATTAATCATAATGAATGTAATTTTCCACTTTTTTTACAAGGCTTGTAAAATCTAATCTTTGATTTAATGTACATTCATCAGTTATAGTAAAGTCCATTTTGAAGCAAAGACTGTTCTACTAGCGTTCTTTGATCCTTGAAGAGAATTATTCTCAAGTAAAATAAAACGGTCGAACTAAAGGATGAAAACATGGTGCCTTTGCCAGTCCCTTCAAGGGCCTTGTGAACACAGTGAATGTTTGAAGTGTCCATAGTGCATAAGCAAGCAAAGAAATTGGACTAAAAAAAAAGCACCATAGATGAGAACTCAAGGCCAAACAATTGTTAGAATTAGCAATAAAAACGATGCTTAGAATTAAGAATGAAATGATGATGGATGGATGGATGGATGGATGGATGGATGGATGGATGGATGGATGGATGGATGGATGGATGGATGGATGGATGGGTGGATGGATGGATGGATGGGTGAGGATAGTCCCAAGCTAATGACGGAAAATGGGGCAGATCACAAGATTTTCAACTGCTATTGGTTGATTTGTTAACTTGGTTTGAACCACTTCTGCCTCCAGACAAAAGAATCCATCATGTTGGGATACATTTAGTTATGAGAAATAATAATAATTTGGGTCATTGAGACCATTTTGATGAATGATAAATCATCAAGATATTGACTTCTTGAGATTCTTGAACTTACTTGAACTTGGTTGCAAAAAAAAAAAATGCAATTGGGACATCCATAACAATAATGATGAAGAATTTGATGAACAAACCAAGCCAACCAAATGAACCGGATTCCAGATCTCTCAAGGGGCATCCCGTCCCTTGATGCACTCCTTCTAACGTGTGAGTTGCGTCTATCAGGCCAGCTGAGAGCTGTTGGCTCTTTTGAGTCACTTTGCAGCCTTGTTGCGAGTGTCAGACATGTGGAGAAACAAAAACAAGTTCAGACAATCAGCATTCCTTCATTGTGTCTCAAGCGCATTCCCGGTCACCCCTGACTGGGGAGGGAAAAGAGACACCAGTGTGCTCTTCACACTCCCAATTCCTGACCTTTTGCATTGCAAGCCACTATTAAGTTCCGCAATCTATCCCGCCTTCTGCTTTCTTGAGCTGCGTGGGAGGAAATCCAGCTGTGACCAACTATCGTCCCCGAGACCTTTCACTCCTCTGACACACCTGATTGAAATGAACAGCATGAAGTAATCCTGATTTCTTCTATTGGTGGATATAGGGGTTCCTTTGGGTGACTTTTCGTATTCAGTGGGGCTAACAGAGGTATACCTAAATGCCTTTGGAATTAGGGAGTTTCATATTTTTGAGAAAAATGCTATTCTATTGTAATGACAATTTTTTTTAAAAGAAAGTCAAAGGTATAAAACTTAATTTTTTCATTAAATTTCTTTGAAATAATAATCAGACAGGTGGCAAGAGATTTTTAAAAATGAGAGATTAATTAAGATCACTAATAAATAATCTAATTAATCTATTTTTTTAAAATTAGATACTGTAAATTGTGTGATTGCGATAGAGCAAAAGATTTGTTTACAACAGTTAAAAACATTTACTTCCTGCTGTAGTTGAGATGATCCCCAAGTGCTAGTTGCAACCTTCAGTTTCAACCAGAAGGAAAAATTTAGCTTTTTTTTTTTCTTTTGTCAATTGCCAAATAGTTTGAAATTAATGTTAAAATAAAATATTGTCCATCCTTTACATCACAGACTTGTCTAAACACTGGGTGTTCCTGGGTTTTGTTTGGCAGAGAGGTTAGCTATGGCTTTTTAGTTTGGCATCTTTGTTGCTATATCCTTAACTGTGGCTACAGTTGAAGCTGGGTGCTTTGCATTGATGTGGTAGGCTAAATTTGAGCTACTTCTGCAGGAAGCAAGCTTTATCAAAGGAGTTGTCATGGCATTTTCAAAGTGACATTCACCATGCATTGCACTGACAACTTTCACATGCTCTTCTGTTCCCGAGGTTGCCCTCCCACTAATTACAGAAGCCTATCAGATTATGCCAAACACAATGGCAGCCAATCAGATGACAACTTCAGGCTGTTATTGAAATTTGTTTACAAGGATCCTGGTCCATTAAACGGATCAATGAGCAAGCATCAGGCATAAAATTAAAGATGAAAAATGTGATTAACGTGATTAGAAAAAAATACTCTAAACTATGACTGTAATTACTTTTTCAGAATTATTATGCATTCTTCCATCTTTTCTTTATTTCTAGGCACCACAAATTGTCCATTATTGGACTACTGATTTTCTGAAATCAAGTTCTATTCTTTGTTGCCATCTTTTGACATCTTATGGTGTAATAGTTGAGCACAAAAAATGCAAATAGGTGACTTTTTGTGTGTGAAAAGGAAATGAAAGAGGAGTAAATGTCATGAAGCAGCAGGGGGTATTTGCTGTTGTATCTGTCATGAATAGTCAAGCCCCGTTCCTAATTTACATACACGAATGACTGTGGAGACAAAAAAAAAAACCACAATAACTTTTGCCCTGGATAAAGTAATTGGACATTATTTTGGTTGTGAAAAACAAACAAACAGAAGCCCTTTATTCTTGCATGTGTGTCATAATTGTTCAGATGATGGTCACAATCATATCCAAGCTTTTAAATGGCCCACAGCACCCAGGAGGGGGTCAAAGGTTAATTAGGTTTACTTGGTTAGGTATTTCAGTCTGCACTTTTTCACCGTACGACAAAATGATTTAGGGACCTTCAGCAGTCCCTAGACAAGCTCTTCTTCACCAAGCTTAGCCTAGCGTAGGAGTAATTATACACAGACACACACACACACACATGCGCGCATGTACGCATGCACGCACACACAATGCAAGCTTGCAATGGACTTTGGAAAGGCCAAGGAAGAATTTAAGGCCTCGAAGGGCCCCAAAGGGCCCCGAGGGATGCCGAGGGGCTCCAAGGGTCTCTAAGGCTCGAGACAAAGGAGAGGCCGCTTTTTTCAAGAAGCAAGGGCGCAACCTTTTGCGCATCGATCTAAACATAGCTCATCAGTCAGCCGAGGCACATTGTGATTTCCTAGGAATGTTGATCATTTGAAAAACAAAGCGCTTGCTGAGATTTCTGAAACGGAAGTATTGCATAATGATATTTAGCACTTTCCTACCTGGTTGAATTGTTGAGAATTATTGTGAGAAATCCCAATCTTCACATGGATGTAGATCATTCATGGTCAATAATCTCCCATTATGAAAGCTATTTGAACATAGGACTCATTTCCAATTGCTACCTTTTGCATGAATCAGGAGCTGTCACATTCCAAGAAGTCTAAGAGCCTAACTGACGCTTGATAACTGAACACGTCTCGATACTTGTGGTCACTCTGGTGCAGGTCGGTGGTTTGCGTGCATGCGCGTGTGCGTGCGCGCGCGCGCGGCTGCCCGCAGGACAGCGAGTGGCAGGCTGTTGCCCAGCTTAATGGTGCTGTTAAGCAGTCGTAATGTGATTGCGGCTGCAACTTTGGTTTGGAGTCGGGACCCGACGCGGAGGGGGGCGACGCTGGCGCAGATTAAGTTAGCACGGCTCTTTGGCTGCGTTTGGAGAAGGCGAGCCCTCGCTCAAGTCATTTGGAATGACAAGCTTTGTTGTTTTGTGTTTTTGTGCTTCAATCCCCCAATCATAGCTCACTTACAGTTTGCTTTTGAGCACACCCTCCCTACACCCTTCCATGTCCTTGTACACTCCTCACAAGTCGATAGATGGATTAGTAGAGGCATGATGTCTCACTCTTGTAAGGCTTTTGCCAAACTGCTTTTCGCAACATTGTATGGCAGAATAGTCAAAACTTTTTTTTCTTTGCTGCTGTGCATACAGAACATCAAAGGAGGCAAACTTGGATTTTACTCGATACAAGCTAGTCATGTGTTCATGGGACAGATGGGTTTCATTATTTGCACACTAGGAGAAAAAACACAAAGTTCTTTGGAAGCCAAAGAAAGACAATGTAAGGACTTTGACTGTTTCATGTACGGGAGATAAATGAAGATTTTGTCAGCTTGTGATTTTGTATTGACACCCTGGCTCTTGTCCAGATGGGTTGCCTGTTGGTTTTTTTCACTGCACCACCTTGCATATGTTTACTTTCTCGGATGATTGATAACGACGTGCAACAGGTGACCGGACCCCCACGAGTCATAACGGTGTGCGTGGAAACAGCCAGTTCAGATTTTACATTAACCAGGGTGAGAGAGAGAGAGAGAGAGAGAGAGAGAGAGAGAGAGAGAGAGAGAGAGAGAGAGAGAGAGAGAGAGAAGCAAAGATAGAGACAGACAGTGTCCAAGAGTGAGATGAAAAAAAAGAGACAGACAAACACAGACAGGCAGACTGAGAGAAACTCAGTGACATTGACAGAGAGAGTCAGACTAAGAGACAAAAAATGAGAGCGAGGAAGCCAGAGAGAGCGCAAGAGAGACCGAGATAGACAGACAGAAATGGAGAAAGTGATAGAAAGAGACACAAAGAGAGACCAAAGATAGAGGAGAGTGCAAGCGCGAAAGAGACAAGTAGTCCGTTTCCATTCACGTTATCAACTCTACGCTATGCTACTCTACTGTTCTCTACTCTACTCTACACTATTCTAGTCTCCTCGACTTAAAGCGGTTTCCACAAGAAATCGACTCGTTTCTACTCTGCTCTACTCTACTCGCCTGTTGTGGTACCTACTGCTTTGCAGTTCTGGTTTCATTGGTGTTATCAACTCTATGCTACTCTACTCAGCTCTACTCTACTCTACTCCACTCACCTTTTTTGGTATCTACTGCTTTGCAGTTCTTAAACCGTAGTTTGTTTCCATTGATGTTATTGACTCTACTCTACTCTACTCTACTCTACTTTACTCTACTCTACTCTACTCTACTCTACTCTACTCTACTCTACTCTACTCAACTCAACAAAAGCGGTTTCCACCAAGAAATCGACCCGGCTCTTTTCTGCTCTACTCTACTCACTTTTTTTGTACCCACTGCTTTGAAGCTCTCAAAAAAGTTGTCTGTTTCCATTGACAGAACTGACTATACGCTATGCTATTTTGGCGTACTCTACTTGACTCAACAAAAATTGTTTCCACTTAGAAATCGACCCGACTTGAGTCTGCTCTACTTTTCTTGCTTTTTTTTTGGTACCTACTGCTTTGCGTTTCTCCAAAAAGTAGAGTCTATAAACATCAATGGAAACAGACAAATAGAAAGAGAATGTGTGAGAGTAAGAAAGAGAGACAGAAGGACAGAGAGCAAAAAGCAAAGAGACAATGAGCAAAAGTGCAAGACAGAGGCAGAGAGAGAGATACGGATGGTGCCAGGGAGACAGAGAAAACAGGAAGTCTCGCTCAGCACGCTTTGTTTCCTGTGCTGGAGTGCATGTGTGTGTTTTTGCATGTGCGTACTGAACATGTGAGGCCTTTTGTGGAAGGTCAGCATGGTGACAAATGAGCGTTATGGAACAAGATTGCGCACACCGCAGTGTGCAGACACTGAAATAATGTTCAAGATCACAATCGTGACTGAATAATGAAGGAAATGTTGATTTTTTAAAGAGGGAAAGCAAAGGGCCTTTGTGTGTGTTTGAAGGCCTTCTTTGCTTTCCTGGATGAAGTCAATTAAAAGCGATTTTGATCGATGTTGAACTTCAATTTTGTGGTGTGGCCTGGGGCCTACGGCAGACATGAAAACTTTTGAACCGCTCTTCCACACGTTCCACCAAGCTACTTTGCTCGTTTTCTCATAGATTGACGTGGGAGAGTTTGTGTAGCATGTGTGACATCATCATCAGGACACACATTTGACTGCCACTTCACTTTTGTAACGCTCCAAAACTTGTCTTTCACAGGTGACCCTCACGCCAAACATGTCCTCGCTCAGTCAGCGGACCCTGAAGCTGCCGGCGAGCGAACCCGTCCACCACATCATGACCTTCGACCCCAATGACAGCACCTATCTTTATGTGATGACCTCCCACCATGTAAGACAACGGCTGCCAGAATTGCGCCACGTTTTTGGTTCGCGACGTGACAAAGAGTCTTTTTACCACAGTCATCCATCGAAGCGTTTTTGACTCTTGGCAGAATGTCCGCTACAACCGTGGCGCGAGTGATCATCTTGTTGCGGCCGGCATTAGCTTGCGGCGCCTCCTGAGGTTTGTGCTTTCTGCTTGAGCAGATGCTGCGGGTCAAAGTGGCGCAATGCGACCAGTGGAGCAGCTGCGGCGACTGTTTGGGAGCGGCTGATGCCCACTGTGGATGGTGCACTTTGGAGAATAGGTAAGAGCGCACCCTACCATCTGCCATCACCATGAACTGCCATGGATGCTCACCCACTCCTGCTAGTCATCCTCTCCATATACTTAATTATTCTTTTGAATGGAAACAAGTTTACTGCACGTTCTGCCATTGAGTCCAAAATCTTTGCATTCTAGTGCCTCCCTATACGTACGTCCCTAACAGACAGACAGATGGGAAATGCAGGTCCAGAAAGTCTAAAACCCTACCAGACTTCCTCTTTAGCCACAGGTGCTTCTTCTCACTTGTTGCTGGCCAGCCTTCACTCAGATGGTGAGGGCTTGCATGACTCGGAGTCTAGCCCAGGATAGGATGCATTTGAATATGGCAAGAGTATACTTTTATTGCAATTCCACGTCAAGAGTCCCTTAACCCGAAGTCCCCAGACTGGTGGTTTCCAATTGCGACCCAAGGACCGATTTCTGTGGGCAAATCTGAATGTAGAGTGATATGAGATCTGATCACTGGCTTGGTCCACCATGGTTAGGTTGTGGTGCGAAGGATTCTCACAGGGTTTTTTTTCCTATTTCATGGTGCTGACCAAGACTTCTTTTCTGAAGCGTCAAACCTAAGGGTGAGATAAATATCGTGTCAGCAACATCAATTCTTCTGTTTTTTGCCTCTTCATGACAGATGGCTTGATTAGTGAAAGCAAACTGCATTTGGATTGCGCCAAAGTGCACTTTAAATTGCAATTTCACATCACGAGTCCCTTAAGTCACCACATCATTCGGTGAAAATAATCCAGAAGCCCTCCGATGGGTTGTTCCCTGTTGCGACAAGAGGCCCAACGATGGATCTTTGCAATCAAATACGAACGTCGTCACAAAGTCGTTCAATTGCGTGCTAGTGATTAATATGATCGATCGCACTCAAGACTGACGGACCCCAGTTGGATTGTGTTGAGCGAAGAATCCTTGCGGGTGGTTGGGAAGATTGGCGACGGGTGGGCTGCCGGCTTGCTCTTGATTGACGTCGCCTGAGGCGCGTGTTGTGAGGAAAACCACTAGCTTGCACTGCCTTTGCCATCAAACCAGCTAGCACCTTTTGTGCTGAATTGCGTCACAGCTGCCGAGGCTTTGGCGCTGCCACGGGCATTTCGGGGCCGGAGGAGTGGAAGTGACGAGGAACCGGGAGAGTGACGAGCAGTCAAGACGGTCATCTTGCTTCCTCTTCTGATTTGACGATGCGTCGTCCCTTCCCCGCTTCACTGCCTTCCTGTCACGCTGGTGATTCCATCTTTGTCTTCCTTTCTCGTGCGGGTTCACATGACCTCCATATTTTTCTGTAGCTTTAAGAATTTGGCCATCCCTCTGTCATTCTCCACATCTGTCCCCGCAGACCTCGCATCCTCCTCCTCCTCCTCCTCTCTCTCCTCCACAAAGGCGCGTTGATTGTGCTGATGGTGGCGGTGGAGGAAGAGGGGGGGCGCACACTGGCTCTTTTGACAAGCAAATGTCAAAGTGTGTGAGCCCGTCTGCGTGTGCATGCGCGTGCCACCAAGAGTGCACGGCTGTCTGGAAGCTGATGTCATGGGTGTGCGTTTGATGTCAGCCGGCGTCGGCGGCCTCTGAGAGGTTAGCCACTGTGGGGGGGTGGGGGGGGGGGCTAGCTGGGCTGCCTATCTCCAGACCCCAACAGCGCCAAGCAAACAATCGTCCCAGAAGGCGCCACTGTCTCCATGGGCATCTGCTTGATTTTCTCAAGACTCTGACGACACCCGGCGCGCGGCCGTGCACCGCCAGCGCCGAAACATGTCTGGGGGGGGTCGTCGTCTGCAAAGGCAGGCCTGCCCCGCCTGCGGAACATCAAACCCGCTAATCACATTTCATGCTGGGCACACTTCACTATCTTTGTTGGAATCAAATCATGCGTCACATACGCTATTTGCTGTGAACAAGCCATCCTCCTTATCTGTGTGTGCGTGCGTGCACCAGCTGATACAGTATGTTCCCCTGCTGTTTCGCAGTCTCGCTGGCTTCCCACCTTATCTGACGCGCGCGCGCAAGCAGGAGGTGATGCGTTTTCGCTGGTTCTATTTTAGCTGCATACGTTTACTGTGTTCCGTCACATTTGTAAGCTTGCTCGTCTACTGCAATGTTGATTCATTTTTGGGAAGAAGCGGAACTGATCCTTCTGTTTGTTCACCTTGCAAGCCACATCACATAGTATTTGTTGATGTTCTGCATGTTGCTTTCTTTCAAGATGAAAGGCGTCGTTTTCTTCAGCAGGGCACTCAGATCTAATCTGATGGTTGCTTGACTGGAACATGTCAATGGAAAACGGCAAAAGATGTCTGCCATTGGCCTGAAGCTGGAGGCTGACTTCCTCTTGCTCTCCCATCAGGAGAAAAGGGCATCTGCACATGTGCATGCATTTGCCTCTTGTTGAGATTTGATGACATCTGCCTCCAATTGCAAAATCTGACCCCAAAGTTTCAGCTGTGAGGAACTTGAAAGTGAGGAGGTACCAATAATAGTAAATATTTTTGGCAAACTTTTTCAAATGTATTTTCAAATGTGTTCAAACGTACTTGTGAATGAGTTGAAATGTACAGTACTTGTAAGCAAAAAGCTCAAAAGATAGCATCTGTTTTCTTTATGCTACAAGTTGTTGATGGGCATATCCCTGTTCAGTTGTGGGAACAATGTTTTTACCTAATGCTATCAAGAGATTTAAAAAAAAATAAAGACTGAATAAAGATCAGTAACTGATTATTCTAAAAAAGCCTCAACTACAGACATTTTTTAATTTTTTTTGTTATTGTGGCGTATCAAATATTTGATAAAATACCATTTAAAAAAATCATTAGCTGTATTTGAGACTAGTCCCAAGTGCAGACTGCAACCTTTAGCTTCAATCATCAGAAGGAATATGGAATGAATTCATGAGTTAAATTTGGCAGTGAGCTTTGCTATGGCTCGCCACTTTACATTTTTTTCACTATCGTTAGCAGTGGCTGTAATTGAATCTGGGTGCTTCGCATTTATGTGGTAGGCTAAAACTGAGCTGCTGCTGTGGTAGGCAAGCTCCTTCTTATAAAGAATTCTTACGTCCCCCTTCCGCTCTTGAACTTGCCCTCGTACTCACAACAGGAGCCTATCGGGCCCGTCTACCTCACGATATGAGTGAAATTGGTGGAGAGCGCCGATCGAACGGTCGATCGAGGATGAGGTGACGGCATCTGAACCCGCTTCAACACGTAGTCGGCCGACTGTCTGTTCAAATGCAACTGTTGCTTTTGCCAAAACAGCACTGGGAATTTATGAGATTATTCATGCGGAGGGGATTTTTTGTGGCTTTCAGAGCCACTTAGAGCTATTTTTAGCACGGCAAGCGGCTGACCTCATGGCCATTCTCAGCCCTTCGCTTCTAAAGGGACGTGAATCCTCAGACGCAAGCTCAAGCGTGCAGTCACGCACACTCACTGAAGGGGGAGGGGGTGGGAAGCGTGGGGGGGAGGGGGGGGGCAACTGGGTGATACTGTGTGTTGGTATATAGTGAATGGGGTCTCCTCCATGTGAGGTCACTTTGTACTGCAGATGAAGTCAGGCGAGTGCCAGCAGCAACAGACAGTCAAGTTCATTAGCGAGGCACAAGTCAAAAGTGTCTGCGGCCCATGGCGTTCTGGCAATGCCGCGGCTGATCCATAGTCATATTTTCTGTCCAAGAAATTCATTTGTGCTCGCACACGCACAGTTAGTGAAGCAGTAAGGGGGGGGTTATTTCACAATGACTCGTTTCCCCAGTTTCCATTCTGGCAAGCAGTCTGTGATGGCAGCGCCCCTGGGATGGGTTACCATAGCGATGCGTGTGACCCAGAGTCAAGGTTGTGGCGGCAAAGTGACAGGTGAGCTGCATCACAGGAGCTTGGAGCGTTTCCGGCAGGCGGGAGAATGGGCAGAGCGCCGAAGGCGGAATTCGGGCCATCAGCCGCTCCGTCTCGATTGGGATTGTGCCGATGAGGATGATGATGATGATGAGGAGGAGGAAGATCGAGAGTGTTGATCAAACAGCTTATGTGACATGTGCTGTGCTGCCCAGTGAGAGAATGCGCCTTTGCTCAGAGGGTTTGCATAGATTTAACATTTCCATTCGAGGCGCTCTTTTTTCAAGTTGATCAGAATCACACAAGCAATACGACGTGAAAAAACGACCAAAAAACATTGAATAGAAATAAAACAGTATTAATCAATCTGCAGAAATATCTATCGCAAAAAAAATAATAATACCATATTTTCCGCACTATAAGGCGCACCTAAAAGCCCCCAGTTTTCTCATAAGATGACAGTGCGCCTTATAATATGGTGCGCCTTATACAGTACAGAGTTTTCATTTTTGGCGGGACAAAAATATGAAATAACGCTATGTTAATTCTTCATTTTTTACCTCTGAATTTCCATTAGAAATGTATTGGAAAAAAAAAATTGTAACACCCTGTTTGAAATTTTCATATGCTATAAATGCTCCAATTTTTTAGCAATTTATAAGGAGACAAGGCTCAAAAACAGAGTTTTTGTAAAAAGAAAATGTGATTCTATTAAATAAATCCAAACTGCTTTTAAATCAACAAAACAATGTATTTTAAGGTTTTTGGTTGTAAGTTGGCCCCAAAAACGGAATCATCAATATATTCTTCTAAACTCTTGATTGGTCTTGGCATTGATCTAAACAGTCTTTTAATGTAATAAAGATGTATTTTTTTCCCATTCTTCAGATAGCCCTTTCCACAAATTAACTTTATTTTTCTATTAATAAAGTTTGACTGACTTAATCTGATTTTGTTGCATCTAGATGCATAACGCAAGCCCAGCAACTACTGCAGCTTCTATTCTATGCGCCTTATAAAGTGGTGCGCCCTACATACTTTTAAAATCGGCCATTCGTTGAATGTGCGCCTTATATTCCGGTGCTCCATATACTGTAAAAAATACGCTAATAATAATACAACTACTTTACACAATTTCATTTAAACTGGTGAGATAGGCGCCTCATTTCAAATGAAAGACATTCTGAGGAGGGCTCTGTTGAGAAATGGGTGTGAAATGTGTTGACTTTGAGCTGAAGGGCTTGCTTGGGCCGTTTGCCAGGTGTAGCATCCAGAAGGAGTGTGCCCAGGGAGGGTTGGCACGCGCGTGGATCGCCATGAGTGAAGGCCCCCAGCAATGTCCTTCCATGACCTTGACGCCCCCGGAGATCAGCATTGCTGCAGACATCAAGGTACAAAAACACACACACTTCAATTCCTCAAATATCCATAGAGACTGTCTATGACCTTTATCGCACAAGTCGGGATGATTATCCTGGCAACAAGTTATTGACAATAAGCTTTGCACATGTCAATAATGGCTAAAGTTAAGGTGACTTCATTTCAGACACCACTCACTTTACTTTTTGCTGATAAATTTTAGGACCATTCAGTATTCAAATGTGTCATCTATCGCATTAACCCCCCCGATATGTTTGTTCGCAAGAAATAGCAATAATGTCCCCTGGTCATTTGGACCCACGACAATTTTAGTCACCCAAACGTGATTGAAACGTGTATGATCGAAATCCAATATTTATATTTTTAACGGTAAATACTGTTCCTTTCTTATAAACAGGAATATTGCCTCAAGGTCAATTTGATCTGAAGGATTGTGTATTCATCTAGAAGTGTCAAAAATGTGTTTTTTTGTTTTGTTTGGAAAGTCACTCACAAAGTAAC
The DNA here is from genome assembly GCF_059441005.1 of Hippichthys cyanospilos. Taxonomy (NCBI): domain Eukaryota; kingdom Metazoa; phylum Chordata; class Actinopteri; order Syngnathiformes; family Syngnathidae; genus Hippichthys; species Hippichthys cyanospilos. Next base: position 29,287,447 of record NC_142370.1, on the reverse strand, counting down.
AAAGACAATACTGTATACATATATTCCTGTACTTGTGAATTTAAAGTTGTTTCTCTGGAATAGTAATAACTTTCTGGGTCAGTTTGACCTGAGGGCATATTTAATCACCCAAGCGTGTCCTAAACCAATGAAATCTGTTCATTTTTCAAGTGCAGCAATGATGTCTCAGTCACAAAGTAAAATGCATACAAATGCTACTTTATTGGATATGTTGATGCTACATTAGCCAAGCGGAAGTCTCTGACTCAAAAACTACAGTCAACATTTACTTTAACGTTCAGATGTGTCAATTTGAACCAACATTAACATTGCTCTGCAATTAGTTGCCGTGAAAATACAGATGATCCAATAAAATGGGAAATTTTTAACAATACTATGAAATCAAAAGTGATGGAAGAAATATGTTATTTATAGTTATTGAAACCTTAAAACTTGCCATTTAAGAATAAATGACTAACCTTTCCATTTTTAAAAATTACAACCTGTAGATGACGCCCTCTTGTATGAATACATTCTTGAAATCTGCTGTAGAAAATTGCACTAAATTTTTTACATTTTTCATTTAAATTTAAAAAAAATAAAATAATGGAGTACAATCACTTCTTGGTCGTCCTGTTGTTTTTTTCTTTAGGGTAGATCCAGTCCCTTCAAAGTTAATAATTCAACATTTTATTGCAATTTTTATTTTATTTTTATTGCATTTTATTGCGTGTTTTGATGGAGCGCACGTTGTTGTCCATTCCATTGATTCATGGCTACTAAAATGATGAAGTATTTACTTATTGAAGTTCATTGTCTCGCAGCATCGCCACGCAATTCAAAAATCCCGTTTTTTTTGGGTCACCGAGGGAATCTTTGCTTGCGTATACTTGCAACAGCATTGAAGGTCAAAAGGGCACCCGTCACTGGCTCCGGAACATGGTCGCCTGTCACGGAAAAACCTTTATAACGCTGCAAGATCCCGTCTGCCAACATCGTTCGAGCTCTAACAACAAGCGTTCTAATTGAGACTTGAAACGTGGCTACTGATCTGTGGATACATTGATTTTGGGGGCGAAAGTTATGAAAGGCTGACCCCGTGACGCAAACGGCACAGCATAGAAAGGACCCTTGTGAATAATCACATGAATGATGGCTGGCCTGCGTTGAGTTGCCGCGGCCTGAGGCTCTAGCGGCGCTCCAACAGTGGCACGCTTGTTACTGGCAACACCTGTGCTGCGCTTTGCCTAATACGAGTCACACAAAGTCCAGACAGCGTGGACGAGCTTGCACTTGTGCGACTTCAAAAGGTTTCATTGGAAACCTCTAATTTCAGGCCTTGTGTCTGCTTCATATAGAAGTATGCTATTAGGATTAGCATGCAAAGGCGTTTTCGTGTGCACATTCTGCAAAGAGAGAATAAAATCTGAATCTAGGTGGTAATTGGTAAGTAAAATTTCAAAGTTTGTAGAATTGTGAGATCAGGATTTTACAAAAGTGGCTGGATGTGTGGTTTACAAGAAATGTTTACAATAGGTACTAACTACTTAATTGTTACATTTAAAGAGAATGTCCAATTATGAACCCTTTTTTAGGAATAAAAGGTTATTATTTTGCCTATAGTACCAGCCATTTTCGAGACTCTTTTTGCATAACACTTGAAAATGTTAGACAAAAATATAAGCAACTGGGATTGAATTTCTGAACTCTTTAAAACGTAAAATTACATTTTTGGGATTGAAGGATTTCGTTTGAAGCCAAATTATTTTTCACATACAATTAATACTTGTAAAAACTTTTTTCACATGCTTTCAACTGAAAATTACATCACATGGGCTGAAGGCTTACGTAAATGACCAATCTATCACAGAAAAACTTATGAATGTCACATGACCTACAAATGAGTCATGATTGGTCATTACCTGAGTTTTAAGCACAGATGATGTAATTTTCAGTTGAGAGAAAGTAAAAAAAAAAGTAAGGTATTAATTGTACATTATTATAATAATTTAGTAAAGAAAATTTGTTTTCTAATAAATCATACACAAAATGTGAACATTTCAATACTAATGAATGGATGGATGGGTGCCAGAAATTTTTGAAAAAAAAAATCAATTTTTGTGGCTTAAAATGGTTAGCCATAAATGTATACTGTGAAAACGAGTGCTCGATGTGTCGTTTGCAGTCTACCGGTCGTGCCTAGCTATTTTGGTCGCCCGCATGATGTCGCACTGAAAAGAAGAAGAAGAAAAAAAGGAAGTCATTCAAGAAAAAAAAGGTTTTTTTGACAGTTAAAACTTCTTTTGAAAACAACACCGTGTTGAACGAAATTGATTTCATTACAGCACCATGTTGCTGAAATGGCAGCCTACTTACTCTGAGAACCAAAGATTACCAAACCGGTTTAGTGTTGAAAGCGTACTAATGCCGTCATGTTATTTGCACCAGAAGAACAGTTTATTTTGAAGGATTAGCTGACTTCCTGACAACGTTTGGCTTTGATTACAATACCATGGCTGACCGTTAATTTTTTGGGACAAATTGTTACACATTCTACTTCCATTATTTACTACTTACAAGTGTGATAACTAGGTTGGTCGTGCCATTTCAGCTTTTGATATGATGCCGCCATCTGGGTGAAATTTCAGCCCCCCCCAGCATCTTCTTTCAATGCTTTCCTTTTGATTTAAAAATCAGATTGGCCAAAATACTCCACAGAGGTCAAAGGGTTCAAACAAATGCAAATGTTACTTAAATAATCTCGGGTCCTTTCACACCTGCTGCAAGCAGCGCACACAATCCAAAACCTGGCGCCCGTTAAGTGTAAATTTCCCCATTGTGGGACTCTTGAAGGTTATCTGATATATATAGTCTGTCTGTGCTTTTTTTTTTGGCACAATGGCAGGAAATGAGTCGCAGTCGTCTGCATGTTTTCCTCTGCGACCGTTCTGAAATGAATCGAAGCCATGATGAGTTGTCACACATAGATGTGATTTAGGGGCTGATTTCGTTTTTGTGGCTAAATCCGTTATGATACGCTTCAGCGATGTGTTGTCGGCAGCGGGAGCTGGGAAAAATGGAGACGGTGACACACGCCCTCGTCTGATTTAAATGCGAGCAGGCAGTCAGGCGGGCAGGATGAAGGCGAGGACGTGCTGGTGTCGAATTTTGTGGAATTGCAGCCCTGTACCTGCGGCATCATCAATAACAATGTGACAATTAGCCGGCTGAGCTCTCGCACCGGAGGAATCCGTGCGAGCCTCCATTCCGGCCCGTAATTAGAGGAGGCTGCACCATGACATGTCATTAATTGCTTCATTACTGGCGGATTAGTCGCTTATGTGGGTCAGTCGGGGCGGGGACTGTCCAGCGCACGCTAACCCTAGCGGAGCCGCAGGAAGTCCAGCGCAAGCTCGTCTCCCCAAACAGGAAGCGGCAGGCAGGAAGTGGCAGCCTTGACCAGGAAAGGATCAAGGCCGGCCAACAATAGAGGAGGCAGCTTTTGAAGACACGTGTTTCTTTTGATACTTTTCCAGCCTTGGGGCATTTGGTCTCAGTCGCCCCATCTTTCCCCGCGCTGAAATCACTATGCTGAAGTGGAGTCACATCAGAGAGGCGTTATGATTCTCATCTAATCCTTGTCTCATTTCATCACACCCTTTCATCAGGTCCATGCATTCAGAGAGGAAAAATAGCAGCTCGCCGTGTTTTTAGAATAGGGCTATCGAATGTTTTTAGAATTGATGATTCTATCAATTAGTTTCTATTCCTCTTGAACATATAAAGTGTTGGGAGTTGTACTGATTAAAACGGAAGAGGGAATGCCTTTTTTGTCATACGGCGAGATTGGCAACGCTGCTCTTGTTGGTGGATATTTAATAAATATGGACAGCCCAACTATAAATAGAAAAAATATTATCTAATCGCTGTATCAATATATCAAATAATTCGTGCAATTAGGATTTCGATGTGTTCTTTTGTTGTTACTCAGAGTGTTAATAATGCTAAGGAAAAATTGATGTAGTGATGATATTTTCTTCAGATTTTGTTTATCTTGACGAAATTTGTGTTTATACTGTATGTTTAATCAATCAATCAACAAACAGCATAGTAACAATCTTATTATTATTATTATTATTATGAATAGTAATAATCAGTCAATCAGTCTTTGATTAATCGAACAGTTAAAGTTTCATTTTGCATGAAAGTGTATTTGAAAAGATTTTCCCCGAATATTGTTTATTAGCCAATTACTGTTTATTTAGTATTGTTTAATGGGAAAAAAAAACACAAATTAAATCTGCTTAACAGCAGCGCAATGCCCCACAAGGGGGATGGGTGTTGTACTCACCAAACCTTTTGAAACTGATTCACTTACTGGTCAGCGTTTCCTAAAGTAAAAGCAGATGTTTGAAAATGTCTTTGTTTTTTTGTTTTTTTAAACACAAAGGATCAGAGAATAATTATGGCTGAGAGGCTGAAATCAGAAGACCATTTTAAATTAAACAATAGTTCTAAAGGATTACCTAATGATTACAACGATTGTCGATTTCTTGTCGATTAATCGAATGATTTTGACAGCTCATAAAAGGGAGTCAAAAGACGTGCATTTGTGGCCTGCAGGACTTGGGCATCCTCATCAACGGCGTGGTCCCCGACCTAGTGGGCTTCCGGGTGGAGTGCGAATACGGTCCGGGACTGTGGACGGCCGCCACCTTGCACCTGGGCCGAGGCCCCGCTCAGATCCAGACCTGTCCCCTCCTGTCTCGGGAGAACTACCGGCCTATCCTCCCGGGCGCAGGTGAGATACTCGTAGAGGTCGTGAGGTGCAATAATTAAAGTTTTATGAATATTTTTTTTCAACCACTCAAACTGTTCGGTGGCATCAGTTCTATCCACACATGTAGTCTGTGACGTGATGACACTCGAAGACATAGCCATTAACTGGTCTCTACCGCCATCTATTCTCTTAAGGTGAAACACAAGTCAACAAAGAATTTTCTGTTTGCTGACAAAGTTTGACCACCGCTCAATGGAATGTAGCAAAAATTGCAGGAAAATCAACGTCATGAATCCTATTAAAATAAATTTCAAAAATTATAATTTTAATGGATTAATATGGTCCAAAATTTGGACTTTTTTTTTCACATGAAATTTTTACATCCAGCTGCAATCACACAGAAATGTCAGAACCATTTCATTTTAAAATTTTACATGTTTTAATCATCTGCTACAAATTTCAACCTAGTGTTTTTCTCTCCATTGATTCTTTTATAATATCATATCACAATCAATTTCAATTTTCATAATTTGTAACATTATACCTCAAGGGTTAATGAGAATGCAGTTGGGTTGGGCAATAAATTCAATAATTTTATTAATTTGTCAATTTAATGAGTTAAATTATGGGCTGAAGGTTCAGGTCAATCACAGTTCAGTTTATAAATGTCACATGACCAACACCTGTGTCATTATTGGTTGTTAGCCAAGCGCTGAACACAGATGTTGTCTTTTCCAGTCAACAGCAAGTAGGAAAAACTGTTTTTAAAATTATTAATCGTACATGATTATAATAATTTAGTAAGGTAATCGTTTATCAAATAAATGATAGCCAAAATATTAACATTTTACTGGCAAAAACAGCAAACTAAATGGTTAATCCCTTTCAGCAAGTTAGGAAAAAGCTCTGAATGTTAAGTTTAAAATAACACTGATTTTAAATCAGTATTCATTAGTTTTGTATGAAGATTTTCCACGGGACTGTTTTTAAATGAATCAAACCTTTACACAAATGTTTGATAAGTTTATTTCATCCCTTAAAATGGATTCAAATTGTATTTATCCAGACTAATCCAAAAAAAAAACCAAGGTGTGAATCACATCCGCATTACTCTTTAGAAAGTGTGTGTCTGCACGTGTGTGTGTGCTTGTGACTCAACACAAACTAAATTCATCTGTTGAAAGTCACCTTTTCCAAATTGCTTTCAGCCTTGTTGAGTTTTCATGTTTCTTGACATTTGAGATTCAGCTTCGAGTGGCTTGAGATGAACTTGTGACATACGCCCGTTGTGTGTAGGAGGTTTAAAGTCCAAGTTTTGTTTCTTTGATTTTTGGCAGATCACGTGACCGTTTCTGTGGCGATCAAAGTGAACGGCACATCGATGGTGTCTGGAAACGTCGTCATCTACGATTGTGGGCAGACGGGAGCAATCAACCCCAAAAGCTCGTGAGTCACACCTCTGTTTTGTTTTCAATATATTGTCTATTTAAAAAAATGACAAAATAACCCACCTTAAATTTAAAGGGTCTCGATCGTGAGTTTAAATTTTCGACAGTTAACTATGGGTATGTACCGTAAATCCCCAAATATAGGATGCACCTTTGAATACTACGCACCTGTAATTTGGGGGTCAAATTCTGATATTTTCTGTTACTGTGTATCAGATGCACCAAGAGTTTGGCGACAATGCATAAACTATAGCGAAACAGAATAAATCTTGTCTTTGTAAATTCTATGTTCGTGGGTTCATATCTGAAAGTTATATATTGAAGTGTTTTGGATTTCCCACATTGTGAGCGGTCAGTGAACGCAGCGCCAGTGTAACGTTGAACGCGCTCCAAGCAGTTGGTTTTCCTAATCCTCGCGACGCAGCTTGAGTTAATTTTGCCATAAATACCCAAAGTTGTGCACATTCGCGTTCCACCAAGTTCATGATTATGTGTATATGCAAAAGACCAAAATTGATTAGTCAAATGGAATATCTTTAGTGTGTTTTCTAACTGGAGCACTCGGCTTCATGCCTTGCCACTCTTATTGATCCTCTCTGTTTTAGTAATATTCCTGTGTGTGAACAAGGATGGGCTCGGATGTTGGTTCGGTCTGCTCTAGATCGCCCCGTTGCGGTAATTATTTCGTAAAAGATATGAAAATGCACACATGGGCGCCAAACCTTGGCCAATGTGGCTGATGAATCAGTCTTCCTTGAACCTATACTTTTGGTCTTCATTTTGGGGGATAAAAGTGTGTCTTATATTTGGGGGATTTGAGTAGTCCTTTAAAATTTAGTCTATAGAATGTGCTCAAAATTTTGCTCAAAAAAACTAAAAGTAAAAGCCTCCTCAATGGCTCGTGAATCGCAATAATGCCAGATTAACATCATGTGCTAATGGAGTCGCACTGAAAAGTGGCTCAAAGCCTCGAGATGGGAGAAGCGGGAGGCCTGCTCCTCTTTCCTCCTCTCATGTGTTGCCTTTGCTCTCAAAGCCTCTCCACTTTGCTCCAGTGATGTCCCGGCTTTTCCTATTCTGGCTTCAGCAGCTAAACGGAGCTGTCACTTTTGCTTGAAGGGCTGCTTTCATATTTGGCCCGCTCAAGACTTCAAATGTGCGATTAATATGCTGTAAGGCTAAGCCAAAGGAAATTGGATCTGGACGTCTGGCCCCTCTGGCTGATGTTTGTTTTTGTCACAACAAGGCTTTTCTTCTATCTGGTGGCGGTCCAGCTGGCTTCCGCCCGCATGTCGAGGACGGGCCTTATCTGATGGGCGCCTTTGGAGGGCCGTTGGGCCGCGGCCGCCGCGTCGGGTGTCTCGGACCCAAGCCGTCAGAGCGCAAGCGCTTTTTTTCCTCAGTGTGAAGGCGGCGGCCGCAGGTGGACACGTCGCGGGCATTCACCCAATTTGAGTGTGTGAAATGAGACAGTGGAGGTGATAATGAGCCAAGCGGCACTGTCACAGGATGAGCAAAGCGCCGAACTGCTCCATTTGATCACGTTTTAATCACTTCAAGCTGTTTTTTTGGAATCATCCCCAAAGAGATTCTTGTGATACACTTCTTGTCGATATGCTTGTGTAGACGCCACTTTCATCGCGTCTCTCATTTGAATTCCGGATCTGTGCGCACATTCAGGCAAATTATGTCTGCACACGGGAAGTTGCGCTCTTTCAAATTCTGAATTCTACCTATATATACTGTATATATATATATATATATATATATATATATATATATATATATATATATATATATATATATATATATATATATATATATATATATATATATATATATATATATATATATATATATATATATATATATATATATATATATATATATATATATATATATATATATATATATATATATAATATCAGTCGCCAAGATGAGTCAAGCTGGATCAGAGGAAAACCTTTCAAAATAAAAGCCTGCTAAGGTTAGTACATTGGCATCCAATGATAATTTTGAATGTTAATTTCAGAGTTAGAGAGTCTTCAGTGGAAGAGTGGTTAGCACGTCTGACTCACAGTTCAGAGTCCCAAGTTCAAATCCACCTCACTCCAGCCATCCTGTGTGGAGTTTGCATGTTCTCCCTGAGCCCGCGTGGGTTCTCTATGCACACTCAGGCTTCCTGTCACACTCTAAAAACATGCATGGCAGGTGTATTGGACACTCTAAATTGGTGTGATTTGGGACGTGACTGGTTGTTTGTCCCTCTGTGCCCTGTGATTGGCTGGCATCCAGTTCAGGGTGTCCCCCGCCTCCTTCCCATAGACAGCTGAGATAGGCACCAGCTGGCCTGTGACCCTAGTGAGGATATACAGCTCTAGAAAATGGATAGATGGATTGGTTTTGGAGTTAGACTTGTGTTGGTGTTTTTTTTTTCTTAGTTGGTTCTAATCAAATAAACATAAACGTAGGAATAAAAAAAAAAAAGAAAAAAATCTTTGCATACTTTTCTAAGTATGTGCATTACTTGAGGTCTCGTTTCTCCCAAGTTGCCAAAATCCTCCCACGGATTGCATGCTAACGAAACCTGGTACAATTGAACAGCGACATCCCTGTCAAGAAATGGCAAATGGTGCCTTCTGTACACCATGCGGGCTTGGAGGCGCTCAACAAAGCCTGGCATTCACCCATCACACACACATTCAGGCACCAAGGAAAAACAAAAACAACTCTTCAGCCATCTTAACCACGAACTTTTGACACTCGTCGAGGTCCTTTGGGCCTCGGAAAAGAAACTTTCCACAAAGACATGGAAAGCAACTGGAGCTGCGTTATCTTACTCTTATCTGGACCACTTCATTTTCCAAGGAAACAAAACCGTGTGTGTGTTTTTTTTCGAATCTTTTGGTATGCGTGTGCGTGATGCTTGCGATGCCTTCGCTGAGGTCGCTCGTGTACCTTGACGATAAACAGTCAACAGACATTAGCTGGAAATGTTTCAACATTTTCACCCTGAAGGGTTGTACTTCAATCATGAAAGAGCAGGTGTGTGATTGTGGATTTATGTTGTGTATGTGTTTTCGCTCAAAGAGTCCTGTCCCGTCTCTTCAAAGTGGACTTTTAATGGTAACCAGAGCACTGACTTCCCCCAAGCGCCAAACCTGCCCTCCCACTCTCTTTATCTCCCTCAGTAAGACATGCACACACACTCGTTGTGTGTCTGTGTCTCTGGCGTGACGCAAACACATTCACTGTTTTGCTTGCTCGTCGCGGTCTCGGGTTTTGGCACCTCTTTATTGTTCCCCGCTTTGTGGCGCTGCGGCGTCTGTGCGCTCCTCGTCCTTCGTCTCGCCTTCTTTGTCCCAGTGAAAGCCATCTTTTCTCTCCAGCGTGCTTCTCGTTGACAGGGACTTGATTGAGGATGTGTGTTTAACCGCCGTGTCCACTCAGTGGGTCCGAGAGTGCAGGCCTGCCTGCTTGTGGATTTAGAGGGGGTAGAGGGTTGTTCAGCCAGCATAATAAGAGGTCTAACCTCCAGCGTGAGGCCTATAGAGAGTTTGTTAGGAAATCTCCATCTTGACGATGTTGCGTACCTATACTTCCTAGACAATCGTATGCAAATTGTGGACGGTTGTACGCGCCCAACAAAAACATCGCTCATCAAACCCACCAATCATTTGAGTTATGCGATTGTGAACGGTCACCTCACAAATCTACTTCTGGATGAAATTACAACCGGTCCAAAGTCGTCCCAAAAGACTGGAAGCTAATTCTGCTGCAAATGGCCACTGGGGATGTTTTTCACATTTTCACCTCCTAAAGGTGCACCATTCATGGTGTCAAATACTTTGTGTATGTGTGTGGGAGGAAGGGTCTATATTGTAGCGAATGTGTTATAGTCGGACACAAAGGGAGTCAGTGAAAACAAAAACGCTGCAGCTGGTAAGAGCCTTGCAGAGGCCGCCTGCTTCTAATCACACACGGACACACATGAAAATGATATTTTTCGATTACATGTTGTCAGCCCCCCCAACACGTTCACACTCACGCACACTTCAGTCCCTCCAATTTGAAAGCTTGTGAGAGTGTCACTGTTACCGCAGGCGCTATCATTCCTGGTGTGGGACATCTGTCTATTCCTGGAGGCAACACACACATACACACACCTAGACACACCACAGCAGGGACTGAGGAGCACACTTGTCAAAAACCCAATCAAACACGAGGCAACAGCTTCCTTGCCTTTTCAGGTGATGAAAGAAAAGCTTGACAGTGTTTGTGTGGAATAATGGCCATGTGCGGCGTCCACTGGGGACATCACAAGTGTCTCCTCCCAAATGGGTGCCTCTCCCTCTTCCCCTCAGGTGAAAACATATGCTGGATTTCCTCCTGAGATCTTGGGCCTGGTCCCGCACATGAAGAAATGGTGGTTGGCTTTGTCCCGATTTTGTTTTTTTGACCCCTTCTCCACCAAGACAGACAAACGGCAGACTGGATTAGCTCATGTCTTCCGAGGCTGCGTACGCACATGAGGACAGTCGGTTGCTTTTAGTCCCAATTCCTGAAAATGCCTCTGGCATTGTTCACTCATTTTCATTTTGGTGGACATGAGCGTTTTGCCTTAGTAGCTGTGTTTCAAAACAGCGGAAGAAAAGAAAGCTGCCAGTGTAAAATAAACATTTTTGAGTGACAATTTTGTTTGACCGTATATTTAAGTACATTCAAACATTTGAAAAAACATTATGATGTATTTGTGAATATGCTTAAATATAACTAATAATTAACAATAATTGGAATAAGATACTTTTTAGCTAAGTGCTTAAAAATATAGCTTTGGGAACAAATATTATGTTGTCAGCATTTAGGCTACGGGTATGTGGAGTAAACATTTTTGTCTGGCAAACTCATCAGAATGTACATTTGAACAAGTTCGCAAGTCCAAGATGTCATCTCCTTGCTTTCTTTGAAGAGAATCCCTGTGTGTGCTATGTGTTGACATAGAGTGCACCACATGTGACCAAACATGCCGTATTTTTTGATCTTCGAGAAAACAATCTTAAGATTTGCAAATCCTCCAGAAATACCACAGCTCATCTTGCATGGGCTCTGCTTGAAAAAGAAAACGAAATGGTGAGTGGTTGCTCCATAAACCATTCCTGGGGCACATGACGGCGAGTTAAAAGAAATGTGGTCCACGCTCCCATATCTAATGTAATCCATCATCATGTTAGATGAAGAAATGCTTTGTTTTGTTGCCACTGGCCTTCTGCCCGACTGTGTTGTAATTGTGGAATGAGCGTTGTGACCAATCTTCACTTCCTCTTTCCGTTCTTTTTTTTTTGTAATCGGTTTGCAAGCTCGTTTTGTGCAACACATGAAAGGAACGAAAGAGTTTTGCTCCATGCGTAAATGTGCTTGACCTCTGACCTTTGTTCTTGTGTCCATAAGCTGTGTCAGCTGTCTGAGCGCAAAGTGGAAGTGCTACTGGGACCAAGAGAAACATCAGTGTGTCTCCACCAATGATGAGATGAACCAAAACCTCCTGGAGGTAAGATTCGCCTTTCGCATTGACTATCTTCTCATTACTCTTCAAAAATCCAGCTGATTCGAATGCATCAAAAATAGCGCGTGGCCTGTCGGGTAAAGCTACTGCCATCCTTTAAAATCATCTTGATGCTCTGATAAATCTCCCTTGCATGTTTTTCTTTTGAACTTGATACCCACATTATTATGGCCCTCCCATCATTACCTGATCTTCCACACTCACATCAGCATTTCTTCAGCTCCTGTTAAATATGTGAAAGAACTGAAAAGAGCTAGCGTGGTAACCTAAGGGACGTTTTCAGAGACAATTCCATCAAATTTGGGTCGGAAGACGCAATTCACAGTTTAAACAAAGATGTAGCACTTTTGCACATTCAGCTTTTGTTAACTATTCATGGCTTTTTCTATGACCTCTGCGTTGAAGTGTTCATGTTCATTCAAACGTTCGCTTCACATCTGCTCAAGGGCACACCCCCATCATGCCAAAAATGGGACAGATGATTTTGGCTGGGCATAATTTGTTGTGACAAAATGTTTGTGCTTTAAACTCTTGGTCAGAAAAGTTCAGTCAAATTATAATTAGCATAAATATGTTATCTTAATGAAAACAATCATAAATCCTATACACAGGCTTGCTGAGATTAGCATCGGTGCCGCTGTCATTTTAAACCATTCAACTATCCTAAATTGTACTCTTCCCTTTGCAAATACACATCAACAAAGATTCAACTTTTCTGTGCTCAAGGTGTGTTCTGTTGTATTGACGATTTTTGTTTCACGTACTAAATAACAGTGCATCCAACAATATGCATAAAGTTGTCAGAAACGTTCGTTTAAAGTATATTTAGCCTAGCATCAATGTGGTCGCTTAGTGTGAACACAGATTCTATCCACAGGCTAGCTAGCTAGCTAGTTAGCTATACATAGGATTAGCATCGCTGCCACTGTCATTTTAAACCATCGTGCAACCGTTCCCTCAGTATAACGCATCATCAAACGTTCACTTTGCAGTGCTCAAGGTGTGTTCTGCTGTATTGTTGAGTTTTGTTGCACACACTAGTTTATAGAGCATCCAAATATGTGCATAAAGTTGTCAGAAACCTTCGTTCAAATTTTAAATATCCTAGCATAACGTTGCTAGGTTAATGCTAACACATAATTAGAAATTGTATACACAGGCTAGCTGAGATTAGCATCGCTGCCGCTGTCATTTTAAACCAGAATACACCTGTACCCTCTTCATAAATTTGACTTTGATGAGTTCATGGCATGTTTTGCTGTATAGAAATAGAATATTTTTGGAATTTGAAAATTGGTGAGTGTTGTTGTATGTGCTGCTTGGTTGCGCATCCAACAACATGTGTGTGCAACCGTCAATTCTTTCTAATACATAACATAACATTGCATCCAGTCTTGTTCAAGAGCTCTCGGAAGAAGTGTGTGACTTGAAGTCCTCTGGTCACTCGAACATCAAATTGCTCACGGCCATTATTTCTTTAGCTTTGGAAGGTTTTAACATTTGCTGTTTGGTTTTGCATCACAAGACCCTTTGAAAAGGCGAAGGGATCTGTTTTGTTTAAACTTAGTGAAGTAAATATGATGTCACTGTGTGGCAAATGTGTGCTGGTTGGTGTATTATAAGGGGATCACAAGACTCTTTTTCCTTTCAACTTCAAACTGGAGTAATTTTTGAATATGACACTGAAAGTGCGTGTGCATGCACATTTGTGTGTGTGTTTGGGGGGGTATTTTCCATTCTGCTGCGGCCGCCTTAACGTCCAGCGGGCCTGTTATTCCAATCCCTCAACGTCTTTCTATTTGAGGCCGTTGTTGTTTCCCTCCAAGTAAGACTTCACCCTCTCATTTCCTCCTCCTCCTCCAGAAAAACAGGACAAGTATTTTGCTTGGCGGATGTGTGCAATCCAACTATTGTCTTTGCTAACGGCCGCGTGTCACTTCCTGTCCCTGCTCCTCACCGCAGAACGCCGCTTCCTGTCCCAGACTGCTGGCTGCAGAGGTTCCTCCGTCGCCATCGGGGGAGGCCCAGGACCTTGCCGTGTCCCTGAGGAATATACGGGAGGTAACTAGCACACGCGCATGCACACACATGTTCCTACTCCTAAACTGGACGTGAGCCAGCGTACATGTTGTGAACATAGCTGGAATCAAACAGAAGCATATGCTCCTTTTGCCTCAAGCTGAGTGTGGCACACATGGATGTCCTCTTTTGCTGGGTCGGATTGGAAAAGTTGATGCTTAACTATCGAGAGGAACTGACTAGAATCTCGTTTTGCTCACCGGCTCGCGTCCTTGTCAGCACACTCGGAAGATTCTTATTGTTAACCGGATGCTAATGGGAAAGTGAAGGTTGTCATTTTCACCAACGCTGTCACAATGTGGGCAGACAAATTGGCAGGCGTGGTTGGCCTCTTGTCTAACCTGGCTGGCCTTTTTCAGTTCTTTTCCTGGGGTGTTGCTATGGTGACAGACTTAAACCCACGAACAAATGTCTACACACACACGTGCGCACATACAAACACACACACGGCTCCTTAGGGCAGTTGGAGTGAAAATGAACGTTCACACGACTGTTAGGTTTCATGACGTCTCCATCAAGTCAACATTGCGGTGAATTAGTACGCCTTTGGTTTGGTCTCTATTGCGCAGGCAAATCGCAGATGCTTCTTGAGTTCAAATTGGATTTGCTTCTCACAGGGAAGCACGGCGGGGGTGGCGCGACCCTTGGAGTCCTTTCAATAAACTGAGATAAACATTCTCACCAATATGCTTAGCAGCACATTTGACTGCATTTCAAGTGATCGTCTTTTTTTGCCTCATCTGCTGGCAAAAGCCTTGAAAGTTCCTGGCGAGGATGCCAATCACACGAGGAGGGTATCAGGCATGCGGATCCCCTCTCTGGATCTCTCGACATGACGCCCTTGAGATCTGGAGCTCATTTGAAAATGTGCCAGTTCGAATATGTCTGAATAAAAATCGACAATGGAGCAAGTCGTCTTCTGTCAGGGCTTGTGTGTTGCGCTTTATCAAGCCTGGACAATGTGGAGTGATGGCATAGGACTGTTTTTCCCCTAAAAGGCTTTGGCGAGCAATCATCAGAGGTGGCAGAGTTTACATCATTCAAATTCCATTGCCAATTTTATGTTTGTTCATCTGTCTTTGAAATGTATAGAGACAGGCAGAGAAATCGAGTGAAATTGTCTCCAACCATCCAGTAGAAGATGTCATGCGAGTCGATCATCTTGTCATTCTAGATGCTTATGGTTGTTTTATTATATGCCATCCAATTGACTGGTGACCCTTTCAGTGGCACAGAAAATGGATGCATACTTGTTTTGATGGTTGGCTTTAACATATCAGGCCAACATTTTTTCCTGGCGGCTTCTCTTCAATGAATAAGAGTGTTTTTTTTCTTCCAGGGGGAGGAGCTGGAGTGCGACTTTGGGACAGAGCAGAGCTACCAAGCAACATGGCTGAACAGCTCCACTGTCAAGTGCAGCCGTGTGACAGTAAGTGCAGACAATGAGCCAGCGTAATAAGCCATTGAGTCCCTTTGAACAACAAAAATAAGCTTAAGGCACTTTGCTCCCTGTCAGTGGGCGCACATCGCTAACTGCTTGTGTGTCTGTGCAGCTGTCCACGAATCAGAGAAGTCACATTTATCAGCTCAACCTGAGGAGGAGAGGCCACTATGGCGACGGCACCTTTGTGGACAGCCCCCAGCCCATGCAAGGTAAGGAAAAGTTCTCAAGTGTGCTCGGCGTAATGACACACTTGCATGCTGCCACCTGCGCTCTCACAATACATTTCACCTGTGCAAAGACAATGCTGAGAATATATTCTTCCCCAGTGGAATAAAAATAAGGTCTCCACTCATAGACAATGGGGCTGCCATTCACTTGTAATAATAGTACTTTGTGTATTACAACACATATTCTGACAACGAGCCGTAATTTACTGTCATTTTAGATTCCGCCGCTGCCTAATTACACATAATGATTGTCAGATATAGATGCGATTGAAAGTGCTCAACGCCTTATCCGCTTGCAAGTACACTTGGATCACCATGACAACAGAGAGAAGAAGTGAACTTGTGTTGAATTTGGCATGCCATCAGCGTTGCTGTTTCGAGCCGGGGCTTCCAGATGTGCAGCTTGCACACAGGCCGTGTGAAAAGGCGGCCGAGGCCGGGCCGTGCCAAACGCTGCATGTTTCAGTCCGCTGAGTCATCAGTCGTCAAACTAAACAAAACAGACTTAATGGGCCACATGCACTGCCTGATGCACAGATGCACACGCATGGAGGGACACGCGCTGCAGCTTTCTTTGTCACCTTTCGCATTATTTGTCCCTCTTCTCCCGCCGTTAATCTAGTGCAGTGCTTCAAACGAGACTTTGGGGAACTTCAGTCGCAAGGGTGCACAAAATTATTATCTATTAGTTATGACTTGTCACTTTAGAATATGTATGAATAAACAGACTAAACCAATTACGCATCTTTACTTTAGTTTTGAAGAATCAAACACTCTGGTATGATTGTGATGCATCACATACTGTAAATCCCCGACAAGTTTCTGGCTGGAATTTAAAATGGTATAATCCTAATTTCTCCACACAACACAACCCCATTGACAATGCAAGAATGTCCATTAAGGCACACACGTGAAGTGAAAACCATTTCAGGTAACTACCTCTTGAAGCTCATCCTAAGAATGAATGTGTGAATACAACAGTGTACATATTTTAGTGTCAAGAAATTAAAATATAAAATTGTTTTCAGATTTCCCATTTTTTGTTAAGTACAAAACTCTACATGTTCATTCATAGTTTTGTTTCCTTCCATGGGAATGTACAGTGTAAATAATCATGAAAATATAGAAAATGCTTGAAATCCGAAGCTGAATCCAAACTACTGTATATTTATATACAGGCCAACTGGGCCATGTCTCCTTCTAGCTCAGGTCCTCTACCAGAGGCCTGTGAGTTTAAGGTTCCACACAGCATTCTCTTCTTGTATTGGGAATAGTAATATTTAATCGAAACGATGTGTGACTGTCCCTTTCTAGTGGAGGTGTACAACTGCGGCGCGGGCAGCAGCGACTGTTCGCAGTGCTGGGGTCGGGAGGATCAGGGTCACCTTTGCGGCTGGTGTGACAACAGCTGCCGACTGAGGGCCGACTGTCAGCCCATCCGACGGCAATGTCCGGCACCTGAGATCCACAAGGTAAGATTACGGTCGACCCGAAATCATTTACTGTCCGTTCCCTTTTGCGGCCCCTCAGACCTTATTAGGACACCGCATAAGAGCCGCTCGTGGGCTGCTGTCCAGTGTGAGCTGCTCACGCAATGTTTGAAAGCCACTGCTCAGTCTAGCGTGCAACAGGGCCTATGCCCCCTCCTTGGCGGCGGTCTCCTGGGGATGCTCTGAGCTTACTCAGCAGAGCGCCCTCTGCCTCTGTGGGCCCAGTTTGGACAGGACCCATGAGGCGCTTTGTGTACAAAAGACATCTAAGGAAAGATTTAAAAACCATGAGTCATGGCATTCATTCGATCATTATTAGTTACTGATGGTGTCATAGTAAAGTTGCAGTGTTTCGTGGGGCAGTACAAGCTGCTGTACAGATTTGATTCCTGGCTAATACCACGAAGGATATATGCTAGTAAGGCTAGAAAGGGACCAACTGCTCACAATGTTTTACTTCCGAATCAGTGAAAACGCTCATGCTTCTCTAAGTGACTTTAGCAAATTGTGCAATATTTCTTAAGGGAGTGCAAAGGGTGACGCTTGACCTGGAATCAGGGGTGGGTATTCTCTACTGGTCAACTTGTTGAGCTCTTTTTTTGCTTATTAACACTTGGCAACCCGATTTGTGACGTTAGCAAACACCCAGCGGGCGGTTAGCCTAGCATGGCTCACATGAGACCCAATCGGGCTGAACTTCCTGTAGATAAAAGCCTGAGTGGCTCAGGAGAATAACTGTGTCAAACACACACACACACACACACACACACACACACACGTGGGCCCCCTGTCTGAGAAGCCCTTGTGAGTGTTCCTCCCGCGTTAGCCGTCAGCATCGTGTGACTAACAGGATGTGGCCACACTAACTTAGGCGCACGTCTTCCACGACTCAAGTTAGTTGCGCTCAATCCTTAGGGATAGGCGACCATTGTTGCGAGACGCTCGCTCTTTCTGCCTTCTCATGAGCACTCTTGCACAGAAAAAGGGTTAGTGAGTGCCTCTGGGGAGGGGCGGGCTACGAGCAGTGTAGCGGCTCCGCGGCTCGCGGCGCCCTCCCAGAGGTTGCACTTGCCCGCATTGACAAAGAAAAGATTAGCTAGGCTTCAGCATGTTTCGTCATCCATTGCTCCGCTTCAGCCTTCTCACCGTGGCGCCTTGAGATGCCAACTTTCTCACCGTGGTGCCTTGAGATGCCAATGTAATTTGTTTCACTTTCTCAAATCGTATTTCCTCATTGAAATGGACAGAATTGCATTTTAAAAATGTGTTGTTTTTCCTCTCTGATAAATTGCACTTATGAGATGCTGTGGATAAGAAAATTGATAAAGCCTTGGCAAAATTATGAGCACAAACACAACTATACCCAACGGATAGTCGTTACTTGCTCCACCTGAAGTCATAAGTGCTCCAAAAGGATTAAAGAGAGAAGTTTGTTTAACGGCTTTAAGACTGAATCCGCGCACCTAAAACGATGAACCAAATCAACATCTGCTAACTTTGGGCTGTTTAAAATAATCCTCTAGGCAATTTTGTGTGGGCGTCCAAAACAGGAAGCGCTAAACATAGTTTAGCGCTGACATGTAACTGGAATGGGGCAGGCAGGATGCGTCCCGTGGAGTGGGAATGCTTTCCTGTGTTTGTCCTCAGCTCCCTTTCAATTCGTAAGGTGGAACTACATACGAAGGCTCAAACAATCCCTCAGAACAAGATTGAATCAAGGTTGTAAGCAAGCAATGGCGTCACCGTTGTGAGTGGAGACTTTTCCAGTGTGTGTGATCTCCGCGGAGGCCGAGCTGTAAATCGGAACTTGTAGACTTGTAAGAGGTGCAAATGAACGGCGCGCCAACCCATGCTGATGTCAGCGCGCCACAGAGGTGCATGTAATAATAAACGACTGTACTGCTCGGTAGGAGGCTGGCTGGCCTGGCGCGCACGTTTTGCTCATTTCATGTTCATGTGCGGCGTGGGCATGGCTTGTACAAAGGAATGTGGCCGTGCGGTTTTTTGATGGCGAACAGAGCGCAGGCATTTGTGGCCAAGGTAACAGCTGGGTGGCCTCGGAAGCTAACATGTTACCACCAAAACACGACAATCATTTCCTGACTTGTAGGGGCTGTCAAATAAAACTCACGCTTGTGTTTTGGCACCACAGTAAAAGTCGAGACTCTCAGTCAACTGCTCGAGATTGTACGGAGCCACTGTTAGCGTAATGTGGGATACTGTGCAACAAAAGCATGTTTTGGGTTAAAAAAAAAAAAAATGTTAATTGAGTTTTATATAACAGGCACATGCACGACTGTTTTCTTCACTTCTGTTTTGTTTCTTGTTCATGTGTACACGCTTGTCTACTGTACAAAGGTGCGATCGTTTTAACCAATCAGGGCTGAGACAGGAGGGCCAATTCTAATTAGCTGTTTCATTTCCCATCTCACAAAATTTAGAAAATACATATTCATGCAGCGTTATATAATGGGCGTTTCAGCCATTTTTGTAGTTTATTAGTAATCTGTCCTATTTTCTTTTTCTGTTAAATTCATCCAGCTGTTTAATTTCCCATCTCCCATTTCCCAACGTTCCTGTGAGCGCTACAACATAGCTTCTCTACTTTTTCCACAAAGCAGCGGAAATACAGACCTAGGCCTGTTTCGAACAAATCTTTTTAAAACTGATTATCCTATTGATTATTCCATCAACCCCAACTCCTCCCCCTAAATTAAAACATGGCATTGATTTGGTATTCTTTTTTTTTATATATATATAATCTACTAATGATGAAGGTGAGTTGAAGGGAGTGGACCTACACAGTCGTTGTTTGTTATTGTGAATGGTTTTGTGGTTTATGAGCTAGAAGTGTATTTTGAGTAGATGTAACTTCCATCAAACTTTGCTTACGCTAGCCGTTAGCAATGATAATTAGCATTTATTGTGATCACCATCTAGGTCAACAAACACTAACTACAATGTAGTTCACACATACATGTCATCATATGTACGTTACACATGTACTGTACTAGTGTCCTTGAACTCACGAACAGACAGTGCTCAATAACATTTTATGAATAAATTTGCAATGTCAATAACTACCTTTTAGTCTTTTTCTACAGCTTCTTCTTCTCGACGAGCAGACTGGGCATGTTTTGGGCTTGACTGCTTTCTCTTATTTGACAAATAAGAGACAAATCTGATTCTCGAATAATACATGTTTCATGCTTTTTTGGAAAGTCACAACTTTCTGTCCTATATTTAAGGAAGCTAAATGAACTAATATTGTCTTCAATGAAAGCCCACTAACCACTAAATCAGTTGTTTTAAGCACACAAATAATGATAGCCGTTTGGCAACTAAGTGGCAGGCAAACACAAGAAATGTAGTCATTATGTCAGGATGGTCTTTGCGTATGTATTGTTCAACTATGTCAAAGTATAGCTCCACTGTGTAAAAAAAATATTATTATTCTTTATTTTTGTCATTCTTTTTACCAAAACTCTGACAACCTCAGTTTTTTGTTGGAATTTTTCTCCCTTGCCATTATTGCTACACTGCATGCAAGTGCATGCAAGGCTCCACATCATAAACGATGGAACAAACAAGTTTCTGGTGGAACTTCGAGCCGTTTATTTTCAGTCAATGTAATTTTCAAATGAAGTGCCCTACTTGGTCGACTTTTACCCCTCTCTGCATAGAACAGACGAAAATTGTACCCTCCTTACTCTAAATTTGGCTGACCCATCCAAAAAAAACAAAAACCAAAACGAAAAGTCTGAGTTCTCGAAACCGGTTGAAACTACTGGTTGAAATGTCCATGATGCAACACATTGTGACTACGTCTTGCCCGCTGTTTGTCTGATTGGATGTTAAACAGCTAATTAGAATTTGCCTCCTGTTAGGTTAAAAATGTTGCACAGTGATCAACACCTGGATTTCTGTATGTCATTCGTAAATCAGCGTGTTGTAAGCGCAGGGGAGTGAAGAGCCAGGTGTGGAAAAAAGCTTTGTCCGTGCACATTGGACACACACATTTTTGTGCGATCAGAACATACTTTTGTTACATGGTATTTCATATTAGGCTTACTTTATTGCAGCACAAATGTGTCCCTTTTGAAGGCGTCAAAAATGCATCTTGCCCTCTCACCGAGCGTGAACACAAGCGTCGCCTTCATTCTCGGTTGCCAAGCAAATAACAGAGAGGTGTCACACTGACCAGGGATCTGGAATAAAAATATATTGTGAAGATTATGGATTCCTCCCCTGCCTGAGATCATTGTGAGATGTTATCTTGAACTGAAGCTGTGAAGGTGAGAGCTCAAATGAAATGTGAGAGTGAGAAGAGGAGCAAAAATGGAAGACACACACGAACATGAAGGGCCGGAACGTCTGGCATGAATTCCCCGCACGTTGTGGCTCGGTGCCCTCACCGCCCTCAGCGTTCACCGTGCTCTCCACACCGCAAATTGCTTTTGCACTCATGCACCTATTTGCCGCGCTCCAGCGCGGCCTGTGAGGCGGGCTCTTAAGCGGCTCTTTATTTGCATGTTCTGAAGAGCGCTCAATGGTGAAAAGGCTCAGAGTTAACACGAGGCTTTGTTTGTCTGTGTGCCTGCATGTATAGCCAGCAGTAAATGGTGGGCACTTGCAATGGACTCCCGGCGTTCAACCAGCTCCTTCGGCCTTGTTTGTCACGTCATTTTTCTGCGCTTGTCTTTTCCACGGTTTAAAGTTTGAATCTGTCTCTTTCAGATTTTGCCGCTGAGCGGTCCAGTGGACGGAGGCACCCTTCTGACGGTGCAGGGCAAGAACTTGGGCCGTAGGGCCGACGCAGTCAAAGTGTCCATCGGAGACGTACCGTGCACAGTCCTGCCCGACCGCTTCACCGTCTCTGTTGAGTAAGTATCACGTAAACTGGAGAGTGTGTCACTTGTGGCGCCGTGGCCGGGGACGTTGATGTTTGGAGCAGACCGTTAGGATCGCTGTTGCCGTTATCGCGGGTCTAAGGCGTATGGTTGCCTCGCAGTCCCTTGCTTCATTTGGGCTTTTAAATTTGGATCTCGTCTTTCCTTCCTTCCTTAGGTTTGTTGTGGTTCTTGACCTGCTCAATTGGGCAACTGCCTTGAGGTAGCTTCTGTTGAGAGTTGGCTCTGCAGTGGTTCTCAACCTTGTTTGTGAATTTTTAAAGCCATTTTGGATAGAAAGTTCTACGCCATCCATGTTTGATTTAATAAATTTTGGAACTAAATTTGTAGTTATCTGAAGGCGAATTGTATTCAGCAACAAGAAAATAGATACCATAACATCATCTGATTTCGACCTCATCTGCTCAACATTTGTGTCACAAATGGCATGACACATCCATAAAAACTTCACATAATAAAGGCACAAATCTTATAACACAATTCAGCAATAACTTGCTTTAATTTGAAAATAAAAATACTGTATTACATATTACTATATATTAAATCTGCTGATACCGACAGACACCGCAGATAAATCTCATGTGCTCCCTGATGTGTCTTTGCATGCCTCCAGGAGTATGCGTACCCCCATTTGAGAATTGCTTCTCTGTAAACTAAAGTATCTTGACTTCAACAGTGTTGCAAATTTGCATGTAGTACCATCTGTACACATAATCCTGTTTTTCAAACCATTTAAATGCACGCATGAAATTATGCGTACTGCAATAGGTTGTTGTCATGGTAACTCGTCATAATGTTGTTAGGTGAGTGGTCAGGAAGTGATGCAAGAGTGTCATAATGTTTTTGTCTTGACCCTGAGCAATCAATGCTGCCTGCAAAGAACAGAAAGGAGTGAGAAGGCTGAGGTTTGACATGTTGCTGAACTCAAAAGACCTCATTTATTTCATCTGACAGAAGAAGCCACACTGTTAGCCGCAATTATCTACTTGGTCAAAAGAATGAGAGCCGCGTTATGGCCAAATGCCATGTTTTCCATGTTTGCAACTTTTTTTTTTAACTTTATGTCTCATGCAAATACATGGAATTGCTCCAGTAAGAATCAAATGCCCGTCGATGACAGGCACCAACATAGCAATAAAAGCATAACAATCGGCACCAACACGATTACATTGGCCAACTTCAAAATGAGTAGACCTCATAATATGTGGAAATCAATTAAATAGGCTTACCAAGTTTTTCCTTGCGACTCCTTTACCTCAAATTTTCACATTTCGTAGCCACCATCAAGACACCGCCATTAAAGAATCATATTCAATTGCTGGTTAAGAAACCTCTCATCAGTTACTCTGTTATTGTTAACTCACAAATCTCCGCTAGCTGTTAACATGATGATGAGCCTTATGGTACATTCAAATGCATTAACACATTTCAAATTCAAACAGAAAAAGCCATTGATGCATTAAACATTAATAAGTGTATGATGATGATTATTATTATTGGTTGTAGTAGTAATAGTAATAATAATTGTTGGGTGGCTCGGTGCAAGAGTGCTTAGCACATGTGGTTTCTCTCCAGCCACTCCGGCTTTCTTGCACCCTCCAAAAACAGGCATGACAAGTGTATTGGACACTCTAAATTGTCCGTGATTGGGTGCGTGAATGATTGGTTGTCCTTGTGTGCCCTGCAATTGGCTGGCAACCAGTTCAGGTTGTCCCCCGCAAACTGCCCGAAGACAGCTGGGTCAGGCACCAGCAGGCCAGCGACCCTTATGAGGATAAGCAGCTATAGAAAATGGATGGATGGTAATTGTTAACTCCTATATTATTATTGCCTGAAAAATGTTGTTTCAAGTCCCTAGGATTAATCCACATAAAAGCTTCAGAAATTTTGAAAATTGCTCCTCAAATTGCTCCTCAAATGTCAGTGATTCACAAAGCCGCTCAGCAAATAAATCTTTCGGGCCTTGTACAGACATTAAACATAGTCAGAATAGCCTCCTAAAAACCTACCCTTCCAAAGTTTCGCATCACATAGTTTTTATAGTCAAGCACACCCAATGAGGTGTCAGATACACTGCACTACTACCCTTCAAAAAGTAATGAGGTTACTTTGAAGTGTCCTTTTTTAAAATAGGTACTTTTTTCCCCCAATTAAGATAACACTAAATGAATCAGTAAGTCAACCATGGGTAGTCTACAGGCGGTCGGTGGGCCGCGTGTCCCTAATCTTGTGCCGTGCGCATGCAGTTTACCAACATTCAATGCTGGCATATTTGCGTTCCTGACTGTTTGTATGCAGCGCGGTTCTCACTTGCTGAGGGATTATCACAGCGTAGCTATGGAGACGGCAGGGCGGCCGTCCTAACAGAGCTAGATGGAAGTCAGCAAGTTTGCAAATGCATTCCAACTTTGCGAAGTAGCTCAAATGGAAACGTTTATCTGGTCGCGCTCCGCTGAAGCCCGTCATTGCATTCAAAGCAGGTGAGGGCGCCACCCCCGACTCCAGCCTGTCACTCCTCCCGCTCCGACCTAGTCGAGCCCGTTGGACTGCAGCCATGAGCTCATCTCGTTTCTCGTCGGCTGTTTGTTATGACCTCCACAAATCATGACATGTCTGCGCATCCCACGTCGTCAGCACATCGCGCCCACTGCCCGCTTGATGTAATTGGATGTGATCCTGTGTCATGGCATTCATTTCAAGTCTTGCCATTCATCTCCGCCCGTCAAGCGTGAAATCACTTTTTTTGTGACCATGAGAAGGCTGTTTACATTTTGGGCCTACTGTGACGTCTTTGTCGGGATCATTTTGCATACTAGATGACAAACATCTGCTCTAACCTCTCCACAAATAATTGCTTCGTTTTCTGCACGTCTTTCTCTTTTGATCCATTTTACTGAATTGATATCAAAGGATTTCAATCAATATGGTGAGATTGAGCCTCAAGTGCTAAAACAAAAGGCACACTCATAAGCTGTCACTGTTGAAATGGCCTATGATTGCTTTTTGTGTTTTTGAAGGGCCTCGCGCTGTCCGCTGAGTTGAACACTCAGCCACACACACACAGACACACACAGACGCCTGGCTGTTGATGACCAGAGCCAAAACATCACCCGCTCATTTCAGCGGTCGGATGGTGTGGGAATCTGGCTTGTGGGTCGGTCCCGCCCACCTACCCCTACAGACGGGGTCGTGAGCGCACATGTCACTCAAAGGCACCAGCTACTGCTTGATCTAAGCTTTTTCATGCTGATTGGTTTGTTTTCCCAAGAAATAGATACTGTGTTGTCATCATCACATGGTGAGATCTTATACCACGGATCCCCTTTTTGACCTTCCTTTAAATCAGTTCTTCTCAAATCGTGCATGACATGGGGGCGTGGATAAAGTTGGAAATAGCTTTTTTTTTAGACGCTTTGATGCACTTGGTAATATTTTTCAGCTTTAGACTGACCTGCAACAAGTGTAAACGGTGTAAAAATTAGTTAACAGTTGTTAAATGTTGATTTATATAGATTTTTTCTTTTGTTAATGATTTAGTTTTAGGTATACAGTACTTTCAATTTAATACAATTTCTGTAGATGATATATATTTTTTATGGTTTCCGCGGCGAGTGAGGGGGTGCGAAAGGTTTTCTCTTGGAGGGTTTTTGCAAATAATAATTGAGAAGCACTGCTTTATCGAGATTGAGGCAAAAAAAGCCTCATGCTGGTTGCGCCTGTGTTTCATTCTCCATGTTTCTTTTTATCATGTCAGCTGAAGCTACTTTCTTTTATGGTTTACTGCCACCAGTGTAAATATGTGAGTATGTGATGCACCCTATGTGAGTGCTTTGAGTGTGTGATGGCTGAAGAAAGAGCGTCATGTAAGTCTAATACATTATTATCATCTTTCCGTCACTACACGAAATGATGCAGTAGTCCGTGACTGCCCGTCTAATTGGAACATGAGATCATGACACATTTGTGAATTGATGCTCTTGTAATTCATACGTCCATCAACTGAAGGCTGTCAGCGCAGGTCGGCTACAGTCAGCGAATCTGCTCGATGATTTAGCACGCGCCTGTTTTTTCTCATGCTGCTTCGGTTTTGCTTTGGGGGGAGTTCCAAAACAAAACATTCCATTTTTATGATTTGAGTTGGACACGTTTAAGGATGGACATTAAAAAATGCCAAACTGAACATAAGAATGGAGCAAAATTTGTCCGCACAGAAACAAAAGCACCCAAGAGAGTGCGAACCTCCGCCAAGACCAAGTAAAAACTCATCATAGTTGCGAGCGTGCTGTTCGAGGGCGACTGTGCTCTAGCTCACAAAAGCAAGGCCCATAAAAGCTCTTTGAGGTGGTTAGCCAGCAGGCGGGTCCAACATCAGCGAACTCTAACCTCATACCAGCTCGTTTGACTGAACCGAGCCCCTAACATGTCGTACAATGTCGAGGACAACCCCTCCACCCCCCCCACATACCCCAAGTTCAAATGTCCTTTTTAAAAGTCATTTGTTCTCCCTGCTGTTCTTGGAACCCTTACTGAGAGTTGGCAGGTTGTGGTTGCCTTTTCTTTAAGTGTTGCCTGTCGTATAAATAAAAAAACAAGAGGGTCTTTTTTATGTTTTCTCGGCCAATCCTAAATCCTAGCCACCGCTGTTCGGGCTGAAGGATATGTGGTTTTGGGTCCAAAATTGAGACCACAGACAACACAATCACACTCAAGTGACCCAAAAATTCAATTCATACCATGATATGACTTTTCAAGCCATTACGTGAAATTTTCAGTCTTCGTTTAAAGCGCTGAAGTCTCATGTAAAAATATGGGGGGAAAGGATTCATTTCCTCTCATCAGCAAGCTCGTCCCCCGCATGCCTTGTCTCCCACATTCACCACAGCGCCGGCAGGTATTGCATGTACTGTAATTTCCCCTGTCAATCAAGCGTTCCCTCCTCCAAAGCACCCTCTTCCTGATTTTCCAAATCTTTGTAAATCTTTGTAAATCCCAATACGTGAATGATTGCTCAGGCAAATAGGGAACTGAGCAAACTGTCGGTGCCCAGGCCTGCATCTGTAAGACGAGCAAAATTCCCTAGCAATGGCCCGCCACATATACTCAGAAAGTCCTTTTTGTCATGGCCCACAATGCTATTCTAAAAAGTAATGAAAACAAGTTTGATGGTAGTCTGTGTGAGAAGTGTGGATGAAAAACTGACTGTCTTTTCCATACCACAATGCGCAAAATAAAAGCCTTGAATTTCTTCAAAAATCTGCAGTGCACCCTGCAATCTAATGCGCCCTGTGTGCATAAAGTCTACAAAATCTGTAAAAATGTTACTGTGCAACTTTGGTAAGCCCTCCAGTTGACCGGCTGTTGGACCATCTCTCGCTGATGTAGAGTTTATAAGGTAAAGAACACATACAGGATGTATGCTAGCAGCAATAAACCAATCAGAACATCGTATATTTGAGCATGTTCCTTTTAATATGGTGTGCCCTATGTTTGTGTAAACTATGGTAGCAGACCACCTAATCGAGACCGCGCCTAATAATACGGTGTGTCGTATGGTGGTAAAAATACGATATTTTGCCTGATTACCTTTATCCATGCCTTGACATAGCAGGGTTTTTTTTTTTAAATATCTATGTCATGTGGATGCTTGCTTGATTAATTTTTCCCGTTTAATAGGTCAAAGTACAAATAACAAATAATTTTTATAATAATATTACTGATTCAGTTGATTTGATGTCACTATAGTATATAATCATTGAATAAAATATGCTGTGTGGGTCTCGGAAACATCTAAATGCTGTAAAATGCGAATGAGTTAGAAGGCAGCGCGAATGCGGGATTTGGCGCTTGCAATGTGGAATCACAAAGTGTGAAAATAAGCTTGGTGCTAAAGGTTTGGTCTATCTTTGGGTCACTGTCGGCGACTGTTGCTGGATGCTGCACATGCCACAAATCAGAGATGTCCCCCACGAGGCGGTCGTGCAGCTTAATGTCGACCAGAAGAAGCCTCCCGTGCGGCTCTGCACATCTGGCCCGAGGTGCCGTGAACTTTAGCTCTCGTAATATCCAAGAGCTTATTGGATTTCACATGCAAATGCAATCTCCTCTGATGAATGCAATCGTGGCCCGCTTGCTCCTACATCCATCATGTCTCCCTCTTGCTGTTTTGCGTATTGTTCTCTCGCTTTGTTTTTTGCAACATTACGTCACGGTCTGAATTGCTGAGTGCTCTCCAGACATCGTAACAATTTTGTTATGTGATTTGCGCAGGCTGGTGTGTGTCACTGGGAGGTCTCCGCTCGACGGGGCGGACATCGTCCGAGTGGAGGTGGATGAGAGCGGCACGGGGAAGTCAAAGGATAGCTTCTCCTACTTGGTGAGTTTTCCGCGGGCCGAGCTTCCGCATTCCTATTTGCCGCCCGCCAGCTGAGTGTTAACAGATGCGCTTTATGGCTCCCAAACATGCGAGGCTGTGGGAATCTTCAAACGTTTATCCGACCATTGTCCTCCTGAGTCGGCTGCCAGTAAAAACAAATAATGTCCGGCGGCTGTGCTCGCCGCCGGTGCTAATTGACCCGGGCCCATTAGATGAAGAATTTGCAGGAGTGGAAATAGCCATAAAAGCCGCTGGGGTCCTCTTATTTACGGGCAAAGAGGTTTTGAATATTCCGTGAGGCTGAGGGTAGTTCATCATACGAGCGGCTTCTAAGGGCGACCCCGCCTGTGAGATAAATCAGCCCCCCATCTTCACACTTGACTTGAGAAGTGAGGACAATGTGAATAGCGGGCAGCATTTGGACTCTCAGCCTTTCAGATGCAATTGAGTGCCGGCTCTTGAAGGGAAAAGAGTGGAAGGAAGGCAACTTGTATGGGAGACAGGATATTTGTCTCCATCCCTTTCGTCACACGTCAGGAAGGAAACATCTGCCTCCTAACGCCCGCCTCGGCGCCCAAACGCACAATAGGTCTCCTGCGCGTGCATACTGAGGAAGTCGGTCCTGTCAGCCAGGATGAGAGCTCGCACCCAGAGGCCAGCTTCACCCAGGGGGAGGGGCTTCCAACCCGGCGGGAATGCTGATGCAAACTTGGAAATTCATCCGCATATTTGCTTCAGCCTCCCCCTTGCCTTTGCGCTCGCCTCGACTGAGCCGCTGCTTCAGTCAGCAGCTGTCTCGGCCGGCGTGAGAAGACGAGATATTTAAAGCTCCGAGCTTGAGGAAAAAGTTGCCTTTTTTGTCAGCATCAGGAAGCCGCGCATGCATACCCTGAAAGATGTTCTGCCTTTTCAAGCTTTGGGAAAAGATCATGCTGGGTGGCCAAAAGCAGATTTATGACTTTAACGGTACTGCACGCTAAGCATATTTACACACCCAAATGCAATTGCTGAAAATACGCTTTGAAGCTGGAAGACTTTTGCCGTCATGTTACATTTCATGAATGGAATTCACTCATTAGGCCACTTTTTACTCCGACGGCAAAATAAAGTAAAGGCAATCTGCTTGTGGTTTAGCCCAGGCAGGTGTGACCAAGCCCGGTTCTGTTAAGCCCACTTTTACATACTTACATACAAATGATTAGCTCATCAGCGGGCTTTGCACACCCTGGTAATGAACCTGATCATTGTAACCCGGAAACATTAAAAAAAAAAAAAGGCTGGACTTGTGCTCTCCAAGTTCAGACTTGGCCCCTCCTGGTCCTATGCTTCTCAAACATTTTTCAATGATGTACACCCTGTAAAATATTTTTTCAGCCAAGTCATTTTTGGATGAAAAAACAAATAAGCAAAGCAAAGTGAAGTGCCATCTGCGTCCATACATTTTGCAACTATATATTCAATGGTATATCTCGGTATAATTTATTTATCGATTTTTATCAGGCTAGGCTGCCGTAAAACACTGTCATTCATGACAATATGCATATGTATAAAATTTAACAAAATAAAGACAATACATCACCATTTAGCAATCAGATGCTTAATGTTCCAAATAATTTACTCTTAGCTTGAAAAGAAAAAAAAATATGCTCCTGTCACTGCATGAAAATACATTCATTTAAATTTGCTGATACCTGCGGAAACCCTGATAAAATCTCATGTAACCCCTGATGTGTCTTCATGTAGCCTCAGGTGTACCTGTACCCCCATTCGAGAACTGCTTGTGTAGATGGTAAGGGGATTTGGGCTTTATCTACTTTGCCTGAGGACACCAAGGTGTTTGATCGCAAATAGAGTGTGGATGAGTGACAGAAAAAAAGTGCTGAAGTGACTACCGAGGTCCTCCCGAGCAAGGCGCCAAGCCTGGATTTCGAAATGTGGTGTTAAGTGGAATTTGTGCTCGTGTGTCCAGGTGCCTAAGATGATCTCCATGGAGCCGAGGAAAGGCTCTCGTGCCGGAGGGACCCGAGTGACCATCAGCGGGGAGCACCTGGGAATCGGCTCTCAGATTCGCGTCATGGTCAACAACACGCTGGAGTGCGTCATCGCAGAGTGAGTCGGCCAAACAAAGTCGTCAGTTTTCTTGGGCGTGGCAATCATCGTAGATGAGAGCAATGCTGCGCTCATGTCTTTCTACGCGATGAATTCAAGCTTTTTACAAGGCTGCTTGTAACAGACGGACTTTGTATTCCAAGACAGCTTGAAAAATGAAAGAAAGGCTTTCCAAGACGGCGCTTTGTTAAAGTCCTTCCCCCCTGTCTCACAGGCAAACGGATGACAGCATTGAATGCACCATGCCTCCAGCCCTGCAAGCAAGCAGCGAGGCCGTGCCCGTGTGTGTCCAGTTTGAGAACGTGCCCTGCCACGGGGAGGAACTGAGCACCGCCTACGTGTACGAGAAGAACCCCACCATCAGCTTCATCAAGCCTGATAGAAGCTTTCTCAGGTGGCTTAAACGTCATGTCCCGCATCTTATTTTCTATTTTCTCCGATGCCTAAATATGACTTGCTTGGGTGTGTGTGTTGCAGTGGCGGCAGGACCATTACAGTGGTGGGCCACGGATTTGATCTGGTGCAGAGTGCCAGCATGCAGGTGCCGGGAATCGGACAAACTGTGAGTCGTCACCCGCTCGCTTACGAGGTCACGCGTTGCCGTAGACGTCTCATGCGCATACTTGCGGGTCACAAAAGCTCCATCCGTCGGTCATACAAACCACACCAGGAGTCTTTTGAGGAACTAGGCGAAATGGCTCGAATAATCAGTTTAGCTTTCGTCTCGACCACTGTATTGTGAATGTGTGACGTCATTCAAGGAAGACAGAATGCCAGTCGTAATCTACATTCCAGCTGGTAAAAATGACTCAAAAATTCTGAGCTAATTAGTATGATCAGTAGGGCAGTGGCTAATGAATGGACTTTTCTTTTGCTCAGATGAATGGCTCAGGCGGGCTCATTTGGCGCTCAAATGCTAAGTCCAGCTGCAGAGGCTAGCCATTTGGATTTTCTAGATGAGACAAAGAAAGGCCAAGCAAAAATTTAATATGTGCCCGCTTCAGGAAAATGTCTATCACAAAGCTGACGATGGCACTTCGTTCCCCAGTCTGTCCCTTGACAACAGGCTTCCAATCTCAACATCTTTTTTGTGCAATCATTTCTGATATTCATTCAAATGAGCCTCCTCACCCAACTTCTGCTGGATTGATTTGATTTTTTTCTTTTCTGTAATCACTGAAAGCTTTTGGTGTATATGTATGGTGGCATAAGAACCTAAACCAAACAACCCAGTTGTCCTAAATGTGTTTACAATGTTTAAAATTATGACCAGCTCAGATGGAAAACATAAGAGTTGGGTTTTTCATATATTCCAGTTCTTCACCTATTTCCCTTCAAAATGAGACATAATACTTTGGGGGTACCTGCAGAATTAACAAAGGTAAAGCAGTTTGAATGTTGTTAGGTTGAAATCTCTATTTTTGAGAAAACTCATTTCAGAACATTTGGCACACACACATTTCAAAGTTCCATGGGGCACCAGTACATCTTGACCTCAAACTTTCAGGAAGTGTTTTAAGACCACTGGAAAGTACATTTCAATAGCATAGATGGGCAGCATCCAAACTTTTAGGCCTTTAAAAGCTGAGGCACATCGTGATTTGGCCTCAACCTCAAAAGAACCTTGAAGATTCCATTAAGCTTACATTTCATCTCCTGGGGACATCATCTGCCAAAGTTTTCTTCTTTTATTATTTTTGTGTTTTTTTTTAAAGATGTCATATTATCCCTTTGAGAAATTTGATTTAAGAATTTTGTTTCTCGAGATTATTTGCCATTTGGTTTGACTTGTGATGGGAGTTTATTGCTATTTTATCGGAGATATTAAATCTCAAAATTTGGCCACAAAAAATGTAAATGGTTCAACATATTTTGTTTTTGCATTTGCATAGTACAAAAGAAAACACCTTGTTAATTCATTTGCATGCATGGGCAAGGTTGGGACCAACCAATGTGTATCGTCTACTAATCTTTTCATACACGTTGATGACAATTTTAACCTTTAAGTTGGCAATGAAAGGCGGTTGACTGTGAGCACATGTGAATTCTTGTTCTCGCTGGTCTGTTTTCAGCTCTGTGCGGTTGTTTCGCCCTCCGCTATCACATGTCCGTCGCCGCCCTCCGGTCAGTCCCAGCCCGCTTCGGTGCACTTCTACCTGAACGGAGTCCTCTACGCGGGCGACCGCCCTTCCCCCTCTGACGTGGAAGCCAAGGAAGAGGAGGAAGAGGAGGAGGGGGAAGAGGAAGAGGAGCTGCATAAAGGTCACTTCCTGCTGGAATACGTGGAGGACCCTCAGTTCTTCACAGCCAACAAGGAGAAGTTGATTAAACATCACCCAGGAGAGCAGCTGACACTCATCATTAATGTGAGCCAATAGAAGCAAGTTTTATATTTCACACTCAGTAGCACATCCTTGCGGTGCCAATTGAACAAAACAACAAGTGCACACACACCAACCACATTGTTCGACCATCTAATTTTGGCCCCAGTGGTGCGACTCACTGGTGTCAGGCACAAAACGTCCCGTTTAAATTTGCCCAATTTCATATTTTTAACAAAATCTATACCAGAGATCAGGCCACGTGTGCAAGTCTCATTTGTAAAATTATTGGCCCATCCAAAAAGTTGAAAATGACTGCCGTTTTTTGACAAAGGGGCGAACAAACATGGCTTTTCTTCTTTTTTTTTTTTTTTTTATCTCTGATGCCAGCGAGGTGTGCAACATTTGCTAACAGACTCAAATTTATCATCAAACATTTGGGCTTTTGGAAATAAAAGTCCAGAGCGAATTCTCAGGCAATGACAACATAGCATAAGATGATTTTTTTTTTTCAATGGTATCAAAACAATCCTTTCACTCTGCTGGAAATGGAATTAGAACATGCTAGTAGCTTTCTCCTGATCTCTGCAGCATTTCTTAGATGTTGTTTTTTGCCGAGAGAGAGTGAGAGTGAAAGAGCGGAGAGTGAAACACGTCAACTAGTAAGAGTGGTCTTCTGATCTTCTGCTTGTATGATGAATGCTCGTCAGCCACGTGTGGCCGACATGCTAAACTATCGTTGGATGTGGTTTTCACAGGATGCTGGAAATTGCAATCTGTCAGCACATTCTGCTAATGCACGAGCTTACTTTCTCCACAACACACGTACTCTATCAAAGATTGTTAAAGTGTGCCGCAAGCACCTATCATGGCATGCGCACCCCTTCTAGTGGTACACAAAAGAACACGTTGGGCAGGCGTTAACTTGAAGTTCAGAACATTTACCATATCGATTCAAGAACTGTTTGCTTTCAAACATCATTTTAAATTCAAGACTTATACATTTTTGACTGTTAGGGCTGTGCGGTAAAATAAATATGAAATCTCAATTTTCAACAATATTTCTGGGCGATTACGATTTAAATTGATTTTATTTGAAATAATAAAGACAAAAAAACGTTTATTTAACCCTTGTGCACTATTTTGACCATTTGGGTCATTTTCTTCTACATTATGTTCATAATATTTTAGCCGAGGGATGGCACACTTTTGGTGATAACCAAGCGGTCGTGCCATATCAAACATTGAATGTGGCCAACATCTGGGTGAAATTTCAGCTCCCTAGTGTCTTCTTTCAATGCTTTCCCTTTGATGTAACGTGCCTTTGATGTAAGGATTGGGAAATGCCTGTAGTTTAATATTGATGTTTTAGGCCTAAAGCCTTGGTCTTGTTTTTGATGACCTCTGGGGTCTAGTACACTATGAATGTTGCTCATGAGAAGAGCCAAGTCTTTTTTTTTTTTTTTTAAATACTACTTGCTTTGTCAGAAGCACTTTTCTAGATAGATGTCCAGAAGGCAAGAGAATCAAGCAA
Organism: Hippichthys cyanospilos; assembly: GCF_059441005.1. Lineage (NCBI taxonomy): Eukaryota > Metazoa > Chordata > Actinopteri > Syngnathiformes > Syngnathidae > Hippichthys > Hippichthys cyanospilos. Next base: position 29,253,190 of record NC_142370.1, on the reverse strand, counting down.
TAAGAAGCGCGCCAGCGAGTGGTTGTTTGGAGCTACTGTTTGTGCAAAGGACGCTGAGCAGTGAAGCCGCTGGCCGCTGGTTCCCATGGAGCTGGAGCTGGGGGTGGGAGGTTTGACCGTGTAGAGGACTCTTGTGTTGTCGCGGCTCGTCAAGCACCTGTCTGCATGCATCCGTCCAGCCGGCGAGGGGGCGTCCCGCTCCAACAGCGCGTGACAGCGCATGCTAACGGCGCAGCCCACGGCCTTCCCTTTTCTGTTAGCCAGTCGGCCCACCGGCTCGTCAATGACTTGTGTTGTTCCCTGTTTTATTTTGAGACTCGAAATCAGACTTGTGCTTGACCTGAAGGCAAAAAGGAGGCTGAAAACAAGGAGAGACAGTGTTTCTTTATTAGCAGGGCAGTTGTCAAGCAGTGGCGCAAATAAGGCCCTGTGAAATGTGGCGGAGTTTGCTTTGGATTTCTCCTTTTTTTGACCTAGTGCCACTTGTTAGTGCTGCAGAAGGCCTTGTGCGCATTTTACATCATCTCTGTTAATGATAGCGGGATGCTTTTCGTGTCAGCATGTGTGCGTGTGTGTGTTTGGAAGCATTTGTTGACAGAGACCTGGGAGGTGACATCCTGCAACGGCGGCAGGAGAGGGCCTTGAGGGTGCAATCAAAACAAGGAAGCGCACTTGCCATAAACACACACGCACTTCCTCTACTTTTGGAAGAAAAGAAAAGCAAAGAAGTGGGGAAAGTACGAGCATCCAAATTGGCTCTCACTTTCCTTGTTTTGGTTTTTTTCCCTGTTGGCAATGTATGCCTACGGTCGCCAAGTTAATTGCAAAGAAATGTGGACTGAAAAAAGGAGCCTCGAACACAAAGAGTAACCCAATCAAAGGCTCACATTTGCCACTTGGCTGACATTTGCTTGGCTTTTCTCGTCTTCGTCAGCTCATTTAAGCCGAAACCAGTACGGGTCGAGTTTAACGTCAGCAATTTTGCATGTAGCATTTTGGACACACGCGAACACTGAAAGAGTCGTAAACAAAACAATCTGCAATCAATTCACGCATGCCTAAGCGAGCGTGTACAAAAAATACAATCAAAGTATTATCTTTCAGTCTTGTCCTTTCTGTCATTGTGATTTTTTTTGCCTTGTCTTGCATCATGATTAGAGCTGAACGATGATGGAAAATAACACAAGGATGAAAATAACACAATTGCGGTTTATTTCCTCTAATTGTGATTTCATGTGTGATTTTTTTTTCAAGATCCTTTTAAAAAATGTTCAATAATTTATCTTTATTGCAACAATCAATATCAGATGTATCATGCATATGTATTATGAATTTATTTTATTTCGAAAAGGAGTGTCTAAAATGGCTAGTGCATATAGTAATGAAGTACCCTACTAGCACAGTTAATGAAAACTTTATAACTTAATTACCTACAGTAATCAATGACTATGGTATTTAATTACCTAATTAATCAAGTACTTTAGAACTTAATTACCTAAAGTTATCAATTACTATGGTATGTAATTACCTAGAATGTTTGGTTAAAGGAGGGTTTAAAATGGCTGGTATTTATAGTAATTAAGTACTTTACTGCCACGGGTAATGAATACTTTATAACGTAATTACCTTAAATAATCAATTATTTTACTACTAAATACCTAAACTAATTGATTGGGTTCTTCATTACCTGAAGTGGTTGATTACTCTAGTAAATAATTCATTTAAAACCATCCATATTCACACTCTCCTTAAGCCAAACACTTGAAAAAAATTCACAGAAATGTAATTAAGTATCTGGCATCGAAAGAAACAGAAAAATATGCCTTTGGGATTGAACGAGTTAAAAATCCTTGTGTATGTATTTTGGTTCGATATCTACTCCCGAATTAATCCTCTTAATATTTACATTTTCATTTGTCCTGGTTCAAGTAGCCGCACACCATCATCTCCGCTTGTGCTCTGAGACATATAAATAGAAGCAGCAGCACAAATCCAACAGCCACCAGACAGACACTTCTACACACAAATGGTGGCAGCCAAAACATTGAAAAATACATAAGTATAAGGTGATGTTGTTTTTTTTTTTTTTTTTAAACCTTGCAAGGTATACAATATCAAGCATGTTATTTGCCCCAATGTATTGTAGGATGGAAGCCACATTGAAACCTACTGTGGCTGATAACTAGCTCAACAGCGTTAGTTTAGCTTTCAATATCAAGCTCAAAATAGCACTGAGACGCTAAAGGTTCATGAAGGTTCAAAACGGCACCGTGTGGTCATTCCTAAATGCCTTCAAATGTGATTTTTTTCTTTTTTTAATTGCAAACCTTTACACTGGGGACCTGTAAAACCCTTGGCAATCACGGGTTAAACAGCGAGACATTTCAAATCGCGATTATATCGCAAATGTAATTAAAAGTTCATCCCAACACATGACTGCAGTAAAATGTATCCCTCTTTTCTCAACATCTCGTTGATTCATCTGTAATGCTCTCCTGAGAGAAAATACAAGTCAGGAGGAGTAAGCTGATAGAAATTTTAGATGTGATTCCAACCGTAGAACATTCCTCATCAATCATTTGGTTCTTTATCAATTGATGGGCAGTGGTCTTCATTGATGCTGATGGTTGGTGTTTTTTTTGAGTGGCTTTAGTTGATCTGACTTCCTTTTTCAAGAAACTGCATCCAAATGCTTCTGACTTTTTCTCTCTGTGCGACTTATTTCTCAGTCAATATGAAGAACAGCTCTATTATTAGCAGGATTACACAAAACCTTGAAGCTATTGGAGTCCCTCTCGGCTGGATTATGTAGCTCCCAAGCTGAGAAAGCTGACAGGCACTTAGCAAAAGTCATGCGTACAAGAGTTCCCCGTGAGCAGTACAAGCGTCATTGCACAATTGCGCCAACAGAGAACAATGGTGTTCTTGGCTTGCTTGTGTCTACTCTGGTTGTGAATGCTTGTCTGTAGTCAGTAAGCAAGGAGCTTGAAAAAAAAAGGGATGGCCATCATAGCTATGCTATTAATCAGTGGTGTGTAATGGATTCATCGGGTCTTGAAGAATGTGAGGAAACATGTTGTGCAGTGCTTGGTTGCAACCAGCAGAGGCGCTGTTGGTTCACTCTTTGCATTCTGCGCCTGATGGCATCTCCTTCCCCTTCCCCACTGATATTTGCTTGTGTTTTTTCCCTTGGCAGAAAGGGCCCAGCGATCTGGAGCTGATGCCGGACGAATACTCGGTGATGATTGGCCCGTACCCTTGCAACATCAGCTTCCACAACGACCAGCTTTTCCACTGCACCATCAGCGGCCTGCTGAGCTCCCGTGAAACCGAGATGCCTGTTACTGTGAGTATACCTTCGTACCAACCTACCAGCCTAAAATATTGTGCTGATTTAAAGAGTACCTGCGGTGGTCAGCGGGAAAAATAGACACGGTTTATCAAGAACTAAATAAAAAGGCTTATTTGGGTTCGCTTGTTATATGATAGGAAGCATGTATTGGCTAGCTCACAAAACCTGTTTGTATCATTTAATTATTCTGACAACTCTGAGTCAATCTTGCAATTTTCCAGTCGGTACTGATGGATTGGAAGACCTTCCGTCACTGATGAGGGTGATGGGACAGCCGTTTATTCACAAAAAAGCACCCTTCAAAAGACAGGCCGTTTAGGCTTTTTAGTATGTTTTAAAACATCAATGTTTTAATCTTAAAATAAACATTGGGATACATTGCAATTCATGTCATACTTGAATCGTTTGTGGTGGGACATTAAATATGGTGCGGCAAAGGAAAACAAAGTAAGCTGAGTGAGACTTCCTGGTCAAGTCAAGTCCATGTCAAGTCTTATTATTCTAGTCTTCATTGTTTAATATGGCACTGTGTGTTATCTTAGTGCTCGGCATCTATTTCAGACGGTTGAGCTTAGAAGGGGGTCTCCTCCCATCTGCGCCCCCCTTTTCAAGCTTTATTATTTTTCCCCATTTGGGGTTTTGAGTTTTTTCTTTCCCTTCTTTGAGCTTGCTTCAGGGGATGCTATTATGGATTTGTGAAGCTCTCTTTGATTCGTGAAGCCCTTTGATACACTTTTGTGATTGAAGGTTATTTTAGTGACTTGACTAAAATATTACAAGTTTTAATAGCGTGGGCTGAATTCATGTAGGTATGCATGTTGGTAATCGTGCCAAACATTGCTTCATTTGGACATATGGACGAAAGTATGGAAAAATAAATGTTCCTTTTTTTTTTTTTTTTTTTTAAAGAACTCAAGGCAAAAAAGAAAAAAAAAACACATTAGATGTATTGGCTAGCACACATATGTAGACTGCAATAGAGATGTTTTGACAATAGCTATCACATCTATCAAGTCCAGCCTACAGCCACTCACTTCCACTTGATCAACTCTTGATAAAGTTCTCATCGTTCATCACGAAGAGCCATCCTAAATCCAGACACGATCACAGAGGCGCCATACTAATTATCATTTGAGCCGCCATACTAAATTCAGACATGATCACAGAGGGACCGGCTAGCGAAAGGACTTTTCTGTCGCACGGCAGAATGCCATAGATGTCCTCATTTGGCGCCGTTGGCTCCCCATTGTGGACTCGCAGCCAGCCTTTGTTAGTTGAGCTTATCAAAGCAACGGTGTGGAGGCCTGGAGGTCAAATGTCACATGACCTGCAATGCGTCAGCAAGTCCAAGAAAGCCATTTGGCACGCTCGGTTTCCGGCACCTGTTACCGATTTCCCGTTTCTTTCCATCCTTCTTCAGTTTGAAATTTCTTTTTTTTTTAAAAACCTAAGACCCAATGTATGTGGCGTCACAATTTGAAGGTCTTCATCACCACAGAGCTTTGTCGACTGCAATCAGGCTAAAAGCAGACATTCTGGTCCACGCTGTTTGCGTTGCTCTGTTCGCCTCCATCTCTACGGGGAAGTAGTCATCAATATTTAAACAAGAACCCGAATGTGAGTGGTTTGCTGAAATAGCTCCCAAACATATGTCAGCCTGTCGCCAGAGTGCCGCCTGCCTGCTGCAAAAGACATTTGCCTTTTTTTTTCCCTCCGTGCGCAGAAATAGAAATATTTGCTTTGGGCTCCGTAAGCACCACAGTGTGTGTTTTGACAACATTGTGTGGGAATCGGCGCTTGAATGAGCAAAGAGAGCTCTTGGGTCAAATGAAGGCCAGACGCAGTTCTCCTCCGTTGTGTCTCTTGTCTTGGATTTTGGACTTGACGTTTGGAATGGTGCTTTAGATGGCTGTGAAGCGCAGCTGAAGAGGGCAAGGCCTGTTTCTCAAAACTGGAAGAACGGCACTTTGCACTCCATTGCATCCAGTGGGAATGATGCTTCCAGCCGCTCTAATTCGCCATCGGGCCAATGCATGGGAAAAGAAAAAAAAAATCGGGGCGAGGAGAGGATTTGCTGTGCAGATCAGATTTTTTTATTTTTTTTTTTGAATGTCGAGATTGGCCAAAGACTCGGGGAAGTGGCGTGAGCCCTGTGACTGGTCACGATGCAGTAGTGGAAGTCCTTTTCTTGTCACATCTGGGTTAGTGTGAGTCATGTGATTCGATGTAGCGAGGCCATTTGTCAGGTCTGCGCTTTTTCATTTGTCCTGAACACACCTGCGCGCGTCCTAACGATGGCATGAATCTTAACGTCGGCAGAAACATTCTCATTTCCTCAAATGTGGAGTCAGCATGCCTTGAAACCTACTTTTTTTTTTCTAAAGCGCATTTTTCTTGTGCTCCTGTCAACATGGTTTTGTAATAAAATCTGTTGTTCCTTTACTCGTTCTTCAAAACAGGACTTTTATGACAACTGCTATTTTATACAAGCACGTTTTTTTTTCTCTTTTTGTCGACACATTTCCCAACAGGGACAGTGCGTTTAACATCCAAGTCCTTGAGAAGAGTTTATTTTGTGATGTATTCCTGACAAACAACTGATTGAAAAACAACATCTGCCCTCTAATTCACTGTGACACTTTGTCATCTTGTCTGAACAAAGGAAAAAAGAAGGAATAGATGCAGCAACCGAGCTGCGGGCAAAGCGGCCCCCTCCAAAATGGCGCCTCGAATTCAGCTCGGCACTTTGAGTCTCGTCCGTGAAATGCGAGTGGAGTTGGGCGTATGGAGGAAACAGAGATGGCTTGCGCAAGACACTTTTATGATTCTTCGGACGTAAATCTGCCTGCTTGCCTGCATGTCATTACGATTGTTTTGGACACCGCGCTAGCTGGCTCGCTACTCGACAAATCCCACAAGCACTTTCTGTTGGCCTTTAATATCGCCCAAAATACTATTGTATACGCCAAGCAGATAAAGTGTTAAGACAATTGTTTCATGCGACGCCCTCGCTAACGTGACGTTGCATGTGGGATTCTTAAAATGATTTTGAACACAGATTCGTAATGAATGCGTTCCCATGCCGTTGTAAAATGAAAGTGAACTGAAAAAAATTCTGAAAAATAAATAAATGTGCCAGTAAGGTTAAGAATGTGCATCTCCAAGAAAAAATGAGTGAAGACATAGAGTATCTTAATACTTAATATCTATAATACATGCATTATATGATGCAATGATTTTCAAGTCGAGTTGGTAGCTTATACTTAGGTTCCATTAGGTATAGCTCAGTTTGACAGGTCTGATGCATTGCATTTCTTATTGACATTTTGCGCTATATATAAAATCAATAGTGGTGGGAGTTCTTTGATTCTCTGTTCCATTCAGAATGGATTTTTTTCAATTGATAGACAGAGACCAAAAGACAAATAGGACATTAAAGTGTCTTTTTTTTTTTTTTAATCAATTAAGTTTTCAATTGAGTTCTGAGGAAAATGCTTTATCCGCACAAAAACAGTGTGTGGACTACAATTGCTACTCTGTTCTTTTTTTTTTTTTATTCCGACCACGAGAATGAAAGACGAAAACTTTGTTATTTGATTAGGTACTGTAAACAAAAACAACTTGAAGAACTATTTTTGGAATGAAGTAAAATACCAAAGTCATTTCACCCCATCATTCTTTTTAATATATGACATATTTTATAATGAGAGAAGGCCCACATTACATGAATATTTGCAGATATTTTTAACTTTAATGCATAGATGGACCTTTGTTTTGTCTGAATTTGAAAAGTACAATTCCATTTGAATGCACCACGTTGTTAGCGGCTACCGTTAACGCGGTGGACTTGTACCGTAATGTACAATGATGGCGTACTCGGCTAGCATTTTCTTAGCATATTTAATCAGTGATTGGATAGGATTTTTCAATGTCGATGTATTGATTTTGACGCGATGTGACAGCAAGAAAAACAATTGCGATGAGGAGTAAAGCTAGCTTGTAGCAACCACTGTGAAGGCCACCTTCAATATAAAGGCACACTACAGCCATCGCGTTGATGTCCATGTATTCTTTGGTGTGTTTATTCTGAAATTAGCCTTCGCAGCACGCTGTTGCCGTGTGGCGAGATGTTTTTGCTTCTTCCTTGGCAGTGCGCGTTCGGCTATGTTAAACGTGTGCCAAATATTGCGGAGCGGTAACACAAGAACATTTGCCAACTTTTTTGACCAATTGCCATTTGTCTGGGCCCGCTCTCCTAGGTGCAAGTGGGCAACTTTCGGCACACCATCGCCAAAGTGCAGCTCGGCGGCAGCGAGTTGGCCATCGTGGTGTCCATTGTCGTCTGCTGCGTCCTGCTGCTTCTCTCAAGCGTGGGTATGTGGCCCGACGCGGCAAGGCCAGGAGATGGCCCATCCAGATGTGACTCAGGCAAACAAAGCCTGTGCGCAGCACAAAAGCGTCTCTTGTTGCCTCACGCTGAGTGTTTCAACAGACGTCCAGATTAGCATGCTCAGTGAGGAGTAGGTCATCGCTTTGAAAAAGTACATAAGACAGATGGATTTGAGTAGAAACGTATGCAAAGATATAAAAAAGAAAAGAGCATAATTTCATAAAAAAATCAGACAGAAAGAATAGCAATAACAGCTGTCGACCAGAAGGAAAAACAAACACCACAAATAAATCAGTTTCACAATCGCCCGAGTAACGTTTCAAACTGCATATTATTTCTTACATTGCTTTTTTTAATACCACTCGTTCCACGACTAGACTACATGTGTTTTTGCGTTTGTGTTTCCCCAGCCCTTGTCGTGTACTGCACAAAGAGCCGAAGGGCAGAACGCTACTGGCAGAAAACTTTACTCCAAATGGAAGAGATGGAGTCTCAGATCAGAGAGGAGATCCGTAAAGGTTGTGAATCATGCACATACACACACAAACACACGCACACAGGAATGTGTCCTCAAAAACAGGCTTGACAAGTTGGGCCAACTAAAATAGCCCCACAAGGACAAGGGGGCCCCACAACGATAGTAATAATCCGGAATATGAGCACCACCGTGTAGTAAAAATACACACGCAGGTTTGTATTGCAATCTTGGTGGGGCCACCCATTGATGTAATGCATTTCCAAGCCCCTAACCTAGTGCTGGGCAATAATACCGATATACTGTGATATAAAGTGACACAATATGTGTATTGCAATACGACGTTCCGTTTCCAATATATTCTGTATTGGGATTTATATTGTATATTTTGCGTTTAAATCAAATGGGAATGTTTAGATTCTTCTTTTGCTGTAACGTAATATATCACAATACACTTTTCAGAGACAATTCTCAGCACTACCCTAATCATAAATTCTGGATTAGTGGGGCCCACCAAAATGTCCCCACAATGATGTTCAAAACCGGTAATATGAACTTCACCATGTAGAAAAAACAAAAACACACACACTCATACACTGCTATTTCATCAGACCGCATTCAGACGTGAAGTGATGTTCCGTGTCAGTTTCCAAGAAAAAAAGAGCGCCAAGTGAGACAGAAATATCGACCAGCTTTGTCTTCTGCTGCTTTGTGCACGTCTGCGCTCGCTGGTGTTTGTTGGCGCCTTTGTCCCATTTCAACTGTGGCAACGTGATACATTCGTTGACAGATTTCTGACTGGTCAGCGTGACTCAGAGAGGAAGGCCGGGTCCCGACTAGCCATCACTCACGTGCGGCCCCAGTCATTTGGCACCCTTTGCTTGGGCAGGGGCAAGGCTGCCGCGTGCACGCGTGTATTTCTAGGTCAAGCTTGGCGAAGGCCGGCCGCTCTACCTGATTTATTGCTTCCATGCAGAAAGAGGAAGAGGAATGGAGCGACAAAGCCCGAGGTGTCCGAGTCAAAGCGGCCAGTCCCAGACTGGGGTGGATTTTTGACCTGGTTGCGTGTCCACATTTTTTCATACATATATATATATACTGTATGTATATATATATATATATATATATATATATATATATATATATATATATATATATATATATATATATATATATATATATATATATGGGTGAAATTTCAGCTCCCTAGTGTCTTCTTTCAGTGCTTTCCATATAGTGTCAGTATTTGGTTCAGTGGTTTTTGTTTTGTGGAAAAAAAGAATGACTTTAGGCAGGTGGCGATATGACAACAGATCGGGGAAATGAACTGATGCAATCGTGTGTTCAAATCTCTTAAGAAGCGAGATCACGTCCGTTTGGACGGATACGGTGGAGCCTTGGAGAATTTGACGGCAGAGAAAATCAAATTCTGGCAAACAGAAAGACACAAAAGCACTCAGTGGAGTACAGACCTCCGCCAAGCAAGGCTGCACAAACGTGCCAGGTTGCGCTGGAGTCAGCAGTCAGCCTTGGGGCAAATCACTCCTGCCTTCTCTGGCCTCACGTCACCATGAAAATTCACAGTGCTCTAGATACCAAATTAAAAATATCATTTGAAGTTTAAAAATAGAAGCCTAGCGAGTAGACAAAGAATAGAGGATCTTAACCCTAACCTTTTCCCTAATTTAAAAAATAAGCGCTTAAGGTGCCCAGGTGGACATTTCGCCTATCATCCATTTTCTTTCACGGTCTCAGGTGAGGGGATCTTCTCCCAATTTGGGGCAAAAGCCCAGTTCCACCCTAGACTAGTCAACTCCAGCCACTCAGGCACATATCGAGTGAGGCCGACGCCGTCTGCACCAAGGATCTTTGGCGTGCGATTGTCCTATAGTTGCGACGATGCGCGTTACAATGGAAAAAGTAGAGGTGGTTGAGGATTTTAAACTTTGATCGGAATTCATTGACGTCGCTTGTCCTTTCAGGCTTTGCAGAGCTGCAGACGGACATGACAGACCTGACCAAGGAACTCAACCGCAGCCAGGGCATCCCCTTCCTGGAGTACAAGCAGTTTGTCACACGCACGTTCTTTCCCAAGGTGATCAATTGCTCTACCTCTGGTGATACCCACAGATCCTCTGCTTTTCCGTCCACTCTCTTCCCTGTTCCACAAATGCACCCGCGCAGCAATTTGCTTTCCGTGCACAGTAGGTGTTGCAAGATGTCGCGTAAATTAGCACCCTGGTGGTCTCGTTCAAGCTTTCTCTGTAGGTAAGCGTTTTTGTGACGTGTGAGCCGCCCTGAAGGCGTCCGTTTTTCCACAAATATGCACACGCTCACGCAACTCAGCAGGTGTTATCTTGCGAGCGCAGGCCTGCACTTTCAAGGAGACACAACAATGACGAGGCGACTCCTCGCTCGGGTTTCTCAAATGGCGCTCACGCCGGCGGCAGCCATGTTGGATGCCGGGATCGAACCCGCCAATTTAACCAAACCCAGACGAGAGTTTCATCTTCTGACTGGACAGCAAACGCTGCCCCTTGACCCTCGTTTCTTTTGGCGAGCGGCCATATTTTTCACACGGCGCTCCTCAATTTTTCTCTGAAGCTCTTTGTTCTCGGGATGCTTGGCGTCACGCTGTCAGCTTTCCTTTTCATTTGCTCCCATTCACTAAAATCCTAAATAACGAATGGAAAATTGTCAGTTCATGCTAAGAGACTGTGTGCATTATACAGTGGCTCTGAAGTAAAAACCACAAAAACAAATAATTAAACAAACAAAACATACACAAAAAATACCTACATTACAAAATAGAAACAGAAACAAAAAGCAAACAATCACAAACCTCCCGAAACACAGAGAATAAAATACAAAGACCTGAAAGATGAAACAACAGTTGTGTTTGCAATTCATTTTCGTTTGTTTGTTTACAATCAATTTTCTTTAATTCCTTTTTGTGTTTTTAATTTGTTGTTGTGTTTCATGGCTCATATATTTTTGTTTGTGAATGTTTCACTTTTTTGTTTGCGTCTTATGTAATGTCTTTTCGTTTTTTGGATGAGATTGATTTTCTTTTATTGCCTGTTTTATTGTTTGCCATTTTTTTCATTTGTTATTGTTTCATCTTTTGTAATGTTAATGTTTTCTATTTGAGATTGTTGTTTGCGACGTTAGATTTGCATTTGTGTTTTGTCCTTTGTAATGTTCTTTTGCGTTCTTCTTTGCAATTACCATTTTTTTTGTTTGTTTGTTTGCTCTCGTGAGTTGCACTTCAAGGCCGCTGTATTAATTTGCTGATCGTCATCTTCTACTAAAGCTGGCCCTGCTAACTCACACCTGCGCTATTTCCCAGCCTTAAATGAGTTTTTATCAGAGATGAATGCTTTAGCAAATTTTGCCAGTGCGTCACTCCTCTTTCATCGGCGACTGGGCCAGTAAAATATCTCTGGCATTCAAACGTACTTTTTGAACTCTTAGCATAATTGAATGATGTTTTCTTCATCCATAATCCACGTATGAGGGCAGTGCAGTACACTAATCAAAGTATCCGATGACCTACTGCGACCTCTACAGGAAGTGCAAAGCATTGCCTAATATTGTCAATTCATTGATGACTCCTTCTTGTGATTGGACAACTATTTGATTTTCCAAAAGATCCAACATTTAATTGTTGAATATATATTATGTCACTCTTTTTTTATAGGCATTTCTAAAATGCTGACACTAGGAGTGCTAGACTTGAGAGAGAGACGCGGCATTTCAAGGCACAAAATCAGCCGCTGTACTGTGTTCTCGGCACGCAAAATCTGATTTCGCAAATCAGCTTTGGCAAATTTTTTGTGCGAGCGTCCACACCTCGAGTAAATCAGGCCCTTATTGTCCTTCTTGGCGTAAGCAGAAAATGTTCAAGGTGGTCTTTTTTCTCGCTGTTCTGCCTTTCAGATGTGCTCGGATTACGAGAGGAGTCTGGTTCAACCCGCCGACGCCTACGATTCTCTGTGTCCTCGAACGCTGCCAGAAACGCACCCTCTGCTGCAGGACTGGCAGGTGAGCGCTTAAGCCACTAGCAAGTTTGCAGCCACAGACTTTCCTAACTGGGTCACAAACAAGCATGTTCAGGCTCCTAGCACACATTGGACAGTTGAAAATTTGGATTTTCATTGAAATGTGTCTTTTTTAGCGATGAGAACCTAGGCGAGCACGCGCTTTGACACCTGCCCGCACGCGCAACGCAAGCGCACATTACGGTCAAAAGTACAATCTCAAGCTAGTTTAGGAGTCGGCGGCCGGAGGGAGGAGTCTGTCTAAAGGTGATGAAGTGGGCTGCGTTTGCACGGGCTTCCCAGGAAGTGTTTCCAGGTCGCGGCAAATAAATCTCACAGGGCAGCATTTATCTTAATGGGCACCTGTGTTCTCCTTCTGTCAACCTGCAATAAGCTGCAGACGGCTCAGTGGTGCCCGGAAGTTAGGCCAGATAACTCTGTGAAACAGACTTCTGTGTATTTTTGACCTGCTCGAGCTAAAAGGTCCGCCTGTCAGCGAAGAAAGTTTTGCATAAATGTCAAGTTTAGGTCGCTTAGACAACAATATTAATTTTGAGATTCCGCCCTAAAAAAATCCTCTTTAAGTACTCTATTTTCATTTCTCAGCCACCAAATGGATAAAATTGTAATCGAAGTGTATGAAAATAAGGGATTAGCAGATGATGCACATCATTGCTAATCTGTTTTTATCTGACTCATCCAATGCATGGAAATATGATGGTTTTAAATAACCATCATACTCATCCAATGCATGGAAGTATAACGGTTATTTAAAACCATCATACTTCCATGCATTGGTTGAGGCAATTTGAAAGTATTATGAGCCATCACGTTTTGCCACACATGAAGGTTTGCATTGATCACTTCTAGACGATTTTCCTTTTGTATTACGTTGAATCTAAAAATAAGTACTAAACCATTAAAGTACTTTCCTGTTCTTCTTGTGGTCGCATGCATTTGTAATATTCTATTCATGATAAAAGATCAATAAAGACTTTAGTCACGAGCCACACCAAATGGGGTGATATGACATCAATAAAAAAAAGAACTAAAAAACATAACTAGCAAAAATAAAAGAAGAAACTTCGGCAGATGCTGCCTCAGGAGATGAAGTGTAAACTTAATGACATAAGTTGTTTCAAGGTTGAGGCCAAATCACCATTTTATCCCAATTTCATTTATTGAAAGGTCAAACTTGCTCAGCAAATAAAGGCTTAAAATCTCATCTGCAGGCCACCAGTCCCAGCAGACCTAATGTGGAGGAAGGCATCACGCTTTTCGCCACCCTGCTCAACAACAAGCACTTCCTCGTCACCTTCGTCCACGCCTTGGAGCAGCAGAAGGACTTTGCTGTCCGAGACAGGTCAGCATCTCTTTGTCCTCCTCATTTTGTGACACTTTTTCATCAACCTGCTGATGGAGGGAGTTGAAATCTTCCCTCGTATTTATGTGCATTCCGTTTCAAGGAATCCCAAATATAGCAAGACCTGTCAGGGATGAGACACTTTTTCTGTTATGATCTTTGCAAAGGAAACTTCACTTGTGGACCGAGTTATGCAAAGTCTTTGTCCTAGATCAAGGATGACTGACCAAAGGCCTTGTTGATGTTGTTACGTGACACCAGCGCGTTGTTTGACACATTCTTGCTCATCTCCTTCATGGCCTTGCCTGTCTTGTCACTTTTCAGGTGCAGTCTGGCATCTTTGCTTACTATCGCCCTCCATGGCAAGCTGGAGTACTACACCAGCATCATGAAAGACCTGCTGGTGGACCTGATTGACGCTTCGGCCTCCAAGAACCCTAAGCTGATGCTGCGCCGCACCGAGTCGGTGGTGGAGAAAATGCTGACCAACTGGATGTCCATCTGCATGTACAGCTACCTCAAAGTGAGGACCGTGAGCTCTAAGATTGTGTCACCCACGAAGGTGGAATCCAGGCAACCGGACGCTTCATTTTTGTTCAGTGCGTTTCTCAGTGCTGCATTTTAAGTAGCAAAATAGCTGCTTAGCAACCACGAGCTCATCTTTGGGGCTTTCACCTGTCGAACCACAAACCTATTCTGTTCACACCCACCCAACAGCAGAAGTCCACACCTGTGCTGTAGAAGTGAAGGAACCTTTTATGTATATGAGCTTTAGAAAACAAAAAACGTCCATTCACCTCCAGTCGTTGTTTGTGGATAGTCTCAATTTGCACAAATGGGAGAAGATGTCTTCTCGGCTCAGTCGGCCCGTGTTCTGGCTCCTTCTCCAGGAAACAGTGGGCGAGCCGTTCTTCCTCCTGCTGTGTGCAATCAAACAGCAAATCAACAAGGGTTCCATCGACGCCATCACGGGGAAAGCGCGCTACACCCTCAACGAGGAGTGGCTGCTCCGTGAGAATATCGAAGCCAAGCCGCAGGTGGGATCCTTTGGCTCGGCTTGAGCGACGGCGGGCTTATGAAAAGAAAACAGGATGAAATTCCAGCCGCGCGAGGGCCTTCCATAACGTGACGTTGCCTGTTTGTTTTTGCAGAACATCAACGTGTCCTTTCAGGGTTGCGGCATGGACTCGCTCTCGGTCAGGGTGATGAATACTGATACCGTCTGCCAGGTGAAGGAGAAGATCATCGAAGCCTTTTACAAAAACTCACCCTTCTCCCATTGGCCCCGAGCGGAAGACGTGGACCTGGGTAAGAGGATTTTCCCTCCCTACCGCTCTGCCCCTGGAGATTTGATACTCTCCTTTGCAAAAGGTCAATTTCTCTCAAACCCGCCGCCGCAATAAAAGAAATGACAGGACGCATCCGGGAGATTGTCCCGTAATAATCAGTAGAATTATTGCTTTCAAAAGCCAAGGGGCCCGCGGCGCTGATTTGATGAATGGCCCCGGAGGATTTCAGCGGGCCCTGGCTTCCCGCTTTTTTTTCTGCTGCCAAGAGTGGGCGTAAATTCTCTTCTTTCTTTTCTCCTGACTTCACCTCTCATCTTGTCCCCTCCACCCTCCCCAGAGTGGTTTGACTCGGGCAGCAACAGCAAACTTCTGCAAGACCTGGACAACTCCTCAGTCATGGAGGACGGCCGCAAGAAACTCAACACTGTCTTTCATTACCAGGTCTGTGTGTGCGTGCACGTGCCCGGGGGCAGCATCTATGCGCAAAATGTCAGCGCAAACCACGCTTCCTGGTGTGGAGGTGTTGCTGCGTCTGTTTGCATTTCATCAAGCAAGCAAGTGACCTGCTATTTAGAGTGTCCATTCCTTTCTATGCATTATTCAGCGTTCATGGCTCAGTCAAACTGCGATTCTACAAATGCAATACTCGGAATATATATATACATATATTTTTGCTCAGAATATACATGAGCCATGAGAAATATGGCTCATATTAAACGGCAATGAAAAGCACTTTTATTAATGGCACAATTCTTAGACAATCTTGTATTATGAAATCATGTTTATGAATTATGAAATTAATTCAACTAATAGTATCTATTAATATTATTAGCATTATTAATGTTTAATTCATCGGTGGCCCAATACAACTGCATTTGAATGCATAATAGGGCTTACCCTCTTATTAGCAGCTAGCGGAGACTTGTGCCTCATCATACAATGGCAGTGAAACTGATCCTTTCTTAGTGTCCTTAATCAGTGGTTGAATTTGAGTTTCAATGGCAGCGTGTTGGTCTTGGTTATTATGTAAGGCGGGGGTCACCAACGTGGTGCCCGCAGACCTGTTCTGCAAATAGTTTACAAGCGATAGAACATTGTAGTTTTCTAGGAATTTTAATAACGATTATGCACATATGACATTATATATTACACTTGATTTACATATTGACTATATATATTTCTTAATTATTGTGAAAAATCATTAACATGATCAGGGTCTTCACATAAACTGGTAGCCCTTTGTATTACTCAGTACCAAAGAAGTAGCTCTCGGTTTCAAAACGATTGGTGACCACTGATGAAAGGTGACAGGGAAAAAAATTCTAAATGAAAATAAATATTGCACTAATGTCTATGTATTATTTCATTTTTTTTTTTTTTAAATTGGCCTAAAAAGTTTATTACATTATGTTTTGTCTTCCTTGGTATGTTGTGTGCATCAAACAAACAAACATGAATATAAAATTGAAAAAAAAAATTCCTTACTTTTTATGTACCCACTCTTAAGTTATGTAAAGGTTACTATCCTATAATGAAACCAAAAGCAGACTGAACACCACAGAGAAGTGAAGAATAATCGTTTTAATATAAAAGAAGCACCACCAAGCGTGATGAGTTGTAAACACAATACAAAATACAGACACAAAGAAACAGAGGACATTAGTTTAAAGTACCCGCAAAAAGCACCACCGAAAAAATGTCAATGGGATATTCAGTAGTAACGCTCAGTACGGGAAACAAAGGGAGAAACTAAGTCTCCACCAGATGGATTCTACAAAGTAAGAAGGAAAACAAGTACAAAAACACAAGGGACTAACTCAAGAAGAGAGACGAGGAAGAACCATAATCCAGCAGCATCTCTGTGTTCCCGCTGCAATTAAATACTCAGGTGCTCAGTGATCCTCCACAGGTGTGCAGCAGGAGGCTCCGCCCTCTCAGGCAACGTTCGGGAACTTGACAGAGAATATTACCACCAGAGCTAAATCAAGAGGTCACAAACCATATGCAACCTGAACCGTTGCGACAGTCATGGATTACATTGAACAAAACCTGGCACTTTTAAACACAAATGAACTATTGTTCAAAAACCCTTTGGGACTGTCGGGGGCGCTTGATTCACAGTTTAGTGATTCCATGTGTTTACATGAGGCGCAAGGTCCAAAATTTATTGAGCAAACTGATGCAAAACCACTTATTTCGAGGCTTTAGCTACATGCCAAACACTTTCTGCGTAATGAGATCCATCCTTATTTTGGAGAAAGCAACTTTGACAGATGTTACCGACACAAGCAAGGACGGCGTGTTCCTAGTTTAGAACGTCAAAATGTCCCGGTTCCAAATGCCAACTCATGTACCGTTACAACATTCCCCTGACATCATCAAATGATGCGTGTTAAAATCCTGCAGACAGGGTTGTATTCAATTTCCAGCTCTCAAATTATGGGATTTATTATTTTTGTTTTAGATTGATAGCTTGTTTAACAGACACTTATTTAGTCCTTTGATTGCAACACAAACATAAGTATGACCTGTTAACCATCCGCGCAAGACAAGCCAAAAAGAACGTCTCGGCCTGTTATGCGGGACGAGACGGGCGTAGGGCGACCCTTGAACCTTTGGCCTTTTAGCTGTTTGCGTTAAGTGTTGTGTTTAGTTTGGCTAAGCCGTGGGGACTCGGCAGTGAAAGCGGCGAGCCGCGGTGCGGATGAACGGACCCGGGTCGCTGGCAAAGTCTCACAATCCCGTTGCGCGCTTTCTCCACAGGGGTTGGCTTCGCCTTTGACCTCTGTCTGTCTTTTCTCCTCTTTCCTGTCCTAGATCCCTGAAGGGGCATCGCTCGCCATGAGCCTACAAGACAAGAAAGAGAACACTCTGGGAAGGGGTACGTCACGTCGCTTTCACGAAACCAACAGAACCATGCTGTCTATAGAAAGTACAGATGCAACCAAAGTGGACCCGCTCAACGCCTCTGATTGAGCCTACAAAATCTAACTATGAAGACTATGAACAAAATGGATGACAGAGGTCAGGCTTTAGCCTTTTACTTTGCAGTGGCTAGGTTGTCCATTCGCCGCAGCGCTTCGCCTCCTGACAGGTCGCAGGAATGAAACCTATCCCTAACTGACTGTGGACAAGAGGCGCCATATACTATGCCTGGTTGCAGGCCACATGCGGATAAACAAGCGCGGTCACAATTGCGGACACTCGAGTCACATGCATAATCATGTTTGGAATGCGGGAGGAAGTCGGGGCTTCCCTGAAAACGAACCCGGAGAAAATTCAGACACAAAATAAACTCGGGGCGAATACACAAACAGTGCACAGGAAGTTCCTGGGCTGGTCACCAGCCAATCGCAAAGCGCATAGGGACAAATGGGTTTTTGCTATAAGTTTCCACTATACATTATACATTTTTGATTTTTAGATAACGCCTTTTAATGTAAATTGAAATTGTGCTTGTCAGAGTTATCAATAAGAGAGACAGGAGACGGAACACGATCTGAGTCAAACAACTAATTTTCTGCAGAAGAGAGAACGGTGTCAGCTCAGTCCAAGCCATATCGAAGAGAGCCTCTGCTCTTCTGCCTTTTCTTAGCTCCATCCAGCTTTGGTGTAGGCTTTCAACAAAACAAAGGGGAAGTCATCCGCCTTTGTTAAGCAAGTTTGCTCCAACTTTTCCAACCTTCCGGTTTCATACATACTACCCATTACGGATAGTTGTTAACGCCAATCATCAAGTCTACAAAAGAAGCTACTGTGTGCCTTTCTACTGCAAAATTTGCATCTCATTTAAGTGTCTCTGCAGCCACTGCCGCATTTTGTGTGTCCGTCTCCCACAATCCGCTGCTCCTTTCTCCCCTTTCACTCGTAATCGATCTCCTTCACGCCGCCTGACGGCCTCTGAGCCCTTCCGGCCCGACGTCCACCTTCATCACGTTCTCCCCTTCTACCTTGTGGTCCTCTCCGTGTCACCTCCTGTCCCCTTGCTTCCCTGCACCTGGCCTGTCTTATCTCATTTTGTCAGTTGCTGATGGCGTCTCTTCTTCTTTTTGTCTCGCCAGTGAAAGATCTGGACACGGAAAAGTACGTCCACTTGGTGAGTCTGCTCGTAGATTTTATGGAAGCGCTGCGCCGGTGACGTCGCTTTTGCTCTGTGTGGAGATTGAGAGAATGGGGGTGAATGGAGGTGAATAAGAAAGGCGCCGCCGCCAGGAAAGAGCGACGCTAATGCGGCTTAAGCTCTTTCCCGACGTCTGCCAAGATACGAGGCCTTTGACTTTAGAATAATGAGTTCTTGGGAGCGCAATTTGCCGGGTGAATAGTCCCTTTTTCAGGGTTGATTTGTCGTCTTTTTGACACTCGGCTGCGCATTTGCATTTCGGGGTGCGGTGCAAGCCGGGGACGTGATCTTTTTCTCACAGCGAGCGGTAGAGATGGCCTCACTTGTCTAGGTTATTTTCCGTCGTCTCCGATGTGCTTCGCGGCTCGTGAAATTCTCGACCCTGTGGCGTTCCAGGTCCTTCCGCACGACGAGCTGATGGAGACCAAGAAGTCGCAGAGGCAAAGCCACCGCAAGAAGGTGTTGCCGGAAATCTACCTGACGCGCCTTCTGTCCACCAAGGTAAGCCCCGCCCCTCCGCTGGACACTTTTGGCAAGCCGGAACTTCTCCCTCAGCCCTTTTGGCTTGTGGTTCCTCCCAAAGGGAACCCTCCAGAAGTTCTTGGACGACCTCTTCCAGGCCATCCTCAGCATCCCCCCAGAGCAGCCGCCGCTGGCCGTCAAATACTTCTTTGACTTTCTGGAGGAGCAGGCCGACAAGCGGGGCATCACGGATCCCGACACCCTCCACATCTGGAAAACCAACAGGTGAGCCAAGCAAACGCTGCGCTGCCTCAAGTGCAAGCCGGTGACCAAGGCCATTCCGTGTGCGTGTCCAGTTTACCGCTGCGCTTCTGGGTGAACATCTTGAAGAATCCCCAGTTTGTCTTTGATATTGACAAGACGGACCACATGGACGCCTGCCTGTCCGTCATCGCGCAGGCCTTCATTGACGCCTGCTCCATTTCCGACCTGCAGCTGGGCAAGGTCAGTGCGCGATCCCAAAACCGCACACAACGCCTTCAACTCGGTAAGGTTTGTGATTTGGCTCCCTACCAAGTGGCCCGATTGAGAAATGCCACGTGTACGTACATACGACCACAATCCCGTTTACGAAGCCACCGGATCGTCATCGCCGTCCGGCCTCCGAATTCACCAGCGCCACACATCTCGCTTGTGGCTGTGTGTGTACCGACTCCAACGCGAGTGTGTTCACTGTTGACAAATGTGTCTCATCCCTCCGACACCGTGACCTTTTGACCGTGCTCTGCTTCCTGTCTCTCCCGGACTGCCTTTCCTTCCCTGGAGGACATGTGGCAGTCAGCAAATGATGCTCCTCCTTTACATTCCTTGCACTTTACATAAAATACACACGCATGGCTCAGTTGTAAATTAGTTTCCTTCCAATCGAGAAATTGGAAGGAAGATGTGATTTTTTTTTTCCAGTCTTTTAGATTGTGCTTTTAGTAAAAGAAAAAAAAATGCTCGTGCAATGGAAATGAATTAAAATTCCATAGCATTTTTTTGACATCTTGAAGAAAAAAAAAAAAAACATCAAAATTGCCCATCTTCGCTAGTTGCGGGGCCCATTCCAGCCTCTAGGCATTTATTTACTGTATCGGGTTAGGGTATTTATTTATTCAGAAAAAAACAACCTGTCTTCTAAAAAAAAAATCCACCTCCCCCACTGTGCCTGTGCTCTTTTTCACTTTGTGGAAAATGGGCTTGTGTGGTCATTTTCTCGCTTTATGACAACGCCAACGCCAATCGCTGATGAAAACTCCCCCAGCGGGCAGTCGCGCGGAGTCGGGCTACATCTGCTTACTCCGTTTCGGACGGCGTTTGAACCGTTGTTTGTTGTCCTAATTTTGTTGGCGTCATCAAGGCTTTATGATGCCCGTGACGGCGTCGGTCAATGCGCTCGCATTTTCTGGAAACGCTGCACGAGCGAGGCGCGCAGGGTCCGGATTAATCACATCAAAGGAAGATGCCCCCCCCCCACTGCTTCCAAGGAAACCAGCCTTCTTATCTGGCTAGAAGCACGCTCACACAGGGGTGAGAGGTCAAGGGGGGAGGTTGGCAAACAGATGGCAGGAAGAGCGCTTGCCATCAGGAAGTAAGGATTTGCTTTCAGAAGGGGCCACTTTGCCCATCCGTGCACGCGCGAACGCATCACGAGACACGAATAACGCAGGACATACAAGTTGGCAAGCGAATTTGCTGTGCCCGTGCCCCCCCCACCCCCACCCCGGCCTACTTTTTCCTTCATTTGCTGAGATGCGCGGCGGCTCTGAAAAGCCGCGACCGACTTGGCTTTGCGCCCGTGCTAGAGAGCGCCGCCGAACGTCGCTGGTCTTCATCCGCTCGAGTCGACAGCCCGTTTGAACTGGCGGGGGGGGGTTTGCGTTGAAACTCGTCTTTTTTTTTCCCCCCCAGGATTCTCCCACCAACAAGCTTCTGTACGCCAAGGAGATCCCCGAGTACAAGAAGAGGGTGCAGTGCTACTACCAGCAGATCCAGGAAATGGCGCCGCTCAGCGAGCAGGAGATGAACGCTCACCTGGCCGAGGAGTCTCGGGTGAGCAAGGCCCTGGAGCCCCGTGCGCCACCCCCACCTTTCTCTCTCTGACCCCGGAACTCTTTTGCAGAAGTACAGAAACGAATTCAACACCAACCTGGCCTTGACTGAGATCTACAAGTACGCCAAGAGATACAGAAATCAGGTACGACGCTAAAGCCACCGCGCTAACCTATCAACAACCCTAGCACTGCGGCGATGAAGGAAAAATAAAAAACAGCCAATTTTGGGACGCAATGTTTTTTCTTTATTTTCTTTACATTGCCTTTTGTGCACAATGCGATGTACACAAATACAGTACAATGTACAAAAGCAGAGCGTTTCTCATCCAACAGTAGGAACATAAAATCTGGTTTGTAGACACTTGTAAACAGCTGTGTCTGTGGGTGCTAACATACAGTAGAAGTAAAAAATTTGAAAACGCCCTCTCAGTCCATTTTTTAAAGTAACGATGGCCAATCGTTTTTCTTCCGTTACCTAATTCTTAATATTCATATGATGGACCACTGTTAAATTCATAGTCATGGCAAGAACCAATCGGCTATGTAATTACATACATGACTTATGCACTACGCAACTGATGGGAAACGCCAAGAGGGTGAAAAGCAGCAATTCAAGTAAACTGTGGTTATTTTAATGGAACTAGAGTATAAAAGGTGTTTTCATTTATTTCACCCTTTTTTTGTTAAGTACATAATTCCATGTGTTCTATCATACTCAAATCGTTGAATGAGCAGGCATGTGTCCAAAATTTCCCATTTGGGATGTATTTGCTCACTTAAAAACTTGACAGGCCATGAATAGCCATTGACACCCACGGAAATGCAAAAAAAAATATTTTTTGACCCTTGTGCATACTTTGTAAACTATAGACATTGCATTTATTTTTCTAATTTTGTAAATGCTTTTTAAAGGAGTAAAAGTTATTTATGAATACTTTTTTCCTTCAACCACTTAATTGTTCAGTGGCATCAGTTCTATCCATACATATGTAGTTTCAGTTTATTAACACCCACGAAAAAATTGAAAAATGGTATGATGACGCTTTAAGTGCCATTACCTGGTCTCTATCGCCTCCTACTGTCTTTAGGTGAAACACAAGGCAACAAAGAATTATCTGTTTGCTGACATAGTTTGACCGCCGCTCAACGCAGTGTTGCAAAAATTGCAGAAAAATCAATGTCATAAATCCAATTAAAACGCATGTCATAAATTGTAATTATAATGGTTTTATATGGTCCAAAATTTGGACAATGATTATTTTTGTACACAAAATCTCACACGTCCAGCTGCAATCACGGAGAAATGTTAGAATCGTTCAAATTTTACATGTTTTAATCATCTGCTGCAAATTTCAGCTCCCAAGTCTTTTTTCCCCCCATTGATTCCTTTATGATATTAAAAAAAAATCAAAGGAATTCCATAATTTGTAACATAATACCACAGGGGTTAAAATCCCCAAATTTGTCCCCCAAATGCTGAAGAATGCAATGAAGAAGCGAGAGACAAATGTTGAAGAGTTGCGCATCGCTGCGGTTGCGTGCAGGTGTCCAACGCCCTTGAGTGCAACCCGACGGCGCGGCGCACTCAACTGCAGCACAAGTTTGAGCAGGTGGTGGCCCTGGTGGAGGACAACATCTACGAGTGCTGCAGCGAGGCCTGAATCTGGGCCCAACCGCGCACCGGGACGCCCAGATGAGACTTTGGTCCGCCGAGCGGCGCCGGTCCTCATGCACTGAACCTTCCCCCAGAGGGAGGAGCCAATGACGCACTGCACTGTATGATACTGTCCATAGCAATATTTATAGATGTCGTCATGCCTCGGAGTGGCCGTTTTTTTCCGTCCGTGCGTCAGGAGGGGGCGGCGGCCACTCAAGTTGTCCGTCAAGCCTGCGACTTTCTCAGGTGTGACTCGCCACCGCGGTGCTTTGAACTTTTCGTCCCGATGTGCTTTTGTCCAAATGGAGATGAGTGCTGCGGCTCAGTGGGAAGAGCCGCCGCAGGGCCAACGGAGCCGTCCGTTCGTCGTCGGGACCGAACCGGGGGGGAATAAACATCCCGACCGACGCAGTTGCCGTGCGACCTCGAGACAAATGTTTCTTGACTGTATTTGTGATGCCAAATGATTTGTGAGCGTGATTGAAATAAATGACAGTATTTAGGGGTTGACTATCTGTTTCTGATTATGAGCCTAATTCACCACGAGTCTTTCCTGTTGGATTACATAGAGAGATGGCCTAGTACGGGGGTCCCCAACCTTTTCCTCACCACTGATCATTCAACACTTGAGAATTTTTTCATGGGCCTCTGTCATTTGTGAGCTCATCTTCATGCGCAGCCATGCTAGATTCACCTAATTTGGTAGGTAACAAATAGGTCAAGAATCCGTTTTGGCTGGGAAGTAGCGCTTGAAGTCCTTACTGTGAAAAATCGTTATTTCAAGTAGGACTCCTGGTATTGTTAAAAGCTTTCATTTTAGAATTGTACGCTCGTCACCTGTCTCTTGAGTGGGACTTTTCCCCTTCATAAAAACGTCTGTTTCTTACTCATTTAATTTCTTTATGGGTGAAATTTTGAAGTGAATTTTGAAGAGGTTTTGTATGATGGAAATTCATCTTTTGCAGCTCTTAACCATGATACAATGTTATCACTCGCAAAGATGAGAGTTGCACAGTTTGTATCTTGAAATGAACTTTACTTGAAAATAAGCGCCGCTAGCTTGCAAAAGTGAGCAACATGAGGAAGGCCAACATAGAGCAACATAGGCAGGTAAAATCGTAAAATGAAACAAAGCCTTCTCAGGTCAAAGGCACACAAATCACTATTTACAAACTGAGCCGTGAGGCATTCTGGGACTTCGCATCCTTATCGCGTGGATGACTCCAACTTCAAAAACATCACTAGTGGGAGCTTTACGTGTACCTGGTGCTTGGCTTGTGGCTGTTTTGGAATATTGCGTCAACCAAGTCCATCAAAGGAAAGTTGGAGTGAAGGCTTTTGAAGCCGGGTAGATTTTTCCGAAGAAATTAGACTGTTGGTGGAACTGGGTCAAGAGTACCAAAAAAAGTGAGTAGAGTAAAGTTTAGTTGATTTTTTTTGTGTTTTTGTTTGATAGATACTGTTGTTGAAAATAAATAAATAAAATAGAAACCAGTCAGTGGAAATTGGGCATTAGTACTTTAAAAAAAAAAGCAAGTTGAATAGTGCTGCATAGATTTCTTCTAGAAAATGCACTTTTGTTGAGTAGATACCTTTGGGGTTTTTTTTTTTTTTTTTTTTTGTAAACGGTGGTGTAGTACCAACTCAATAGCGAGTAGAGTCGGAAAGATTTCTTGTGGATACTGGACTTTTATCGAGTAGATACCAGTGGTGGAAACAGGGCTTTAGTCCTCCCCCCAAAAAAAAAGCGAAAAAAAAGTCAGATTTCAGTACACAAACTGGGCTTTTGTCGAGTTTCCATCAATGGAAACAGGGATTTAGTACCAAATAAAGAGCAAGTAGAGCTGGGACAGATTTATTGCAGAAATTGAGCTTTTATCGAGTAGAGTAGAAACCGGTGGTGGAAACAGGGCTTTAGTACCGCAAAAAAAAACTAGAGACGGAATAGATTTCTCAACAGGAAGTGGCATTGTGTAGTAGAATAAATAAGATCCCATTGGTGGAAATGGGGCTTTAGTACCAAATCAAAAGCAAGTAGAGTGGAGTCGGGTGGCTTTCTCGTTGGAAACAGGGTTTTTGTCGGCGAGTGTAAAAAAAAAAAAGCAAGTAGAGTGGGGTGGATTTCTCAGTAGACACTTGAGCAGATGCTCTTTGTGGAAACAGGGAAGGAGAAATTAGCTCTGAGAACCTGCCCCCACCACTCCAAGCGAAAGAGGGGCGAAGCAGGGGGTTGAGGTACCCGGCTCAAGCGGGGGCCACCTGACTGGAGGCCACGGACGAAGTCTGGGTTTTGGAGCGGGCGGAGGTGCTCGCCCCGTCCTCTTCGTCTCCGAACGGGTTCTTGCCGCAGCACACGGTGGTGATCATGCAGTTGCGGAACTGAAGGAGCATCATAAAAAAAATGCATGAACAAGTGTAACTGAGATCTCGGCGCTCCTTTTGGCAAAGGCCCATTTTGCGCGCGTACCTGCTTGTTGAGCAGGATGTAGATGATGGGGTTGTAGAGGGCGGCGCTCTTGGCGAAGAAGGCGGGCGCCGTCATGAAGACGGGGCCGAATTGGACGCCCTGGTTGGCGAAGATGTACCAGGCCACGCTGGCGTAAGGCACCCAGCACACCAGGAAGGCCAGCACCATCACCACCACCATGCGCGTCACCTCCTTCTCCGCCCGCTGCGTGCTTTCCGACTCCTGTTGCTGCGCCGCCGCCTGCGCCAAAGCCCCAAAAAAATGCTCGAGCTCACCTTTACCCCCTGCAGGTAAATTAGCTTTGTCAAATTTGTCTCGAAACACAAAAGTGGGGACGTTTAGCTTGCTGTTTTTCCCGCCTTTTTCAATGCAGAAACTTTCAATTGCGGTCATCGTTCGCATGGACTCGAACCTGAGATGTCAAACCCGAGCGCAAACGCGGACACTTGAACCTCCACACAATTGAAAGACAATGATAGTGACAATGCCACAACTTCAAATTATCATCTTTTAAAATGGTAATAACAATAATAAATAATAAAATTCTCATCAAATTGAGCACTGCAGTGATAACTATGACCACTGGGTGGCAGCGTTTCCAAACTTACAACACAGATATTCCCAACATGCAATTCAAAGTAAGGAATGGGAATTAATCTTTCATATGAGACGGTGAACAAAATTATATATTAAATTGTTATCATTATGTGTTTATTTCTTGGCTACATGCATTGCTATCCATCTATGCAGTCCTAGTTCATCTCGACCCAGTCCTTAGATGAAGCTGTTGACGCAGGAAAGCGTGAACTAAAACCTTGGCCCAGCTGTTGGCGGCAACCGGCTGGCTCTTTTTGTTATGTCTTATAACGTGCAATGCTTTGCTGAATGAATAAAGAGTAGGCGGGGACGGCGGGGCGAGGACGGCTCCGAGGCGAATACGAGAGCGGGAGCCGAGTCCTCCCTCGCCGGCAAAGAAAAGTCAATCTGGTTGGTCTGAGTTACTATTTTGCTGTTTAGCATTTGGGCTTGTCTCAGTCTTCTTAGCACACGCTATTCCGTCGACCTTGAAAGATGTGAAAATGCTAATATACACCAACCCTCTAGAGCAAAGGTGTCGAACTCCAGTCCTCGAGGGCCGGCATCCTGCATGTTTTCCCATTTTCTTTCCCCAACACACCTGATTCAAATAATTAGCTCATTAGCAAGCTCCGCAGGAGCTTCAAAATGATCCCAATCATTTGAATCAGGTGTTTTTGAGGGAAAAGGTTTGAAAACATGTAGGATACCGGCCCTCGAGGACTGGAGTTCGACACCTGTGCTCTAGAGGTTTCCTTTCCCTAAAACGCTTGGCGCTAAAAGAGTTAATATACTGCTTAATTTGTAGCCCGTTTTGACTGGCGACAGCTGAATTGCTAGTAGGAATGATTAACTTGCTGCTCAAAGACAAATGTTGTTTTCATCCAATCAAGTTGCCCTGTGCTGTCCAATCAGCAGTGAGTCCACACCCTTCTCCCGCACCAACCACTTCTGCTAGGGAAAAGTTACTGGAGCTTTTTTCCTGTGTGCTTTTTTTCCTTGCGTGCTCCATTCGCTTGTGTGCTCTTTTTTTCTTTGCTTCTTTTTTTGTCATCATGCTTCTCTTGTAAAGCGTTTTTGTTTCAGATGACATATTTTTGCACTTCGGGGCCACCGTACCGGTGTCTCGTGTCTCGTTACTGTACACTAACAATTTTCACATTTCGAATCCCGAATTTTCTTTCGTAACGCGGTATGGTTCGTAATTAAAGATACCACAGCAGAGGTGGCCCCGACGCCGTACGACAGCTGAATCAGTACTTATTGCCAGATTGTCTCGTGTGAGTGCATTCGGCAGCTGTGGCGGCACACTGCTAATACGAACGACATGCACTTTTGTCCCGAGTGCTCCTTCTATTTGTAGCAAGAGTGGCTGAGGATGAAGGCATGAATTATGGAAGCTCACTGGCTCATTATTCATGAGGGCGATACAGTGAGGCAGCAGACTTTCGCTTTGGCTCTAAGCTGGCAAATTCCTTGAGAAGGCCAAATGCGGGAAGTGGGACGCGGCCGTGACACACGCCTGCTTTTGTCAAACGCATCACGTATTTTTTTTGCGTAACACCGATCGACAAGGTGTGATGTTAAATTTGCGTATTACCGCTCTAACGGTGCACAACAGGCGGCCGTAGCAGAAGAAGATGATGAGGAGCGGAACGAGGAAATGCAGGACGAACATGTAGATGACAAACGAGGTGTTGTGGATCTCCGGTTTGGGAGTGTAGTAGTCGATGCCGCAGGAACACTGCATTCCCTCGGGGATGTACCTGCAAAGAAAAAAAAAACTGCTAAAAAACAGCAATTTGTTTTTTGATTTGATTATTCATGATGAATGAAACTTTGTTTTAGGCTCGTCTGATTGATCGGGAGCTTATCAAAGAAGGCGCACCTGAATAAATAATGAACAACATTCATGCACGCCAGCTTCACAAGCCCAGGCCCTGAAAAGTGAATTATTATTGGCACAGGCACAAGAAGTCCGATGCATGAATACAGATCTAATCTGTATGAAGAAAGGTAAAGTCAACTTTGAATTTAGTTTTTCAAAACAAAACGTGTTTGGTTTACGTATAATGAACATATTCATCAAAATGGCATTTGTATGAATGCTATTCAGAAAGCATTGCTTTCTGTATTTTGGTTACATTTTTGCAACTTCTTTGATAAATAAACAAAACCCGGGTGAAAATGTCACAAGACTGTTATTTCTGTTTCCGAAAGGGGAAAAAAAAACAATCACAAGATTTGGCAGTTAGCAGGATTACACACACCAAAAAAAAGCTTCTGAAACATCTTGACAGTTAACCCCTGGATGTTCAAACGGTCAAACTTTGCCATCGAAAAATCCCATTTGCAAGCATTTAGAAATGAACGCATGTTGCCGTTTTGAACCTCTACTCGTTTTGACAACACGCCAAGCAGAGGGTGAAAAGGGTCAGGTAGGTTCACACAAAGCCGGCCATACCGCGACCATCCGAGCAGGGGGGGCATGGCGCAGGTCAGCGCCATGATCCAGGTGAGCGCCAGGCCACAAACGGCATGCCTCTCCCCAAAGCGGAAGTTGCTCATGGGTTTGCACACCACCACGTAGCGCTCCACGGCCAGGACCACCAGCGACCAGAGGGCCACCTCTCCTGCAAAGCCGCGCAGCGAGGCGTCAACACCTGAAGGGCCGGCGGCGCCCCGCCTGAGCCCACCTCCCAAAGTGGCGAAGAATCCCTCCACGTTGCAGCCGGCCACGCCCAGGATGAAGTAGCCGTGCAGGGCGGTGTAGAGCGTGACGGTGAAGCCGCCCAGCACCATGAGGAGGTCGGCGGCGGCCAGGTTGAGCAGGACATAGTTGAGCGGCGTCCGCAGCTTCTTGTGCTCCAGCGTCACGTAGAGCGTGAGGAAGTTGACGGGGAAGGTGGTGACGATGAGGAAGAACATATAGGCCGCCAACAGCGAGTACTTCCAAGGCTCGGCCAGGTAATACTGCGGGAACTCGAAGGGGCTGCGCACCACCCCCGTCTTGTTGGACATGGGCACGTAGAAGTTCGGGCCTTCCGTGCCGTTCATGGCGCCGCTCGGTGATCTCGGGCCGAGTGAGCGAGCGAGGGGGCGGTCGGGCCGAGCTCTGCGGCCCCGGGGCGCCGCGCCGCCTTTTAATGGGGCGCTCGGATTAGGGCCGCCGGAAAAAATGGAATTAACGCAATCTCTCTCTCTCTCCTCCCTCCCTCTCTCTCACACCATCTGAAATTAACACTGGAAGAGCTTCAGGAATTTCACTCCATTTGAGGACTGTTGCTTATTTGTTTCCCTACGCGGCAAAAGTAGCTCGGAAAAAAGAATCACATTACTGTTAAGACCAAAACTTTCAATTAATGCCATGATATGACTTTTTAGGCCATTTCATGAAACTCGGTTCTCTTTTGAAAGCAGTCAACTCTCAAGCAAATATATGGGAAAAAAAGATTCAGTTTTAAAGTCAAAATATAGCCGTATTTCATATAATTCCACATTTACGTGACGTGGCAAGGAATGAAGTAGCATAGTTCTTGCCTTACTTGAAATTGTGGGGGTGAAGGGGATCATATCTTGAATAAAAATACATTTGTACACTTTCACATAATTACAGCAAGTAGTACAGTAGTTCTTCCCTTACTTGGGGGGCACAAAATAAGACTGCCCTGCTCCCAAAACCCCTTGAGTTTACTTGCATTAGAACAATAGTGTATAATGTTTTAATGTTATGTCATGTTTAAAATGTTCTTTTGAATGTAAATTGTGATTACACTAAATCTTGATTTGGAAAAAAAAACAACAACTAAATATATGCGAATTGGATCAAAATTGCAATAGGTCCGAAAAAACGCAATTTAATGTTTTCCTAAAAGCATTCCTTGAAATTTCATTTTTTCCCCACAGAAACGTTTTGTTCCCTATTTTTTTATTTTTTGAGCACTGCACTCAAGTGTCATTAGTTTCCACCAACCCTCGCTGTGAATAATCTAAACACTCCTTTTTCAAGATTTTCTTCACTTTCGAACCGAGTCAGAGAATTTGCAGCCAAATCTTTGCAAAGTGTCATTTATTGATGAGTATAAAAATATGTTCTGATGACTAAAAAAAAAAAAAAAAATCAGATAACATATTACTCTTCTATAAAACATATGCTACAGCTCTAGAATACAAAGGTGTGGAACGTAAGGTCTTTGTTGCCAAGAAATGTACCTCATCTTTCAGATGTGACTTGAAAGTGACCGGAATGGAGAGAGGTTGAAATGTGGAATTCTTGGGATCCCGTACGTGGCTTGAGGCGCGCACGGGACGAACGTCATCATCCTTGTTGAGGGCGAACGCCAATGTGGAGCGAGCGCGTGGTGGGTGGGCACGCGCGTCAGTTTGGTTCATCGATGGGTCTCCGGCAGAACGGGCAGCAGTTGTGCTGAAGTAGCAGAAGCTCGTAGTCCTCGCTGTGGAACATCTGACGGAAAACGGAAGCACAGGCGCACTCTTGGTCAGAATGAGCAACCAAATGCAAACATGCTACGTTCCTTTACTTCAGCATTTACTTTTTGGACTATTTTTTTTATTTACTCTCTGTATTTGATTTTGATTGATTGATTGAACTTATAAACACAAATTTCATCGAAACCAGAAGAAAAGATCCTCACATATTAAGTACAATTATGTGTTCAAAGTAGGAAGGAGTTCACAATTTATCGAGTCCTACCCCCCTTGTTCTCCATAAATAAAATAACATATCATGCTATCCAGTAAATGTACAATGAACTATATAACATAAATAAAAATAAATATCTACAGTAGTACTGCTGGAAGAATGACAAATGAAGCATGAAGATTTTGTACAATTTCTCAGGTTTACAATTGTCTAATTGATATCTTTGTAGCGAGGTATTCTCAAAACATATTTTTAAAGTAGTAAGGGATTCACACCTTTTCAATTCTTACTCATAATTATTCCATCGGCGAACACCTTTTACTGAAACGCACATTTGCGTTATGTTAGTTCTTGTATTTGTTTTTATAAAAACACCTTTGCCTTTTAGCGCATAAAAAATCTCCCTAATTGTGTTAGTGGGTAGCAAGCACCACCGCCAAAGCCAACTTCCTAATGAATGCTTATTTTACGCAATTGCAGTAGCGTCCATACAGTATTTGGTTTGAATTACACGAAGTCGTTGACGCATGACGCGGTGTTTGTCGCCAATTTCTTTGAATACATTGATTTTAGTTCATGTTATATGGGTTTTCTTGATACGTGTGCAAAATGGATGTTTTTGGCACATTGCTAGTATTTTAAGCTATTAGCATTAGCTCATTTAGTCCTCATTTGATTTTCTTTCTTTTTCCAGTGCGAGCACCAAAAGCGTTCATCAGTGAAATAAGGCGATGTTGAAATAATTGCAAGCCCTTTTTTGTTTGCTCTTTTGTGCTGCTGAAGAAGTTAAGCAAGCGATTGTCGCGGCGCGCTTATTCCGTGCGTACCTTGAAGCAGGTGGGACACATGGTGATGCTGACGTCAGGAAGCAGCGAGCGGAAATACTCCCACTTGAGCGGCGCCGGCCAGCGCTTGATTAGGACGTCCCTGCGGCTCATGGAGCGTAGGACCGTGCGATTCACCTTGACGGGGACGAAGTGGGAGCCGCCCTGCTGCTTGGAGGAAACGCGCCTCAGTCGCATCCTTTGGCTAGTGGCTCTTTTTCTCCTTTCTTACCTCAAAGATCATTTTGGGCGTGAAGGGGTCTTCCTCGGCATCATCCAAATCGTCATCCATCTTTAACACCTGCGCATCTGAAAGTGCACAGCAGGGAGTTGACATGTGTATCCGCCAACACAAGGGCTTGGAGTTGAAACAGTCAAGATATGATGAAACGGGTGTTGTTGCAGCAAATGTTTGATGTTCCAAATGACTGAAGTGCAGGTTTGGGAAAGCATTTGGTCATGTCCACCGAACCCACTCAAAACATTTACATCTAAGTACTGTATTACAGATTTCTGATATGTTTGCTTGCAATAGTTTTAAACCCCGACAAATAAATGCATACACTTCCACATAAATGCTCATTGCTAGTGATGGGACAAGACACAAATTCCGCAAGAAGAGGCCTCACAAGATTGAGTCCACGAGACAAGGGTTTAAATTTGTAACAGAATATAATAAAAATAAAGTTTCCACTATCCACAATGTTTCCTTTTATACAGAGCAGACTGCAACAAAATTAATGATTTAGTGTGCAAATGAAAATATAAAAAGACAGCCAGAGAACTGAATAGTTCCAATAAATCACATTCAGCTCCTGTTAGCTGCGGCGTACGGCCTTTTTTTCCAGCGTGTACATTTTCTTATCCGACAATATTTTACCAGCCTTTTCTTCAAACGGAAAACCGAAATGTGAACACGGCTTATTTGCAAGTAATTGGAGCATCCTGTATTTCTCTTGTAGTTCTACAGATATTGAGACTTTGGGTATTGATTATATTAAACAAATAAACATTCTTTAACATAAGATGGTTTTGATGATCATCATTTTAAGTTGAATGTAGACTGAGATTTGAGACAACCTCCCATAAAATTGGTCCAGATGAAGTGAGGTCAGAATCACACACATTTGAGTCAGCCTGGTTTGCACAAACAGCAACTGGCAGGCTGTCAGCACCAAAGAGTAATTTGCCTTTACCAACCTGCCTTTAAAAGCTAATCCGATTGCTCTCGCCTGCCATATAGAACACTTGAGTGCTGCAAGCTAGCAGCTAATTTATGCTTGAGGCTGCAAGCATTTGTGGCCATAAATAATTTGGTATGATAAAGTTTATTTTGTTGGAAGTCTCGGCGTAATTGGCCGCGTGTCCCCTCTGTCATGTATTTTGCCATTGCCAAAAAAACCCGTGTTAAACAGGGACGAGAAATCTTGACGCGTTCTAATCTCATCACACCAGATCTCGTCCCATGCTTTGTCATTACATATATTTGGTAAAGGTCTGAAATGAGATCTTGTTTGATCTCAGGTCCGTGGACGCAGAAGGCAAAAACGCGCAAAAAGACACATTTCGTCTTGTCGAAGACAAAACGGCTATATTTTCTTGTCATTAGCCGTACATTGCAAAATCCCCGCGCGCTCTACTTAAAGAGCTTAAGTGTTGAAAATGCCACATCAGTTGTTTGTGTCTTTGGCAACGGGCACTAGCGCCCGGGTGCCCTTGAGCGTCTACAGGCTAATGCAGGTTAATCCCGCCACTCGGCCTGCGCTCGCGGCTCTCCGAGGGTTAGCGTCATTAAGATGAGACGCGCTAACCCTATTAGCCGCACCGCTAAGATGACTTAGCGGCGACAGCTTAACTAGGGACGGACAATCCGGGCCAAAGCCCGCCACGAAGAAGTGACGGAAGCCGGCGCTCCCGGAATGTAGTTGGGCTACCGTTGTCCATTTGCTGCCAGTGCGTGTCCGTCTGCTCCGTGTGAGGAAGTTCCAGGTCGATGAGAGCCACGGCCTCCTCGTCGCTGATGCCGTCCTCCAAGTAGAACTGCACCAGCGGCAGCACCTCTGCACAAACAATCCGCGGTTAGCTTCAAAATCTTCAGGTGTTTGCAAAAACACAACAGCTTCAGGATGAAGCTCAAACACACTCTGACTTTTACAGGTAGACTTCATTCTACATTTGCCAACTCTTTGCTGAGGTCTAGAGTTTCAATAGTTTGCCACACTTCAAAGGAAAAATGAAGTTCTGTCTTTGTGTGCGACTTGCAGGGTTTTTCACTGCGCTCACCGTACGACGAGGCGGAATAAATGAAAGGCTGCTTGCAATTGAGGCACGCCGTCCCCTGGTTGTTCAGCAGTGGCTTGTTGGAGCAGCGGTAGCACATCAAGGCTTCCGTCAGTTCCTTCAAGGACAGGAAAAGGCGGCGCATGAGAAAAGCGCTTGGCCTGCGGCTTCATCAGGAGACGGCATTGAACAAACCTCGCTGTCGTGGAAAGGTTTGGACCGAATGGTCAGGCTGTCCACTTCGATGCACTCCTGAAAGCGAGACGGGATGTAAAGCTTGTGGAGCTTCTCGTAGCAAAGTCTGGCCAGCTTATAGGCGCCCAGTTTTCGACTTTGCTTGGCCAAAGCGTACAGGGTGTTACTTGGAAACAGGTCAAGGGAAAAAAAAACAAAAGATGACAAAAGATATCAAACCGTACTCGACCAGCGACATTTTGAAACACTCTTTTAGTCCAACGGTTTAAAATTTTTGAAAATATACTTTTCAATAAGTTCCTAGAACTGAATGTTAGGATTCTTAAAACAATAAAATTACATCTTCAGGATTGAATGAGTTAGATTGATAACCACATAATTTTTTTAGGGACTGTATAGTTAAAACATTTTTTTTCAAACGCTGTCAACTAAAAAACACACCACGCGTGTTGAAGGCAATTTATTGCTTCACGTACCCGGCCAGTAGTCTGAAAATTGAGTGTTTGATTTTAACAACAATCGTTTGATAAAAAAAGCTGAGAAACATTCAATATGAGTTTCCTGAAACTAAAACAAAGCAGATTCTCAGCGAAGGTTTAAAACATGAGGAATAATATACATAAATAAGGTGAAATAAGAAGATGGTTTATATTCTAGTTTCTTCAAAATTGCCACCCTTTGCTCTGATTCATATTATAGATAACTGTTAAAATTCTTAGAATGGCAAGAAAAAAAAAAAAAAATCAGCATACTAAACAAACGAGTGACCATCATTACTTTAAGAATTTGAATGAGAAATGTGTCCAAACCATCGGCCTGTACTGGATTGAAGTTCATGAAAAAATGGGGGTAAAAATCTGCAAATATGCTAACCCACAAGCCCCCCCCAAAAGATAAAGAAAGGCCCAAAGCAAAACACTGGACTATACCGAAACACTGCTGGATAACGGTCTGCAGAAACATCTGCAGACACAGCAG
This sequence comes from Hippichthys cyanospilos, assembly GCF_059441005.1. Lineage (NCBI taxonomy): Eukaryota > Metazoa > Chordata > Actinopteri > Syngnathiformes > Syngnathidae > Hippichthys > Hippichthys cyanospilos. The sequence continues at coordinate 29,217,963 of NC_142370.1, read as the reverse complement.
AAGGCATCCTTCTCCTGAGACAACTGGAGCAGTTTGCTCATGAGGAAGACTGGGCCAAAAAAAGCAACTGGAAGGTGTACAAGTCCAAACTCGTTTGTTACAAACAGATTGGTTGCAGTAATTGTTGCCCAGGCCTGTTTCATCCGCTTGTTTTTTGTTTGAAGTAATTCTGTGGAACCCCAATTCAAAAGCAACGTCTGATTTCCATCTCCTCATCGGAGGCATGCGACAACAGCGCCACGGGATGAAAGCAGCAGTAGGCTGTCCCCGCGTGGCCCGCCCCCCTCCAGTGCTTTATTAAAGCGAAGGATACACTTTAAAGATGCCTGGTGGAGGATCGTCCTTTGGGAGGTTGCTCAAGAGGAACCTGCAGATGTTGAAGAGTGTCTCTGGCATGAGGGAACTGAAGGGCTCATCCTTAAGACAAATGAAAGACACAAATGAAAGACAAGTCCAGCACAGCACAGCATTCAATTGATCACAAAAGCGGAGTACAACTATGCGCTCCCTGTCCCAAATGAGTAAAAATAGTGCTGGGATGTGATCAGAGCCCAGCACAGAGCTGAAGAGGACCTCCCGTCACATGCTGCAAGAGACATGGAGGCGTTGGTTGTCAAAAAATGCATAACTCGGAGCTAATGCGATCAATTCATTACGGTCATAGTTAATGTGTTTATTTTTTAAATTTCTCCAATCTTCAATTTTGTCTCCCGCACACTGATTTGATCCGATTTTATGCATTGGGCTTCTTGTGCTTGAGTTGTTGGGGGTTAGGAAACAAAAGGTCAATCACACCCTAGAGTGGACACTGATTGGCTGCCTGATAACCTCGGGGGCAGGTTCACAGGCAGAAGGAAGACATGAAAATGGAAGAGCATGTGAGAGCTGTCGGTCCAATGAATGACAAATTTAAATGTAAAAAATGCCCCAAATTGCACCTTAGAGTCATATGCATCCTTTGTTGGAAGGAGCTTGCTTAGCATAGAAGCAGCTCAAGTTAAGCCGGCACCCAGAGCTAACGATAACAACAAAGACGAATGTAGCGAGGCATAGCATAGCTCTTTGCCAGACAAAACTAGAGAAGACCCCAGGTTGAGCTAGTCATTGCAATATGGAGGTTTTTTTTGAATATTTTCTATTTTCACTGGTTGAGCATTTTTCTCACAAATGTTTGGGTAAGATTAAAAACGAGTAACTAGATCAATTAATGTCAGATATCAATTCTTGAAATCTATGGACAGCACTAGGAATAAAGTTATCTTTACTGTAATTTCTGTTAATTCGTAATACCCTACCAGACCGGCTAAATCATTCAAATATGCACAATTCAAATTAACAAGGTGAAATCAGTACAATGTAGAGTAAGGAGTTTACATTGGGGGGGGGGGGAGAGAGAGACTTCCTATAGCCAGGCCAGTGCTGCATCTTCTTACCGTGTAGCGTTGAATCGGGTGATAGACATGGTAGAGCTCTGCGAGAGTCTGGAAATGCTCAAACTTTTTCAGCATTTCCTCTCTCTGATCTTCATTTTCTGTTGAGGACCAACACAGACGTTAAGAGAGGGAGTGAGGGATGTGTGAGTGCGGCAGATGCTGCGGGCCTCACCTCTAGCGATGTCTAGACACTGCATGGAGAGCATCCAGTAATAATAGCCGGCGTCATCAAACCTCCTTTCCACGACGGCATTCTGGGTTAGCTGCTCCAACACTCGGACAGCTTCGTTTTGCCGCCCAGCCTTGTGAAATGCTAGTCAATGACGAAAAATAGGAACGTTACAGTATAGTTAATAATAAATGAGCTCATTTTCACTCAGGTCAGATTATTTCTTTGGTGAGGTCTTGAAGAGGCCAAGCAGGCTTTTGCTGTGTTTGGCAGTACACAAGCACAAAGGATCTTGGCAAAGGCAGAGGTGTCAACACGTGCTATTGCGTTGCTATCAGAGTGGAATTAGAAGCAGCTTGATGGACTGCAGTCTACTTGCACGCCTGCTCGGAAAACCACAGCTGGGGGTCCACATACAGTATACTGACGTCACTTACTTGGCTGGACCAGGAACACGCGAGACCATAAGACCGATGTGCGATAAACTGAACGGACAGACCTCACTATGTGGTGCTTCTATAATACCTTGAGGCTCAACTAAAAAGCCCAAGGGTCATAAACTTTACAAGGCTATATAGGGGGAAACTCAAGTCACATAAGTCCATCGTGATGGGGACGTCAGGGTGAGAAGAGATGTGAATGAAGCCCTGGAACCATTCTTCCTGGTGCGTACCCTACAACCCGGTGATGCTCAATGTCTTTTTCCTTCCCTGATGGTCAAGGCCTACCCGAAGTTAGCGGTCCTCAAACTGGAGTTTGCAGAACCCTCGGGACTTGGCAAACTTTTCCTTGTGGTCTCACTCAAATAATTGGCCAAAAATATTTTAATGTGAATACAGTATCGAGAAATGGGGCCCAGCGGCCAAGAAAGCAAACATTCCAAACCCATGGCTAAGCTTTGGGCCAGTTTAAAGATTTGATATTTTTGCATAAATCTGGCATGCGTTCAACAAAAAGTGTGCAAGAACAAAATGAATGCACAAATGAAGTGATATTCATTTCTGATGAATAATTGTAGTATTATTTATTGTGATCTGTATTCTCAAAATATTCCTATTTTTTTCTTTAAATTACCAAATTTTCCGCTCTATAAGGCACACCTAAAAGCCTTAATTTAAAAAAAAAGATGATGGTGCGCCTTATAATCAGGTGCGCCTTATAAATGGATCAATATTGAGATTGGTATTTGTAGATGGGTAATGAAGTGATAAAGTAATCTTTACCTGTTTCTTTTGTGTGTTTACAGTTGAACAAGGTTGCTCATATTGACATTGAGTTATGCGATTGAGAGTTTGGAGTTGTTATTGTTATTACTTTGAGTATTACGATATTGTGATTGAATTTTTTTTTTTTAATATGTCATTAAATGAGGGTGTACCTTATAATCCAGTGTGCTGGAAAAAATATATGGAAAAAGTTTTAAAATATGTCATTAATTGAGGGTGCGCCTTATAGTGCGGACAATACGGTAGGTAGTGTATTGATTATTATGTCATGTAAGGTTACATGGCGATGACAGAATAAAGAGGGGTCGTTGTTTCCCCAAGAAGCTGATAATTACAACAGCAAAAGTCCATGTTTGCAAAGACATCACAATCCGGCAAGCAAATGAAGCACACTGGCTTCATCCCCTCTCGACATCCACAGAATTCCAAACACAAAAAGTTAGCAAAAATCTTAGCAAAAAAATTATGCAAAAAATCAAAGTAATTTGATGCAACCGAACATGGTATCAAACAGATAGTTTTGGATCGGATCAACAATGTGAATGAAAACGTAAAAAAAATCATGAGGTCATTCAAAAATACGCTCAGTCTCAATTAAATGTCAAAAAATAGCGCCTCACTTCCTTACATGCAAAATCAAGAAAATGCAAAGTAAAAGAAAGCCAGCATGCTCCCAAACAATCAGACCTGCTGAGGCATCCACTGCGACAGATATTTCACAGAGCAGGAAGATGATGTATAGGAGGAAATGTGCCTGCTGAGATCACAATTTGCAATCTAGGAGCTGATTACAAGTATGCGTACGGTTGGTAGTCATCATGATCATCATCAAAGCTGCTTCGGAGGCCCGCTGATGAGACGCATGCGTGCATGTCGCTCAGCTAGCATCAAGCACAGCTGACTTGTGCTCAGTTTCACCAAAGAAGATCATCTTCTCTTGTGGATGAGCAGCATTTTTTTTTTTTTTTAAATCCATGAAAACTGTCCAGAGTAGAAATTGGCCTCCACCTGAGTGGAACTGGACCAGATATTCACATTTACACTGCATGAGGAGAGGCACCAACTCACCTTTTTGCGCCTCCTCGAATCGATCGTTCTCAGCAAGCCATTGAGCATAGGGCACAAAGACGTCATTTTTAAACTGGGGATGCTTCTCTGCCAGGGAGAAGGCCTGAGAAGAAAAAAAAAAAGCACATTTTCTTGATGATACTTTGACAAGCGGACACAAGACACACACACAACAGCCCCAGTCAAAAATAGCGGGACCAAGTCACAAGTGGCTACGAATGAAGCGTGTAAAGGGAGTGGATTTCACGCTCAATTAGGAGGGGAACTGCACCACTTGGACTATTTGAATGATTCAGACTAATTAATGTAAACACCTTCCAAGGAAACATTTATTACTAAAAGCTTGTTGTCCAATGGTGTGCTGGTCTAAGGCTGTGAGTACAAGTATACAGTACTCGTTGGTCTGCCCGATTAAGGATAGAAAAACAGTTCCGCAGATGGTTCGTTCCCTCGATCTTCTCACCAAATATTAAAAGGGATGTCCCTACCCAATTTTTTTGCATCATAGTCTGAGTAAGCTGATTATGAGGATCCGCTGATCCCATACCTCGACAATGAATTGAGGAGGCAAAAAAAACATTATGACAGGGAGAGAGAGCATGTGTGAATGAGAGTGAGTGTTCTGCACACAACAGCAGAGTAATGTCATGGCTATAGTTCATGTAGTTGCTAATCTTATGCTAAAAACCCAGTACATATAACGTACAATAACATAGAATAAAACAGGTCAGAGACAGACCAATTTACTTTGAGCTAGAAAGCAAGAAAAGGGAACAAAGATAGAACGTCATTTTATTTTGAAAGCATAAGTAATTGCTATTGTCTTGGTGGATTGGTTCATGAAAATGTAAACATGCAAATATATCATAAATATGATAATAAATCCATTTATTCGATGAACAAGTCTGTATGTACATTTAGATATGTATTTGATGATTTGAGACTATTTCCTTGGTTTTTAGTTGTTTTTTTTTTAATAACTTAAACATAATGGTAATTGCCTGACCGGAACTCGGCATCGTCAGATCCTTAAAAACAAAGAGTGTGATCCGAACATTCCTGGGACCTAAAAAAAATGACTGTAAAGTCCAAATGATGTTATCGGGCCAGATTTTGAACCACTTGCTCTGGACATCACCGATTAAATGATTTGTTTCAGAAAGAAAGCTTTCCATCTTATCTGGGCAGTAAGCGCACATTGTGGAATGTGACTGGAAGCACAACTGGAAGCTGGAAGATGATACCCAAATCGTCATGCAAGAACATTTTTTGTTTTGTATTTCTAATCCTAACTTGGGCTAGAGGGCCATCTTTTGCAGCGGCTTATTAGATCACGAGGCTTATGTTATTCACATTCAGCTTATTTTTCAAGCGCAAACGTTTAACATTGCGCACGTGTTCCGGTGAGGTCACACTATCCCATGTGAGTGACAGGCAAAGAAGGATTTATACATGCACCGATGAGCTGAGCAGGTGAGAAGAAAAGTGTCAGACCTCGTCCCAATGCTGGGTTTCCACATGTAACTGCACAAGGGCCTGTAAGTCCCCCATCTTGGAGTAAGTCTCCGAGGCATAACCGTGGTGCTTCAGCTTCTTAAAATAGAAAGCGCATTTTGCCAGCGGTTCTCGCTCAGCCTTGTCCAGCTTACGAGCCAAGTCGATCAGCCTGGGTGGAAGGAGAAAGCAAAAGCAGGGGGATGCGCTTACACACCATCATTGAAGGCCTCCAAAAAATGAGTGGGATCACCGGCTGGCGATGATGACCAGTGGCTAGGCCTACACATAAAAATAAACACACCCATTTGCAACGCTCCGCATGGAGCGAAAGCTCGTGGAAAGATTCATCCAGATTAAAAAAGCTAACTTGGCTAAAGCAATAACAAGCTTTTGAAAAAAAAAAAGCTCGATTCTAAGAAAGGAGGTGGGGATGAATAATAAAATGTGTAGCTCTATTTCAACAAGGCCTATTGTTATATTGTGATTCACACTTCTATATTGGCCAGCCACTTGAGTGATAAATAGCTTTACATATATTACACAAGGTGTATATTGGCCTGTAAATAGATGTGACGCTCCCAGCTGACAGTTGGGTGCCAAAGCAGATCACTTGGCTTGAAAGTTTGCAGCCATGTTCGTCTTGACTCACAATATTATGAGTGCAAACTGTAAAGCATTGTCTTGATGAAAAAGTTTGTCAGGTGATGCCAAAGACATTCGCTCAAGCCTGGAGTGAGCTGACACTGATTCATGGGCGAAACATTTTTGTTTTTGTTTGGTTTTCTAAAAAATGATGCCAAACTAAAGGTCACCTTGAGTCATTTAGATCCCATATGCTATCATTTTTGGGAGCATTTATTTTTGGGGGGTGAAAAAGATGGTGTACAGCACAAAATTGCTGCGGCATTCATCATGTCATCAGGACCGCATGGAGCTGGGTGTAAGCGTTTGACAATGTGTTTTGTGCAATGCTAAGTCTGAAAATATACCTACATGTCTACCCAGCCATGCTCTCCCAAAACATCGATGGCTTTGAGATTCTCTCCGGCTGATATGTACATCTCTGCCGCTGCCTGGGGTTCCTTGCTGCTCTTAGCCCAGTCAGCCTGCTTGGCCATCAGAATGCGAGACGTCTTTGGGTCTGCTGCCCCAACATAGTCCTGCAACGTGTAAATAAACATTGGGCTGTATGACAGGTGTCACCTCAAGGCCCAAGCGCTTCCTTTAAACTTCCTGTAAAAAGGAATACCTTGATATTTTGAAAGAATTGTTTTGATATCTTTTTAACGGTAACTTGAATGATAATTGAACTGTTATCATTGACTTCTATTGCATCCATTTGTTCTGTATGTGTAAAATATAATGAAACATAAAGAAGTGGATTTCATTGCATTGAACATATTGTGGAAAAGAAAAGTTAAGGTTGGACTTCCCTTTTATGCTTAAGCATGTCAATTAAGACATGAAATGCAAGGATATTGGCATCATTTAGGTGTTTTCACGGTATTAGACCATAGAATTTACAAGAAAGTAAAGATGGTATATGTAATCAAAAATGTTGGTGTTTGCTGACAAATGCCTAAAACTCTTGAGTGTCAGGTCAGAGACATTAGGCGGCCGGAGTTCGCCCTCTTCCCGCATGCATCCTTACTATAACATACTGTGCAGCCTCAGGGAGCAGATGGCCACACGGCCACATAAATATACAGCAGCTACATCAAAAGCCCATCAGAGTATCTGACACACAAGCAAGTCATCATCCGCTTGGCCAAAACAAAAGTGCAGCTGATGATCAAAGTCTTCACATGCACCTTGACAGAAAAAAAGCAGCAACTTGTTTTTCCAACTCCAAAGAATTCTTGCACGAGCAGATGCTCTTTTTGGAGGTTAGCTTGGAGTTAGGTAAGGAACGCAATGAGCTTGCCATATGCTGATAGCAGGTTTATGAGGAGACCACTTGCCGTGAAGAAGGCTTGAAGAAAGCAAAACGGGGCAGTGACATCAATTTGCAGGTTTGTCACTGGCATGCTCACCTTGGCGTAGTCGAACATGCGCAGGTCAGTGTACATGCCCAAAGCTTTGGGCTCCTGGCCTGTGCGCTTGTAGAGCTTAGCCGCCTCGTGGAATTTTCCCTGATAGGCGTAGATGTCGGCCAGGAACAAGTCGTCGTCGTTCTCGCCCCTCTTTTTCCTTGCCTACCAATCAGACAAAATCCGCCAGATCAGTCAGTCAGATGCCGATCAGATGATTTGCTTGGTAAAAACCAAATATAAACACATTTGTGCTCAATTATGAATGAACAAATTCTATAGCATCTTATCCTTGTTTTTAATAATCGACATCTTTTTTAGTTAAATATAAACTGGAACAGGAACAGCAACCGTGTCAGGCTGTCAGTATCAAAGACTGAAGCGTCATTTACATCTTTTAAACTGCTTCAGAAAACTAATCTGACTGCTCGCTGCAGAACTCGAGTGCTGCTAGATAGCAGCTAACTTATCCTAGGCGCTGCTGTAAAGCCTGACAATAAAATGTCAGCATAAGCAAGTATGGCAGATGGTGTCAGTTGAGAACAAACTATTGCAAGCATCGCATTGATGTCCTTTGCACACACATACTTGATTCAACGTTTTGAATGAATTGCAAAAACAATTCTTCAGTCGCTGCCAACTTCATGCACGTCATGAATTTGATGGTGCTTCCTCACTGTTTCTGTTTCATTCACTCAACTCTGGCAAAAACACAGTACAGGACGTGTGTCTTTTACCTCAATACTGTTGATGAGCTCGAGGTAGCGCAGGTCTTGTATTCTAATGAAGGCCTGGAAAAGATACAAAAGAGTGAAATGCATGCTGTCACACTCATAAATTTTTTTTTGATTCAAACACTAAACGGACACATTGCTTATATGAGTGTTTCTCAGACTGGGGTTCAGGAATCCGTGGGGGTCTAACAGCACGTTTGAGCTCGCTCACATTTTTCGTATCGATGTACAGGTGAGGCAAGGCCACCACTGTTTTATTGTTCCCAGCTGTGCTCTTTTAGCACGCCAGCGAGCAAACATGGATTGAAAACTGACTTTAGTGTTAACTTGCCTTCTTAGCAATGTCAAAATCAAGGCCCTCCAGCGCTTCAGTGGCCAAATCCCTCCAATCACTGTCTGTAACCCCTAAACAGGCGATCTGGTGGGCCTCCTTAAACATCTTCCTCTCCAGGTACTGGTACATAGGTGCAGACTGGGAGGAGATGAGAGGAAAAGTAAACGCTAAACATTAGCAGCATGCGAAGAAGATTCACATGGTGGTTCTTAATAGATTGCTGGTCAAGTAAAGATTATTTTTCAATAATTGGTAAATTTATCACATACAGTAAAAATGTAAAATTGTATTGACTGTCTGCTATCACTGCCAGACTGCCACACCCACCTGAGGGACCTCCACAGCAGACATGGAATAGACATGGAGGCAGAAGATTTTGGAGCCGTTAAAGCCCACCATGAAGCCTTGCATCTTCTGCTGGTGTACGGGGAAGTTGCTAGCCTTGATGTTAAGGTAGCCGTTGCCAGAGAAGCACAGCATCACCTCACACTGGGTGTTCCAGGCCACACTGTTGGCATTAGGCTCCTACACAGAAAGCAACACAAACAAAAGCTTGTTTACTTATCAACAATGACACATACAGGTGATGTAAAGTCAGCCTATCCCTGTTCAAATGCCAAAGAGATAAATCATTGCTACCATTAATGGGAACAGTTACAGTAACTGTAGAAGTTACATGACCAAAAAATGAAAGCCTGACAATAGTGAGAGCAATTAAAAAAAAAAAAAAAAACTCTTCTGCCAGGTCGGGTTTTTGAAAGGGGCCGTGTCAAATGCTTTAGCTAAATAAATAAAGGTTTAACAAATAAAGATGCATATTTTGGATCCCATACAGCTCCACTCCACATCATGCTGAAATACGTCAGGCTGCTGAGGCGTTTCTTACTTACCTGAAAAAGAAGTTCTTTGCTGAGAATGTCATAGACCAGCAGAGTATTGTGCTCGTCCACCACAGCCAGCTTTTTTCGTGAGGCGCTCATGTCCAGGCATCGCACTGACGTTGACAACTTCAGCAGCGTGATTGGAAATGGGTTGTCCACAAAAATCTTTAGAATCTACAGGAAAAACCGTTCCATGACTTTTCAATTTCAATCATCAATTTCAATCATTTTCTGTGCATTTTCCAGATGGAAATTGTTGAAATGCACAACAAGTAAAACTACAAAAATCAAAAGACAATAGTCAAAAAGGCTAAACCAAGTTGCATTGGCCACATCAACTTGTGGACTTTGATCAGGAATAGAAACTTACATGCTTTGGGGTCCCCTTTTTTCATGGTGGGCCATATAGAACCACACTCCCTTCCCAAATGTTTGACAAAAACGCCATTTTAAGTATGGACAAAATATTTTCTTTTAATAAATAGTATTTTTCATAATACAGTCATTTTCAAAACATGGATAATACATCCACTATGTACTACAAAACAACGAGAGGAACTTTTTGAAAAGTTATCCAAAAGTTGAAAATTAAAATGGCTTAAAATCTCAATCGTCCAGAATGACTGGTGAAAATTGAGATTTTATTTTGTGGCCATATTGGCCATCCCCTGAACGATTGCAAGGTTCGTGATCATTCACTGATTGTCTACTCCACACTCACCAGAATGGGACTGTGACCTTGATAGTTCCTAAAAAAAGTTCACTAATAATGCGATCACAGCAACAGTGTCGGCAATCACACCTCACTCTCGACTCCCGTTGAGTAAAATATCTTTACAAGATGTTTGATGTCACAAATGCCCTTACACAAGCATATGATCCAAGTACTGGCGCTCTGTCTTGCTTTTTTCAAAGAGGAGGAAATACTCACAGCTCCATTTTTTAAGCCCACCAGAAGGCCTTCTCGGCCCGGCGGCCCGCCAATGACTTTGATGTAACGAATGAGCGACTCCATCAGCCATTCTTTTTCTTTGACGCTGGAGAAGGACAGACACTGAAGCCTCTTCTCCTGTAAAACACACCAGTGTGAAGTGATTCACTTGATATCATCTCACAGCCTGTAAATCACCTGCCTTATTTCCTTTAAACCTCTTTTGGGAGGGAGGTATTCATCAACACCTAACAAATCTTGGCCGACTGATCTTTTATTCAAACAAGAGTACAAACAGGACACTGTAAAGATAAACAAAGATTTGCTTTGACGTGGAGGCCCACATCCCAAACGAGCGGAGCCCATTTGGAGTGCCTGAATGATCAAACGAGAGCGAGCATGCGTGTTTCAGGAAGACCCGAATGATTTAAACGCATGTAAGCTATGTGTGGTGGCGGCTTCTCCTACGCAGCAGTCTGTCAAACACACATAGACAGACAAGAAACAGAGGCACGCGCTCCATCTGCTTCATGTCGTCCTTTGCCTTCGCTCATGGCTTAATTTTTGGATTTCAAGAGTGTTAAGAGGGCCTGCAGAACATTTGCAGACCACATGGAAACATTAGGGAAACACCCCCTGCGGCTGAGAGATTTTTTTGAAAACTTGCTCTTGCAAAAAAAAAAAGCCTGCCACTCAAGAAGTACATCTATAAAAGAGGTTGCGTAGCTCTTCGAACCTGACACAGAACGATGTGACTGGAGCAGACCACCAGCAAGTTGCATTCAAACTTTTTGCAGATTTTCTCTTTGATGCGGTATCGCATGTCCGAAGAGTCGTCGGAGAAAAGCTCGTAGATGATGATCTTTTCAGGTAGCTGGATGGCCAGGCGGTTTTTGTAGATGGCGATTTTCTTCACCAGCTCACCACACTTAATCCTCACTGAAGAAGAAAAAGAACAGAGTGAGAGAGAGAATTTGGAGCTGTGTCCAGACGAGTGTCCTCTAATATGTCACCTCACTGCTTTTTTCACATGAAATGATGAAATGCATTACCAGAAGAGCTGAAACACTCCAGGGCAATGTCTCCATTTTAAAAACAGGGGAAAATGCACATTGATAAGTGCTCCCTTGAATATTAGTAATAATATGAAATAGTAATAAATAGCAACTGTAATAACATCTAGAAACAGTTAAAATATTAAATAAAACTATTGGCCTGAATTTCAGCTAGTTAAGGATAAATTAAGTTAGTGATGGTGTTAACGATGACGGGAAAGAGAAGAAAATGCAAAACTAAAAGCAACCAAGTCATTAAAAAGTTAAAAACCCAAGTAAACCTTTTCTTACTCCATTTTCTAGAGCCACTTATCCTCACAAGGGTCGCAGGCTTGCAGGCGCCTATTCCAGCTGACTTCAAGCAGTAGGCGGGGGACGCCCTGAACTAGTCCCTGAACTGTGAGGCAGGCGTGCAAACCACTGCTCCACCCTCTTTTCATACTATTTCACTTTATTTTTGTCTTTCAATTTTCTTGCTATCTTCAAACCCAAAGACTAAGTGGCCAGATTCTATCTTGCATCATGGTTGATAGAGTGCTATTCAACCAGAGCCAAAATAAAGGCTCACAAATTCTGATTTACTACGATTCAGAATCAAAATACACTGTCCAAATCAATATTTCAATTTATAAGACAATAAATGAAATCAACTTCTTCCTGTCGTGTAACAAGAAGGGACGGCAACATAATGACAAACATCAATGGAGTGCTGCAAAGGCCAACTTCATAATAAGACACCAAATAATACATGGATGTAATTGCAATGATCATAGTAGGCTTTGATTTTGAACTTGACCTTCACAGAATGCTGGTTGCTACCAGCAAGCTTTACTCTTCCTCATGACTCCCGTTTTAATTGCCATCATGTAACGTCTACTCAAATCAACACACTGCAATTAAAAAAGTCATATTCAATAGGTACTTGAGGTCGCTAAGAAACCAACAGTTAATTAGGCTGTCGTTGTTCGATACGGCACAAGTCTCCATTATTAAAGCTAGCCGCTAATGACTTGGTGCATTCAAAAGCATTGGGACATTTCCAACTGACTGTTAAAAAAACTTTTTCAACTGCTTTCAATCTATAAAAGCTGACTTATTTGCAGAAGGAGGATTGGGTGAAATTATTTGATATTTTTCTTAAAAAAATACATGTTCCATCAAGTCACTTGTGTTTCCAATATCTAACCAAAAAAACAACATCCAACCCTATTTTCAACATTCTTTCTATTGCAAAGAACCACTGGATGTACAAGCCTATCCAAAATCCCACACCGTGACATCTATGGTTGTATAATGCAAACCCATAAAACTGTTAGACATAAATAGAATGAAGACATAATTTCCCAGCATTTTAACAGAAGAGTTACTTTTATATCCCCTCATATTTTACACCAGTACAAGAAGCGAGCGCATGAGTCATAAAGCTGACAGTAAGAAGAACAAGTTTGGCTTCTGGAGTAAAATTGCACCTTTTGCTTCTGTGATGAGGTGCTGGACAATAACATCAGTCATATTATCTCGATAAGCATAGCGATCCTTGTAGAGGCCGTGAACGGTGCTGAAGTTGAGTTGGTAGCAGGCGATAGTCCCGTCTTGGCAGCCCATCACCTACGCAAGAAACAACAATGTAGCAGTGCATCTCATTAACACCTCCAAGAAAAGAGCGCCACAGTGTTCTCGTGGCTGGAACAGTCACAGTAAAATTAAAAAAAAAGAAAAAAAGAAAAGAAACTTGCAGCACTCACTCCCCATCGCTTACGGCTAAATATATCCCAAAGCAATCTGTAAAGGTGTTGGTATATAATCAAACCACTGTCTTGGGATGGATCTAAAACAGTTTAGAACATTGTTGGCACTCTGACTCTCACACAATCTCACCTGTCTCTCATTTATACACGTTGAATTTGCAGTTAGCAATTGACCAGTGGGAGGAAGCTCACCATCAAATTGGAGTCAGGTTTGACCCGGCAGGTGCACACCCTGGAATTCTGCTCGCCAATAACACCCAGGCGCACGCCATCTTTGGTGTAGAGGGACGCCTGCTTGTCCGAGCCGCCCATCACGATGTACTCGCCCTTGGAGAAGTAACTGACGCAGCACGGGTCGTAGGAAAGCGGCCTGTCCTTTCCGATCTGATGCACACAACGAGAGACAGGCGCGACACTTGAAATGACAGCCATTTTTATTTGTGGCCGGCGTTTGCTGTTCAAAGACGCCGCCGCATTAAATTGTCCTTTTAAGAGTCACTTGAACAAACAAGAAGAAGAAAAAAAAAAGCGAGCTCGATGGACAAAAATAATAAAGTGTTCAAAGACCATGTGCACAGGCAGCTCCGTATTCATTACACACCTCTGCACATCTGTTTCTCGTCTCTGTGGGAAAAAAACAGCCTGACAACCCACAGATGATTCTTATTCACTGCACACAATTCTTTGCTTTGTAATCAAAACTGAGTGTTCCGTGAAAGTAATATAAATAAGTAGGCCAACGACGAGAGTATGAGCCTGTAGCGTAGAGGCGGACCAAGGAACAGTACATAGTTGTGTTCAATGACCGTGCTGCCCACAGGGAGTTGAGGAGGGGGGCGAGACAGTGAGGGGCCCTGAAAACAGAGCAGGGCCAGCTCAAATGCACCCCAGCTAATCCATTTCCACAGGTAACTATGGCTGTCACATGCAAGTATTTTTAGAAACAATAATTCTATTGATCGAATGATGTTGTAATTTACTTTTTCTTTATTTCATTAAAAAACGATTTGACACTTTTGTGTTACTTAGCATTGTTTAGTGATATTACCAGGAAATACTGAATTGTAGAGACAGCACTTTTTTAAAATAAAAATGAAGCAAAAGAATTTTTTGTTTTTTTTATATCGGGGTAAAGCCAAATGAAAACAGGTCATAATTTTTATCAGTGTTAAACTTATAGTAATTGGTAAACAAGTAGGACTGTTGCCACTAAATAGCTTTATAAATGATTATTCTATTGACTAAGCCATCAAGTAACCTAGTAAAACATAATAAAGTCTAAGACAAAACCATATTTTCCGGATTTAGTTTATTTACTAATTATTGTTATTAGTTTGGTATTATTTAGTGATTAAAAATCAACAACTAAGCAATAACCTAGAAGTGGGATTGATGAAATACTCACCAACTTTTTCAAAACCGGTTCGGTCACCCTTTCCCCAAATTAGACGGAATTCTTTGCAAATTCTTATTATCAATAAACACAAAGGATAATCAGTCTAATTTCATGAGGGATTACAGAAATCACAATGATCACAGCTGAGATTCTGAAATTAGAGGATTTGGAACATTTTAAGTTAATAATGATCAAAACAATTACTCGATTTTGAAAATATTTGTAGATTAATTTGCTTAACAACTAGTTGTCGATTAATCTGTGAATTTAGACAGTTCTTAACTAACTTTCAACTCTTGTTCGGTACTCACCTGCTTTCCACTGAGTTGATAAAAGGAAAGCTTCTGACCCCAGTCGGCCACGGCCAGAATGTCATGTTGCTCATCCCTGCCAGAAAGAAAAAAAACGTTAGCAGAAGAAACCCTCCACTACACTTTTTTGATGATGCAGGTGAACAGTCACCATATAATCTTCAAAACAATTTATGGTAGAGCGGAGCCCGTGGGCCTGCTCTAAAAATAGCTCACCATTAATCATACATTGTTATTTCCTAGTTAGATTGTAGAAGTGATTATTAGAAAATGCAAACATGGAAAGATTTCTAGAATTCAAGTGTTTCTGGTTGATGCTTGTCTATTTTCTATCTCGTTAAATGGCAGTTAATTTATTGAGTGAAATGTTTTTCCAAAGATGAACATCATTCACATTATTAATCAATATAATTACTTAGTTTTTTAACAACAAATATTATCATTTCTTAATACTAAACGGATCATCTGAGCAAATTTGCTATGCAAACTAAAGATAAGCAAATGATTGAAATGTTATCAGGATTTCAGTCCCCATCCTTTGAAAATAGCTCGTCCAAAGATTCATGACTTTCTGCTGTCACCTAGCGGCCCTTGATGGAATCTTCCCGAAATGATCTCGAATTTTCGGCAGTCGCTCATTGGAGCCGGTTTTGCATCGCACTCGCTCATTGAAAAACAATTACCGAGAGAGCAGCAGAGAAAAAAACAAAACAAATGGATCGACAAGAACTTGAAATGAGTGCCAAAATAAAACCAAATCACTCTGCCAGCTCCTCTTCAATTGGAGGCGTGAGTATGTCACACTTCCAGCACAACCCAAAAGAACATTTTCAAATTCGGGGTGCCTTGCCGCAATGCATTCTGTGGTCCCCGCCAATCATCACATAAACAATGAATGCATTTGATGTTAGAATGCTACGCCCCTCTAAATGCGGTGTGAAAAGGGCTTTAGGTGTGACTCCATTTGAAAGTCTGCAATTCAACACAAAGGATCCTAACTTGGAGGGGTTCCACGCGATGGACCAGACCGGAGAGGAGGAGCCTCCTGAGCGGTCTATCTTGACCTTTTCCTCGCCGTTCTTGTTGCGAATGCTCACCACTCCATTCATCATACCAAGGGCAAGGTATTGCCCATCGTTTGTCCACCTGATGTGACACAAAGCGGCGAAACGCTTCAGTGGAGAGGTGCTTTATTCCAATTCAATGACGGAAGGCGGCGTTCACTCACCCACAACATGTTATTTTGCTGCTCACTTTGTGCTTGTTCACAGACTTTTGCTCTGGTGACCAAAGGCCTGCAACAATAAGTAAGTATAGTGAGGCTCTACAAAAATTCCAACGTCACTAACTGAGATCCCATTTGGCACTGACCAAAGTCACCCGAGGAACACGATGCAAGTTGGTGAGTAACTGGGTTGTAGGCAACACACTGGATTGAGTCGTAGTGTCTACATTGCAAAAGACATGAAAGTTGCAAAGTCATTTTAAAACCAGCATTGGAAAGGTCAAACTGTCATCATCTCTTATTTTGCCCTTAAGTGGTATCATAATTACACTTACGTGTACTTTAAAATACCCTCGAGTTTAGATGTCCAGATGATGATGCTTTTGTCTGCTGAACCAGAGGCAAATCTTTTACCTGCAGAAAAATAATGCACTTAGCAAGACAAGGGGAGAAGAAAAAAAACAAAGCACAAAAGGAAAAAGTTTATTACCGTCCTTGGCGTAGGCAACGCAGTAGACTACATCTTTGTGTCCTTTTAAAGGTTGAATAATAGTTCCATCTGATGTGTCATACACCTACAACACATTTGCCATTGCATTGCTCAGAAGTCACACAGCAAGTAGGCCCGGATGTACTATTTATGTACTATGTATGTACTATTAAATAAAAATAAAATTACACAGACATCTTTTTCATGTTTACATACAAGACATTGATGTGCTATGATGAAAAGTCCTCTGTTGTGAAACATTTCCGTCTGCAAACGTGATTTCATTATATTCTAATGTATATGACAACATATCTACCAAATTATGCACAAGTCAGAAATCTGTACAAAATATATTGTCCTGAGTTCAGAAACTGAAATGAACAGGAAGCCAGTGCACAGACAACTTATGATGTGTGTGATTTGCATTCTACAGGTCCATTTTTAAAATAGCATGAAATAATGAGTAGTGTTTGTTTGATTCGATAGAGTTGTTTTATGTGAAGGTGAATATTTAGACAGTATGTTAAGCAACACCTTATTTGGGCATGGATAAAAAAAGTTAAAAAAAATCTGATCCAGATAAAAGCCTTACTTTTTTTCCCCAGCTATCTAGAGGCAAGTCATATGAAGCCCACTGATGGGAAAATGATAATAATCAAGATGCCAGGACACAAAACAATGAATGACCATTTTGAGCTCAGCATGTGATAAGATGACACAAAATGGAAACACAAATCTTACCAGGACGTGAAGGCCTGCTGCCACTACCAGTTGGCTGCCATCTGGCTTGAAGGCAAGGTCATAAACACTGCAAAGAAACAGTCGGACCAAAACATCAGACCCAAATCAAAACTTTGTTTCTAAAATGCAAGAAATAAAAACAATGGAAATAACAACGTGACTTGATGATTATTGATGAATATTTGAAGTTGTATTTTTAAAACCCATTACTACCCATTGACAGTAATTAACATCAAATCATAACTTGCCAGGGCTATCCTTAGGGGACTGGTAACTGTTGTTGTGCTCCTAAAATGCCACACTGTAGCAGACTATGAAAAATTATCATCTTGAAATCACACTGATGGTGTGGCAGTACATGTGCCTGGTTTGAATGCAGGTGCCATTTGCCCGCACTAGTCCAGCAAGTGAACTAACTTTTGCCCTGTAGCAGGGACGCATGTGAGAATATGACGTGAAATATCAATTTGGTGAGGCCTGCAGGTGAGCTGGGGCTGATCACTTCAGTTTTGGATTAGAAGCAAGGTACAACTTAGATAACCGGCATCCAGCCAACCACTCACAATCACACCTCTGGGCAACATGATTTTGGAGTCTTGAAAAAGATAAAAAGTATGTTTTTGGAATGTGTGATAGGAAATCTGAATTATCAGCGAGAAGAAGAAAAAACAGCATTCTCGTGTGGCTTTTCTACTGGTACAAGCTCCATCAAGGATCTGGACAGTGCGACATTAACAGCATTCCTTCATTTTGGAGAACAAAAGAATGCAGGTAAATGCAGGCTTGCAAACTTTACATGAAAACATTAAATAAAACGCATTTCCATGCGCTCCATCTGAACAGCTCAGGAGAGTCAGTTTCAATGTCGCAATAAGTTTTTAAATGACCTGATGAGAGTATCAGGTCATGACATCCACGAGCAGAATCTTAGCTGATGCACCGTCTTCGCTTATGGGCTGGACTTCATTTTGGAAAAGGAGTCAGAAAACATTGCTTTCGCATTGAGAGGCCGGATCTGGCCCGCGTGCCTTACATTAGCAAAGAGGCTACCATGTTAGCCTTCTAATGTTAGCATTGAGTGGACATCTTATCGTGTCAAAAACAAAACACAAAATGTATGCGTTGTACGTAGCATTCCCGGGTAGTCAACAATTGTGATTGGAGCGAGTTACTTTATGCGGTTTGACAGTGCCAGTCGCATTGCGCTGTGCTAACTCGCTGAGCCAGTTGACTTAGCAGCGGTTGGCATAGCAACCGCTGTTGCTAGCCCCATCCCGCCTGATAGTGACCATGACGCAAACACTACGCAAGGACGCTCACTCACCAATGCTGACGTGTTGTTTCTTTCCACAACAGGACGGCTCTCATTTCTTGACAGGTTCCAGCTCGAATTGGGATTAACAGGCTGTTTCCCTGCTCACTCGCTCATGTTGGCTTCTCCTGTCATGACTCGCTGGGGGCGCGCAGACGCAGACTCACTTCCTGGTTTCTGCTTCCACTTCCTGCTTGCAGCTTGATGGCGACGTCATAGCCACCCTTAGCTAAGCTAAACGGGATCTCGCATTGGTTCGAATCAAACCACACGACGCTGCTGCTGACAGGCCCGCGGCGTCAACAAAAGTAAGTTCAATTGAAACCGATTAGTTTTTAAGCGTACATCATGGTGAAGTAAGGGATCCTGTCAATTTGAGCGACACAACAACCGCGAAATCCGAAGACTCTTCTTCGTCCGTCATTCTACTCTAAGGGATAATATAATGCCCCCAGTGGTGACAGAGAGGTACCCCAATTCCACTTGCGACCGCAACTTGTCAGTGCGCCACTGCGCATGCGTAATAGACGAACTCCATTTTGCCCTCTATTATACAGTATATCCTTAATAGCCGCTTCAAGATTAGCACGATCATTGTACAAACTCGTAATTATAGTTTTGCAACAGTTGAGATACTGTGCCAAACTAGTCGCCTCACATTTTTAGAGGAACTTTTAGACCAGTGGCAACAGCAACGTAACAAGCATCCCGCCAACAGTGGAATTTTCTCACAAAAATACACAGAAAAAAAACAATACTGAATTCACTCAAATTATTTTCAATAAAATCATCTGAGTGCAGATGTACATCTTAAAGTAGATTTATACATCCATACTTTCTAAAATTATCTGGATCAAGATGGTTTTATTTTGTGTAATCGCATGATCAAATAAAATTGAGTAATATCAGACAAAAAAAATACTTCAGTTGGTTTGCTCTATAACAAATGCATTCACCATGAAACAACTGGAGTTAATGGCTAATGTACTTATATAGTTAATGGTTAATATACTTTATCAATTCTACTGCTTTTCTCACCAATATTGTTTGATACACTAACATATGTGACCCTCGGTCCCCAGGCAATTTATATTATTATGATGGAATGTTCCTGTAATTATAATGAAAAGAATTACAATGATTTTCCAGTGTGGAATATTTCCAAAATTGCCACAGTAGCGTTGATTCTCAATGAAATTTTGCTGAAATGAAATGAAAATGTCCCACTTTTTTGCAAGCTTGACTGGGAAGTATTGTTGGCGTTGGAAGACACATGGATTTGTGTGCATGCGGCCAGCATCCCAAAATGCCACCTGGTTGGACCAGAGAGGTTCGGCAGCGGCGAACGGGCAAGACGGCGGGAAAACTAGATGTGTACATCTGCAGGTAATCCCATCAACAGTCTTGTCTGTCATAGCCATGCGCTGTCCAACTCAGCATACGTCGTTTGTGTGTTTGTGTTTTGAAGTCCCCAAGGGCAGACTTTTCGATCGAGAGCTTCTCTGCGAGCGTACCTTGTGAAAAATGCTCAAGACATCGACATCAACCGCTTCGATTTTACAGCAACCTTGCTGCATTGCCTTTCTGTTGGAGACGAACGGCGGCACGTTCCGCAAGACGCATCCCAAATACTGGCTCCACCTGTGTGGGAAGAGCAGAGGAACTTTGAGAGCCATACGACTCCCAAACAGGCAGCAGTGGCTCATGCAGATGTCACACTGTGCAAGGACACTCGCAGGTTGGACTCGCTTAGAGCGAGGTCTCCGAAACGGACATGTGACAGGCATCCAGACGTGGACATTGGCTACGGAGGCCAAGTTGAAGAGCCAACTGAAAGAGTGTCTGAGCAGGAACAAAAAGTCGTCCTCCATGCCGGGCATCCAGACGTGGACGTCAGTGAGGGAGGCCAATATGAGGAGCCATCTGACAGCGAGCCTGATCAGAAACACGATGTTGTCCTCCATGCACAGCGGGAGGAGCTCCGGTCTGACATGACTGTTGAAATCGGCGCCAAAGTGGCAGAGTCCAAGAATAGTAAGAATCCATGAAGACTTTTTGTCAAATGGACAAACCTTTCCACTCCTGCTAACACAGCACCTGCGTTGTCGCACCAACAGAGTCCAAGAATCGTGAAGACAAACTGAAAAGGAGCCCTTACTTCAGTAGGAAACCCCTGGCAGAAAGTAATGTTTGATTTGAATCACTCACTTTGTATAAATGATGGCAGCTTTTTGAACAAATGTCATCCCTAACATGTGAAGGTCCAGCTCCACCTCGAAGGAAGGCCTTCAAGAAGTGGACGCCTCCTCGTTCGCCTTTCAACCTTGTCCAAGAAATCCTTTTCCATAATGCTTGGAAACTGCTGGTGGCTACCATATTTCTCAACAAGACAAGTGGTAAGCTTCAGCACAATACACAAACAAGTTTTCTTTTTTTTTTTAATTGTATAGTTGGAAACATGCCGTTTGTTAATGCTGCAGGTAAGACGGCCATTCCGCTCCTCTGGAAATTCTTTGAGCTCTACCCGTCAGCAGAGGTGGCCCGTAAAGCAGACCGCAAGGTCATGTCAGAACTCCTCAGGCCGCTCGGCCTCTTTGAGCTTCGGGCCAAAATCATTATCAGATTCTCGGGTGAGTCTCATTCCCCATTTGTCTACGTTGACCAAGATTGCGGCAAAGCATTGCATCTCAAATGTTATCTTGCATACTTTTAAACAGTGTACCTTAATCAAATAAATCAATCCTGTGCTTTAATATAGAAATATTTTCTTATGTTTAAGCGCAATGTTAATGTTTACAGTGTGCCTGAGGTGATAGAAACTTAGTATAATATTAAATTACAAATGAACCAAATTTTCAGCCACCGAAAATTGTTAAAAAAAGTTCCAAGACAATTAAAACAAACAATAGGTGTGAAAACAGATGTTGTTGTGAGGCAAAAACCAACGGATTCTGTCTGTATCAAGTAGCGTAGATGTAGGTGCTGATTTTGCAAGTGAAAATTCAACACTGCCTCATTGGCGTTTTCAGATGAATACATGAGCAAAGCGTGGCGTTACCCCATTGAGTTGCACGGCATCGGCAAATACGGCAACGATTCCTATAGGATCTTCTGCGTGGATGAATGGAGACAGGTAAGCTCTCATTTCAGTTTGACTCCAATTATATTTGTCAAACAAGTGCTTGTAGGAAGGATCTTGTCCGTTTTGTTGAAGGTGACGCCTGACGATCACATGTTGAACAAATATCACACCTGGCTGCGGGAAAACCAGGAGGCGCTTGGAATCTGAAGACCAAAGGCATTTGCTCATCAAAGGGCATTTTTTAATACAAAAAGTGTTGTTGGAGTGGGACTCAAAGTTCATTTTTTTAACACGTCCGTTGTCACAGATGCTTGATGTGTCCAATTAGAGAAAGAAGGGCACTTTGTTGATAAGCCCACTTTACTCAACCAATAAATGTCAACAAAACCAGATACTTTTCTCTTGCGTGTATTGAAAAGTCGAGAAGTGAAGGATCAAAACATTTGGTGGTGCAAAACAAAGCTGGACAAGGAGCTTGTCGGTGACCAATCACATCAGCCAGAAGCACGCGTGCTAAGGGACGACTTGGAAATGTCAAAAGTGTGTACAGTGCCCCAGATGTGACATGGGGAACAGTTGATCAATTTTGGCCAGAATATCAATGCAACATGCACACCAAGCGAACATTTAGCGCACCTTAGCGTTTTGCCAGGAGGTGTGCTACATTTGTCTAGCGGACTTCCCAGGAAGAAGCTCATTATATAATTGACCTTTGGGACAAACTTGGCCACAATTTGTCATCTCTTCCTGCTTAAATAAAAGTGACTCTTAGTCTACTAATAATTAAAAGCAAAAAATAAATAAATAAATAGCTTTCATCCTTGCAGTAAGCACATTGTTGTGCATTCCAATCGGCCGCAACGTCTTCCATGCCAAAGACGAGGATAAATATATTTCATTTCCTACCGTGCGTTTCATTTACTTGTCATGCATCATTCCTGAAAAGCTCTAAAGAGCTCCTGCTTGTCCTGACAATCATCATGGCAACACCAGAAAGAGTGAACATGAAAATATGGATAGAGAGGGGAAAAAAATAAAGGGAGGGAGTCCAGTGGATGACTGGAACAATCAGCAGTGACGGTGCCCTCAAACCAACAGCGTCCAGGTCGGCGTCCTTTCAAATGAGGGCAGCGTTACCTGCATGCGGATGCCACAGCGAAAGCCTTGTAGGCCTGTCTTATCGGCCCTTGAGGAACCCGTCCAACATGTAGTCGCCCTTCTCAGTCAGCCAGTAGCCGGCCATGGCGGCCACGCCCCCGATGAAAATGGCCGTGAAAACCATGTCACCTTTGGCCGCCAGCGTGGCCAGGGCGCAGATGACGACGCCGAAGAACATCTGCTGCAGAACCAGGACCTCGTCGTCCGTCATGTCGTCAAACAGGCCCTTCTCCGGACCGGCTGTCAAGCCACAAATAAATGTCATTGCGGCGGCAGGAAAAGCGAGGCGCGTTAGGTTTGTGACGTACCGGGGGGCTTGTTCTCTACGCAGATGCTGTCCCTCCGGATAAAGCCGTCGGCGCAGTCGCAGTGGAAGGAGCCCACCTCGTTGATGCAAGCCTCGTTAAGGCCCGGGCACGGCATGGCGCCCTCGCTGCATTCGTCCACATCTGACAAAGCAAGCCACACACTGTGCCTCACCAAAAACATACATATGACAGGGGCAGTTTACAGAACGAGGAGGAGACGAAGGCCGAAAAAGCACCTTGGACGGCCGAGCATTCCTTCCGTATGGACTGAAGATGGTGATAATAACAATTTGGACAATTGTATAAGATACTGGGCTGAGAAGAACCTGGTAGATCTGAGGAGACTAAACAGCCCAGGATCCTGATTTTTGTACACTTGCTAACCTCTTTTTATAAAGACTAACAAAATTGGTATCTCATCCGAGTTTTTATCGCTAATCCTTAGCAAAAAGAAGAACATGCTTCTTAGGTAAGTGCATAATTTTTTTAATGATCAAAAAGGTCAAAACTGATACCAAGGGGGTATTTACAACAAGTTATGTCACAAACATGAGAGTGATGCTCCTTTGCTCTGTTTTTAACCCGCTAGCTAGCTAGCGCGGCTGGGTAAAAATGTTAAAAAAAAATAAAAAATGAATGCAGATCTATGCCTGAAGTTGCATTTCTTTACAGAAATGCAAAGACCAACTAAATGGGATCATTTTCTGTGGTAGTTGACAGTGATTCTATGTCATAAACAGACGTGAATGACAGCCAGGTTGAAAGTACGCTGCAAATCATAAGCAAAACACCATTTATCAAGCAGGCAAATCAAATGCTTACCAAGACACTTGGCTCCTTTCAGCTTGTAACCTCGCGCGCATTTCTTGCAGCGGGCAGGGCCACTGCCCATGCAGCCAACGCATGCCTGGTCGCAACCTGGAAAACACACAGCCAACACCGGCATTCATATAGACATAACTCCCACATCAGGGCTTTCCAAGTCAACAAAAGTGGGGATGCTGTCAAGTATTAAAAAAAAAAAGACTACTGTAATCCAATCTTCTCTTCTACATGGTCACAAATAGACATTTTGTTTGTTTATCTCTCCAACCCGCCACCAACCAGACCCGGGTCTACCTCTGCAGTCGTAAGAGCCGTCCGTGTTGTGACAGTACGTGTTGGAAGGACACCGCGAGAGCTCCGTGCCGCATTCGTCCACATCTGAAGTGACACAGGAACGTGGCGGGTTAACACAGACTCGTCGGTGTCACCCGGTCAGCAAACGCGAGCCCACTCACCCACGCACTTGTTGTCATGAAGCATCCAGCCCGCTTTGCAGTCCAGGCATTTGTAGTCCTGCGGCCCCCAGCATTTCTTGCACGAGTGGAAGCAGGCTACGGAAGACGGGGGACACAATGCACCAGAGTTTATCACAACAACTTTTCAAATGCTTAGCTTGCTTCAAATCGCCACTTCCGCTAGTGTGCTTGATAGTTCCACGACAATTCTTTTCGGGGAACTTGGGAGTTAGGAATGACTACCCCCCCCCCCCCCCCCCCCCCCCCACACACACACACACACACACACACCTGCATTCCTCAGTGAGACCACACCCCCTAAAAATGTATAAAAACTGGATGTGGAAGAGGTGAAACTTGACCACTTCTGCCGAGGAAGTGGTAGCATCCCGTGTACTTATTTCCACTCCTCCCATCTGGATTAAATCAATTGTTTCAACTATGTCGTGGTACATGCGATCATTCAACAAAAACAAACACGCGAAGAACTACTTTGACGCGGGAAATGTATCTAGGCTCCTTTAAATGTCACCAGACTTGCACAGAATGAAAGTGGAAAGCAAGCACCTGCGCAGGCTCCGGCGGAAGCATTGGCGCTCGTGTCAACATAGTAGCCGTCGGCGCAGTCCTGGCAGAGCGGGCCGGCATATCCGGGATCGCACACGCATTCGCCATCGCCTAGCCGAGTGCCCTCGCCCTCGCAGCGACCCTGACCGCCGCACACGCCACCGGGGCCTGACGGGCACGCTGTTGGGATAATACAAGCGTTAGTGCCCAGGCATCACTTTTTAATGGAAGAAACAGAGTCGGCCAGTGACCTTTGCAGTCGGGTCCAAAGTGTCCGCGAGGGCAGCACAGTCTCAACTGCTCGATGCACAGCCACTCTAACAGGTCGGGCGCCTCCCGCTGCCTGCAAGGTTGAGATTTTATGTATATATGAGTTTTGGGTTCATGACAAAAATAAACATTTTCAACAGAGATGTTTTGGGATTTGAGAATTTCTAAGCATTTCTACTAATACAGTCTGTTTATTGAGGCGGCAATGGTTAGCTTATCTGCCTCACAGTTCAGGGGTCTGGGGTTCAATTCAAGCACACCGCAGCCTTCCTTGGTTGAGTTTGCATGTTCTACCCATGCCCGTGTGGGTTCCTTTGGGCAATGTGTATTGGATGCTTCAAAGACAGCGACCCAAGTGAGGATAAGTGGCTAGAGACAATGGATGGATGAATGGATGTAGCGTATCTTTGAGGCCGCTTGTAATGCAAGGGGGCTGCGTAGCATTAAGGAGACAGAAGTTTTTTTGTTTTTTTTTTCCCCAAGATTTGTCCCTTGCAAGCTATTTGAAAGCCATGATTCTGTGGTTACCTGTGGAACCACCAGGTCTCCACCTGGTCTTCGATCTGCTCCAACAAGCGGTTGCATTCAAAGTCGGCCTTGTCACACGCGCCCTCCACAATTTCAAGGAGACGAGTTTCACTGCAACAGCAAGTCAGCGGCTCAGAACTCAAATCAGCTTCACCTTTTTTCACGTCAAGCATTCGCTTTGGACATCAAGACATCTCTAGTTTGTATATCAGCAAAAAATGCACTTTTAAGTTATTCCAACTTGCTTCTGCCTTTTTGAGCACAGAATTGTGACAGCGTGACAAAAAAATCAGATATGGATGGGTTTTATGACCGTATACCCTGATGGTGCCCTGGGTCTCATTTGAAAAAAAAAAAATCTGATAATTCACAATGTTATTAAAAGATCAGCTCCAGAACACATTGGGGGAAAAAATCTGAATTTGGTCACTTCAGGCTGCTTTGTGAAGCCAAAGATGCTTAAAAACATTTTTTTGACGATTGCAATATACAGTAAGAGTCTATAGAAACGCCTTCAAGTTCAATACTTTCTTTTGCCATTGTTGTAAATGAATCCTGAAGTCACCCAGACTTTGTGGCAAAAATCATGGAAACTATCCAGAAAAAGTGGTGTTGGGCCTTTCCTTGTTTGTATTTTGAAACTTTGTAAGCAGCGACTGACCTGCTTGCATACTTGGCCAACTTGTCTTCCTCCCAGGCAGTGTTTCCTCCCCCAAAATTCTTGTTGGCCGTTTTCTCCAAGCCCTTGAAAAAGAAGACCACCGATGAGCAGGAGGTAGCCACGAGCACCAAATTCGCCAATGCCGCGGCGGTACCTTGATGAAACTCTCGGCCAGTTTCTGGCAGGTGTGGCACGGTGACGCGTGGACCGGAACAAGCCACAGCTCCGACGCAAGAAGTAGAGTGGGCAGGAGTGGCCAAGCCCGCCGCATGATGCTTTCAAGAACATACGCACACACACACACACACACACACATCACACATAGAAACTCGTAATTCACAGTGGATAAGATGGCATCCCAGCAAATGTGCACATCTATCATGTGATGTGCTAACTTTCAAAAAGGAAAGAAAAACATCACATAACCCAGAAAATAATAGAGATTTTTTTTTTTTTTTTTACCAAGTACATCCTGAAATAATAAAAATAATACAAATGTGGTCTCTGTTCACAAAATAATGTGAAATGAGGACAAGTGAGGATAAGGTTTTACATTGTAACTGTTGTCATGAAAATGGCCTTATCTGGTTTGAAAAAAAAATTGCAAATTTTTATTTGCACATTTTTAATAAATGTTAATACATCTTCTTGATAAACACGAACAACACAGTGAAGGTATTACAATAAGTAATATCAGACTTATTCTATTCAATATGTTTTGGTCTTACAGGTTAGCTTTCTGGCGAAATAAAGGCAACCCATGAACACTCCATACACAACAACTTATTGAAAAAAAAATGTACCAAAGTGTGTGTGTGTGTGTATGTAGTGTAAACATGTGTCAGTAAGTGATAAGTGATAAATGAGATAACAAACAAACGTGTTTGGTCAAGTGATGCTTTGCAAACTTGTGGAATTATCTAAACACTATATTATGTATGTTTTAAAAAGCCTTAAAAATTAAGTGGGTTTTTTTTTCCTTAAAAGGAAGCATTTTCCTTTTGCAAATTACATTCTATAACATTCAATTGCGATATCTATCTGAATTCTACTATTTTTTTCAGCTCTTATTGCTACAAATAAGCCGGTTGAAGGTTGAAGTTTTCTTATCATTTTCGTCCTTACGAGCGTGACGACTTCGATTGTCGATGCTTTGACTTTGTAGAGGGAAACCCGTTTATTTCTGTCACTTTGTAGGTCCCTGCATGGTCCAAGGGTAAAATATTTTTATCCCCAATAGCACTAGCAGCAGTATTTTCCTAAAGCTCTCATCATCTTGGCTTGGGGTGTGAGTCAGCACAGCATCAGCACCCAAGATCGAAGCTCAGATGAGATTATCTTGTAGGACCGGATCCCTGCTGCCTTGCGCATATTTTATTTGATTTCTTTTGTGAGGGCACGAAAGACACTTAATGGGCCGCCGTTGTCCCGAGATCCTATTTGAAGCAGGGTCAGGTGGCTAACAGCTAGCTGCGGCTGCAGCGGTTCTTACCTCGACGAGTCCAAGTCTGAACACCTTCTCGTCCCGGTGAGGTCCTTCCGTGTTGCTCAGGAAAAAGGCCTAAAGTCATATTCTGGGAAAAGGCCCGGTGAAACGCGCTCGCTCAGCAGCCATTGGTGTAAACTTAGACTTGGCTGAGCTATGCAATGTGAATTAACGCCAGGCACTTGCTTGTGGTCGCTTTCTGCGTCACTAATCAAGCCCCGCCCCTCAGTTGTGCCCCCTTCTGATGTGTTGACCAATCACAGTCATCAGAGTGCAGATGATGTCACCCGGACGTTTGCAGAAATTATGTGAATTTGCGAATACAATTGCCTGGAACAATGTTTTGTTTGGCTTTGTTGGAAATTATAGAGAACAATGGATTCTATTTGTTTATTAAATGTATTAATGTTTTTGGCAAAATACCACATTCATTGCTCCAAATTTATTGGAAAGAAATCATGTTTTAATGTTTTTTTAACGAGGTTAATACATACATTCTTTTAATTCGAAAATCAGACAGTAAAAAGACTCAAAAAACAAAGATGTGTAAATAATTTAACGTATTTATAAAAATTCTTGTACCCCTAGCATAGTTCTTTATTTTCTTTATTATTGTATGGCTCTTCTTTCTTATTATTTTGGATTTATTGTCTCTGTACATGATATGTCCTACTAATGTTTGCTTGTTCAGAGTTGTTTTATATATTTTGTACTTTGTAAGTTATTGCAATATAAAAAAAAGTTTCGTGAAATTTTACAAATAAAGAAATAAATCTATTATTTTATTCTGTTTGAATTACGTTTCTCTTGTAGAATTTGTATGAAACGTAAATAGTTGTTTTTCATTTTGGAGGCTTATTCCCTCTACTCACCAACTCCAATCGAGTGATCGCCTATTTCAATGAATCAAAAAGCCCTGTTGACCAAAAGTAAAACAGGTTGTGCCATGCATCCCGTTCATGTAATGGGTGTTAGAGTAGGGTTCATTAAACACGTGTACCGGTTTCCAGAATTTATTCAATCCTGCTGAAGACAAAAGAAGACAGTTTGTCCTCATCAAAATATGTACATCTCCTCCCTTCAGCAGTCAAGATCACAATAGTCTATTGTTCCATTACTATAAAAAAAAGACAATATTCATGCAAAAATATTAAAGAAAAGAGCATTTTCATATTGTTTCAAATTTAACAAACTCATAAGAAAAAACACCCAGTGGCCAATACAGCATAGTGTAAGTGTGGAGTTACAAAACTCTTAACGGGAGGATGTCAATCAAAGAAAAAAGGACACAGTTGGTTTTCGAAAGTTCTGCTCCCTTAGCATCCCAAATATCCGTAGTTACAATATGAAATGAATGCTTCCTTGGCTTTGGTTGTGTAAAAGTAACATTTTGTAAAACTACTCGTCAGTATAAAAGACCAGATCATGAGTAGAAGCCTTTGCACTAACTTTGTTCGAGCCATCTGTCCATGTCCGCGCTCAAGGGCGCTTGAAACCCCGTCTATCTCGAGGTTTGTGTGAGGTCTTTGTGGTATGTGTGAGGTTTTTTTTTTTTTCAGGCTTATACTATGAACCCTGTTGGGGACATAATCTGAGTCCTGTTTTTTTTTCCCCTCTCCTATCCCTCATGTTTGACTTTTCTCATCTAAAATGTGGGAAACTTCTTAGCAAGTACCTCTCTCTGCTGGTCATCTTTTTCAGTGTCAGTGTATGTTTCTTGGACGGTTCAAACCTGTAAAGTGAAATTTCATTTCCTTGCGGTGTAATGACAATAAAGAAATCTTAAACATTGAAAAGAGTACCATTATCCAATATGCAGGCTTCTTATTGGCCGGCGATAACCTCAGCATTTCCCTTCCAATGCACAGCCTTTGCATCACCTTGCTTCAAGCTCGTTGGTGAAGAAAAAACGGATTTCAGGTGGCTCAGACCGGTTGAAGTTAACCAGAGCCTGCTACTGAGGTGGGCACTGTCAGTGATGAACATTTTTGCCCCAAGAGAATGTTGGCATCAGGAGTGGCACAAGGTGAGATTTGTAGGGGGTCTCCTTTTTGCCCCTAGGCAAGAACGTGCGGTTTCTCGCCATGACCTTGGGCTTTGCGACTTGTGCGCTTGCGGTAACAGGGTGTGCAGTCTGCGGGCCAACCGGCGTGCCAACCACACCGACACCCCCTTTGAAAGCATCCGGCGCCAGCAGCGCCAGCTTTTGGTCCCCCTCAGGCCTCCCAGCTCTCGGATCAGGCCGGCCAAGTCCCGGGGCACACAGTAGCGAGGGACGCCTCGAAAGGCTCGGGGGATGTCCCCACTGCGGCCCAGGCCTCGGAAGTAGACAAAGATTACTCCTGCGTTGTTGCTTTTATGCTGACGCAGCGCCCCCTCCAGGCAGGCCAGAGCAGCAGCAAACACGGGTTGTATGATGGCGGATGGCTCGCTGTCCTGCTGTGTTATGCTGGCGTTGAGCTTTCCGCGTCGTTCGTCATCGTGTGAGAAATCGTCATCGTCCGGGTCGCTGCCGTGCCGACGCCGCTTCCACTTGCCGTAAGCCCCCTTGGCCTCGGGACCCCAAACGATGAGGACTTTTCCTCTCGCCTCTCGCACGGCCTCCCACTGACCGTACAGCCAAGGCAGCGGTCCCAGGTCGGCCACGCCTCTCTCGTCGCCCGTCGCTGGCCGCGAGCTGGCCGCGCACAGGGCGACATGCACCGTGGCGTTCAGATCCCCGCGAAGCAGCGAAGCCAGGGCGCAGGCTGCCAAAATGTGCGGCGACCTCTCAGACGAGCACACAAGCAGGACTGGCTCCTGGATGGACAGCCAAGCTGCAACACAGCGACCAAAAGTGCATGTGCAACATTATCTTCCAGCTTAGGCTCCGCCCGCCGGCGCCTCTTGACTCCCTGGCATTCTTCCCCACACTGTCTGAATTAACTGATCAAAATGAAAGCCTTACGAAAGAGAAGGAAAGCATGCTACCCACCTGTCGCTCCCTTTTTTGTTATAGAGCGGAGAACAAGGGCCAAAACTGCAAACAAGGGTAGAAGTGTCAAAGCTGCCGCCGCTTGCATGCCCCACCTGCTGCGGGTGTCTGCACAAACAAGACAAGCACACTTTACTAGCAACGATCAGTGAAGACGCAATAATCCCACGTGGAAGCACAAGCAAACTCACTATGTGGACACACAATTCTTCGTCCGTGACGGGTGGGAAACGACTGCCACACCTGCACATGTTCAACCCATGAGACACAAAAGCAAAGCGGCATTCGGCATCGGCGGTGCCCGCCGCTGCTCCAACCTTACCTGCACACACACACGCTCTGCAGCACCGACCATAGGCACGCTCATTTTGCTCTCACGCGATCCTTCCTGACAAACATTACACGTTCTTCAGTATTTCAGTGTGTGTGTGTGTAGATAGATAGATAGATAGATAGATAGATAGATAGATAGATAGATAGATAGATAGATAGATAGATAGATAGATAGATAGATAGATAGATAGATAGATAGATAGATAGATAGATAGATAGATAGATAGATAGATAGATAGATAAGGGCTGTGAATCAGTGATTGGTGATTCGATTTTAATCTTTTTGTCTGCAAAACTATATTCAAAATGATTTGATTGAGAGCTGCCTCAATCCGATCTGCCTAGATGTGCAAAAGATTCAGAGATGTGCAAATAATCATCATGGTCTGCTCCATTTTTTCATATTTTCTAAGTTTTGAATTAGGAAATTGCCTTTTTCCACAAAAACGGCATGTTCACAGTTGCAAATGTATTCTTCATTTTGATTGATTGACATTCCAACTTCTAGAATGAAAGATGAAAGCCTTATTATTTAGTTAGGAATTGTAAACATAAGTGGATCATTTACTGTAATTAAGTAAAATATCAATGTCTATGCCAGCTTTCATAGATTCAAAAAAGAAAGGTTCAGATATTTGCAGTTATTTTTATTCAATGCATAAATTAAACTATTTTTCTGTATGCATCACAAAATTCAGAGAGCGTCAGAGATTTCCCTAAAATTATGGTCTGAGTTTCACATGTATTCCTGCTCAATTAACAACTGGGTCGTCACGTTATGATGTCATAGCGGCCAAAACCAATAGTCAGTGGGACACTAGGACGACATCATCTTTGCAGGCACATGGTAATAGATACTTCGGTAATAGGTTCTTCTGGCTCAGAAATATAGCCACCAAAATTATTTCAAAATCCGTAAGAAATCAAAACACCATGACACAAACATGTTATATGACACCACATAGGCCAATAGTTAACTTCAAAAAAATAATAATAAATTGCATTGTACAGACCCTTTCGAGTAAGGAAATGTAAAGCGGCTTTTGAAAGTTTGGAGTTTGCCACAACTGGCCCACGTGTCCCATTTAGAACTCACCGCCGCAACCGTGTAGACGGGCCCTCGAGGTGCGCATTCCTCCTGGCTGGGCATACACAGCTGAGCTGAGAATGTGGCGGGCAATGAAGACTTGATGAAGACAAACAGCAAGCGCGAGTTGGCGTCGAGAGAAAGGTCCCACGACGACTTCTCTGCAACACAGATGTTGCACGTCACGCACCTACTCGGAACCGTGACACCACTTGCCTCCCGCATGTTGACTCTCGACTGAATGCTTTTAAAATCGTCATTCCCATGCATACTAAGTAGGTAACCTGTTCCGGGTCCTTTTTTGAACATGGCACGTGGAGATCTCATGTGAGAGCCTTCTGTAGTTCTCAGAACTGTAGTAAGCTCCTTCTTGAACATTGCTAGCATTATTTTATAAAAACAAGACTAGCTTTCATCTAGGTTAATGGCTACTAAAAGCAAAGAAATTAAAGTATGCATGATTGGCTATGATTTGTTGGCAAGTGACAAAATGTCCCCCAGAGATGGATGAAAACGTTTGGATTTCGCTCCTTAATTCAAATTTAAAAAACACAATGGTACCCAGAATGCCATATTTAGATTAGTGGGGGCACAGTTATGGGCTAACAAAACGCTGTCATTCTGCATGAAACATCAAGTGACATTTTGCTTGAACTCACCAGCAAAGAATGGGCAAGAGATGTTGTGGCTGTCTTGGAAGGAAAACTGAAAACACAAAACCATAGAGCAAGGGAAGAGAGTTCCAGAAGACTGTTTCATCTTAACTTATTTTCTTTTGAAAGAGTCATAATCATACTTAATTTAGTAATGACGCTAAGAAACTGCTCGCCAATTTCATTGTTTGATATGGCTAGCTGTGAACCTGAGAATGAGGCGTATGGTGCATTCAAATGCAGTCTGACCTTTCAAAGTAAGACAGAAAAAAGCCCACTGATGCTAAAAAATAATATTTGGGGGTGGCTCGCTAACGCACCGGTTAGCATGTCCCCCCGCTAAGGAAGCCGAGTTTGAATTTAGCTGGCTCTGGCCTGGCTGTGTGAAGTTTGCATGTTCTCCCCGAGCCCACGTGGGCTCTCACTGGGCACTCCGGGTTCCTCCCATACCCCCACACTTCCACACCCTGAGCTCACTTGGTTGCTTTGCGATCCTCACCTTGACGCACAACTGCGGGTGTTTGTCCATGGCAGAGATGTTGAAGATCTGCAAGGGGACACGTCAACCTTCAAGAAACATTTCAAACAACGATGAGCCTTGTGCCAACTTTGCCAAGCACCAGTTGCATGCCGTCATCCTGTACATCCAGGGAGGAGTTGGCCAGGGGGGTGCAGATGCCTTTCCCATGCCTCCAGCAGAGGGAGGCGGCCACCTGGAAGACTCGGGCGGGACACTCGGAGTGCCATGTCAAAGTGGACTCATACGGCGTGACCTCTGAGGTACGCCACACGTCTTCCACATCTGCATGTCGACACGACATGTCCCGAGCAAGCCACAGGCAAGTCCCATGCTCCGGATATACTCACCTGGCGGAGGGATGTTTTGGAAAGGGCACGTCATTTTGCGCACTGAGTCCGTGTGGGCGTAATAAACCTAAAAAAAAAAAAAAAAAAATGGAAAATGGGACAAATCCAAATCCAGAAATTGAAAAGCCTGCCATGGTTTGTTTTTAGCCACCTTTTACCACAGATGCTTTACCTGTTGTCGCTTGAGTAAAAGCATCAGTGGCGAAAGCCAAATCGTGGCAGGGTTCGGACTTCCTGTCCAATAAAGTCCGGACTTTTCACAAATAAGCATTTCAACAACAAATGCATTTCTGCTCATATACAGAAGCTCTACCGCTGACGTTTTGTGACATGCTGGAACAACTCAACGTTCTTCCACTAGAGGACACAATCTGCCCATTCGATCGAGTGTGGCGCTTGGAAAAAGAAAAGGTAGATCTATAAATACAAATATATAATGTAGTATTAAATCCGCTAGAACCATGTTTCTCTCTATTGCAGACGCATGGCCGCAATAATGGCAGAAGGGAAGGATGTCAGAAGTTTGGGATTATTTCCAATTGAAAAAGAGTGACAAAAATAAAGTGATTTAGTTTGACAACGGAACACTTTCTTGACTAACTCATGGAATATTGTTGAAGCTTGTCTGTTATGTGACTTTAAGGACACTTCTTTTTGTAACGTAAATATAATAAAAATATATGTGTGAACTAACTACTCGTCAGTGTTTCTTGGCGTTAAACGATAATTGCTAGTACACTAATGGGAATCGCGATTGCTTGACGGTTAGCACAGGCGGATTTTGATATAACAATAAATAACAAGTTGTTATATCCACTCACAATACCAATTCAATATTGAGTAGTCAAATCCACGCACGTAAAAAAACGGGAGGATTGATTACTCGATTATAAGACAATCGCATGGAAATAAACATACCTGTACGCATACGCACGGCAACACGTGCGGAATGCTGAGACGAGTCGAACGTGACTGGGCCGGATCGATCTAAAAAGACAAAAGAGAGAACGTTCAGCTTTCCTGGCTGAAGGTTTGGCTGTGCCTGATCGACTTACGACGGTGATGTTGGAATGCGAGCGCTGCATGCAGTTATATACATTCTGCATGTAGCACCACCTGGCGCGAACCTGACGATCCGTGAGCGATGTCACGGTCACGTTGATGGTTTTGGATGCAAGATTCACAGCCAACGAGAAGCTGGGTACGACGTCTGAGTCAATTCACACACAAGATGAGAGATTGGACAAAGGCATGCTGAAAGGGCCGCAGATATTTGGGCTGGCACGCATCCTTGGTGGGTCAGTCAATGATTGCCTTGGACAAGGAAATTAGTATCAAAACGCCTTTTGTTCTTGTGGGCTAAAGTTGTGCTCTCAAACATGTTTTTTGTGTCACGGATCGGTTGAGGCCAGCATATTCCTTTCACGGACCGTAGCGGGGGTGACTTACTAAAAACAAGCCCCTTCGGAATATGGAATACACCTTATAATGTAAATGTCATGCTGTGGCCATTAGGAAATAGGGGAAGTTTCACAAATAAACGTTCCATTTCCGAACACATGTCCTGGCCATCCAAATGTCTCAAATGAGCCAAGAAGGAAGGTGAGCAGGCAACAGGCAGATGCTACCTGCTAAGGTGTAGTTGACACTGCAGCGCAGCGACGCGGAGTGGTAGAACACTCTGACAGGAAGCTGTGGTGTGGCCGCCACGCAGTCACACAGCAGCTCCCACTGGAAAGAGAGAAGCGCCGCATGAATGGACCGCCAGCGTGCCAACAAAAGCTCTGAAAATAGAGGCGGGATAATACCCAGGTTGAGGGCTCGAAGCTCTCGTGACACCACACTCGAATTTCCGTCCCGTTCTTCCTGGTGTGCCACTACACACACACACACACACACACAAAAATGGTAATCAAGATGATAAGGATGAAGAAGAAGACTGTGGGGACATAACCAAAAGGTTTCAGAGTAAAAGGTGAAAGGCCAAACCTTTTTCTTTGTTCTTTTGTATTTGACGACGGGGCGGATGATCTCTTGAGTCACTGACACAATTTCAATGGTGGGGGCCTGATGCAAGTCTGGAACAAGCACGTACGCACATTAAAAAAAAATAAATAAATAATAAAAAAAAAAATATATATATATATATATATATACATACACACACACACACACACATACATTTTCTGCACATCACCTTTAGTTCAGGTGGCACATTTTTTGACAGCTGTCGCTAAAAATAGCATTCATCATCGACTTGCAGACTTGTTGTGTGGGCGGATGTTTTGTGTCACCGGAGGCATTTTTTTCTGTGGGGCATGATGCTCTCACATCATCTCAAAAATTGCACTCACTTTTCAGTGTACAGTGTTAGAGCTGCCCGACGTAAAGAGGGTGGTAAAGCCTGGCTGGACAGGCGCCATCTTGCAGCCCATCCTGCATGACGCACACTTATCTTTACAAGCTTCATGCTTTGCCGCGTGATATTTGACACAAACCCAAAACACCATTTGTCGAAGTATTTTTTTTTAATGAAAGGAAAATGCAATTGAATTAAGCACACCAGCAATAGCTAATTTTTTGGGGTTTGGCTTGTCAATTACCAGCACTGCTTTACAACAAAAATCCGCTGTCAGTCGCAAAACATTGACCATTGTTGTTCTAAAATAACCAAAAAAAATATATACAGTATCTGAATAATAAATTGATCCTAGTGGGTGGGCCGGTTTCTTTTCTTTTTTTGGACCATTACTGCAACGTTGGACAACCAAAAAACGGACAAAACGTCGAAACTGCCCTCAGCATCATTCGCACGCATGCTCTCTTCCACCTCAAATGTGAAGCCTTTTGGAATTTCTACCTTCATGTTGAATCCAAACCCGGATGTTAACACACTTGCTGT
This sequence comes from Hippichthys cyanospilos, assembly GCF_059441005.1. NCBI lineage: Eukaryota > Metazoa > Chordata > Actinopteri > Syngnathiformes > Syngnathidae > Hippichthys > Hippichthys cyanospilos. The sequence continues at coordinate 29,181,226 of NC_142370.1, read as the reverse complement.
TGAAAGGATGTCGGCTAGTCTGGACCGGGCAGCCATCTGCCGCCTCGTGCGCTGGCCACAAGTCAAAAGTCGTCAAGACAACATCAAGTTGAAAACTGGTCCAGACTCAAACTGAACTAGACTCACCCTTCTCATTGGTCCTCTGCAGGGGAGTTAGAACAAAGAGAAACAAGGTGTATTAATTTTACATCAAGCCTTCAAATGATTTTTTTTCTTGGCAACAAACCCCCCTTTTTATTTCCCAATGACACGATTCACACACTAGACTCCGACTGGTAGAATTAAAAAGTCTTCGCGTGTCACTTGGACAAATAAGACACGGTGCTCTGTGCTTTTTTCCCCCCTAAGGTTAAAAAATGTTAGAACGAGCCCTGTTTTGACAAAGTTGAGTACAAAGTGCAATTTTTCTTCGATAATGCTGAAGCGTGACCTCAGGTAATGCAAATTTTACCATTGAAGGGACTTTGCTCCTAATGAAGAACGCGCAGGTGATTTGCAGTCTGTGTCCACGCGTCGGGTCGGTTCTCACCTTGCAGGAGAAGCTTGCATTTCCGCTCTGCAGCCCGAGACCGATGACGACAGTCGCCGCGACCACCAGGTCGCGGACGAGCCATCCCGCGCGCCCACTTGGCAGTCGCATCGCAGTTTTGGAAGCGGACGATGACTGCGCAAGCGAAACAACGCTCGACTTTACGCCGGGAGGCAAACGATTGCGTCACTCTTGATCTGGGCTCGAGGAAGGAGTGGGCGTGGCCTAAAAGGCTTCCTTGAAGCAGAATGCCGCGCGTGCGTGGCCAAAACGCTTCTCAACACCCAACAATGAAAAGAAAACTTAGATGCGGCTCACTGCCAGATTTGGGATGTTAGATAACTTGATGAGCTTTTCTGACTGGATTGTGTTCCCCATAATTAGAATATAGAAAGCAACTTTGCTGCGATTAGAAGTCAGCTTTTTGACCTGTACATTTAGTGAGAGCAAGTCATCCTATGGAAACCTTTTTGTGTTTGGAAAATGTTGTTCACAGTTCCTTGAAGAACATAGCGTGTTCGTCTCTAAATGATTTATGGGTTTCCAAAACAAGGGAAGCGAAACAATTCAAGGATGGTTTGATTGGAAAGGGAAAAGACTGGCTCTGGTTTGACTCCATAGCTTAGATGGATATGGGAAGATGCGATTACTTTATATTTTTTAATATTTCAGTGGAACGGTTTGAGTCAATGCACCTTTTTTTCTTTGGTTTCACACTTAAAAATGTAGTGCATTTCAATGGTTGTCATGTAATTAAGGCCCAGTGTCATCAGCAGAATGCACAGTCTGCGTTCTCCCAGAATGTTTTTTTCTTTTGACAAACCAGAGAGCTTCATATGCGTCTTTGTTTTGTTTTTATTATTAAAATTGTATCCTTGTGCGTGCTGTCTCATTTAAAAAAAACGAAAAAAAGAGTCAATCGTTAGATGGGGGGCAGCGAGATTCTTGTGCACACCACAAAAACTCGAAAAGTGTTAGGCCGACAAGTGACATCATGATGTCAAATTTTCAAAAGTGCGGCAAGGGTCCGGTGGAGCCACACGCCCGATAAATGAAGTGAGATCGTGTTCGGGGTGCGTGGCACTGCACAGGCACTCGTGTACAGGAGGTGGCTCGCTGGGCGGCGCCGGCGGGTTTCATGATGAGGGGCGCTTCAGTCGCTGTCGCTAGTGTCGCTGCTGGGGTCTCCCTGCACTTTGCTACGGTGCTGCATGGCCCGATGGTAGGCCACCTGCACCGACTTGCGGATATTGGACTTGCGACCCTCCAGCATCTTCTCCTTGTCCAGCTCTTGGTCCACGCCCAGCGGAACCAGCTTGGAGCGCGGCAGCCACTGCCTGCACACGCAGAGAAAAGACAAACAGGAATATGTCAAGCAAGCGGGCTGCATGCCGTTTAACTCGACTTTCCAGTGAGGCGAACGTTTGTTTTTTTTCTAACAGATAATGTTTGTTGCCCTGACGTCAGTTAGTAGCAATGAGCATGTTACTTCCAAAGAGCAAAACATGGCATGCAGGAAATTATTATTCAGGTCATTGTGGTTCCTATTCTTTGAACTCGTTCAATGCCAAAGACGTATTCTGTTTGTAAACAATCTCAACATTCGAATCTCAACATTTTTCAAATGTTTGGCTAAAGGAGAGTCTCAAATGGCTGGTACTGAATGACTTATTAAAGTAATAAACTTATAATAATAAGTATAACTAAAAATAAAAACTTCAGTTACTATTAGTACATAATTCATTTAGTTGAGGCCATTTTTAGACCATCCTTTGGTCAAATACTTGATTTTTTTTATTTTTTTTCTTTCTGGCAGAGAAAAATATTTTAAGGCGGATACTGCAAATGGACTTGAAAAGTAAATATTCATACTTCCTCATAGTCATCAGCTGCAGTAGTGAAAATAGGCAGCAACTCGCTGTGGAACAGAATACTTTTTGTTTTCCTCCTCAGAAAACGATCCTATCAGGATGCATGTCCTGTGGCACACGAGGTTTACTGGGGAGGAGATCGACGTGAGGTGCAAATTTGCCTAACTTTAAGCACAAGGCCTTTGTCACAAATGAAAGGGATTTGATGGAGTTAGTTGAAAAGGCCAGATTGAATTTTTGGGAGGAAGTAGAGTTGCGTGGCTGGGTTTGTGGCCAGGCAGGTGCTGACGCCAGCCTTGACGACGTGACGAGAAACCGCGGTGGCCGGGTTCCCCCCTCCTCTTCACCTTTCTCTCAAAACACGTTTGCCCCATTTCTGTGAAAGCACCTTTGATGATTTGCTACGTTTCCGTTAAAAGCAGGCCAGCAAGCGACACGTGTGCGCGCTCAGGAAAACGGACGGCGCAACTTGAGTACTCGAAACGGGCAAGGTTTCAGGCTGCTATTAAAACAATCCATCCTCTGCTCATAGTCTGGCCCTTTCGTCAAATTTTAAAACCCTTTGTGGGCTTTGAATCAAAAAGTTTGCCCACCTCTGGTCTAGAATCACTTTAAACAAAAATGGAGGTTTGATGTTAATTCTTTTTTTTTGGCCACATAGGCGAACCCTAAAATAGTCAGCTTGTGTCTGCAGCCTGAAAGCTGCAATAAAAGCACAGCAACCCATTCAACACAAAAGCACTTACCATGTTCTTTTGTTGTCGAAAAAAAGAACCAGGAAGAGGTGCTCTCGTGCTTCCTGGGTCATCTGCTCGCCGAGTTTGAGAACGTCCAGCGGGGGCACGGGGATGGGGACGCCGCGGTGGAACACGCCCTCCCGGGGCATTTTGGGGTCAATGATCTGCACACAGCGCTCAGTCAGCACATTGAAGGCGCAGCCGAAGGAAGCCAAGCGAACTCACCAGGGCGGGATAGGAGGGATAGCCTCGACACTTGGCCCACACCAGGTCCAGCGCCTCCAATGATGCGTAATCGTCTGACGTCATCCAGCATCCCGAGCGCGCCCTCCCGCGCACCACTGCCGGCAAAGGGCACGGTCAGCTGCCAGTCAGCCACCGCAACTCACCTCGCCCGCCGGCATCTTCCCCACTCACGGTGCGAAACGGGCCGGGAACCTCCCACCGAGTACGCCTCGTTTTCCGTGCCAGACGTCTCCTCGCTGCTGTCCTCCTGGAAGGCCGAGCGCGAGAAGGACGACTTCCCTCGGCCCTGCTTTGATGGCGTGGTGCTGTCGAGGCAAGGGGAGAGGTGTCACAGTCAAGTCCGGGTCTACAAAAACCCGCAGCAAAGACTTCGAACTGGCCTTCCCACGGCCACCGCTGAGACAACCTTTATTTCTACTTCGCAGAAAACAAGGCAAGCCCAGCTCAAGTATGCATTGCTTCATCTCTTGGGACACCTTTCTCCAGCAAAACTGTGGCTACTTCTGAGACTAGTTCTGTTCAATAATGCAAGTACTACTGATAGCCTCGAAACTGGTCTCTTTATGCGAAACGACGCTCGACTTTATGCCAGGAGGCAAGGCCAAGAAAGCCCTTTTCAGCATTTTGGACAACACAGGTGGGAGCTGGAATCTGGCATTTGGACTTCAGGGTGGTGAATTTGCATATTTGTTTACACACCGCCTCTTGAAACCACATGCCTCTAAATATAAACACACACACACACACACACACACACACACACACACACTACGACGTGTGCATCTTAAGCTTACAATGCGCAAAACATTCACTGTATAAGTCTCTAGTGCGAGGCGCTCATTCTTCAAACAGATGCCTACAACTGATTCTCCATTCAGCTCCATGTACAGCAAAGCAAAAGAGCGACCAGCAGCAGTAGAGGCCCTCTCACCTGGTCCGGTCTGAGGCGGCGCTGCTGCTGCTGCTGGTGGTGGATTCGGAGTCGGAGCTAGAACGTGGAAGGCGAGTGTCGTTTCTGTAAACGCGGAAGCTTTCTGTCACAGGCTGGTTCCCCCCGTCAAAGCCGTTACTTGGCAGGCCTGCAAGAACAACTTAATGTCAACAGGAAGGACGTATCCTTTGAAAAAAAAATATATATAGAGATACACAAATACACAGTAAAATTCCTCTTCAACGGAAAAAAAAGCATGTGCAAAATACAATTCGATTGAATTTTTAGGTAACTGCATGTTCTCTTTTAGAGCGGCATGATTTCTTCAGGTACAAATATATAACTGTTTCTATATTTAGGAGCGATGTTAACGTTGTTCAGGAATAAAATCTTGTCCTCGTTTTTAATGGGTCCTACGTCGCCTCTAAGGTTTGGAAACATTTGAATGAAAGAAAACTGAACTAAGAGGCCTTGAGGCTCCAGACAACCGTCGAAAGGAGAATTGGTTAAGATAATGGATGGATGAACATTACATAAATGGTAATCCGTAAAACTCACCTCAAACAAGTGCTTTAAGATATGTATATGTTGTAGCTAAAGTGTAATTCATTATTGCACGCATTTGCTGTACCGGGTAGCAGGTCGTCGTTGTCGCTGTCCGTGTCGGAGCTGGAGCTGCTGCGTGGGCTGCGGGGGCGCTTTCTTTGCCTGCCTGGGGAAAGCATGGGCAGCTGCGGGGGCCCGATGGGACTGGGGGCTACCCCTGCCGCCGCATAGCCCGGGTCCCGGTTTTTCGGGGGGCGTCCGGGCCTTTTGGGAGGTCCAGCCATTTTGGGATTTTTCTTGGAGAAGAGAACGGACGTCCGCCGGCCCACCTCGGGAGCCAAGGCAGACGACGACACACTCAGATCTATTGAAGGTCAACAACAAAAACAAAAGGAAGCTTTAATATGATTTACAAATAAACACAACACAATATAAACAAGGGCGTGGGGGATATGAGCTTTTAACAAGGCTTGTCTTTTAATGCTGTAATACGAGCAGTACATTTTTATTTTCGAATTAAAAGCCAATTAGCTGGAACATCACATTGTTGCCTAGCTAGCGAAGTTTGGTCTGAAAGCTACACAGAGGCCAACTGGCCAAAGACCCCGAGCGAGAAGGTGATCACACTGACCCTTGCCACCAAGCTCTTGGCTGCTGCTCTCTTCGCCTTCGTCATGATGTCCCGCAGCCGACAGGTGATGAGGGAGCGTGCCCCGTTCTCCCCCGCTGCCTCCTCCCAGAAGAGAGTCCCTGGCTCCGCCGGCGGCGCCCTCCCGCTGGTGCGCCAGCTTCCTCTTGATGATGCTGAGCTCCTTGCGCAGAGCTTTGGCTCTTCGTGACTGTCCGATACTGTGCTTGCCCGCGCTGGTCTCATCCAGACGCGCCTGCAAGTAATGCAGCTGCTCCTCCAAGGGCAGCCGCCGCCGGTTCTCGGGCGCCAGGAGCTCTGGGTGGGGAGAAAAGTATCAACAAGCATCCAACTTCACTTTGCCCTGGCTTGAAGCGCAGGTCCAACTTCTCAATGTTTCAGCACAACCTGAAGTTCTTAACCAATTAATTTCCAAGGACGTTCCCTTTGACGCTGAACTTGCATGTGCCCGTTCAAATGGGTCAGACGCCAAGTGTGGCACCCAGGATTAAGCTTCAACTCGGATTGCGCAATCACTCTTGACGAATTTTCAGACACGTTTATTATGGAACACAAATTTCCCATAGCTATGCTACAATCTTAATATTTGTGTGTGAAATATTGAGTCTTGCTCTTTGCTTAATAGCGAGGTGAGCTAGATAGAACGCTTCCTCACCGCGTTAGATTCACCATAAGGAAAACAAAGGTAACGCCACGTGGCCACATTTACAGGATACAAATAATAAACTTTCTTTTATTTCAAAGAATCATAACTGTTTTACACTAACATCGCATGCTTAAAAATATAAGGTTCAGCTGACCTTCCCCGTTCTCATGTAATGGACTAGCCCATTTTGTTACTGTGCAGGTGCAGACTTGATTCAGGAAAATGATGGTTCTAACGTCAGGTCAAAAAATGCATTTTTTTATTTTTTATTTTTTAATGTGAGGCCACAAATGTAAAGGCAAATAGGCTCACAGGTTTGTGAATGGGACTTCAATGTCCAGCGCCTTCAGCTCATTACTGCATCTGATGATTGTTAGGTGACGTCGTGGCCTTAGGATGCTAAATGTTGGTGACTACCAATTTGACCAATGTAAATTTATGCTGTTTAGGGATCAAGAAAGTGTTGCCTATTTTACTGTAAAGTTTCTACTGAAACATTAAAAAGCCGGACAAGAGCATTCAAAATTTTTGGTAAAGTCAATTGATCTTGAAATGTTACCTGAAAGCAAAATATTCCTAATTTGGTGTATGTTGAGTATGTGTCAGGATGCAAAGTGACTTGTGACATGTGAGTCTGAGAACGACGGCCTTGTTTTTTTTTTGTTTGTTTTTTGTTTTGTCAGCGGCCAAATACGGAAAGGAGACACTGGCTCACCATCCTCATTGGACGACAAGGGCCAATCTCGCTCTCGTTCCCGTTGGCGCTCCCGCTCCAGTTCCCGTCGGGTGCTGGGACTGACCTCTCGAGGGAGGTGCATGCCGGTCTCGTAGTCAAAACCGATCCTGTCGGCTTGCCGCCTGGCGCTTCGGATAACCACGCCGCCCATCTCTCGCAAGCGCAGGGCGGCCCGGTAGAACACCGTGTCCTTGGCATTGTACTTGAGGCAGTTGTTGACGATCAGACCGAAGTCCCCTTCGAATGCCTCAAACGTCAAGTAACGGTGGGATTCCAGAAGGTTCCACATGGTCTGGAAGTCCATGGGAGTGTCAATATGGTCCAGATAGTCGGGCACCTAGCAGGTCAGAATGCAAATTATGGTTTCTTTCATGGACATACTGAAGTCTCAGTTTGACAAGACAAACAAAAAATCATGGCAACAGCTTAAGTGGTGCAGACATATTGGGTAACCTCTGCAAGGGGAACGGGCTCCGTGAAGAAGTTATTCGTGTCTCGTTCCTGTAACTGCGCCAAGGTGCTCCTGAGCAGCACCAGAAGGGGAGTCAGCTGCATCTCCATCGCCATCTGCTGCATTTTAATCTGAAGACAGACAAAGCAGACAGTGTTTCCCAAACAAAAACGGACTCGCACAAGTTGAATCACAGGTCAAGACTCGTTTGTTTTCAATGACGACTCCTTTTGGGCGCAATGAGCCGAAAATGGGTCTTTTTCCGCAGCATAAGACCATCTCTGAGCCCTGTGAACCTCTCCCAAACACACAATTTCGCCTCACCGTTTCTCTCTTGAGTTTTTCTCTCTTGCGGATGAGTTCCACCAGTAGTCGGGCTCTCTCCAAGTCATGTCTCAGTCGTTGCCACGCCTTTAATTGCTCCTTCAAAACCGTTTGCTTCTCCTCACCGTCCCTCTGCGGCGGCAGCAGCAGACACGTCACAATGAGAAGAGGAAAGACTTTTCCAGGGCAAATCATCCATAGGACAACTTACCAAGGGAAGTTGAGCCGACGGTTGCGGCGGGATGGGCTCCACGTGACGTTGGGACTGCAGGTGCGTTTGAAGGCGACGCAGCAGCGGAACACCGTTGCGGCTTTGCCTCTTTAGGGTCCAGTAGCTGTGAAGCCGCTGCATGAACTGGCTCTTCCGTGGTACCGTTAAGTTGCTGGTGATTTTGCTCAGCCTGGAGAAAATCAAATTTTACTTCACCCAATCATACCATATTTAATTTATTATGTCAACTGCATTGGGTTGTTATCGTATTCTGGTGTTTTCGGTCACACTCCAGGATGAACTGAAAATGCACTGTAAACTTTTAGACCATTAGAGCATGTTTTCCATCTTTCTTTCTCAATCACACCTGATTCACCTGATTGACCCTGCACAGCTTGTTGATGAGCTAATCAATAGAATAATGTATTTTAGGGAAAGAAACCTGGAAAAGATGCAGGGTAACAACCTTCGAAAACTGGAATTTAACATCTATGCTACAGAGGAAACATGAATTTTCTTTATTGCTGAAAACGACAAGAAAAAAAAATTCTTTCAGGTCATTTATCACCTCCCCAGATAAATCTCATCTCACCAACCTCTTGTTCTCATGTCAAAACATGCGGACTATAAGGAAAAGGCCCATTAAAATAGTAATTCTAATTGAACCAGGAAATGTCAATTCAGGGATCAAGAACCTGTCGCAAAATGTGTCATTCACTTCCTTCTAGTGACAAACCAAACCATGCAAAAAGCGCTGAACCTAAATATGATATTCAAAATGTTAAACGTTCATTTTATTCTGCATCTTTGGTTCCTATTGAAGTTCAACCCAACATGAACAACTGACTGGGAGTGTGTGCAGTACCTGTGAGGGGGAATGCATGGCACAGAGACCACAGGAGCAGCAGCTCTGCGCTCAGCCAAGATCTTCCTGGCCCTCTTCATCTTGAGTCGCGACTTGGCCTTGGCCCTCTTGGCCCGTTCCGAGCTCCAGCCCCTGGAGTCGTCATCGGCGCCTGTGGCGGGCTCGTCATCCTCCTCTGGCTCACCTTCGCTCTGCGACGAGGCGCCGCTGGCACCGCCCACCCCCCCCAGGGGCCGGGCCGACCCCGGGGGCGTGTGGATGTCGCAGTAGGCCGTCTTGCGCACGCTGAAGGAAGTCCCATTGGCGCCTGTCTCTCGGACGGGCTCCATTTTCATGTAGAGGCCCGCTTGCTGCGCGCAGGTGACATGGAAGGCTGTGTAGCAGTTGGCTTTGTGACACTGGATGCAGGCGCCCGAGCCGCGTTGCTTGCAGATGTAGCAGGTCAGCTTCCAGCGTGCCGGAGGGATGTGCTCGATGCTGTCGATGGGCTCCAGGAACACCGTGTTGGCAAAACACACCTGACGGAAAGCCCAGAGAAGCGTGTCAGCGCCACAGGTCCTAATGCTCTCATTGCTAATCAAAAAAAAAAAAAGATTGAAAAATTGGCGTATGGGTAGACTAATCAAGTTAAACTCACTTGCTTACCCATTCATGCAGAGAGAAAATCATAAATAATTTGTGGGATTCCAACCGGCAGCATGGCCATACCTGGGCAGCTCTACGTATTCATCATAAAAATTTGATCGTCATCAAGTGTAAGGTGGCCTATGTGACACGATGGGCCCATGAGTAGGGTTCCCACACTGAACTCTTTTGTTAATTCATAAGCTTGTAACATTGGGGGGATACAAGTGGATCTGGCAAAAGACTTTCGGTTTCTTGGTGTACACACACAGGAAGATTTAACTTGGGACATTAATGCCACAATCGCCATCAAGAAAGCACAATAAAGACTGTATTTCTTGAGACTTCACAACACAATCTTGTCTCAGAAGCTGCTAGTACTGTTTCATCGCTACACTATAGAAAGCATCTTAACATTTTTCATGTGTGTATGCAAGCTCCACAGTGGATGGCTAGAAAGCCCCCCCAAAGGGTGGTTATAGAGACAGCAAAGAAAAATGAAAACAACTACCCACTCCCCACCTTGGAAGAGCTGTACAAATCTCACTGACTTAGGAGGGCAAAAACTTTTTTTCTGGAAGGTATCAATGTTGTTGATCCTGTAAATGATTAATATTTGTGTGTGTGTTTTTGTCCTTATTATGCAACTAAATGTAAATGTTGTACTAGTACAATGACAAAAATAATTCACTTCATTGCTGCCTTGGTAAAGAAACACAGCACAGCTGAGAAGCCTATAGCAGATGTCTTTTGGCAAAATATAACATTTTGGGACACTTTTCGATTTCTCTCCAGTTAAAGGGGAACTCAAGCAGTAAAATGTTCATTATAAAAATGTATTCTACACAGTTCCACTAGTGTAAGCACAGTACGCTGATTATTAATATTGCATTTGTGGAAGAATTGCTTATCTAAATCTAACCACTTTGATACATTTTAGGGGAAGGCCAATTTTGCCACTTGCTGTTGCCTGAAAACTGATCACAATTACTCAGGGCACAGGTAATGACTCAGCTTGCAAACATCACAAGAGCAAACTCAAAAAACAGTTGGCGGAGATAGGACGCTTTCTGAGCCCTGAGCAACTCTGTTGTTGATTTCTGTCGATAGTGGAAAAATGTCAACCGGTTAAGTGTATTTCATTTATATTCCACCAAGACCATTTTTAACCAATGATTAGTGGTTTATTGTAAAGAAAATGTTAAGGGGGCCTTCCCTACAAGCCACATTTTTTATAACTAAGAGCTAATGCTATGATTGTCACCATTCTTCATTTGCTAAAAGCAAGATCTAAGATCAATGCTGCAGGCTAAAGCTGTTCATTTGAAATGTCATGAAATCAGTCCCTCCTTGCACAAAACACAGCTCTTTTATTTTGCATTGTGTTGGCTATAGTATACAATACACAAGTATGTTTTTTTTTTTTTTTTGATCGCCTCGAGGCGCAACTCTTACTCCAATGTGGCCCGGGAAGGAAAAGAGTTTGTGTAGTAATGAGCAATCGCGCTTTTGTGATATCGGAATTTATGAGCAAGGCCCAACACATGTGTGAGTGCCTAATCATAAAAAAATCTGATGTGGATTGGCATAGCTTTCATCAGGAAAAACTGTTGCCAATGCAGGCGCTAATCGAGAAGTGCATTTCTGCATTACAACAACTGTTGCGACAGTGGGTATATGCTTCACAAGGCCATTTCCTAACATCATGGTGGGAGCAAAAATCAAAAGGTCGCTTCCCAGTATGAACGGCAGTCAGGTGTGAGCCCACCTCGGGGATCCAGAGGGCGCACACCACGTGAGCCCAGCGCGCGTCATCCGTCTGCTTGAAGGCGCCGCCCTTGTTGGGGCACAGGGCACAGTCCACGGCCCGACTGGGTGACTGCAGGCAGCGTCGACACAACCATTGGCCTTCCGGGATGTAGGGCACGCCGTAGCATTCCTGGTGCACGGCCAAGTTGCACATGTCGCAGAAGAGGATCACGTTGCTGTTCTGGCACTCGCCGTCATTGCAGATGCAGCAGACGGCGTCCTCATCGATCAGGGTGCTTGGGTCGGCCTGGGTGGGAGTTTTTTATTTTTTCAATTTATAAAATATAAACTTTTCCCATCGTTTGGTTATAGAACTGTATAAAGTGGCTGGTACTAAATGAATTAAGTCCTAAAGTTATTATTACTTTAGCTAATTAATTATTAAAGTAATCAAATGCTTTCGTACTTGAGTACACAATGTAATTGAAAACGTAAGTATTTGAGAATCTTGGCCACATTACCTTATTGTGGCTTTCAAAGTAGGACTCCTTCTCCAGGCGGTCCATCAGGTACTCGAAGACCTCCTGCGGGATGGGCGTTACGCCGTCCATACGCCGCTTGTCGTTCATGATGTCCAGCCAGATGTAGTCCTCCTCATCGATGTCATATTCCACCTCCTCGTCCAGCTCCTCCACAGACTTGTCCATGTACCTGAAGCAAAACGTGTAGCCGCCCGCCTTAGAGATCAGCATGCCGTTTGACTTGATGGCTCCCAAATTGAGGACTTGCCTCCCCACCCCGTCAGGGATCTTTCTTGACCCGACCGGGCCATCGACGCTGACTGATGCTCTTCAAACTGGCCTGGAGAATAATTTAATATTGGTACGCATTGCGAAAGACACGTGATCAATGTAATAAATAAAAAAATAAAAATAGTCAAACTCAATATGGCCTGTGCTGTAGTGTGCCACATTGTTCAGGAGGCAGGAGGAAATTTAGAAGCTGTTTGGAGACCAAAATGGGCTGAGCCTAACCCAATGCCAAATTTGTAAAACTCAAATTGTGCTAGGGCTGAGTCACTTTAGACATTCTTAGTATTTTTTGGCCACATTTTAATTATGATTATTTTTTAAACGCAATCTTTCCTGGTACCAGATTTCGTAGCCTGCTGACAAGTGACAAGCGTTTGCTCCCTCGTCGTCAATTGAAAATATTGTACTTGAAACAATCGCCTAGGTTACATCCTCATCATTAGAATCATTGTGAGAACAAGATGCACTCTCGAGCCACTGACTTCCACCAGAGATAGGACAATTGTTAGAACGCATTCCAAAAGATTATGAATTGCTTACCCTTATTTCTAGAACCAGGCGATGCAAACAGCACTCAGCATTTGTTTTTAAATCATTAATTGTTAGCGAATCTTTTGGTGGTTGTATCTTAACAAGGCTCCCAATATTTTTTTTTTTTTTTTTTTTTTGCATAAACTGTCCAAAACATTAGGTGCAAGACTTGCCAAGATGCTGTCAAACCTTCAAACGGACCTTGACCTGTTCAGATAGGTTGTGGATTGAAGTAGATTTTTAATTTCACAAAAAGGCGAATTCACCAACTAGCTCTGGGCAGGTCTTCACAAGCTCCCACATAATCTAAAAACCCGACGCGCGTAACTGTTTAGAAAAGGTGGCAAGTCTGACCTGTAGTACGAGGATGGGCGAGGTGGAGCATCGGGCCTGTCCTGGTCCAGCTCGCGGAAGACAGCCTCGGGCAGTTTGACCGCAGGGCCCGATTGGACACCATGGTGGTAGGCCGAGCTGTCCTTCTTCTTCTCTTTGCTTTTATGCTTGCCGGACTTGGGCGTGGCTTTGCCCCCGTTGGAGGAGGGAACGTCAGGCCGGTCCTTGCCAGGGCCGCCCGCCTCGCCACCATCGCTGCCGTTACACACGCCCGTGGCACCGCCGATGGACGGCGGGTCGTCCTCGGCGTCACTATCCTCCTCTGACACCACATCAATGTTCTCAAAGATGCTGATGCGGTGAACGCGTCCTTGAATCTCCAGCTCCACCATGCGCTGCGCCTGGGCATATGTCATGGCATCCCTGCTGGGCGAGCAAGAAGCATCGGAGGGAGCGGGGCTGCCGGGCGTGTCGCCGCCATGGCCCTGCCCTCCTCCTTGGCTGCCGCCGTCGTCGGCATCCAGTGAGGCGCGAGGGGGTCGTCCCTTGCGCTTCTTATGGAGTACGGACGGCGTGGGGGGAGGGTTGTCATGGTCATAGTGGTACAAGTGGTATTCAATGCCACTGTAGCTCTTGTAGACCTTGCGACAGCTCTCCACAGGGCACTCGTAAGGCGGCTTGCTTGCACGCAGGTTGTGGCAGAATGTCTTCACATCAAAGTCCAGTCCCATGTTGCCAACGGCCACCGCCGGCTCCGATGCTGCTCAGCTTTCCATCTGAATACAATGCGGAATATTTCAAGCAATTGAGTAGCACCCCCAAAAACCCAACAATACATCTGCCAGGCCTGTAGTGTAAAATGATAAAATATGAATACTAAAATAAGAACCCTTCATCATAGCAAATTCATGTTGTGTGAACGATCCAAACATTTAAATTATTAGGAGCTTGTCAACCAGCAAGTTCTTTCACATGATATGACAGTCCTTTCAAAGCCTCATTTCAAATTGTTGTCCTCTTACTCTGTGTCTGAAATTGTGCTTTTTATTTTAAATTATTTGTGTTAAAACGTCACTGCAGTTTTACTGTGTAATTTTATAGAGCCATAGCAAATAAACAACAAATCGTGTCATATGGGGTGGATACAATTATTCTCGAGTTGGCTCAAACCGGGGACAAATCCTCGTGTGATTTTTACACGTACTTGGCCAATCAAGATGATTCTGATGTTAAGAATAGTATGAGATGATGCTGACAACAACGTGCCTTGTTTTATCATGGCGTAAACAAACTGGCTAAACCAATGCAATCCGGGTTAAGAAGCTTGTCATATTACATACACAGCTAACAAGCTTTTGTGTGCGACTCGTGTTCGCAGTTCAATATCTGCAAAAGCTTGTCTATGGACACAAGTTGTGAGTTTAGGGCCAAAACTTCCGCAGTTAAACAAAGCTAATATTAGCTTAGCATGCGGCCAGGGATCACCGCAATCAAACACGCTAACACATTTCGTTCAAGTAGCGAGCGAGCACAGACTCAAAACGACGCAGAAAAAGAGGCACGCGGGAGAGCATAAGGCAAGGGGTAGCTTTTTGGTGATCAACTCGTATGGCGTGATATCGAGCGCCCGTTAGCTGCATTGGCAAGTTATTTGCTGGCTTTTAAATGGGATAGTTGCAGGGGTATTTGGTGGCTTATGTGTTTATTTATTTATTTTTTACAGTTGATAAACACGATCCACCTAGACCAATCTGTCTGCAAGTTAACGATGGATCAACGCAGCGCCTGATTCCAAACGTCTGTTCGGTCTCCGCGGAGCCTCCAGATGACAACACGCCCGCTCGCTCAACTTAGAATTTAGCGCGACGCTTTCCAGGTCGGCTCATGTTCCCCAAACGAGCCACACAACGTTACAAAACCAAGAGGCCAAACACTTACTGGATCGTCTTTTGCCGTCATGTATCGGCCGACTGCAAGCTAGTTTCACTTACTGCCTGCATCGCATCGCACGAAACCTTTCGAGGCTCACGAATAGACGCTTCCCAATGCTCAAGAGACGCCGTGTGAGGCAAGCGCGGGGTCGTTTTACCAAACAGTGTCCTCTCAAAGTCGTCGCATTGTGCAAAAAAGAAAGAAACAAAAAAAATAAGGAAGAAATAAAATGGGGAAGGTGAGATTCATCCAGTGCGCCTGAACAACAAAGGGGGCTGCCATTGCCCTAAGAACATCGTCCTTTTCGGCGCCGTCTGCACATTCGACACACAAAGCGGCACGCCCGGGAACCTTCCCCAGAAGCCCCCCCACCCCCGTAACAACCCTCGACCTTCTTACTAAATCGTATTTTGGGGTTCATTTAAACTTTTTGGCTTTCACCATCACATTCGATCAATGTAGTGCTCGTGTGTTATCCGAGCGAATCTGCCGCTCTGTTGAATAAACTACGACCTCACAAAATCTGGCGTTTGGGAGGAATGCGTTTCTGTCATAAGGATTTTATTCATTGCTAAACTACTTCTTACGTCAGTGGCTTTAAAACAGGTTGCACCCTGAACCAAGGAGAAATTACATAGCTATTCAAGAATCACTATGAGCCACAGCAGTGTATTAGGCGCACATGTTTAAAAAAATCTATCTCTTACTGCAAGTCTCTTCAGCTGCACCACTAGTACAGTAAAACCGCGCTTAATTATCTGTGTGTGTGTGTGTGTGCGTGTGTGTGTGTGTGTGTGTGGGGGGGGGGGGGGGGGGGGTCCTCGTCATTTACAAAATACCCAAATAAATGTTTGAAAGTAATTGATTCAATTTAAGTTTAAAGAAAACATACAATTTAGTGAAAACTTCTGCCATCTACTACTAGAGCCTTCAGTCATGTTGAGCACCTCGTTCTCAATTTTTTCTAATCTATAAAGCCACCATCGACCTAAATACTGTAGTACAATATATGTAAAGTTTTAAATCAAATCTCTTGAAGTAAACGTTGTATTTAAATGTTTGTTTGCACAAATTCCTCTAGAATGACTGAACGTCACTGGACTGCATTTAGCCAGTGCTTTTCTTTTGAGCACACAAAGCACCATGTGTCAAAGAAATCAGAGAAGTGTGTTTGGCAGGGCCTTTTTTCAAACCAAAACAATCAAACGTGAGCATCAGACTGAAAATATTTATTTACAGCCTCTCAATATGGTCAAACGGTGCAGCAGGTAGGATGACTGATGCGGTGTGGCAGGTTCAAGTTCTCCATCACAGTCAAATGTTTTCTTGTCCCCCCCCAGAATGATAGCACGAGGTATGAAGGAACGTTTGTTGGCCTCAGACATGCAAGGAGGGGAAACACCAGCCACCACTTGAAATTGTACAAGAAGTCGCTTTCCTCTGCTCAGCACAAAACTAAACATTGACTAAACAAAGCCCAGACAGAGATGGCAGAGAACAGAAATCTCTTACAACTGGAAGTATTTTCCCCAAAGAAGAGGATTCTGCATAAATCTCTAGAAAAGTCCAATTCAAATTGAATTGATAGTGTACACCCGAGCAACTTGTCCACAACACGCCCACAAAGTTGAATAACAAAATATACAATTTACATTACAACTCATCTGTACAATTCACAGCTTGGAAGGATCAGAGTCCTGAAACCGTTCTCTCGTGTCTTGCGGAGCAGAAAACGTTCATGCTTTTTGGTGTTGATGATTTGTAACTAGGGTAGAGAACAGGCTCTGCACACGTGGAACACTTCAGCAATAAATACAAGCACGGGAGTCGGTATTTTGTGCAAATCTCCCACAGCCACAATCCACTTTGCAATAGGTGACAGGGAAGAAAAATTCAATGAGAAACCTGGAAAGAAAAATACTAAAAATAGCGACAATATTTGGACTTTTTCTTTTTGGTGCTTTCCGATTTTTTATAACCAAACAGTCCAATACGTTTGCACTTCCTTGCCCCTGTTGCACACGCCATGTGAGCTGTGGTTAGATAAGGCTCGTGGCAATGCCGCAATCCAATTGCACTTAAAAGCCTCAAGCCTGCACAGGGTTACTGCTACCTGCTCACCTGCCCCCCACAGATATCGCATATGGCTCTAGGCGCTCTCCTTTTTTCTCAATGGTCCTATACAGTACAGCCAAATGTTGTGCCACTTCCTGTGAAAATGGGACAAGGACAAAAAGTGCAAGCTATTGAACTGAAAGAAGCAGTCTGCTGCCCTTCACCTGCTTCCTTTCATTCTTATTCGTTTCTTTTTCCATTGCAAGGCAACGGTGCTTTGCATCACTAGGGCATGCTGTCACACGAGAGCAAGGTTTAAAAAAAAAGTCAATTGATCATTTGAACAGGAGCATTTTCAATGGCTTTCAGGAGCAAAAAAGGAGTAAAGTGGACTTAAAAAAAATACTCCACTCCAGTCAGCTTTTTCATCAAATTAATCAAGACAAAGTGGAGGGTTCAAGGCACATCAATGGGAATATAAGTTGGTGTGAGAAGCTGAAGCCACTGGCATTTTGATTCCTACGTGGTGTTTCGAATGTTCCAGATAAAACGCACAGACTGAGAGAGAACCAGCACATTTGTCAAGAAGCATGGAGCCTCGGCACATAACATATGACATGCACACACACGCAATTGATGTCGATCGGCTTCGAGCGCTTGTGGAGATGCATGCCAGCCGACGCCGTACACCAGCCTCCGGGTCAGGCCATCCTGACGGAGGTTCGGCGGAGGCCGTCATCAGACTCGGGCGCTTGGACTCCAGCTTTGGCTATGGTGGAAGAGGGGCTTGCTAATGCCACGGGACGGCGCTGGGAGGAAAAAGGAGCTGGAGAGGGGCCGTAGACAAAAGGTAAGCGAGGGGCAGCGCCTGCGTTGACACCAGGCCTCGGCTGCATCATGGTGAGCCGCCAGGAACAGCGTGGCATTTATTCTGGAATGGAACACAGTCCGACCCTTTCATATTTCATGGGTGGGAGGTGTAGATACAGTATGTGCTAGACAATACATACAAATATATCTGATTGACAGCATGTTTTCATCACATTCAAATCGCTGAGAGGACATCTTGCCGTTTTCAAGCCCGATTTCATCTGTTTGGCCAATTTTGGACTCACTCATTTGTCGGGCTTGTCAGACTGTTAAATCTGAAAGTTCATTTCCACCTGAAGTGGCCGACGTGGATTGCAAGGTACCTTGTGCATGGCCGCTGCTGGCAGGGGAGGAACTTTGCCTCTCAGGTGATGTGAGCTCCTTCGTTCTTTCATCTGGTTCAAGGAGGGGGGTGGCTGATGGGCCGCCGCTCCCGCACAGTTGGTCACCAATTTGTGCAGGTCCTCAGTAAACACTCTTTTGTTGTTGCTGTTGTTGTTGTTGTTATTGGTGGTCTGGAGCTGAGCGACGGGTTGAGGAGATGGTGGAGAGGATGTGGCCGACGCGAGGGACGGCTGCGCCTGAGCGGCAGCACGAAAAGAAGACCCTGAGAAAGACACAAAAGTCTCACGTAAACACCCGCTATAAAAAATGAAACACAATCTGCTGACAGATCCAGAATGAGACGTCAGCAACTGACAGTGATAGTAGCAGCCAACCATTAGAAGAGGACAGTCACAAATGAGGACATAAACGGAAAACTTCTGCAACATTATGCAAGTAGTGACCAAAGAAATGTGGACGATTATAATGCAAAAGAAAACAGTGTCAGCAGCAGTCAACACCACCACAGCTTCAAGTGCTGAAAAAACAAAGCAAGACATGCACAAACAATATAACTAAAGATTAAAATATTATAAGGGGGGGGTTGTAAGCAAGGAAATGAGATAGTTACTACTGCTGCGCTCTTTGCCAAGACATAGCCGTTTCAGAGTGGACCCTATAAAACAGCACAAGACAAAATGTTAGGCCCAAGACAACAGCAATGGGCACATGACTCAGCTGAAAAATGGACAGCCGCTTTAAATCCAGCAGGAACGCCTCAGCTTCCTTTTTCTTTAACCTGGCTTAAAAGGGAAGTCAACCTATTTTTGTCTTCCAAGGGTATGTTCAAAGTGCCCTCACAAGTTCAAACGCAGCTTTTCGATGGATATTACATTTGTGGAATATGAAATAAAGCAGCCATCTCAGGGGGCGCCCATTTTACCAAAGTCATCACAGCTTGCTGAGGGCTCAGGTTATGAACAATCAAGGCTCACCTGTGTTCTGAGTTTAGTCATGTGGCATTCGTATGCTGAGCAACTGTGATGTCTTGTCACATAGATTTAGCAAATTCTGCAAAAGCAATATTCATCTTAATCACATGTTTAGGCTACTGGGGTTGCAGAGAAGATATGGTAACGAACATATTTTGGTTGACTTCCCCTTTAACTTCTGTCCTCGTAATGCTTGATTCAACACAAACGTCATCTCAGAAGCAGATGAGCTAAGAGCCACGCAGTGGACAATTTGTGCTCGGGGGAATGAAGTGAAGGTGTGTGTTCTCCCAGGAAGACTCGGTGCATGACTGGATTTTGCCAGGGTGACTCTGCTATGCCTGTTAACCGACCCAACAAAAAGTTACAAAATCAACTTGGTCAAGTTAAGGTCAGAAACATGCACGTCTTCAATCAAGTGGGAAGACAAAGAAAAGTCAAGCAAATGACTGTGACGAGACAAGCCATTGATTTGGATGGGAAGAGTCCTGCTTTGGCAGTCAAAAGTGTCCTCTGTCCCCATGTGGTTTCTTCTGGGCTGAGCTTTACTTTTAGTGTCCATGGGACCACTGCAAAATCTAACAAATTACTTGCAAAAAGTTGGGCCGTAGATTCGTCTTTTCAAAAAAAAAAAAAAAAATCAGTGTCAACAAAATGGCAGTATTTCCTTTAGGTGCAGGCTTCACAGACTGCCGGAGCCAATAAGTTCGAACAATATTTTCTCGCATGACTGCTGTGCAGAGTTTGCAGATGGTGGCGACGGGGATGCCAAATGCTTGCAATGGTGGTGGCGCACTGCGGTCCAAATTGATTGTGTGGCACCTACAAATCGGGTAATCAAAGTAGAAAGGAACAAATACAAACAGATGGACAGGGACACGGGTCCACTGAGGAATCGAGTGCGTGGTTTGCTACTAGACTTAAAGGTGACCCTCTCTGATGTTTGGTGGTAAACCGTCCAGCCTGGAAAAAAAGGAACATGAGAGGAAAGAAGAGAAGACACAAGAGAGACACGTTGAAAAATGCCACAAAGATGGACACACCAAAACCCCACAATCACAAAAGTGTATGCAGCAAATGGCCAATGGGAACAAACGGCATCACGAGTCAAAGGCATGTTGGCGATGCCGCTCACTTGCAAATCATTATTATTATTCATAAAATTAGATCTTAATTTATAGTAGTTAATCTGATCCTCTTTTCATGCTAAAAAATGACCAGGGAAATAGTGTTAAGACTAATGATATATGTCTAGAAGAATTGAACTCATGTCTGATGTTGCACCATTCCTAATTGGGTTACTCTTCCTACTAACAACTAATATATTCTCAAGCTCCAAAAGGACATTGGCAGCATTGGCAGCAGAGTGTAGATCTTAACTTATACACGTGGGGGCCAACGTTTGCCAAGGCAGTCAATGTTGATTTCTTGTCAAGGTTCACGCAAGCTCACAAAGGTTGGCCAACACTAATATCGTTGTAGCAGCGCCGAAATACTGCAAATCAAAATGTAGCCGCCATAAGTTGAAAAGGCCAAAGCAACCAAACTTGGCATTTTGAAAGACTCGTTTCAGGGAAATTTTGTCCCGTTGCTATTCTGATAGGTTCACATTTTGCTGTTTTTGTGAGTCGACATGCTTGATTTGCTGCCCTGCAACCCGCAACACTGCAGCGCTGCGGCTGGTGTAGACCCATCCACATTCGCGGGTTTTTTTCTGGGAAAAGCGCTCCTAATTGTACCTTGGCCAGCCAGGTTCGTTGCGGCGTCAGCGTGTTGGCCGGCGTAGATGTTGTCTGACGACAAAGAGCCTTTCAAGGAACACGGCTGTTGGGTTTGGACCCGCTCCCGGGTCACGCCGTGTCGATTGTCTGAGCCGCCGCCAGAACCAGCGGGGGACCCGGATGAACTGCCGGAACTTTCCCCTTGGTACAAATGAAAAGACAAAAGCAAACATTTCCATGTTGAATCCCCATACGTGGGCCTGGCCACAATGACCAAAAACTTAAGTTGGATTGGATTTTTAAACAGTTTTACATTCAGAGCTTGTGCAAACAACATTAAGCTATGAATATAGCTTAACATTTTTCTATTTGCTGTCAACTGAAAATGAGATCAGCTGCGCTCAAGGATCAGGTGGCGGCCAATCATGGAGCACCTGTTAGTCATGTGACCTAAATAAGCCTACCCGTGAGTGATCGTTACCTGCGTTCTTAGCATATGTGATGTCATTTTCAGTCGACAGCAAATGGAAAAAAAATGTTAAAAGCATAAACTGCATATTGAATAATTGAGCTATCAAATAACAGACAGATAATTAGCTATCAGATAATAGACAAAATATCAACATTTAACAGCTAAAAATAGCTAAATAAGTCAACTATGACTTTGAATGCTACTACTAGGTAATTAGTACCTATTGTAAGCATGTCTTCTAAACCAACCAACTAGGATTGCGCCACTTTTACAAAATCTTGATTTCATGATACAGCTCATTTTCAAATCTTTGATTTTTAAAATGATGAATTAAACTTGAATTCTATTAGTTGCATTGCCCTACTTGCATGGAGGACATGCATGAAATCCACACACCTTTTCTCTCAGGCGTGGTGGAGCCCAGATTACTTTTGAGCTGCTGCACCATAGGATTGAGCAATTTGCCAGCCTTGACTTTGTGTTTACTGGTCCTCCGTCGACGACTGGAGGGAGGCGCCGCGTGAAGCAGACCCACGTTGGGGGGCAGGGACTTTCCCACCTCTTGATACAGACGTTCAATTTCACTCCTCTGGAATGCTTGAAGATCTGATATCTCCTTCATGTGCCTAGCCCACCATGGAAAAGCACAGCAAGTAGGATACTTCACGTTTCTGCTGTTTCTCCACATTTCCGTCAGTTCAATTTGGTTGTCGTGCAATCACACACTGGCTCACATCATTAACACACATATCAAGCTCATTGTTTCAACATTCAATGTTTGCCATTTTGTTGTTGATTATCACCTAACACTTAAGGTTGCCTTGACTCGTCTCATCAAAATAAAGCTTTGATATGTAAAGATCTCCCAGTTGTGCGTGTGTGTGTGTGAGTGTGTGTGTGTGCGCATGTGTGGGTGTGAATTTACTTCTCCCTCAGCTTCTGCAGTTCTTTCCTCATGTCCGCATCCTCAAATTCGGAGTCGTTGTCGCTGCTAATGTAGGACGTTTGCGCACGTCCTGCGGAAGGCGAAGGGGCGTGCCCGTTCATTTCCAAGGGGCGTGGGCTCGGCGTATCGGAGCTCTGCTGGCTTTTACTCCGCCCCGAGCGCTTGAGAAAGGCCACCGCCTTCTTGACTAGCTCGCTCCTGCCGTGCTCAGCCGAGGCGGCAAGACGCCCGGTCGCAAGAGCTTTGCCGTTGTCCTCGTCCAAATGGCGGGAGCGGCGACGGTTCGGCACGCTGACTGTGACGGCACGGGGCAAACGGTGCGGCGTGACGTCCGGGCTAGATATGGAGCTTGCCTGGTAGAAGTTGGGCGGAGCGGAGAAGCGGTTGCTGCAACGGGGTCCGGGGGCACCTGGAATTTTACCAGAAGTCGTGTGGGCCTTCTCCTTTCCATTCTGTTCATGACCCCTGCTGTGTGACCCTTGAGAACAATCGGAGGGAGTGCTTTTTGGTGACATTGATGTGATCTGAAAGACAGGTAAGATTTCAAAACATTTGTCAGAAAGCACCTTAGCGTCGTGACATGTGTTCAGTGAATCCCTAAAGATGTTTAACATACACCAGCTATTCTACTCCTCTAGCCAGTTAGTTCCATCAGCATAATTTAAATCAATTTTAGTAAACTAGATCGTTTTGACTTGTAAAATTGGACAACCCCTTGGAGTTAGACTATTGGCCCATGTGATCTTATTATAGGTAGCGATTTTAAACTGACAAAGAAAATTTTGTCCAGCAGGTGTTAATTTTTCACCCTCATTTGATGGAGTTCCACTTTTTAGACAAGCAAATACAACAAAAAAAAGATGAACACAAACTTACTTGAAAACTGCTTCTTGAGTCATGTGAAGGAGCGCTGACGGTAACGGCTTCTCGGCCCAGATTTCTATCAGTAGCTTCAGTAACAGAAGAAACTTGTTTTAATTGGGACACAAATGGTCAACACATTCAACAGGGAAACTTTGCCTACCTGCCAAAAGAGCCGCACCATCTGGTCTTTGAGGCATCTGAGGCCAACACAAAAGGACAAGTGCAGCGCACCATCAACACAAAATCAAGGAACCAGCAGTGGATCTTAGGAGTAAAATAATGCAATACAGGGATGTACTGTGCTCAATCGCTACTAATATTGGTTGCTAAAAGCCAATATACTGGGCCAGTATTGAAATGTGCAATATGAACATTGGTATAATGTACATTATGAAATTATGAACATGTAAATAGATGGTTATGATAGCCAAAATATTTGAAATCAAAGCACACACACACACACACACACACACACACACAAGTTTGTTTGACTATCGTAATGGGGCTATCCCTTTGACATAATCCCTTTGACATAGGCCTAGTCTGAACCGAATTCCAACGCAAACCTAAACTCTAACATGAAGTCTTGACCTTCAAAAAGAGGTTTGGTCAAGTGGGGCCCACCAAAATGGCCCCACGAGGACAAGAGGTCTGCAAAGAGAGTCAAAAGCCCCACCATGTAGGAAAAACCAAAACACACACACAAAAAGACAATGTTTGTGCTCACCAATGGCTCCCCTTGTTTCTTGGGCACCGGCGCCTCACTGCTCCAACTGTCCAATATCGACGTGGAGCCAGGCGCTTCAGCGCCAGTGGTTTGCGGGTCGGTGACAGTACCGGACGGCTGCGGGGGCACATGCTCCTGGTACAGCAGATTCCTCAGCTTCTCATCTAAAGTCTTTATGGTGCGATCGGCAAATTCCAGCCGGCGCGGCCCCTCGCCGTCCGACTCCCCGGGACCCAACGATACTGAGGTCTGATGCGCCGGACTCTGCGGTTGTGAGGTCACCGAAGCGGGAAAGGGCTGCTGGAGGATCACCGAGGGGTGAGCGGCACGCTGCTCTGCGCTGGGACTGGCCTTTTCCTTGACTGCAAGAGGGGCCGCCTCCACCTCTTCCGCAATCTTCATATCCAGCGAGAGCGGCGGCACAAAAGAGCAGCACGGGATGTCGCTCACAATGGAGGCGGCCGAGACACCAACGTTCAGGACGGGAAAGCTCCCAGCCTCGGTTTCGCTTTTCTCTTGGGCAACAGTGGACTGCAGCTGGCGGACGCCGATGTTTTGGTCTTGACGCCGCACCGACACCGAAGAGGGGCCTGGCGAAGACGCAAGGACGTCCGTCAACTGCGAGGCTGGCTTTTCGCAATCTGAAAAACAAAGCCAAACCAAAGACTTTCTAGCATCCTTTCATGTCTTAACAATCATGCGTTGAATCATCCTTCACTGCTGCATCCCTTGCTCTCTTGTGTGCGGAAAACATACTGCCTGCATCTAGCCTCTCACTGCACCAAAGATTGGGATATGACGCAAGACAGAGCTCGCAAGCGTGCGCATGCTTGCGCCATACGTACTACGTCGACTGGAGCCATGAGATCGGCTCTCATCTTCGTCTTGGACTGGCACCTCAGCCACTGGGCAGATGATAAACCAGCGCTTGCCGGTGTGAAGGACTGCCAAAGACACAATGGAAGAACTTAAAAGAGTTCACAGAGAGAGTCGACACACAGGTTTTCGTAATCAAAAAAGGAAACCAGTTCAAATGACTTTCACATTTTTTTTCCGTCATTAACGCTTTCATTTTTTCAGGCAGGAAATGTATCCCGTTACGTGAGCATTGATGGGAACGTGAAAACCAAGAGTCAATTGTCTTACCATTTTGTTGATAGACAAGCTGTGACGTACTGGGGGCACAAGACTTCAATCCCTAAAAAATACAAAGAGTTGCATGAAACAGGCTGTACACATGACACGTCCAAACTTGTGATGATTTGGATCAGATGCTGGATACGTGCCACCTGCCAGCTGGTGAAGAAGGAAGCTCAAAGCGTGAGCACTCATCTCACCTCCATTTGCATGGTGCCAGCTCCTTGACTTGCGGCACTGCCATTGGTCTGCTCACAATTTCTCTCCGCCTCTGCATCTTCACTCAACAAGTCCTCAGCTTTGTCTACAATGTCCTTCAGATGCTCAATGAACACTTCTTTCTCTAAGTGTAGGATAAAATCGTTCTCCACCTGACGAGACGGGTCGTAAAATAGACCACCCCAAAAAAAAATTGTTTTAATATTTTTTAAGCAGAATGCAACAAACACAAAGGCTGTGAACTATAAGACACGATGGTAAACACAAGAAAATCCATGGGAAATGAATGGAAATATTTCACCAGATGAAAACGGCGCAAGCAAATGGTGCACATGAATAGCGGCGTGTTCTACACACCATGTAAGTTGCAATCTCTTCCGGCGCGTCTCCATCCAGGTCAAATTTGAAGGTGACCATTTTGTGATTGTGCGTTTCCAGTTGGCACTCCACCATCTTATCTCCCGTGTTGCATACCTGCAACGCCAAGGAAGCATATTGACACTTACTGTCAACCAAACACGTGACTACTGGAAAATGTTTGCGACCTGCAAACATACGTTTAGCATGCTGAGCTTTGGCCTGCTCATCTTTTCTTGATGGGACCGAGTGCGCGTTGACTTGCGGTGGTGTTTGCGGATTTTACCCTGGCCTTTACTGCTGTGCGTGCCCTCATAGCCGTCACTCATTTCCTTCCCTGACGTGGCATCAGAGTTGACACTGGCGTGTAGCAAAAAACAATGACAAGTCACTGGCTAGTATAACGTTTTTCCAGCACCATTCAACTTAAGTTAATCATTTTTTATTGAAGAAAACACCAAATATTTGCAGTGGCAGAGATATGATAAAACAACTCATGAATCAATGGTGTGTGACGAGTGAACATGCCAGAAGGAAAAAAAAAAAACCCGGTTACTACCTGTCATAGCTTTGTCCCCCAGTGTGTTTTTCCGCAGCGTGATCCTGCAGACAAGAAACAACAAAGGATGAAATGAACTCCCACTGAATACATTCAAGATGGCGTATAGTCTATCAACATCAGCTCAGTGAGAAAAAAAATCTCAACGCTTACATCTGTGCTGGCCTCGGTTGGGCCTGCATCTCCCGTGGCAACATTGAACTGCTGCTGTGTTGGATTGGAACTTGCAAAGCCAACTGACGCCCTCTGAGATACGGTGGGACAAAAAGGTGGAGCCTGGCCCGGAATCTCTTTCTCTGATTGGCAGATAAGCGCACCCACCTCCGAGACATTCTGAGCAGGTGTCGATAAATGTGCGGGCTGTGTGAGACTGTTCATCTGGATGAGTTCGGAGTGGCTGGCCATCAACTTCAAAGAGAAAGAGAGGAGGGGGCGGGGTCAAGACTATGTACAATACTGCTATGTTTCGTGAGGGAGGCAGATCGAA
This sequence comes from Hippichthys cyanospilos, assembly GCF_059441005.1. Lineage (NCBI taxonomy): Eukaryota > Metazoa > Chordata > Actinopteri > Syngnathiformes > Syngnathidae > Hippichthys > Hippichthys cyanospilos. Next base: position 29,154,773 of record NC_142370.1, on the reverse strand, counting down.
CACATTTTCACAATGTAAATAGATGTAAAAAAAAATTCAAATTGAAAACATAACTTTGGATCCAATTTAAAGTGAGGCGCACACACACATACACAGCCACCTACACAGCATTTTTTTTCTGGTGAACTTGAGCATGTCATCATATTTACCTGCGTGAGAGCGCTGCCATTTGTGGGCGGGTGTGTGTTGGGAGAGACGGCGGGGTGTGTGTATATAGGACGTGCAAAGGATGCTTCAGAAAAAGCGGAGTCATCCGCGATACCCTGTTGCCGAGCAACGGCCACCTGAGTGTTCGGAGGTGCCGGCACGGGTGACGGTAGGGCTTGAAGCAACACTGGTACGGATGCAACTAAGTCATTTTCTAAGCGAATTGGCGAGAGCGGGGAGACAGAGGGGGTGACGGGGAGTGGGAGAGCGTGTCCCGGAGAAAGGAAGGCATGGTTGAGAGAAGAAGGCGCTGAAGAGCGAGGGGCAGTGTGTGCGTGCAGGTGCGAGGAGGCACAGTCACTAACAGCTGCCATCACCTGGACAGATGGGTACTGTGAACAAAGGTCAAGGGGAAAACGAAATAGACAACGGAAGGAAGAAAATCATGTTGCCTACAGAAAAAGAACCAAATGTTTTCAACTGAGAGATCCTCATACAGAAAGTTGCTAAAGAGGAGAAGAACAAGTGACAGTCTACCTGAGTTGAGGGCACCGCTGGCGGCAGCATGGTGGAAATCTGCCGATGGACGTCTGCTTCGGCGAGTGGTTGCTGAAGGCAAATTGACTGGGCGGGGAAAGTGCGCGACGGGTGCTGGAGATTTGATACCAATGCCGCATTCTGCACAACATGAAGCAAGAAGACTGTGGGCGGACTGTGGACGGTACAGTGTACCACTTATGTTGTCGAACAAAAGGCGCCACCTATATCATTAGCAGGATGTGCAAAACATGAACACTGGACACAAAGATTTGGATTCTTGCATTTTAGCCATGCAAAAGCCGGTAAAATCACCTTTGGAGTCAGGAGAGTAGACTGGCTCTGTTGCGTGGCCAGCGAAACGCTAGGCGTAGCCACGTGGTCCACTCCTCCACAGCTCCGCGGCGGAGTCGACGGCTGCCCGTCCAGGTGCGCAAATGGAGCAGGAGAACGGCTACAGCTGACGTCGGAACACGGTTGACTTGTGCTTATAGTCTGGTCCTGCTGGACTTCATCCTGGCTGGGATGGTGGCTTTCCCGTAGAGTCTGAGACTGGAGAAGAGGTTGCATTGCCGCGCGGCCGTGCTGGTGTTGGCTTTGACGGCAAGGCTGAGGCACGTTTTGACTTGTCTGCGCCAAGCATGGTTGATGCTCCTGCTGGCTGTTTAAAATTGTTGCGGCGTTAGTGGCAGCATGCGCCAAATGACACGGCGCCACTGCCGTCACAGTCGAGGACACGCAGGGAAGGGGGCAACTTTGTTCCGGCGGTGGCTGATAAGCCGCCACCGTGTAGGTCTGCTGCTGGACCGAAGCCACGCAGTTTAATGGTGCTTGCGGCGGTTGGTGGCCTGGCGTCTGGTAGCACTGCGCCGCTGTGGGAATACTCGGCAACGGGTAGCATTCGCAGATAGTGGCCTGACTGAGGTTGGCGGCACCACTTGGTTGACACGCGTACTGTGTCGCAGGTGGGAGGTATTGTTGAGACGCGCGCTCTGTTGTTTGATTTTGGTGACCGACCGAACTGGCCTGCGGACACAAAAGCGGGACGGATACATAAATGATAATTTACTGCTCTTTTTTTTGCTCCATACAGACATGGATGTAAATACTGCATGTAATTAGGCAATGCACTAAAAGCAGATCATTTGACAGATTATTTCAACCCTTGCATGGTATTTTGGCCAATCCTTTGATGTTTACATCAAAAGAAGTTCACATCAAAAGGAAAGCATTGAAAAAAAAAAGACAGTAGGGAGCTGAAATTTCACTGGTAACAATGTGTCAAAAGGTCAACATGGCACAACCACCTAGTTATCACAGTAGCAGGCCATGGCTAAAATACTGCAAGAATGATCTGAAAAAATGTGATCAGACCTATAGCATTCCAATATAGATATTTTTCTAAAAATGTCATGAAATTAATGGCAATTTTCTCTTCTTTTAATTTGTAGTTCATGATCATGAAACTACTTCACTTCAGTAACAATACCTTGAAATGAGGCCTGGTACAGTATCTGCATGAAATCGATACTTGATGTGGGTACCCGCTCAGTCAACCCGAGTCAACTTGAGTGTGTACGCTCCATGTACCAACCTGTGGTGTTGCCATCGTGATGGGGTCCAGCATGGACTGATAGAGAACGCTCTGCTGGCTGCTGTGGGAGTCCGAGTAAACGGTGGAGCCTTTGCCACTGTCAAAAGTGCCGTCTGCTACAGAGACACACAGTTATCTGAATAACAAGGGCAACAAAATCCTTGGCCCCTTCTGACACATTTCTACAAATGTTGAGCCGTGGACCACAATGGATTTGACAATTAAGTGGGTTTTAACTTCGAGGGAATTTTTATCCAAATCCAGCAAGCATGACTGTAGCAAAGACAGTTTATGTATTTCTATTCCCTTAACAGGTTGTTGGAGAGGGACTTACACGTGACTGAGGTGAAACTGGCTGGTGGGGTCCGAGGTTGGTTCCGCTGCTCGGTGTCCGCTTGCGGCTCCAGCAGAGAGGGCGATCCCGAATGCACACCCTGACCAGTTGCCACCGGTAACACATGCCCGCCATCCTTTTGATGAGCGGCCATTGCCGTTCTTTCTCTTCTCCATTTGATCAGTGCCACACGGTCCCGAATGGACTTTCCTACGGTCTTCACGTCGCTGTCGTGGAAGAAGCCAGACTCCACCTAGAGAAAAGAGATTCACGTCTCTGGTTGCAGATTACGCATCAGAAATATTGGCTTGTAGAAACAGAGAAAAACTTTTGAAAGCAGTCTGATGTATGGAAAAAAAGAGTGAGCATTGATGAAGTTATTTAATCACCATTTCTTTTAAATTTGCAAAAGATGATAAAAAGCAAGTAAAATGACCAAAGTGTGAAAGCATTCACGTCAACAAATGACATGTAGCCACTGATGCACAATGGCACAAAAGAAAAAACGTATTTGGAATTCCCCTTATTGCTGTCATCAGACTGCTCTTCTTTGCTTTTCATGTTAGTAGCAGTTTGCATTACACTGTGTTGTTTTTCATTGATGAGACTAGTGGAACCGTGAATTTCCCATGTGGATGAACAAAATATTAGTGGAACAACATTCATATATGAATACGCATGATTGAATCAATATCTTTTTCAATCTACAGTGGAGCCCTGCATTGCCACGGCTCAGAAATCATGGGTTTTTCTCATGTATTTTTCGACAGACACCCCTGAGAGGGACCAAGCCGACATGTAGCAAAAATTTATGTATAATTGTTAACCAATGACCCATTTAAAAGCATTGAAGGAAAAACATATTTTCCTTAACCTGAAAAAAACTCTTCAAATACCGCTGATTTGTTGTTTCTTTCAATGTACTTCAATAACTGCTCCGTCCCACCTGCTAAAATTAAGTAGCTGGAACTGCAATCTCCAAAGCTGTATTAGAACTTCCCAAATCCTCCCCGACAAAGTGTCTTCATTCACATACCATCTCTTGCGCCACCACCTCAGGGACTTCCTTTTCCAGGTCAAAGGTGAACTCGATGGCTCCACCCTCCTTATATTTGCCTTTCAACTTCTTGTGGTCCTCCACCCACAGTTTGAGGGCGATGGATATCTTTTGCCCGTCGTCCTCCTCGGCCAGCTCCACCCTCACGCCTGTGTCCTCAGCGAAAAAGGCGTGGTTCAGGAGGTCTTTGATGGCATACCTGTCGGGCAAGAATCGGCCACAGAAGAGTGAGTAGCAAAACCTAATTACCTTGGGCCACTCTAGTTCAAAGCAAAAATGTTGGGACATGCTTCGATGGCTTACCGCTCTTCTCTTTTTTGACAGATGCACTCCCCGATAATCTCCTTAATTTCAGGATCCATCACCTTGTTGTAACTGGCTGGCTTGACTCCCTACATGAGAATCACATTGTACGCATGCAATTACCACACTGACTTTCTCAGTTATTATGGAGGTGGCATTCCACCTAAATGATCTAGGTTTATTTATTTTTATTTTTATATTTATATGCCACCGGCTGATGTATCTCATTTGCATATCAATTGACTCCATTTATGCATCCATGTAAAAATATCTAGGTCTACCTATGATTCAATCAATCCCAGGTCATTTTTTTTTTCATATTACATGTTTCATATCAAATATCTTCTCTGCAATCCCTTCAATCTAAGCACAGTATTAAGTCACACAATCCACCCATTTTTAACCATCTTGGTGAGCAAAAGCTATGGAGGGCACAGAAGCAGCAAACAGTCAGTGGCCAAAAAAGTGGCTTTTGAGATGACGCATACACAGTATGGACTGGGGGCCCAGCCAAATTCAGCACATTTTTTTTTTAAATTGCCACGTGTCGGTGTCAGGACTGATATCAACACAAGCACGCTTTCGTCACTTTCTTGGCTCAAGTCATATTTTGTTTTGTATTTTTTCCCTTTGCTGTCAACATCGCTGAATGATGACTTTAAGGCTTGGCTAAACCTGGCTACATCCACACACATTAGTCAAACAGAAGACTCAAGACCTCAAATCATTATTTGGTTTCATTTTTGTGCTGTCTGCAAAAATAACATTATTTTTGGAAGGTGACAATATTGAATTGGGTCAACACTGCGCCATGTGACTTTGCATTTTTTGAGCCATGTGCATGCCAACAAAAAAGGTTTAAACTGGCCGGCGTGCCTCATACTTACACTAGTGACTTTGCGATAAATTTGCGCTGCGTTCTGACATTCCGAGTAGGGGTATTCTGAGGTGGCCATTTCCAGCATGCACATGCCAAAGGCGTAGACGTCCACGGCTTCATCGTAGTGCTCTTCGTACATCTCAGGAGCCATAAACTCTGGCGTGCCTGCGGCCAGAGGGGAAGGGAAACGCAGTCAGGGCGCGAATGGGCCTTGTACGCCGTGCCCACTTACCGATGACACTCTTCGCAAAAGAGGCGGCCTTTAGCGTGGCCAGGCCCAAATCGCCAATTTTGACGGAGCCTGTGGGGCCGGTGATGAAAATGTTGTCGCACTTGAGGTCCCTGTGGATGATGGGCGGAGTTCTGGTGTGGAGGAAGTGAAGGCCTTTCAGTATCTGCCTGCACCAGCTTCGCAGAACCTTGGGCTTCATGACCTTGAAGCGCTTAAGATAGCTGCACAAGAGAAGAAGGCGAGGCAGCGCGTAGGCATGCAGTAGTGTGCGCTTCTATCACGTACTCACGTCTTTAACGTCCCGGACGTCATCAGCTCCGTCACCAAAACGATGCACTTTTTCCCTTTGAGTGGAGACTCCCAAAAGTCATAAAAGCGGACAATGTTTGGATGTTGGAGACCTTTTAACATCTCGGCCTCTTCTTTGAAGCGCTGACGTTCCACTTTGGACAGCTTGCGATCCTGGGGAAAAAAAACAGGCAGGCCTGAGTCACATCACATGTTTTGGGATCCAAGAGACGCATCTTCATTTGCATTAGGACAAATAATGGCTATTGTGAGCAAAGACCTACAAAGACTGGTGCTCCTTCGCGCATGCCACTCATCTTATTTTTTTCTTGAAGTCTTTTCTTTTGGGGGACTATACAGTGCTCATTTTGCATGTTTTGAAGAACATTTCATCAAGATAGCATCCATTTTTCATGTTGCTCATATATGTGCATGTGATCTGATCCAATTTGATCATATTACAGGAAGACTTGGTGCAGAATTCCAAGTCAGTCCAAAGGCTGCCTATCAAACCAGTTGCCTTTTGCCACACACAAACCAAAAACCCAAAGGAGGTATCCCGAATATGTTTACATGATCACATAATTGGCTTGGAAAAGGGGTAAATCAAGGGTCTTATTCGTCTTACAAAAAACGAATATGAGCTTATTCGGGTTAATGCTGTTGACATGGTATTTAAAAAAAACTAATTTTGTCAACATTCAGGATTTAAAGGGGTTATTGATTTGCTTGTGAACAGAGCCACAATGTGCTCGAGCCACACAATGCCACTAAATGAGAGCTCAAGGGGTGAGCTGCAGGCAGGTGTGTGTGTTGATGGAGGGGGCGACACCCTCTTCCCACTGCAGCAAAGACTTGGTATCATCGATCCGTTCATCTTTCTCCATTTCCTTCAATATCTTGCAAACTCATCTTCCACCTTCAAGCCCTCCCATCCCCCATCGCTGCATACAGCCTGCCCCCCCATAGCGCCCCCCCCCCTTTCTCCAAAGCAGCCGCTCCCTTCCAGATCACCAGCAATCCCCTGCACACATACCACACGTGGAGCACACAATTTGCCATCTGCACGATGTCCCCTTTCCTGCAAGGCAGGCGCTCATTGCTGCGTTTTTTTTTTCTTCCAGTCTTGGCAGCAATGGCTTACATAATGGCGACCCCGCCCTCACAGGGGTGGACCACAGGCTTGAAAGCTCCGAGACCTCAATTATTTACCCTCCACAATCAACTCCATCCACATCAAACAACACAAGGTCGGCTGGAAATAAGAAATCCTTTCAAAAGGGCTTCTGAATGACAATGTTTGTGACAATGTGGATGGCGTGGACGTGTGAGTGCGTGTGCGACTGTGTGTATGTGAGCGCAACCTATCGGGTTGTGTGTGAGTTTGGAACTTGGGGACTGCACTCTTCTGAAGAGGGATGAATAATTCACCTCTGCAGAAAAGCACTGAGGCAAGCTGACGACAGAGGAATGGTTCGGAGGACTGCATGGGTTTACCCCCAAGGTGCCCAAAAAGTGGGTACGGTGCATAAATGATGCTGTCGCAAGGAAAATGAAGAAGATTAAATGAAGAAAACAAGGGGTGCTTCTTTCATCATGTTCGCTGTCAATCCACCGCACCCTGTGCCCCAATTACAGCAAACGCACACATTCGCACGCAGGCACATACACGCACATCCAATGAACTCCCCTCACAATAGAAGATAAAGCGTTACCATCACTGAGAAGCCACGAACAGGCTCAGCAAAGGCCCAAGGACAGACATCACCCTTTCAAAAAAAATCTCATTCATCAATATTCAGCTCAAACAGAAATGGTTACAGAAAGATAGAAGCAATAACAACTACCTCAGCCCTATGCCTCACCCGACGCCAAGAGGAAACAACTAACCTGGTAAAAAATAAAATAAAATATCTTTGTTACACACTAAAATTGTCTTCATGAAAACTATTGTTGCCGGCTTGCTCGTGCCTATCCCAGCTGACTACGGCAGTAGACGGCGAACACCCTGGTTGCCAGCCAATCGCAGGGCACAAAAGAATAAACAACCATTTATGCATCCAGTCACATCTAAGGACAATTTAGAGTGTCCAATACACTTGTCAAGCGTGTTTTGGAAATGTAGGAGGAAGCCAAAGTGCCGAGAGAGAACTCACGCAGGCACGGGGAGAACATACAAACTCCATACAGGAAGACCGGAGCAAGTTGGAATTGAACTCGGGTCTCTTAACTGTGAGGCAGATGTGCTAACCACTCTTCCACCAAAGTAGTGTACTTAGTATTTTGCCTAAGAATCGTTGGCTTTGTCTGGAAGACAAATTGAAGCGGCAACCCTTTCTTCCCAATATCTGAGTCCATAATGGATGAAACTATGGTTATTTCTATAACCTCACACCGTCAAATAAAAATGGAACCATGCCAACAACACACAAGGACTGTTCCAATGATCTTAATTCCCCAAAAAATGGAAGAAGACAATTAGATAATTCAAAATTCAACTGCCAATTCTGCTAACGTTCCAACCTCTTGTCACAACTCATCCAATGTGAAAGGAACACTAAAAATATAAGCATATCATAAATCAGCTCTGAGTGACCAAATACTCTGTAATCTGCATTTTCCTTACAGAGCATCTACACTTCATGAGGACAAACCTGCAAGTCAGTACCCAGCAAAAGCCAACGCATGACAGCTGCTTGCTGATGTTGTTAACACAAACGCACACACATCATCAACCAAATTAGCAACGAATAGTTGCGCTGCTGCGATACGCAGCATGGCAATTGAAGCCATCTGCTCAGATGATCACATCTTGATACGGACCTGGGACTGTTTCACG